>NC_139722.1:99329623-99929623 GCF_964211835.1 Anser anser
TGAGTACTTCCCTCTTTTTTTTTTTGATATCTCAGTTGAACACAACTCTTCCTTCTCCCTATACCCTTCTGTTATAGAAAAGAAACTGTTCTAATTTTTAACAGAAAATATTTTTCAAGACTCTTCTCTTTACTTGCTTCTATACTCTAGAAGTAATCAAGCTTTTCCTGAGGTAAAGTGCCTAAACCTTAAGTAAAGGACTGTCACATCATTTATAGGGTTATCCTGCTTGTGTTTTTCAGTATATCTGGCTTTACTTGAAACATTTATGTTAACAAAAGCACATCCAGTTTGACTGCAATATTCCCCATACCCTTTGCATAGAACTCATTCTTCCACTGTCTAGTTGTACGGAGATCATCAATAAGGACAAGATCCAAGGTTCTCTGTTTAATCTGAAAGGCATATTCTTCCCCAGACTACTTTTCAAGCTTCTTCAAATCATTCTGAACCCTAAATGGTTTCCAGTACACAGGCAGTGACCCCCAGCTCGGTATCATCTGCTGCTAAAGCTATACAGCCTTAACTTTTCACTTAAGTCAAAATTAGTGAGAGAACCCTGCAGAGACCATTCAGTCCAGACAACCTTCTGGTCTGACATTGATCCATGGAACTATTTAAAGTTTTTCCACCAACTTTATGGTACTTAGAGAAGCACCTCCCTGCTTTTTCATATAGGTAATATCATTAGAATAGCCTCATTAAACTCAAAACACATTAATGTCTCCCAAAGCCACAAGACTTGATAGCATATTAGGGAAGGAGATTTGACTGCTTGACAATTTGGTTTTGAGGAAATCCACATTTACGTTCATTTACCACCTTTGTACTCCCTCCCCGCCCCCCCCAAAAAAAAAACTACTTATAAAATAGTTCGTATTTATTCCTGCGTTTTCACAAATAGCCTCCCGTTCCCTGGTAGTTCTTGGCCATCTCCTCCGATGCAGGTACTTTCTTTTCTCTTTTTTTTTTTAACCCACCCCTCTTGAAGCAATTCCACCTGTTTATATGGAAACTAATACACCTCTGCAGCCAGAAACCAGGTGAAGCAAAATAACCTTGGCTGAATTTCTCCCCTTTTTCAGATAAGAAAAATAATGGAAAACACAAAACTGCTCATCTGAGGAAAGTTCATACTTCTGTTTCTGAAGAAAGGTATAATTGCAGTTTATCCATGGTAAGCTTGTAGCAGGCCACTTCCTTATTACTCTTGCCATCAAATAAACTGCTCTAGAAGTACACTACCCCGTGCCCTTGAACTGCAGTAAACTGAAGATGATGTCCTGAGTATCAAATATGGCAAACAGACAGACAGCCCACAGAAGAACACTTTCTGAAGACAGGAACACCCTAGTGTAAATAGCTTAGTTTTAGGTGTTGTACAGAATAACGCCTTTATATCATGCTTCTCTATAATTTAACCACATTGACCTTTTAATCTTGATTTTAAAATTAACATGCCTTTACCTCTGTGTCAGAGCTATGACCTCAGCCAACATGTGCCCTTAAGCAAGTTTATAGTGAAAAATCTGTACTTCCATTACAGCATGAAAACACATTAAATGTATTTTTCTGGAGGAAAAGAAGTTCACCCAAGCTAACCTTTTCCAAAAAGGTTGCAAACAAATGATTTCTTCAAATACTTTCACCACTCAGCTCTGCTATTAGTTGTCTGCACCCTAATTTAGTAAACATCCAGCACCATCTTATATTCAAGTTATCAATAGTCCAGTCAGGTAAACTGGGAAAACAAAGCCGTATGTTAGATGGAAGTGATCTAACTGGTCACTAAGTAGTTCACAAATGCTAAATGACAAATTTTTGCCTCCTATTCTGGTTAAGCTGCACTGATTGCTCTTGTGTACATCTAACCACGTGTAGAGCTCATTCAACTTGTGAACCATAAAGATAACCAAAGCAAGTAATTTTTTGCCATCTTAGCAAATTGTGTGGTCTTCGGCCATGAGCCTATCAGCATCAAGAATCTGCAAAGAAGGAAGCAAAACCACATTTCTGGGATGCATGCTATGGCAGAAATTTCTGATTTGTACTTCCCAACAAGCGCTGTCATCACAACCTAGAGCATCACCTGCAGTAAGAGCACAGCTGTTGCATGTGGCAGCCATATCTACAACTACCTGACTTGCAAATTATAGGTCAGAGTCACAGCAAGCTAGTCTATACAAGTCTTAAGTTCACTGAAATACAAGATAGCAAGGAGAAAGAAGAACTTACGCAATAGAACAAAGTGGCTGAATCAGTTCCCACCACCCACCCTGTCCTGCCCCCTCTAATAGACACAGGTGCTGCCTTTTGCCTATGTTTTATCAGAGACTATCCAGTAGCAGCTCATACATAAATGAATACTTATTAAGAACTACCAACATAAATATTTACTTTGTTCAGTCTTTTTGCTTACTATTAATTGTTTTCTACTCTGCCCTGGCCATTCTAATTAGTTAGAGCTGTAATGCAATGAATAAAGTTTGTAACAAAAATATGAATACATATTCCCAGTGAAGGCAAAAGAGATACCACAGAATATTCTCTTAACAGCATTCACAGAAACAGCTTGCATTAAGCCTTGAAGCGCAAAGCAGCATATTCATTTTGGGCTATCATTCAGACCCACTATTACCAGTTTGCTACATTTCAACTCAACCTCTGACACTAAGGTAGTGACTGCCTGCCTATCGCTTCTCTCAGAGGGAGAGGGCAGTACTGAAAGGTAGGGTAGACAAGCTGGAGCTCAATTTTTGGGGGGCCTCAAAAATAGGAAGAAGCCTCAGTATCTCACAATCCCATTATTACAGCTTCAAGTTATGTTCTTCACAGATTTAGCAGCCTAAGTTATAAATGCAGCAAGGAACTTGGAACAGTATATTCAAATAGCCTTTGGGTGCTAGAGGAAAAGATGCCAATTTAATAATAAAACAAAAATATGTTTGGCACAAGCAAATAGAAGCTAGCCTCTCCTGCGTAGATAAAGAAAAAAGTTAATTTATTTCTGAAAGTCAATATCTCTGTATGCGTATATTATCAGTAAAGCTGAGACAGAAGGTAGAGCTTCTGCAAAGTAAGAGATTTTGAAAAGCTAAGGAGGACCAAGTCCCCACAGCCATCTACCTTCTTTACACCTCGGTAATGAAAATCTGTTTCCAAAAAACTGTTTTAAAACCCCTCTGTTTCACCATAAAGCACTTGGGTTTGTACAGCTTAGCATTCAAGGCAATAACAAACAGCCACGTGACCCTCTTGTGGAAAGGCCACGGAAAAAAAAAAATCTGCCTGGAGTTTGTGTTGGCTAGGCAAATCAATATACTTAGTCATAACTCAACAGCACTACTTACAAAGCGAGTAATTGTTTTCCCACTGATGCCATCTCTACCACTTTCAGACAGAGAACAAGTTGCCAAAGTCCTGCGTTCACAGGGATCTTAAACTGGCTTGGCCTCGCAGCAGATTAAGCAGAGAAAGACAGCTCACTGATGCAGCCGGTCAGCAGATGTCCTGGAAAGAGAGTTACAGGGCCTGGCCAGCCACTACACTGCCTTCTTCACCAGCCCTTATGTATAAACATCACCCAATGATATATTTGCTAATACTATATTGTTCTTAATGCAAATTCTCCTCCCCCCCCCCCCCCGTAAACTTTCACTGTCAAAAACTTACATGACGACTAATTCAGGCCTACAAAACTTGCATTTTTAGGACCTCAGACTTCACTTTTGTAAAAGTGATTTCTAACCTACGTTAATAGTTCTAGTTTTAATTGCTCTTAATTCTATTATGTTTTTATAAGGGTATCAGCATGACATACATTTCACATGATTTAACTTCAAAGAGTTAAGATTAAGTTACTGAATTCTTGCAATACCTGCTGGAGGTTTTTTTTTATGGTATTAAAGAAACTATTGACAATAAGTGAGAACACATGTTTCAGACTAGGGTAAAGTTTATTCCAAGAGGAAAAACTCCCTTCAGCTTTATATAATTATTTAAAACAGCATACATATTAAAATATTTTAACTTACGTATTCGAACTATGTGACACAGCACTATGAAATTTTCTAAGCTCAAAACATCATAACCACAAGAATCTTTAATTAATTACTCTTAGTTCTCAAAATCCCCCTCCTTCCTTCCACCCAAAGGTAACTGCACTTCATCAAGTTCTTGTTCAACTCTAAGAACTGTTGCCCAATGTGGGTGTTTCAATATTAACTATTTCTACCTTCAGAAATGGCTCCCATCAGCCACATCGCTGAGGAAAGTAACTACTTTCAGACAACAGAAACATGAAAAATCTTAAGACTTTTGGGCTCACTTTAAGTCTTCACTATCTTCAGAGATAAATTATCTTCATTCCCATCTGTAGGCAACAAGCACCCACAATATCTTACAGTTAACAGCAATGTGTGTAACACAGAAGAGCACAGATGAGGCCCCACAAAAAAATGCTTCAGTTCCAGCACTCCCTGCAGCACAACTGAAATCTGAGCTGCATCATTCCACTCACATTCCAGGTAGAATAGATTTTATGTTTACAAAATACATCTTCTCTAATCTCACTACTGATGCTCCATCCTGTATATAAATATTTAATCAGACAGGCACTTCACAAAAGGCAGCTTGAACACATAACAGTGGAAAACGCATCTTCCCTAAGTTAAAAATGTAAAAAAATGTGTATGTTACACATACAGTTAAACACGACACTGGTTCAGAAGTCTTAAAGAGACATATGCATGGAAAGAATCAATTTCTTACATTAGTCATTATTTCCAAAATATTTTTAAAGAACACTAATTGATTAAACAAGTGCAAGTCAGAAGATGATTATATTGCACTTGAACATTCAAACTTGAAGTCATGCTCATCAATTCTCTTCAAATGCTCAGGAAAATAGCAAACAATTTTGAAAAGCAAGCAACAAGCACAGTATTAGTTGTAGCAATATGACTTACTGCCTTTGAGATTTACTCCTTGCTCCAGCTCCAATAGGCACACTTTATGCTTTCATAAGGATGGCAGCGGCATAGAGAAGTATCGGGAAGTCTAAAACAGAAGACTGTTTACAGCCCTTGACCAACCTTAGTCACATAAAGGTAAAAGATAAGAATCTCTGGCCCTCCAAAGCTTTAATTCTGTAACAATGCAGAAATAACAGTAGTTCAATTCCTGAACGCCATGGCTCTGCACAAGAAGGCACTATTGCTTTGAATGCACGCTTGATCTTGGAAAGTAAACGTTTTCAGATGACAAGGAATACATTTCCTCCTATTAAAGCTAGGACCAGCTCATTACCATTTATCTGCATGTCAAGATCATTAACAAGGAGAGACTACAGAAGAATAAAACACAGTATCCATCTGCTAATAGTTATGGCTTAATTCAGTCATTTTTATTAATTCATGCTACAAAGCACAAGAATTATGTTGTGCTAGAGACAGCACAAGAATGGTTTTATCATGCTGTGTTTGCCTGTTTCTACAAAAACAAGTTGGTGCTACAGATTAAGATACACAGCAAGACCTTTCTTCAGAGACTTGAAAACAGAAGGCTAACATAATTTCCAGACATGGGCTGAGTCCACCAGATCGCAAGTTTTTCCACCTTTACCAAAGAAAGATGTGGAGGGAGGAATAAGAAAAGGGGGGCAGAAAGCATTTCATTCTCAGCTTTTGGAAGCTGAGCACACTGCAGCTACCGCTTCAGGCTCCGCACCACCAAGGACACCCCGCTCCAGGGGTACCCGCACAGTTCCTCTCACCCTGGGCCACACATTGCGTGCTGTCTCTATGCCACAAGGCCCCCAGGTCCACACCTCAGCACTCCAGTTTCCCCTCACAGCACCCAGCTCTGCATGCCCCTGTTCACACCTCCACCACCTTCCCCAAGACCAGGCACCTTACAGGCACCAGTTCTGGTGCCTCCCCCTCCTTTCAGATCTATTTCTACCTAACTTCAACTTTGCTGCCAATTGGTTACTCCTTGTGTCTCTCCTCAACGCCACCTTCCCTCCCCACAGACCTTTATTCCTCTGAGGTCTATGCTATCCCATATCACCAGCGGCAACTTTTAATCTCTTTTGATTCCACCCCCTCCATTCCCAACACCTTTCCTTGCTTTCCTCTGCCCAACTCATCCAGTTGGATTGCTTCTGCTTTTACATCTTATCCCTCCCAGTCCACCACCTGACACAGGCTCTCCTTCCCACAATCTCTCAGCCAGATTGGACCAGATGATCTTGGAGGTCTTTCCCAACCCTAATGGTTCTGTGACTTGTGTTAATATTGCACACTAGAGAATCTCTCACAGAGAAAGTTAAGCCACACAGATAGCAGAGGATACCCTTAAAAAAAAAAACACCTTTTACTGTTATAAAGTTTCTTCACACATAGCTCGTGTTTTCCTAACCAGGGCATCTTCCTTGTCATTCCAGTTTTCACCAAGTCAGATGGATCGCGTTCTTTGATGCCTAGAACATTTCTCAAAAAACTCTTGATTTGTCAAATTTGGTGTTTCAAAAGTTACTTGATAGATAAATGCACACCTTTGACTACTGCAATACTCAAAAATCAAGATTCGGATGGAAATTTCACTTGCTGTTCTACCAACAAGAAGACATGCAACAGCAGCATCAGTGTATTAAACCTTATTAAAAAGAGAGCCCTGTAGAAAGGTAAGTTACTGTAACAGAGCTTTCATTTTTACAGTAAAGCTAAAAAATATTTTGTTTATAACAAGACATCAATCCGTCAATAGCTATTTTTATTAAAAACCTCTGCATCAAGCAAGCAGGAGTTGAAAGTTTTGGCTATTTTAGCATTATGGTCTCACTGAGCATATGATTTAGAGGCTACAGTCCACTCTCTCACACCAAGCAGTAAAAGCAACCTGCTTTTTTAGGACATAAGAAAAATCACTTTTTTCCTCCTTAAATCAGAAAGAGCATTTTCACACCTTCCAGGAGTGTTTAATTTTTGTTGCACTTCACACCAAGGCACAGCTGACTTTGTAAAAGCTGCTCACAGGAAGCCACACTAAACTCAGAAATACCATATGGTCACTGAACAAGAAAATAGCCATGGTTACAAAACCAAATTAATTCCATTGATCACTTTGAAGAGAGATAGCAGCATGCTTGCTAATTATCTAAGGTGCTTATTATGTATTTCAAAGTTTGAAAGTAATTCTATACTTCTACCAAAGCTAATAAATCAGTCATCTCTGTTAAAGGCTTAGAGGAAAAGTAAAGCTTACTGCTCAAATCTATGGTTAACATATGAGAAACATTACTATGAAAGCCATTCAAAAGTCTCCTCATGGGAAAGGGTAACATTATGAGAACTAAGTGTTTTCACATGTTCTTTTTACCTTTGTTCTTTTATAGTCTTATTTTTCACCTCTTCTGTGAGAAGATTTTTTTGGAGGCTACTAAGCTGAATTCCATCTCTTTCTTCTCAGGGCCCTTTGGGACTGCTCTCCCCCTATCAACATCTTTTGTTCCTGCTACAGTAATGCTCTGATCAGTCAAAAACAGCTTCACGTGGCTTTCTCCAACAGAATCAGGACTTGGTAACAGTAGCAGATTCAGAAAGAAGAGGTAAGGGAAAAAGAAAAGCCAGTTAAAGAAAAAAAAACTACTTTCTCAGCAATGCTTTAAAATTAAGAACAAGCAAGCTTCCTCCTGAAGTCATGTCTCATCAACTAATTAGCCAGAAAAGGCAAAGTCACTGGTGTACACGCAGGAAAGCCCAAACCAGCACGACTCTCCTCCAGGCTCAGAGCAGGTGAACAACCACTGGTGGTTTATCAAATTATAACGCAGAAACAGCCTTAAATCTGCTCTAGTGATTTTCAAAAGCAGATTAAAAAAAAGAAAAACCCAACGGCCGCATTTTACTTCCTACGTACAGACAATGGCCCCAAAAGGGAAAAAAGCTTCCTGATTTATGCTATAGAGTCTCAGATCCTAATGTGGTCTTCCATATTTTGCACCACTACAGTATCAGGCCCTCATTTCAACATCCACCTGCTTTTAACTGATGCAACACGTTTAAGCTTTCAGCCTCAAAATAACAGTATTCTCAAATTAGGGTATTATATTACTACAGGATATTGCTCACTTCACTGTAAAGCAGGATATCTTCCTGTACAATTCAGGTTTGCCTTTTACTTAATGATTTCTAAAATACCTAATAAAACAGCCATGGCATACATTTTTGTCCCTAAACAGAATGCTTGGGGCAAAGGCTGCTGTGTTGGGTAAGCTTCCAGTTTAATGTTAAGTAAAGCATTAAGTTGGTTTTTTTTTTTTTTTGGTGGTGGTGGTTAAACTTATTAATTTGTATCTCAGTTCATGTGTACCTTCAGCAATCAGCACTGCATCTTCTAAATACTAGCTGCAGCTGCTAGGAGCTGCTGGAAAACTAAAGTAACACAAGTTATTATATATTTTCCTTTGAGTAAACGTTTATAAACATTATTTGTTACAGACAACAATTTAGTTACCACAAACTTAAGTAGTCGCAGCAAAAGCCTATAAATGCTAATATTTAAAGTATCTATATTTTTCTAATAAACATTTCCCCGCTGCAAAGACAAGTTATCCCCCTTGTTTGTTTCACACTTGATCTCTTCCACAACTGCAGGCTGGCTGCTTCTGGCTCCTGTCCCTTTGGCCAGTTAGGAATTCTCTCTCAAAAAGATCCTGCGTCCTCACCTGTCCCAACTTTTTCCTTGCCCCCTTCTTCTCTTGCAGTTCTACCAGTCCACACGTTTAAATCTGAGCACGTTTAATAACAAGCCCATTGATAATTTGGATGCACTAGGATCCTAAATGCCTCGTTACTGTTTTACAGGTTTGTAACAGGAGCTCTTTTGTTCATTTGTCAAAGCCGGCAGCTCTACAGCTGTTCAACAGGCTACTGGAAATTCTGATCAGATAGCCTTTGTTCACTTAAAACACGCACGCCCTACAGACGCACGCCTCAAGTAACTACAGCTAACTCTTCCTCCCGCTCCTGAAGAGAATCGGCTTTACCGGCTGCCCGAGGACAGACCGAGGGCGGCGGGAGCCGCCGGCGCCCCCGCAGCCGGCTGCGCTGACGCGGCCGTTACCGGCACCGCCCCGGCGGGCTCCCCTCCCTCCGCGCTGAGGGGAGAGGGCGGCGGCGCCTACCTGTGGGCTGCCCGCGGCGGGGTCCCCGAGGCGGCCGCGGCCGCCCCCGCCTGAGCCCGGTGTCGCGGCAGGAAGCGAGGGGGATCCGCGGCGTCTCCGCCGTGGCGCAGTTACCATGGGACGGACGGAAGTCACCGCCAGCGGGGCGGGCACGGGGCGGGGAGCCATGTTGAGCGCGGCGGCTGCCGGTCGCCATCTTGAGTGCGGCGCGGGGCGCGCTGAGGGGAGGGAGCTGACGCCCTCGACAGTTTGGGGTTCGCGGCGACCCAAGGAAAAAATAAAAAATAATAAAAAAAAAATAGGCCGCGAGTCTATCAGTTCATAGGCTGCCCTCAAGTACTTACCCAATACCTATAAAAATGAAGGAACATGGTTCTGAAGCAAAAGCCTGACGTGAGTTTTTCTGTCGGAGCGGCAAGCGTAAAGGCCCAAATAGGAACAGTGTGCCACAAGGTGCGCGTAAATGGGTGTTTTCTAATATTCTCCCAAGAAAGGGTATTTCAGTGTGCTATAACATTCACAGTTTTAAGCAGAGATCTAAACAGATGGAAAGTCATACCAGGGGTTAAAAGAATGCTTTTTCAGTAAGAAAATTACCACGAGGAAAAGAATGTAATTTTACCATCTGAAGACATGGGATTTTCCTGAAGAATTTCAAGTAAAGAGATGAGACCAAGTCTCTCAGACTGGGGTTGGTCTCAGAGGGACCTTCACACCAGGGTGAGACAGGGAACATGTCAGAGATATTGGGAAGAGCAGGAATAGAAAAGCCATGATGAGGACTCTTGGTTAGCTTGGGCAACCCTTGGTCATGGATCCAGCAGCCAAATCCCCAACAATCCCAGGGCTGTTTCCTTCCAGATATAACTCATCTTCACAAATCCCTTCTCTGCCCACCACAATGGGGCCTGAAGAGTCACATTGTATGTACTCTTTCAAAAGCAACAACAACAACAAACAAACAAACAAACAAACCAACAAACAACAAAAACACACACAAACACCACCTAGTAGTGTATATGAAATTACACATAGCAAGGAGCATCTGGATAAACAAATCAAGTGCTGAAATCCCAGGAAAAGCTTGCCACAGTCATAATTGTGCTGCCTTGCACATGTGTGTTAGTTTTTAATTGCATGATCATGCCCTGTTTCGTCCAAAAGCATCTTTGCCTCATTTAGCACACAGAATGGGCCAAAATACAGTTCCATTGTTACTCGCAGACATGGTATTGCCTAACCTTTGAGGGCTTACTATTGCAGTTGATGTAAAACTACATATTCATGATTTTTAAGACCAGAACAAAATACTAGAAAATCTGCAGTGATCCCTTGCACACGACAGGCTGCTAGGTTTTAATCCCTTTGTGAGAATAATTGGTTCTTTAAAGGTCACTCTGAAGCATGTGAAACACCCAGGGTTTGGGAGTCAGGGTTGGCAGCCTGAGTCAGAGACACTGATTCCCTCCCTCTCCCTCTTCACTCAACATGGTTTTTATTAAAGGCTCATTATAATTCTGCATTCTGGCTCAGATTTCATCCTAAATGCCAGCAACATCTGCTGTATCAGCCCAATAACTTGTGCTTGATCAGACAAAAAATGCTGTGAAAGTTGACATATTTAACTCTGTCAAGACTCAGACTTGAAGCAGCATGCCAGGAATGCAACAGTAAATGGGAAAGAGCAAGTGAATTTAAGAAGAGATCTTCCTGTGAAGCAGCAAGAACAAGTGGAAGAGTAGAGCTCAGCCCCTCCTGCTCCAGAGGGACCCTGCTGTCAGGTCTTGTCACTTAATACCACATTCTGGTACTTAATCTCTAATTGTGCTGATTTCTTCTCTAGGCTCAAGTGACTGACTACTCAGTCATCTGGTCTAATTCTGTAATTCATGTGACACCTTTTTTTGTTTTTTTTTTTTTTTTTTTTTACTCACAAAATATATCTACAGAATATTATTTACACCTCAGTGATCCTCCATTGAAGTACAGGAACCTCGAGAAATTAAAAAAATAAAATAAAATTTACAGTTCTCAGCTCCTGTCTTCCAGTGCCATCTAGTGTTCAACTTTGGAAAAGAAGTGACTAATGGGATTCCTCCTCGTCAGATCAATTTGCCATAACTAACATATTTTGGAAACTGAAAGATGGCTCTGATAGAAAGTATCATTATAAATTAATAACATATACATATATATCAATTTTATAAATGTATCTTTTCATATATTTATTTTATAGCATTACATTCGAACACAACTTTTATATAATTTAAAATCAATAACACGAATCATATCTATGTGTATATGTATATACATAGCTGTTATTTACTTCTGGTTATTCTGTTCTCGGTAACTAATTAAATCACTTCATCAAACAACGGTTGCAAAAGAGAAGAAAGGAAAAGAAAGGAGAACTGAGATAACCCTGCTTCATTTTCAGATCCCACCCAAAAAGGAGTAGCCATCCATCAAAACCCAGTAAAAAAATTACTTACAAAGTAAAATTGCAAAGCTTGGACTGACTGATCATTTAATGCATCTGCAAAAGGGAGTGAGGTGCTTTTTTGAAACAGGGAGACAAAAAATGAGGGATTATCCAGAGATCGTCTGTCTTTATTTTCTTATTATTCCTTGATATTTTTCTCAACACTGACATTTGGTTCTTATCTTCAACCTCCATCCATGATCAGTAGTTAAATAGTTCATAACCATTGAAAGCACCCTTGATCCCTCTTTACTATTAAATGCATAAACTTAGGAGAAGAACATGAGGATATTAAAAAGTCTGACCATGTTTCAATGAAGTAAGTGTTTATCAGGCAGTACAGATAATTCCCCCTTGAAAATCAAAGATTCTAAATTAAGATACAAATTCTAGGTGGAAAATACAATAAAAGGAATATGAATACAGAATTTCATACGATAGTTTCTTGCAGCGTTTAAGAAAACCCTACTCTCCTACCTACTCATCAAAGAATCCAAAACTAATTATTATCTGAATTAGAATTATTATCTGAATTAGTCTAGTTAGAAAGGAAACAAAGCAAGGTGCTTAGCTACTTTCATTCCAGTGAAAATTTAATTTAATTAGAGCAATTTCAGATTACATTCCTGGCAGCTGTGTTTATCACATTTTCTTCAAAGGATAGGAATTAGCATTGACTGACATCAGCATCAAAGCTCATTTACTCACCCGCCCACATCCTACCAGCCCTTCTGAGCTTGTCTGTTTATTTAGCACTTTAATAACACCACAGTAAATAAGATTTCATTTCAGAGTCTGCATGTTTTTTTTGTCAAAGCACTTAGCATAGGCTCCTTATAACATCGCATTAGAACCCACCTTTGTAGAAAGATGAAAGAGCAGCAAGCTGTTTTCATGGACAGGTATTTTAAATGGCTAGTAAAAGAACAAGGATGTAGACTGGGATCCAGAGTTTCTTTATTTTTTGTCAGCAACTAGAAAATCTCGCTCTTTTAGCAATGTTGGGGGGGAATGCCAGAAATGATCTCTCACTGCTTAAGTGTAAAGCTAGCTAGGTCACTAGGGTTTTGAACGTGGGGTATCGTTGGAAGTTGTGTGGTACACAAGACTCAGCTCTCTGTTTCATGGCTGCTGTGTCCTTGCCAGCTCATCTGGAGGCGTAAATGCTGCCACACCACTTACAGAGCCTGACCTTTTATTATCTCCTGTGAGCTACAGGTAGGTTCCTACTGGCAAACTATCTTTTATTTGATATTTGTGAAGCACCTCACAAAACAAGACTTGATCCCCAATTAGAGCTTCCAGAACATAGGAACAAGGTGGATGCATCATAGCTCTGCTGCCTTTTCTGGAGGCATGTACAGAATTGTCACCACATCAGACAAGACACCAGACACATCAACAACATTGATCTGCTGCCTACACGTCAGCCTCAACCCATGAGCGACAAAGACAAGTAGTTATGTTGGGGGCCCATAATTTTATTCTACAATTATCAGCAGTGTGACTTGCCCATAGTCATGATTGCTCCCGGATTGCCAAGAAAATACAAGAAAATGATGCCACAAAAGAAGAAGCACCTTTCAATTGCTTTCATAAAAGTAGTAAAGCAAACAAGTCTATTTTCAACAAGTGGAAACCAATTGAGTTGATGTCCCAGTTTCACAGGTGTTCCCCTCTCCTAAAGATTCCCTCCAGATCTCAGCCACCAGTTTCCTCTTTCTCACCCTTATGCCCACGTTGCCAACATAAATACCATCAGGTACAAACTAGAAGCAGCAAAAAGAGTTAGCCTGTCAAAAGCCAGAGAGGGTGGAAATGGAGCCTCCTGTGTGTATTATCCAGGCATAAAAGGCTGACTGCAACGGCTTCCTTTGTTATGCTTCCCTTACTCATGAAATCACGAGAAAGCCTTTGCTCTCCGAGCAAAGGTATGGTGTAAGCATCTTCTGCCTTACGGTGAAACATCAGAACTGATGGTGGAAATGGCTGTTCCTTCCCAAAGGTTTATTGTGCTACAGGCAGAGGACTAGTCTCCCCTAGACAGTGTTATAGGCATTGGCACCAGCTGAAAGAAAAAAAAAAAAAAAAGAAAAAAAAAAGAAATCAGAATGCCTAATTTAAAAAGGTAACTCAGAACTTGAACGAGGAACAGCAGAGCTATATATTTTCTCTCCAGTGAGCATATGATTCTGAAAAGAAGTTAAATACATTCAGTTTAGACTGAGACACAAGTATAAATTCAATTTACTGAGTATTGACTCAAATCCTTCAAGATTATCCCTTTTATCTTCTATACGGGAGTCATGCTTTGCTATATCTGCACTGAAAGCAAAGCAAAAATCCTGTAGAGAGCCTCTAATCGTTGCCAAACCATTACTACACTTCCCAGAGCTGTGCAGGGAAGCAGACATTCACCTAAGAGGAATCTCCTGTACCAGTCTGTCAATGCCTGCCTGTGGTTCAGAGCGATATTCTATGGTTTATATTAAATAAATGGTGTGTAGAGGAGTTACTTAAGGCACAAAGCTCTTCGCAGATGCTGAATGGGAAATGTAAATTTCATAACCCACCTAATCCTTCCTCAGTTCTCCCCAGAAATAGAGAGGGTACCTTTTAGCCCATTCTGCGTTCAGTTATTCCCATATTTGTTTCACCTGTTTTCCAGAGATGCTCTGACGAGTACTGGGGACAAGTCACTTACAGATGCCTGCCTGGATTTTGTCTGGCAGTGTTTTATCCCACTCTTCCCTCTAAAAGTTCTACATTTGATACCAGAGCTTTTTTTCAGCTGCTTTGTCACTGCTGGAGCTCATGGTGGGGTGTATGCTGGTATATTTTAATAAGGCTGGCTGTCTTTTATGGGTAGCTTTTGCAGCTCAGTCGCTGAACAGCTGTGCAGCAAGGACAAGATCACCCGGAGGAGGGTGGACCTGCAGCTGTGGGCAGGAACCCTCCCAGCCATCCTGGTCTGTGGTCAGGCATTCCCACAAGTCCAAGGCTAAGGCACAGGATACAGGACTGAAGGGATATCCCTTGCTCTTGCATCGGGCTCAGCAAAGCCATGGGAACAGATTAACTTCATTAGCAGAATTGGCTATATCTGAAGTTTTGTAAAAAGGAAAAAAAATCCTTCATGAACAGGTTCCTCTGTCACTTTCAAGGCTTGCTGTATTAGAAGCAAAAATCTCCACCCCTCAAAAAACAAAACAAAACAAAGAAACAAAACAATGGATGAGAGAATGACTGGTGGGAATAAATTCTACTGATTTGACCTTTATATTACAATATAAAATCCTGGGATCTGATATGCAGTAAAGTTATCACAAAACAACAGAGATGTGTAATGGAAATCGTTTAAATTTCAATATTTCCTCCAGTTGCACAGACAAGCCTGCGGAGTGTGCCATTTTACCCGAGATGTTTATTGAGGCTGGCCACTGGTTTATACGGCAGGAATTGAAAGGTGAAGAATTCAACTCTCCAATTCTGAGACTGGAAAGAAACAGAAATGCCAAGGAAACGAGATACTCATCAGCCTGTGAGAAAGTAATGGAAAATTCATCGCTTTCAGTCACTTATGGCACTTATGCAGAAATAAGCTGAACTCTTCAGTTTTGCTCGGAGGCTGTGTCACTTCCAATCTTCCCTGTGCGACTCAAGCATGGTTTATCATGGCAATTTGCATGCAGATGAATTAAACCTCTGCTTTCAGTGACTGTGTTTCTGAAACTTAGTTTTGACTAGCTCAGAAAGAAAACAGCTTTCGGGGGGGGGGGGGGGGGAATGTTACACTTGTAAAAACCTTCATGCTGTAAACCATTGCACTCAGTCTAACCCTTTTAAAAAAAAATCAGAATTAAAAGGTTGGCAGGTACAACAGAGCAGCACTGATTTTCATTTTCAGCTGACAACACAGCAACTGGTGAATTTTTTATTATGTGTAGCCAGCCAGAAACCACACAGGCCCATGCAGAACCAAACTTTGAACATGCTTTGTCTCAAATGCCATGAATATGTCAGGGAAAAACATAATTTAGAAATCTACTCAAAGTATTGTCCAGAAAACTCATCCTGCATAACGCTTTACATAATTCACTGTTCCAGATGTGATTCTCACTTTCTTAACACTTGCGAGTAACCAAAAAGTAGCTCAGGACAATACTCCGTATCTCATAAGGAGCTGAGTGAAGCAGCACATCAGCTAAAATAAGTATATTCTTTTATTAGGTTGGTTGATCTATAAAGCCAATTCGTTATGAATACTGACTGAGGTTTTAGTTTCTAGAGAAAATACAGAAGCAAGAATTCATGAAATCATGATCATCACTGTTTAACCACTTCCTTTACTGAATATTTTAAAAGGTAAATTTTACATGTTTTCAGTCAGCTAAAGGTTTTGTTGTTTTATTTTTTTTGTTTTGCATTCTGTTACTCTGATGAATGAGAAAAATCTTCCGCAGTCCAGAACCAAGCAGGATGGACTTTGCAGGCTGATTTAGGTGTACCAGAATATTGAAATGCACTGTGCTGTCCCACGCAGTAAGTTTTCCATATTCACAAGTATCAACTAATGACAGGTCCAAGATCAGTTAAATAGGAAGCAAATGGTCAAGGGAGGAGATGCGTTATGCCATGGCCTGCTAATGAGTCATTAATAGCCCGTAAATTTTTTTAATCAGAGACATGTTGGAATGGCAACATTCAGTTCTTCGTAGTCAAGAAACTTCACAGGTCATGTTCTGAAACCTCATCAACATTTGTAAAAGCACTTTGAGCAAAATCCACTGTATCCTTAACTGACCCATGCACCCCAAGGTGGCTTTTTTCACCCAAGCAGTCTGTGTCATTTCTCTCAAAAGACTCTCCACCATATCGGTGTTCCTGAAGACAAAACTGTAAAACATTCATTAGGTAAAAGGTAACTAGCTTTGGTATCTTATATTTGGAGCACTGACTGGTGCCAGCTGTTGCAGTGCTTCCAGTTACTTTGAGAACAGAGGCTCCACTACATACATACATACTACAGCTGATTTAAGCCTGTAGCTCACATGGTGAAGTAACACCGAGACATTTGCAATGCCAGAAGCTGCAAAACATATTTAAAACAAATCTTGAAAAGCAACAATATGCAAACACCAACTGCTAATCTGCTATTATGTTTTAGAAATGGACCTTTTTTTGCAAAAAATTGCAAGAAATCAGTGGCAGAGGTGGAGTCTCCTATGGAGACCTGGATTCTCCTCTGGCTCAGGTTTCTCTCAGGCTGGAGGTTTCTGCAAAGCCTTCTCTGTTACCTTGCTGCTCTCAGGTTACTCCCTTCCCTATCCAAGCCTGATAAAAGGTAATTTTATAGGTTTGTGTATCAAATATTCAAATTTAGGACAGTCACAGAGAGCTTAGTGATTAATGAGAACCAACTCAAGCAGAAGATCACAGGAAACATCAGTGGAGCTGAAGATCTCCTTTTAAAATTCTGTTATATCACACCCAAAATTTGGAAAAGCACATTGCCTTTTTATTTTACAGATTCCCTTTTTCAAAGCAGACATTCATTTTAAAAGAACAAACTGGCACAAGCTGGCATTTCAGGCCTCAGGGGAAGCTCTGTTGCCCCTAAAGTGCAAGAGCTCATGCCTAATTCATTTCCAAAATTAAAATCCAGGCCTCAACAATGCAAAACAAACTTAAAATGACAAAGCCATAAGCTTCTGTTCCCCCATGTTAAAACAAACCTGTCTCTTGTATAGAATGTTACTGTTGGAAAAACTCAGCTCCAACATGATTTTCATCCATCCTTAGTGACAAATCACAATCCATCCTTTTGTTCTCTGGATACCTGGTACCCTGAGCTGGTGGAAGGGGATGGGGAGCAGGATGTGGCCCTCGCTATCCATGAGGAAATGGTTGGTGACCTGCTACGACACTTGGATGTATGCAAGTCGATGGGGCCGGATGGGATCCACCCGAGGGTACTGAGCGAACTGGCAGAGGAGCTGGCCAAGCCGCTTTCCATTATTTATCGGCAGTCCTGGCTATCAGGGGAGGTCCCAGTCGACTGGCGGCTAGCAAACGTGACGCCCATCTACAAGAGGGGCCGGAGGGTAGACCCGGGGAACTGTAGGCCTGTTAGCTTGACCTCAGTGCCAGGGAAGCTCATGGGGCAGATTATCTTGAATGTCATCACGCAGCACTTACAGGGCAACCAGGCGATCAGGCCCAGTCAGCATGGGTTTATGAAAGGCAGGTCCTGCTTGACGAACCTGATCTCCTATGACCAAGTGACGCGCTTGGTGGATGAGGGGAAGGCTGTGGATGTGGTCTACCTTGACTTCAGTAAGGCTTTTGACACCGTTCCCCACAACATTCTCCTCAAGAAACTGGCTGCTCGTAGCTTGGACTGGCATACGCTTTGTTGGGTTAGAAACTGGCTGGCTGGCTGGGCCCAAAGAGTTGTGGTGAATGGAGTCAAATCCAGTTGGAGGCCGGTCACTAGTGGAGTCCCCCAGGGCTCAGTGCTGGGGCCAGTCCTCTTTAATATCTTTATCGATGACCTGGATGAGGGGATCGAGTGCACCTTCAGTAAGTTTGCAGATGACACCAAGCTAAGTGCGTGTGTCGATCTGCTCGAGGGCAGGAAGGCTCTGCAGGAGGATCTGGATAGGCTGGACCAATGGGCTGAGGTCAACTGTATGAAGTTCAACAAGGCCAAGTGCCGGGTCCTGCATCTGCACCCCAAGCAGCGCTACAGGCTGTGAGAAGAGTGGTTGGAAAGCTGCCTGGCAGAGAAGGACCTGGGAGTATTGGTTGATAGGCAGCTGAATATGAGCCAGCAGTGTGCCCAGGTGGCCAAGAAGGCCAACAGCAGCCTGGCTTGCATATGAAGCAGTGTGGCCAGCAGGTCTAAGGAGATGATTGTCCCCCTGTACTCGGCTCTGGTGAGGCCGCACCTCGAGTACTGTGTTCAGTTTTGGGCCCCTCGCTACAAGAAGGACATGGAGGTGCTCAAGCGAGTCCAGAGAAGGGCAACAAAGCTGGTGAGGGGTCTGGAGAACAAGTCTTACGAGGAGCGGCTGAGGGAGCTGGGGTTGTTTAGCCTGGAGAAGAGGAGGCTCAGGGGTGACCTTATCGTGCTCTATAGGTACCTTAAAGGAGGCTGTAGCGAGGTAGGGGTTGGTCTATTCTCCCATGTGCCTGGTGACAGGACGAGGGGGAATGGGCTAAAGTTGCGCCAGGGGAGGTTTAGGTTGGATGTTAGGAAGAACTTCTTTACTGAAAGGGTTGTTAGGCATTGGAATGGGCTGCCCAGGGAGGTGGTTGAGTCACCATCCCTGGAGGTCTTTAAAAGACGTTTAAATGTTGAGCTTAGTGATCTGGTTTAGTGGAGGACTTGTTAGTGTTAGGTCAGAGGTTGGACTAGGTGATCTTGGAGGTCTTTTCCAACCTAGACGATTCTGTGATTCTGTGATTCTGTGAAACTTTCACCTAGATGATCAACTATACAGTGTTTCCTTAAGAAACACCGGGACAGTCCTTTGATGAAGGAAATGTGCAGTAATATAACCATTATCACAGCAGTCAATAACCAGTCTCTCAGCATAACGAAGCAGGGCAGGTTATTTTGTTCCTGGCAAGAATTAGTGAAGGGATAATTAGAGCTGTGGTACTTTATTCACCCAAGAGCCAACAGCACTAACAAAACCAGGAGTGTTGGAGGGTTACAACAGAGCTATCACACTCACAGAGGCTTTCATTGAGTTGGTGACAGCAAAAGAAAAACATTTTATAATTTACCTTTTAGGGGAGAATTTTTGTATCACCCACATTCCCAAGAGACCTTTCTGCTTAGACAAAGTTTTCTAAGGTGCTTTTCTATTTCTTGAAATTTTTCCTCATGAGATACTATAAACACAATACCCTGACTCTGGCCACAAAAATAGGGCCAATATTTTTCCCAAAATTTTTTCCAGACTAGTGTTGATTTCTGCTTCTGCTACCAGAAAGTGTCACTAAAATGAACAGTCTGACTACACGCCTGCATCACCTTTACCATGCACCCCCATCTCATCGATCTGGGGAATAAAACCCCTAAGGCTGTGTTGACTTCTTACTTGTTCAATTTCATGTATCATTTACAATCAAAATCAAGCTTAAATACAGTAACTGCAGATCACACCATACAAGAGCATCGGTGCATGTCATAGGACACAAGCTAATGATCATACTCAAGACTCTCCTAAAGCTTTCAAATAGCTTTAAGTGAAAGAGTGAAAAGTTTTACCAAACCAAATTTGCTCCAACAGTAAATTGTTCAGGGCTGAAACCACTTTTTAATACCTCATGTGGCAAAAATCACAGGAGTAGAGTTAAGTAAAGTGCATCCTCTCCATGCTCCTGAGGTACAGGTCTTATTTACCTCCTTCTGGCCCTGTAGTGTTCCACTATTGCTGCATATTTGTATTTAGGTTCACTGAGTCCAAACAGCATGGCAAGCTTCCCTCCAAGGAAACCACAAGCTGAAAACACACACAAAAGAAATAACAACTGGAACATCATCTTTATACTCAAGGGCTTTTGGCAATGGGCATTTTATCTGGTGGCAGTTAATGATACGGAGCGATCATCCATGCGAACCTAAAGGATCAGCAGACAAGCTGACACAGGGCACAGTTGATTTACTTAGTGAAAACCTCCTCCCTGTTTGAGAGTCTCCTCCTTACTTATCTCCTTCATAACCCAGCCCTTAAAGTTTTTTTTTCCAAATGGCTGGCCAGCGTTTCTGGGATAGCCATATCTCACTTACTCCATTTGCTGTCTAAAAAATTTCTTCCACACCATGTTTCAATTAAACTCATCTCAGTTTAAGTCATTACAGGACCTTGTTACAACCTCAGAGCAATTAACCACTTCTACCTCCTTACATACATCCGCCTTCCTCTGTGGAGGGGATAAAAAATTGAACTGACATCTTTAATATTGTTGGAAGCTGCTGATCTCCAAAGAAAATGAACTCCTTGCAACTGCTTCCAGGCCCCACCTTGTCAGGCGCAGCAAGCTGACAAACACAGCCTGGAATAAACCTCTGGCAGCACTGCTGCGTTGTCTGGGTGCCAGCTTTCTGAGACAATGTTCTTGGCAGCGGTTGTTTTTATGACCCATTTTCTTTTTCTTTGTGCCCTCGGTTCCCGGCCCTGGGCCGGTTTCTCCTGTTTGACTGCTCCTTACACCTTTTTTGTATTTGCACCCTGCTCTCCATCCAGTTATCTCAGTCCAGTCTCAAATGCTCAACTGCTTTTCGTAAACCTGCAATAGAGTTAGCTCAAACCCAACTGACTCACTACCTCCTAATTAATACACCCTGTAGGTCACACTGATTGCAATACAGTAATTAATGTCACGTACTTATCAGAAACTTTATTTTCAGTCGCTGATAATCTGTTGTTAGTGCTGAAGTATTTTGTGCCACATGGAGAAGAAAGGGACTTCCAAATGTTTGAAAACATGGGTAGGAGTGAAATAATGGTTTTTCTATAGTCCATGTTAAAACAATTCTTTGTTTCACTGCTATAAACCACAGAGGGGTGGAACTAGAGTGTTTCAGAGTCTTGAGATTGAACAGAGAGGGCCGTAGATCCAGCTTTTGCTGTCCCTGGGAATGTTTGCCCAGGATCCAAACACACAAAGCTGTAGAGAAGATTCATGTGTGGAAGGGACATAGGACAATCCACAGAAGTACTTTTTCTTTTTCCTTTTTTTTTCTCTTTTTCTTCTTTTTTCTTTCTTTTTTCCCCCTTTTATTTTTCTTTTTTCTTTCTTTCTTTTTTCCTTTTTTTCTTTTCTTCCTCTTCTTCCTCTTCTTCCTCTTCTTCTTCCTCTTCTTCTTCCTCTTCCTCTTCTTCTTCCTCTTCTTCTTCCTCTTCCTCTTCCTCTTCCTCTTCCTCTTCCTCTTCCTCTTCCTCTTCTTCCTCTTCCTCTTTTATTTTTTCAGTATACTTAAACTATTTGAAAATACAACCTTAGAGTGAACTTAGTTAAAAGAAAGACGAGTGGCAGAGTTCAAATTTAGGACAAGTTTCAGAGTTTCTTTTCATTGCATTTTTTCATTAAATCCCCTACTTATGTTGACTAATGGAAAAGGAGCTGTATATCCTGTGATCATGCATCATTTTCCCCCATGAGTCACGCCTCCTTATCAGTTGGGCTCAGCAGAATCTGCCTTTGGAGCTGGTAAGGACTGTGGGTGAGTAATGATGCTGTCCACAGGAACCCCACCCTTGGTCACAGAGAGCCTAGAAGGCGTGAATGAAAGAGAAGACAGAGGAGCAAGGAGGAAGAAAAGATGTTTTTATAACAGAGGCAGCTTGCGGGTGACACAGTGAGTTAGACACTACGGCAGCCTCTGTCCCAGAGCTCCCATTTAATCCCCATGTGAATTTTGACAGTTCATCATTTGTTTGATGTGTGCCTGCCAGGCTCCGGCTTGACATACTTGCAGTCCTTTGGCAGAAGTGTTGACCCTTCATTAGCCGCTAGAGAAGCACAGGAACATAATCCACGGTGTAAAATACTAAATGTCCCATGACATTTGTAGCTGGGTACTCTGAGTTAGCTGACTACAGACAATTTTGACTCTTGTGTTTGTATTGTAAAAATTTATATTTGCAGAGAATTCAGGTACTTATGTGCCATTGCTCCTTGAGAATCCAAGGGGAGATGGACAGGTTCCTATTCTGTACAGCATTTCAATGTTACACAGCAAATAAAAGAGGACTGCACAGATGTGTAAAAGACACTTAAAATAGACCATGCTCTCTTGAGTGAGTAACTATCCTCTGCAAAAAGTCAGGCAGTGGTCCTCTGGAAAAAAAGTGGAGCATGATCTTGTAATTAAAGCCTGTTATGTTGCATAAGGCCAGAGGACTGAATTCAGATTCCATACAGCTATTCATACTTTTTTGCATAACTTATTTTGCCATCTTAAGCTGCTTTTTGCTGTTTAATTGTAATGTAATCATTTTAATTTTAATTAATGCATTATATAGTAATAAACAATAATTTATCTAAGCAGCTTCCATAATGCTATATTTAGCAATGCAGTGCTTATTTAAAAAATCACTATAGCACAAAGTGTATTGAATGTTAGAGGAAGGAATGGCAGTAAATAGCTTCATGTTACTTCAGATAAAAAGGGTCAGCCATGGGTCTGATTTTTCTTAGAAAAGTTGCTTTGCAGTGAAAGAGCATACAGGGATTAATTACCAATATTTCACTGTCAGCACAGAGGGACAGACAGCAAGGCTCTGACTATACTGAGTACATTCATTAGTGGATGGCTTGATGCAATAGATATATCTATGAATATATGAATATATTTTTGCAAACAGTTGAAAGCATTGTGGAAAATAGGAATACAATTCAAAAGAATATCTGCAAAATATTCCGGAAAAAAAAAAAAACAAAACACAGGATGTAAGGAAATAATTTCAGGGTTCTGCACTCACACTAAGATGGGAAACAGCTGCTTAGGTAGCAGTTATGTACTACTCTGTCTTGGTGAGCCCCAGCTGGAGGCTTCTGTTCTGTTTTGGGCATGACAACATTTGAAAAGCACGTGGACAAATTAGAGAAAGTCCAGAGGACAGCAGTAAGAATGAGTAAATATCTCAGGAAATAAAACCAAGGCAGAAAGATGCAAAGGCATGGTGTTGTTTAGTCTACAGATCGAAAAGGAGGCATGGTAACAGTCAAGTACGGGAAAAGATCATGAAAGACAAAAGGATAATTTGTTGATAGGGCAAGAGAGAAACTTGAAATGCAGATGGCATGGTCTACGTTGCATAAGGAAAGAATTTTAGTGAAATAATTTAAAACCACTAGAATCAATTACCTAGGAAGCTGATGCAGTAACCATGACTAGAAGCCTCTGAGAATAAATTCGACAAGCCTGTCAAGAATGACTCCATCTGTTTTGGGGCAAGAGCCAGACAAAATGGCCCATCTTTAATTAGAATCACCCCATTCTGGTTCTTCTGCAAGTGCTTTCTGCCACATTGTTCTAATTGACACAAAATTCACAGCATACTTAATGTACTGTATTTTGGTTGTTACCTACTTGTGTGATAATCAGTTTCTGCCATTGTTTTCAAATTGCTCTTTTACTTGCATTAAGGCTGCCTCTAGGTACCCAAAAACAGGGACAGCTCCTTTCTAGCTATTGTAAAATGTGCCCTTCTGAAAAGACCAATATGTTGATACCAAGCAACCTGGTCTGAATATTTCATTGTTGATAGTTTATATCATCTGACTGAAACAAAATACTTAATTTTAAAAGCCTTCAAGCATTTAAAACCCTGGTGATAATCACTTGAGATAATACTAATAAATATTAAAAGGAGGAGAAAAAACAGCAAAGTATCAACTCTGTTATTTGAGTAGTGACTGCATTCCAATTAATCCATCATTAATGTAAGCCAAGTGATGAGAAAGAAAGAGAAAGAGAAAGAAAGAAAGAGAAAGAGAAAGAGAAAGAGAAAGAGAAAGAGAAAGAGAAAGAGAAAGAGAGAGAGAGAGAGAGAGAGAGAGAGAGAGAAAGGAGAGCAGAGCAGAGCAGAGGAGAAACTTTGACTTACTAAGAAATGAAGCAGTTGCAATTCGAACTTCCCAAAACTGGAGATACAGCCCCCAGGAGAGCATGGAATACAGGACAGAAACAAGAAGAAAACTTTAATTTTAAACCTAAAGACAAGATCATCCGTGGAATTGCACTAAACATTGGCTTGTACCACACAGCTTTTAATATGAAGTGATCTGCCACTTTGCAAAGAAGAAAGCCTGCTAATGTGTTAATTGATTTGAAAAAGCCTCACTAACCATTGTCCATGGCCAGATTCAGCTAATAAATTATTTGCTTCACAGAATTCCACCATGAACAGTAGATTTTGCTAGGATAGTCAAGACATGCAACAGCTATCTGGAGGTCTGAGTTTGGAAAGATGAGTCTCAGAGATGCATCACTTGGAGGCACTTCTGGGAGTAAAGCTGCTTGATTCACTTCCAAGACTAGGACAAAATGTGAAAGTTCTGAATATATAGATATAGATAGATAGTTGGTGAGGCTTTGGAAACTGTTTCATCCAAGCTGGATTGCCTTCTTCCTGTTATTCCTGCTGGAGCCCCAGAGAAAAATAACTGGAGCTCACCGTATCAACAGGCTTGCTGCTGCTCCTTCTCTTCCTCTTCTGTGCTGTATTCTTCCATGGTATCACCATTTGCAAAATAAACGATCCTCCTTGGAGATTTTGCTTCTTTGAGGTCTTAATTGTCTCCATCTTTATTGTTGCCCTCATTCTTTTGTTAGGTAGTATCCTCCTCCTGCTCATCAAGATAGCCATCACGAGCGCAGTTCTAGTACAGTAGATACTGAAGGTACAAGTCTCTTCTCGATGCCACCTTCCCTCTAAATTACACAGCATCCCAGGCAAAGCAGTCTTGAAAATGAGGACTCAAAGAGCTCAAGACTAACATTAGACAGGCAGAAACAATCTTGTGCACAGCTGCTTTTGAGTAGCTGTGATGATCTACATCAGCTACGGGCTCCTGTATTGCTTGAGAGACACAGCTTTTTTTTTTTTTTTTTTTTTTTCATTTAGGGTGGTTCAATAAGATGAATTTCAAAATAAGAACGTTCTAAAAAAAATCAAAAAGACCAAATTCTGCATCATAGAGACAAGTCAGAATCTCAGAAAATGTAATTTCACTGCCCTTCAAAAGGGCAGAGAAAGAGTGACAAACAGAGATGACAGGTGTCACAAGATCTTACCATTAATTTGTTTAAGAACATGCTTCTTTTGGTCTATTTTTTATACATTTTTTACTTATTTTGGTTGTCTAGGGACTTGAGCAAGGGCAATCAAGAGGGACTTCAGGGCTTTGGGGCAATTGGTTAAAGGTAGTGTTTTCCTCTGCCCTGGTACCAGGGAACAATATTAAAAGGCACGAGCAGCCCCAGCTGATCAACAAGTGGCTGCAGGGCTGGTGCCACCGGCAGAATTGCGGGTTATCAGTCATGGGATGGTTTACACAACACCAGGCCTGCTGGTACCTGATGGGTTGCACCTTTCTCAGAGGGGAAAAAGGATTTCTGCGCAGGAGTTAGCAAGGCTGATCAGTACAGCTTTTTTAAAGGAGGAAACGGATAAAGCGAGGCCCACCAGTGATAAGCTATGGGACAGCACGCGGAAATCTGAAGGATTGTGTGTTAGTGAGGTCCTTCAGTCTGCTTCAGGAAGTGCAACAAAGCACATTTAAAATGTTTCTACACCAGTGCATGCAGCACCAGGAACAAGCAAGAGGAGCTCGAAGCCTTGACTCAGTCCCAGAGCTGTGACACCATTGGCATAAGCGAAACCTGGTGGGAAGAGTCCTGCGGTGGTGTCATGATGGGTGGTTACGGGCTCTTCAGCAGGGTTGGAATGCGTGGAGGTGGCAGTTTGCAATGACACAGCTGAGAGCCTCTGGTTAAGGGCTGAGGGACAAGCAAATAAAGGGGATGTTGTCATGGGAGCCTGCTATAGGCCATCCAGCCAGGATGATGACATTGATGAAATATTTCAAGGGATCATCCGCCCTTGTCCTTGGAGGTGGCTTCAAGTTGCCAGACACGAACTGGAAATTCCCCACAGATGGTACAAACAGGTCCAGGAGATTCCTAAAACACCTCAATGATGAGTTGGACTCAATGATCCTTACGGGTCCTTTCCAACTGAGGATATTCTGTGATTCTATGAACAGGGGAAAGCTCAGATAATATGGAACTACACATCACAACTAGGAAATCCTTGAGAAAAGAGTATAGCATCACTGATGTTCTTAAACACGGGCACTCATTTTTGTGCAGTTATTATTTATTTACATTTCTCTGTCTGTAAGCCAGCTAGGGAAAAAAATTATTTTTCACTGTTTATACATGCAACTTGTTTACTGGAGGGAAGGTGAAGAAGAAAAAGTACAAAATTTACAACAATAAACAAATTAGGCAAGGAGGTTGGTACTGCTGTGCTTTTTACAAGAGTTATGTCCCAGATCTCTTTCCACTAAAAAGTCAGTGTTGAGTCACTTTACGAAGCTTCAAAAGCTCCAAAAGGTCAAACATGCATTTTTGAAAAATACTTAGCATCAACAAATTAAAAAGGAAACCCACCTGTAAAAATTTCTGAGGACGCCCCATGACATAAAAATAGATGCAGGAGAGTAGTATTTCCCAGGACAAACAAATAAGAGACACTAGACTCAGTATGTTTAGTGTTTTCACACAGAATCTGCTCACTTAAAAACCTGCCTTGTAGCATTAGCAGCAGTGCGGAGCCAGCGGGAAATCAGGAAACCCAACCCTAAAGCTACAGAATGCAAGAACTGCTTGTATTTGAACTGTGGGCAGGTCCTGACTATTTGCAAACTTTGCATGAGGTTAAGAACAGGTAAAAGGGAGAGCAGACCAAGGGGGTGGGTAGGAATAGAAATAAAAAAAAAAAAATAAACAGAGCACAAGGGCATATGTAAATTGCTACTCTTGAAAAAATGTGATAAGAGTTGTACTTGCAGGTTTTCAAGTATACCACACTTGGAAGAAATAATTAGCATTTTACCTCCTTAGGCTATGTTTTTCTTCTAGAAGCTGAGCTAGATCCTCAGTGGCTAAAGGGCATTAGCATGAATTTACACTAGGAAATGAAAGAGCCAGCCATGCCTCTGAGAATGAAAAAATGTGTTCCTTATAAATTCATTTGCCACCTGCTGGCAATGTAAAGAATTGTGCAGCAACCTGCACATATGAAAGTTCATTCACGTAGCATATAGAATATCCTACAATATCACATACCTTTGCGAGCACTGGAACTTTGTATAGGCATACCAAATCATGCCTAATGACTTTTCTTTTTTTAGATAAAGAGAATCTCTGCCCCTCTTCCTACCACCTGTCTTGTAGTGTTTCATTGTAGCTACTACTTCTACCTGCACCCAATTAACAAAAGTACCTTGCTTACTTAAGTCTTCCTGTGGCTATACAACAGGGATAAAGCATTCTCTGTAATTATTACATTTGTATTAAACCGGAAAAAGTAACATTCATGATAGATGCGGTTTCTTGCTATTATACTTAATATTTTAAATGATGAAGCAACAGCTGACACATTCAGATTGTTTATCTTAAATGATATTCTGAAACTTGTGGTTATATACAAATTCTCAAACTATGAAGGTTAAGATCGCATGGTGACTGTCTTCATAAAACAGAGCTGCTTGGTCAACCTCATCGTATCTGATTCCATTGAAGTTTAATTAATCAGAGTACAGGCTTGCTTCAGATAGGCTGCAATCCACGAAGACACCAACGAAGGTAGGACTTGATACGTGAAAAGCTGATCAAGGGGCCCTCAGCTGCCATGTGACACTTGATTGATTTGAGAGCATCGCCAGCAGAAAACGATCTGAACAAATCCAAACGTCAATGTGGAAAGGCCAACGTGCTGCACACTCAAAATCTGGAGACAGATACCCACTACAGGGCCATTTCTGTGCCAGACAATTGATACTGCATTTTATTCCTCACTCAACTGGGCTATACTTAAAAACAACAATAAAACCCACCAGATCCTATTGCAGTAATAATTTGGCAATGACCTTTAAAAGACAATTTCTTGCGTTTGTTTGTTTCAGGAATAAATAATAGGCATGAACAGGATTTATGTTAATGCTGGAACTTCAATTTAGATACTAGTTAGATACTAGGTGCAGGTACAGAGTAAAACACGTCATCCCTCAGCCAATACTGAGAAATTTAACTTCTCTGAACTCACATGGAAAACAGACAAATTACTGGCTCTTTTCACGTTTCCTGAAGAGAAATGCTTCATGAGTTTATTTTATTCATAGGCAATTAAAAATACATTTTAGTAATGTTTCCCATAAAAATCTTACCAATAGCACAATAATGAAATCAGTGCAACCAAATTAAAAGGACAGAAAGAAATATTTACAATCATATCGTATGAAAATTGCAAGACTGGAAATTCTCAAGTGCTAAGTTGGCTGCATTCTACACAGATACGGGTATGTTTTCTTGCTTATACTATGAACCAGTACCATCATTACAGGCACGCCACATATTCATGCTAAATAGTCAAGTGACCAAATATTATCCTTAGGCTGACAGGCAAAACTCCTCTACCAAATCCAGTGGGAGGCAGGCATCAGCATCCAAGGGCCAAATTTAGTCCTTCAGTTCCAGGAGTGTCACGTGCTGGGTGGAGATTAACTACTGTAAACCCAGAAACATGAAACATGGAAGAAGCGTATTAAAAGTATTTAAATACAAATCTTACAAAGAACTTAATAGTTTACTTTATAGAAGATTAAAGACTATCAGTACATTTTAAAAGCACAAAATAGAGGGCCTAGTGCTCAGTATTCAGACTGAGCACAAGTTTTTAAAGACTATTTACACCAACAACATTTGCAGATTCAGCCATGAGAGCCTCTAAATCAGTGCCAGAAAAAACAGGCTCTTGCAGCAAAAGAATATTAAAAAGTCACCGTTCAAAATACGTCATTCTTAAGAATTACAAAAAGAAATCATAATGGAAGGAACATGGTTGTTAGGCCTCCAGATTAACCAAAACTCCCAGTCAATTCATCTATATTCTTGAGCATATTGGAAAGGCAATCTAAATAATATTTACAGTAATTCTTGCCACTACCCAACAAAACCAAAGAGAGAACTGTTCGTTGACTGACAGCACTCTATGCTTTGCACACAAAACAGTCTCCAGTTTCTTGGGCAAAACAATCCAGTGTTTGCCACAGGATTTTAACTACGCGTAAACAAAGTTTGTCTTGAAAAGCAACACATGTTAAGTGAATTAGTTTGTTCCATTAGCCTATTTTTAAACTACTACATCATATTTACCGAAACAGCTATGGCATAAGAGGTTACACAGCTAGGCTTAAGTAATACCGCAATCTGACACAATCCACTTGGTTATGCCCTGAACTATTTACAGTGAACTTGATTCAACCAAACCGCTTGGTTCACGAAAACATCCAAAGAATTAAGAATTACAAGTCCATATAAGAACCTTTCCTAAGAAGATTTTTTGGGAATGATTTAGTCATGATCTGCTTAATTTAAGATATTTATATACTGGAATACACCCACAGCCAAAAGCCTTACTGGAAACAAGTCCCAGCATCTACATGTGCACTAGCAAACAAAGGTAAGCCTGTGCCTTTGGACGTAGCAGATGGAAGGGAAAGTGGGGGGAGAAGGAAAGATGGAATCTAGTTGTGTAGAAAGAAAATCAATTAAGTTGAGATGTAAGTATTGACATAAATACACAATTCTGAAGAACAATGAGCAACTAAGAAATCATGATTATGAAATGAGTTAACTTTAGCTTGATCCTTAAAGGGGGCAGGCTAAGCAAATTACTACAGCTGCAATACGTTTAAGAGAACTAAAAATCTGTATTGGCAAAATAGCTCCACATTCCATTTTGGCAAAAACTATGCTAAAACTCAAACTTTCAAGCACTTCCATATTACCTGCTTCATCACTTTCATATACAATTTAATACTAAGGGATTTTAACTTAACGACATACAAGATAAAGTATTTCACTCAATACAAATGCTAATACAGGAACCTTAATCTAGAAAGGAAAGAATGGAGGCTAAGAGTTTCAGAAGAATATAAATTGTGTTCCATTTATGCAGAACTTAAGATTTTCCAAGTTCTGTGAAAGTGCTGTTAAATACCATAGAATCGTTAAATACCAAACCCAGATTTTCTTCACTTACTACATTTAAGTGAATCAGAACACGACCGGATGCTAAGCCTGTATGACAAATGTGAATAAATATAACTCTTCCTGCAAACTTTGGTTTGCAGAACGTGACATCATAAGCATATATTTTAATGGGAAATCTTTAAAAATTACAATCATGATACTTCCGTTGCTATTTGTGGGCAGAAACTAAACCCACAAAGAGAAACTCTCTAGAGGCACAATATGAACATTTAAGACCATTCATTCTATGATATCCCACTAAACCCAAAAATAAGTCAGATATAAACTCCTAGAAATCCATCACATGCTCAAGCAAGATAGATGTACACTAACAAAAGTAAACTAAATTAGTCTTCTAAATTAACAAAGAAGAACCAGAAAAAGGGAGATTGGAACTAAAAGCCCCAGAGTCCAATTAATACAGTTTTAAAGTGAATTCAAAGCACTTATGACACTTAAGAAATCTGGCATCCACTATCTTTTTGAGGCTTTATATCTGGTTCCTTCAGAGGCTTTACTTCTTCATCTGGTTTTGGTTTAGCCTGTGAACAAGAAAAAAATAAATAAATACCACAAGTACAAACCACTATGTCTGCACAGCATTTATGCATGGCTAACTTTACATATCGTAAACTAACAGTCCTTTCTCTTTTCAAAGCTGTAGCCTTTGACCAAAGAGGAAGGAAAAAAGCTCAGTGTTGACTGTTTCAGCATTCGTAAATGAATAATTTTCTTAAAAGGATCTTTCTATAGCATTCACTCCTGTAACATCTCAGCATCTTATACACATCAGAGAATTTCCTCCTATTCAAGACTTGGAAAAGAATTACTCCTAATTTCTAGATGCCAACAGTGTGGCAGAGATTAACTGACTTGCCTCCTTGCACAGGAGAAATGTGAGCTCAGGTGGTAGCCTTGTGTTTATGCCCTGCATTGAGGTGGGAAGCATTACAAAAGAACAAAATACCTATTTATTATAGACAGAATAAAGCTAATGGGAAAGAAAAATGTATAAGGTTATCTTACAGTGTCATCCTTTGGCCTCTTGGTGAGATCAAATGCATTAAGTGTTTCAGGAGTCCAGTGTGCATTCGGTGCAGGAAATTCAAAAGGAACAGGCTCTACTAGGCCATAGTTTGCTTTTAGTTCCAGCTGGGGAGCCTCTGCTGGCACCTTCTGAAAATAGCTGTAATAGAATACAGCAGCATATTGAAAACACAATGAACTCTCTCTGCAAGTCTCGTTTGCAATTCTAAAGAAAAACAATCTGGGCTTTTACAGTGGCTATCATTGCTGCTCTCATTCCATTTCATTAAGGTCCAGAATGCATTCTCTCAGCAAGATTTAAAACAAAAGCAATTCCTTCTTGGTATTGTTCATACCCAGTTAGGTGGGTTCTTTCCTACTTGGTAACCAGTATTCCCAAGGCATCAACCAGAAGACCACCTTTTGTCTAGAAAGACATTTAGAAAAACAAACAAACCAACCAACCTCAAAATATGCCCCAAAGTAAAGGATACGGACAGCTCTTTGCTTTGCTACTGCAAGATCAATCTTAATGTGCCACACTGCGTAATAGTGATGACACTGCAACACCCACAAAGACTTGCTCCAACACACAGCCTGAATGAGGATATAAACCTATCCTTGGCAAACCAACAATGGTTGGAAGCTGACAATTACTGATATGCACTAACTTGCTTCCTGTGCTGTGTCAGAGCCCTGTGGCAGGCACATCTCCCTAAACAGTCACTGGTTACCTGCTTTCTTTTCCTATTTGCCGTTCAGCTTGACATACTTGACAATCCTTTGTGTTTAGTCAATTCTCAGTGAAGACACGTCTTCAAATATTATAAAAATGGGAAATAAACCTATTATGGAATACTAAGTCATGAGGGGAAGAGAGAAGGGAATCAGCAAAAGAGTTCTAAAGTCAAACTAATCTTGCTATTTTAAACCGTTTTGAAACTCTTTTTTTTGGAAGGGGACAATAACAGAAATCCCTACTCTTAACGTTAGTTATACCTAGATTGGTAAAGCTCTTAGCACCCTAAGCATGTTATTCATGAAAGGCACGACTTCTCTGGTAGCAAAGCAGAATCAGCTATCAGTCTTCTCCATTTCCCCTCCATCCTCTTTTGTCTACTACATCCCAGCAGCAGGGAAAAGGTCATTAATGCAACCCAGCAGCCTCTGCAGGACTTTCTCTTGTGTAGAAGAGAAAGTAGCTGAGGAACGAAGGAAGGAAACAGCTTAAGCTCTCCAGCACATCACTTCAACCTACATAGCTGAACTGGCATAGAAGAGAGGGTGATAGCACAGACCCCACAGCAAATCTGATAAGAAAAAAAACAAAGCAATTTACAGTTCCAAGTTACATCTCACACCCTAAAGAAATACAAGAACTGAAGAATAATTTACCACCCCATCCTGAAATAAAAGCAAATGAGGTATTAACAGTCCACATAGAGTACTGCACCAACCCCAAATTACTTACATGAAACCATTCTCTCTCTGGCATTTTTCTAGTGTGTTCTTGATCAAAGTTCCTAGTTTCCTAAAGAAGAGATGTCCAGAAGGTTTGGCAGTAGTCCCAGGCCCTTTGGTTTCTCCATATTCTTTGCACAATGCTTCAGCCTTGGCAAAAACTTTGCAAGAAAGGAACGTAATAAAAATCTGTTACATGAGTTTGTTAAATGACAGTCCTGATCTACAGCTTGAGCTATAAGAGACATCAGAATCCGTTCAGGCTTCTTACTTCTTAGAAACAAAAATAAACTAGCTAAAAGGCAGCAGCACTTCCAGCCAAGATTTTCTGCATCCGAAAAGTAGACTACGAATAGGAAGAAAAAAAAAAAAGATAGCTTTCTGAGTAGAGAGAATCACGGGAGCATTCTTACTTTTGGGGCAAAATGCAACAGTAAGCCTGAAAACTGTGCAACACAATAGGGAACAAGAATGGGTATGAAGATATCCATGCAGAGCTGCCGTACAAAAATAAACAGTACTTAATATGGAGCGGGAAAACAAGCACTCTTCTTCGAACAGCAGGCACAGTAAAAAACACAATATTTGTTTTACTGCAAGTAATCCAATTTAGTTTGTTCTTACTCAATTCTTTTTATACATTTTTAAAATTATAAGTTTCAAATAAGATGATTTGAGCATTTTTACACATTGTGGTAAAGTTACGCAGTGCGGGCCACTGGGGTAAAACAGAAAAAGCTGCCTGTCTTTACACGATACAGTAGGAACAACATATTTCCACATGAGCAATAGTTTTGAAGGAGAATGCTGTTCAGAAGTCCTTGAACTACTGCAAACCTGTATGTAGCTCCACTAATCTACCTTTCAAATGAATAGAAAGGAAATAAACCACTGAAACCTGTTTAAAAAATGAACAAAACCAAAACACAACAACTTTGAAAAATGAGATAGTCTAGATTTACTATTTAATCTAAGACAAAGCCATCTCCAAAGCAGAAAACATTGCAGTAACTTAACACGCAGAGCAGAAAACATGCTGACCAATCAATTCATTTTTATACTGTATTGTAGGCAGTTCAGAGCCAGCCTTTAACAGGCTGAGAAATGAAGAAGAAATTTTCTGCAGCCCCCTTATGAAAGACAGCCTTTGGGATGACAGATCCCTCGTCCCCTCCCCCCCCCCCCCCCCAAAAAAAAAAGAAGTATTCTGTCTGTTTAAAAGCGTGCTGGATTTTTACCAGGCAAGAGAGAAAATCTTCCGTTTGTGAGAGACAAATAAACACAACACAGCAAAATAAAACAGGTTTGTCATCATCAGATACATAATCCCGTCTCAATCACACTTACATTTCTCTGATTCTTGGAGAGATCTAATTGCTTCCCCACATTTATCACTGGCCAGTAAAGTTTGACCATGGTAACAGTACGCCTAATGAGAGAGGACAAAATCATTACCAGTATCAGTGGGTACTTCCCACGTCAACTCACTTTTGCTCTTCCTTACATCAGTTGTCTTTGAAGCTGCCATTCCCTGCAGACAGCTGACAATTCGGGAATGCAAGTCAAAGCAGCACGCACTGACACAGTACATTTACTCTGAACAACGCAGTTCAACACGAACACTCGAGCTGGGTCTAAAGCAATCTGCCTCAAGTCTAGCCAAGAGTAACTTTGAGCTTCATGAAGGCTTTCGCACCAAAAACATCAGTAAGTAGTCTAGTTCAAATCTCTGTCTCGCTGTCTCAGTGTGCAGTGTTAAACCCTATCACAGAATGACGATGAACATCCGTCAAGTTTACAAAGCAAAGACTAAAAACTAAACCACCTTAACACACAAAAATTGAGCCTGCAACAAACATTAGAGAATCCAGAAGAGAGACCACTTCTACTGCCTGAGATATCTTGCTGTAGTCTATCAACTTTTCCACCCCAAAAAGCCCCATTCCTGCACACTTATGCTCGAAGACAATACTGTATTCCAGTGAGAACTGAGGCCTTTTTGCTATTATCAGGAGACATTGAGTTTAAATACTTAGCTACTAAATACTGTAAGTTAAGGAACAGTGTCGTGAACTAACGTATACCTTGCATATCTTGCTTTAATATCCTATCCCACAGTACATCAAGCATTAATCTGTCATTGCCCATATTACAGAAATTCAAAAGTAAAAGACAATCAACTACTACAGCTCTGACCATCTCTTACTCTGAAGCTTGCTAATAAGACCAGAAGCTTTTAATTACAGGTTTAAAGTAAGAGAAAGACAACTGTTTTAACTGTGTAGTTTGGGCCCCCCTTTTTTTTTTCCCGCTATGAAATAGCCACATCACATACTATGACAGGATACAAGAACTACCCAGCAATCAGCAAACGGAGCAGCTGATAATCCCAAGTGCCACTGCACCAGGGATCAGTCACGATAAAAGGGACAGGACTTGGAATTGCACTTAACATTTGATGCAGCTTCACTCAAGGCTTTCATAAAAAAAAGATGAGCAGCTCTGAATTATGCGTAGAATCAGACTTTGATAAAGATAATGGAAAACAAGTATTATGCTCAGCCTGATTGGCTTCACTTAAAGATAGGTGATCACAGTAAATTCCACACTGCAGAAATTTCACCTGGCTCAACAAAAACACCTCAAATGCCCCTGATACTGCAGTGTCTCTTCATAGCATGGAAAGAAAGTCAAGGCAATACATAACCCCCATTCCCTATGCAGACCTTAAATAACATTAAAAATTGTGACTGATGTTAATCAAGTACTTACGTAGGCCATATAGAAACAGGTCTTCAAGTTTAAGTACTTCCTCCATTTACCTGCATAGGCTGGATCCAAACTGGACAATGTTTGATCTGTGAATATGTGTAATGTTATTCTTTAAGACATTTTGAAAAAGAAAATCCACACACACTCAAAGACTAGAATTCTTAAACTTAACATTGGATCTTAACTACGAAGTAGCTACAAAATGACATAAATTACTCCTGCAAATGGGTAAAGAAACTATGAGAAAACCAAAAACATGCAGTTTATTGAGCTGTCGTGCAGTTGTTCCTAGAATCCTCAAAACAGCTGACCACTATGTTTGGAAGGCTAATTTTCCCAAGTATTTTTAGGCAGTATTTCAAAGTTGGATCCTAGCTTAATTTCAAGCAGCGACTTATAAAAATACTATGTATGTTACAATATTCTCTCTCTCATATTTATTCATGTACTTTTGCACTTCTCCCACTTGCCTTTGCAAAGCTACAGATCAGCTTGCTCATCTGTGAGGACGTAGAGAATTAAACTGCTACACAGCTTACTTGTCTGCATCACACTCTGCTGCCCAAAGACAGCCAAACACACTCCACTTACACCAACCATATGTTTGTTGCCGTTGCTCATTACTGTCTTGTCTTCTCTCACTGGCATTTCCTACCACTAACTACCCACTGAGAAGCAGCGTTAATATTGCAACTGACAAGCAATTGAAGTATGTCTGCTGGTAATAACCAGGTCACTAAGGATAAAAACCAAGACGCTTACCAGCTTTTTGGTAAAAGTTAGCTGTTTCATAAGCAAGAGCAGCTATTAGACCTGGATTGTGTTTCAGTTCAATAGCTCGAGCAATTGTCACTGAAAAAAAAATAAATAAACAAACATTCCACACCACAGTACTAAAGCTTAATTGAAAACTTCACACTAAATTAGCAGAGACATTTAAAAACCTTTACATTAGCAGAAAACAAATACGTTCTCACAAGTTAAGCAAACTGCAGAATGAAGACAGACTGTTTCTTGAATAGAATAATTTCAAATTAATAGGAAAGCTGAAGGACTGTTAGTCTGAAGACTAAACAGTAAACAGACACTGGAAATATTTTAAAGGAAAGGAACTGGGAATTTATGTTAGGCAAGTGTGAATTAAGTATGGAATACATTGATATTTACTGCATGAAAGTAAAGAAGAGGACACGTATTTCTCCAATGTACTTAAATTTATAATATCAGACTGATTTGGGGCATTTTTCTCCTGAAATTGTAACTTAGGTTTCATTAAAAGCAACCACCTCCACTAAGCCACAGTACTTCAGAAGAAAAAGCTGGTATTGCTGCAAAGCAGACTTCACGGAAGTCATAGACAAAGACTACCATTTCCCAACCCCAACAAACGGGTATTTGAAGGTACCTTCTTGAGCTTCTGCTTGGCACTGTATGATGTAAGAGTCTATAAGTCGAGCTTCCAAATCTCTTCCTTTTTCTACAGGTGTAATCAATTTTGGAATATGACTTTCCTAAGTACAAAGCAAGTCTAAAGTCAGTTTAGGTTTAATACCGCTGTTGCCAATGCAAAACACGTCCCTTATTCCTAAATGGATGGAACACTCCGTGAAGGTCCCAAGACAGCTGGCCACACTGTTGCAGGTAACTAGTGGGTAGACAGACTGATTACTCTTCCACTGCCAATGAGAAAAAGGGATCACCTGATAACAACATATATTAATACACTTCTCTTCCCTGTATCACTCAGGTAGTCTAAAGTATTGGTTTATTCTGTAATCTCATCAGAAAAGGAAAGGCTTTTCTAAGAGAAAAAGTCAAGTACTCAGAGACAAAGAACAGACAGCAAAGACAGTTTTTCTACCTTCAAATGCTTAAAGATCCCAGCTGCTATCTTCAGGCTTCTGTGTACATCTTTCGCTTCATCTTCTGTTATACTAAGGAAGGACAGAATATGGAGTGAATCACAGAAATTTTAGTTGGAAAGGACCTCTAAGTGTCATTTACTGAAACATCCAGCTTTGGAGCAGGACCAAGGCCTACAGTTGATCAGGTCAGTTATGGCTCTGTCTAGCTGAATCTTGAAATCCTCCAAGAATGGAGATACCACTCTCTCTCTACATAATCTGTCCCAGTGCTGTGCTACCTTCATAGTAAAAACTTTACTGTAGTGTTCAATCATTTAATAATCAAATAGAACTCACCTGAAAAAAGAAACACAAGACCTTGTAATGACTTTTAAGTAAAAAGGACCCTCGATGCTAAAAGTCAAAGCTTTAGAAATCTGCAGGGCTAAGCGTCAGCAGAGTTGTGATTTTAAGAATCTGAACTTTGTACTTAGAATTCTAGAGCAGGAAACAGCAAGGCTTTATTCACAACTGACACTTTCTCTATACCATACCCAGATGGTATCAGCACTCTTCATTCACAAGCAGAAGAGGGGACCGAAGTGCACTTGCACATTAAAAACATAAACGAAGGCCAACTGCTCCCTTGAACATCTAATGTCTCAGCTGGACATGAACTATAGCAGTCAGAATTCAGAACCTATGATTTTTGGTGGAATATTGCTGCAATAGAATTACTAAGAAAAGAAAAACACTTACTCTTCTTTTCCAGCAAGTCTTGATGCATATTTTGTGTACCACAGAGCTACATTAAAACCCATGGAAACCAGTTCAAATACTGCATCCTGCTGGGCGCTAAAGAAAAACAAACAAAAAAACACCACCCTAAACAATTTAGTATTTTCAGTTTTGTTCTGACAAACTCTCTGCTGACAGTTCGGCAACATAAGCAGGCATTTCTCTTCATAAAGCACTTTTCCTGTACAAGTCAACAATTCCCAGGTCAAACATACTTACTTGCGGAACTGACTAAAAGATTTCTGTTTTTACTTATTCCCTTTAAGAGTTCATAATTTTAATTTCTCGCATTCAAATGCCTACCCTTCCCATTTGGGAACTTTTATTTTAAAACAGTAACTTGAGATTTGTTTAGCTTTGGGTGTGGCTGACATTTTTCCATTTTTTTTTTTAAATTGCACATTTTGTGGAAAGCCTTGCTCTGGAACGTCTGCTTTAAAAAGTGTAGCTGTTAAGTTAGTAAGTCAGAGTCTATTACATCTCCCTCAAATGAATGCTATTGCAAGTATTTATATAACTGCAGTCAAATGGCATGGGCAAATAGCAGGAAGTTTCCGAAGCTAAAAACATGGCTTTTGAAAAGACTGCAACTCATAAGCACAAGTTCAGTATAGCCTAGGAGCTAATTATCTTTAAAAAGAATGGTGTGAGAGTGAGGAGAATACTGCTGGCACCAGCACAAATGTTCACACCCGTGACAAAATTAGAAGAGAGCCCTAATCATCAGATCGTCTTCTAAGGGGAATAAAAGGTTTGAGGAAGTTGAGCACTCCTTCTAGATTAAGTGTGATAAACGTGTAAGCATGGTTATACAACACAGTTACCTACGATATAAAGAGATAATCGAATAAACCAGCAGGTTCTCTCCAGAGCTACACTCCTACATAAAGCAGGAGCTTTGTTTGTTTGTACTAGGAGTGTATGTACCAGGAGTTTCAGAGGAAATCAACAAAATCAGACCTTGAGAAACATCTGGACTTCAAAAAAAAGTCACAAGGTAGTATTGCCAAATGACAAAGTTTTAAAATGTAGTAATCTATGCTTTCATATTCAATTCACAAATATTCTCAAGGTTCTTTTTTGCACTGTTCTAGCCAACTGTAGATCTAGCTTGTAGATCAACTTAAAAACAATGAGTCCTCCTACCATTAACATGCATTACCATGTCTTTTTATATAAATGCGGCACATGCTTCAGTACGTACACCTAATACAGTATGGCAACTATCAAAAACACAATGCAACAAGTTTTTGAAAAATACTCCATGTGCAACATCTGCTGTATATTTTGTAGCATTCGTTACATTTTCAAGTTTTCCTTCACATGTTCTATTACATATATGCACAGATGACAGCACAAAAGAAAACAGCTGCATACCCTATAATCATAAAAGCATACATACCTGGGAACATGCCCTTGTAATGTGTCTGTCCACTTAAAGTTCTGAATATATCGCAACTTGCATTCTTGGGAAGAGCCATCCAGTGAAAGGATAAAACCTACAGAACAAGGAAAAAAAAAAGTACTGCCAGGCAACATCAAAGAAAGAAACAGAAACTAGTAACAAAGAAATGGGGATGAGTGAGAATACAGATAAAGAAATGTTTCTTGTTGTACCACTCAAAAATCCACGTTACTTGCTGGGACTTTTACTCCTCAGTATCTTGAGAGTAAGACTTGCAGAAAGACAAACTGGCCATGCTAAAAAAACAAAACAAAAACAAAAACACCTTGCCCAGCAGGCTACCATTCCACAGAATCATACAGTGATTTGGGCTGGAAGGGATCCTTACAGATCATCTAGTCCAACCCCCCGCCATGCACAGGGGCATTTTTCACTAGAACAAGTTGCAAGCCTTCAACCCTGCAAGTCAACCCTGCCTATGGCAGGCCCCTTCCAACCCAAGCCATTCTATGATTTTAAGTCTTGATTGCTTAAGGAAAACCTTGCAGATGTCTCCCTGTCCCATATGGTGACTAGCTGGGAGTTTGACAGAGTTGGGTGCAGGATGGCTGTGGCTGCTCACAATGAGTGCCTGTCGCTGCTACTGTAATGATGATAGGGAAATTCCAGGGAAAGCTGCCTGGTCAACAGGAAGAGGAAAAAAGGCTTATAAGCATGGACTCAGCTAGTCATTGGGGCTGCAGGAAGTTGCTTCTTCATGTCCAGCAGCCCAGAAAGCAGCAGTCACTAGGATGGAGCTCATGCTATGGAATGTTCAAATGCTAGCGTATGCAAGCCTAAGAAAGATTTTTTCAGGGAGGAAAAAGATTGGTTTGGGCCTAGTCAGGTCTTACAGACTTCAAGAGCTCGAGACTTGCAACACCATTGATTTGGGCTACAATTCTAATTTCTGACACATTTATAAAGTCAGAAAATACTTGTTTCTTTCATGTGCGAGAGATTTTAGTGACCAAACACAGTGTTTTCCTGAAGAAACTCTCCAACTCTTATCTGCAGTAACTTTGACTGTTATCTTAATTTTTCTAAAATGTTTAACTAGCTTACACCCCTGCAAAGACTGAGAGAACTACATCAACTTGAGCTGCTTTACTTTCCAGACTGAAGGGTAACACATTTTTCATCAGTCACCTGATTCCTGTAAACCTGATCCCGAGTAACTTGTCTGAGCACCTGACTGCTACAGAGAGAGTTATAAAAATATTGGCAGGAGGAAGATTTCAAGGGAATGCTCCATCACAGGTGACCACCTGCTGAAAATATGGACGCTGTGCTAATGAGAAACTATATATACCCAAGATAAATAGCAGCAGAAGCGTAAACTTGCAGTAAGTTCTATTATCTAGTATTAGACAAACCAGGAGCTTACACCGAAGAGGGACTCCTAACAACTAAGTAACAAGATTCAATTTACACCTGAGCAATTCACCCCAATGGTAAGAGACAAACATCTTCTCCTCCAGTAAGCAGAACGAGGTTAAAAGCAAGAGGACAGGACTGCCTACACTTTCTGCTGTCAGGCCACAAAGGACACTGAAACTTGCAGAAAGGGCCTCACAAGTGCCCATGACTGGTATCAAGCACAAAAACCATGAAGATACTTGGCTTCCTGAGAATTGCAGAGCTTCTTACATTAAGATTAGCTCAACGGACAATCTGAGAGAAGTGTCATTAAAACACAAACTATGTATTTCTTGTTTTATTAGCAGTTCTTACCTTGTAAGAGTGAGAAGTACAAGTCAGTTGCATTCTTCATCATTTCTGGATTGCAACTCAAGTCTGTAAATAGCTCCAATAGCCGTGTTCGAGATAGTCTCAAATCACTGTATGGGGAGCAGAAAAAGAGAAAAGAAAAAAAGAAGAAAACCAAGAAGTTTAACCTGAAAACACACTGTTAAACCCACCCATGTCTACCACCACTCTTTTGGCTAAGGAAGCTAAGCATTCAAATTAGCTACCTTAACACAAGGAAAACTGCTTTAAAAGAAAGATGCCAATCAATACAGAAGAATCTTCCTTTCATCTCTGGATATGTAAGGTTGACTTTTTTAGTTTAAAGTGTAATCCATTGCGGACCGATAGCAATGGGTAACCAGTACTTACTGTTTTAGTTTGTGATAGAACAATAGATTAATAAATATTCCTTTATCTCCAAGAGGTTGGGCGCAAGAGAAGGAAAGAAGTAACAAGAAGCATTCTTCAACATTAGAATAGGATAAGCATATGAAGAGATAAGGATAGATCTACGAAAACTGAGATCTCTTTTCATCATATTCCTTGCTACAATCGAACATTCATGTCTTACTTATGGAAATTACTTTAATCAATCTTTTGCAGAAGAATGCATAGTCATCAGAAAGACAATGAAATGTTTAGTCTTTTGCCTCTGAATTATTATAATAGGTCTTGCTGTATACTAAGAAACTTGAAAACTGGATAATTCGTTCTTTGTAACTAAATGTTCAGCGTTATCAGTGCTTCATTGTCTCCCAGCCCACACATTCCTAGTTATCTTCAGAACAAGAACTGAAGAGTAACCATTATTTTTCAAGATGTCCTCCAAACTGTCAGAGACAGACTGAAGTTAATCACAGGCACACTTACTTGCAAATCTTTGCTGCGGCTGGAGTGGTGGCTACCCCGTAAAAATTGAACGGGACAGGAGCTGTAGCCTTCAAAGGGTTGCGATGAAACCAGTGAGTCATTTTCTTTCTGTAGTGTTGTTTACATCAAATCTGAAGTGTGGAAAGAAGCGAGTGCCTGTAGAAACAGAGACAAGTGGGGTGCTCCTCAGTTCACAAAAATAAAATAAAATACATTCCAAATGTAAACAACTAGGAAATAAATTAATTTGAGCAGTTTAATATATAATTACACTAAAGAACGTTTTCCACTTGAAACACTAAGCTTTCATGGGCCTTGTCCTCATTGTTCACGTGCTTAGTTTTAGAATTTCATTCTGTTAAAATACATATTTTTTTATGAAGCAACTATTTTAGGTAGGGCAAAAAGCTATACCTTCTTTGTTCTGTGTTGCTGCATACCTTCTTACTTAAAGAACTAAAAAAATTGTTCTCTCTTGGGTAAGGCTGAATATTTCCTACGTCATTTACAGGCATATCTCAGTTCCTTACGATCATTATATTGTGCCTGATCGATGTATTACTAGCTTTTATTGAGACACTATTGATATCGATGAAGGTAATTACGTAATAACCCTTACTGAAACCCTGGACATACTTGCAACAGAGCTGGAGATGTGGTAGGGTACAGCTAAAAGGGCCTATCTTTTTTCTTTTCCTTCAGTTTCAGGGAACGTATCTAAGACAGGCGTTCTGACGATGGGTTTTTAGAAGCTTTCAGCAGCGATGCACGGCGAGAGGACGACACGTAACAAGCCCAAGCTAAACCAAGGAATGTTTGTACAGAACAACAGAAGGCTCCTCACCACGAGGACACGCAAAGAATGCCCGGGCCCACGGCGGTTTCCCAGGCCCCAGCGGACAAAGCCCTGAGGAACCCCGCCCGGCCCCACAGCCGCCGCCCGCCCCGAGACCCGCCTGGATCTCCCCCGGGACGCGGTGTGCCGGGCAGGGGCCGGGCCGGGCGCCTTCCCCGGCAGCGGGCAGGCCGCCGCGGGACCCGGCGCCGGGCCCGTCCGGTACCGGCCCCGCCGCCGCTTCCGCCCGGCCGCAGGCAGCGCCAGCGGAGCGCCGGTGCCATCGAGCCGCGCGGTGCGGATCCGCCGGTGACCCCCCCTCCGCCCCCAGCCCCCGCACCGGGCGGGCACGGCCCCGGCCCCGCTCCCCGGGCCTGCCGTGCCCCGGGGCCGAGGCGCAGCAGCCGGGGCCCGCTGCCGGGGCTTACCCGCGGCCTCCCTGCCGGCGGAGACCCCTCGGTGCCACCGGCGCAGGCGGGCCGGGGGCGCGGGGCGGCCCGCGGGGGGCACGGGGCTGGCTCCCGCAGCAGGCGGAGCGGGGCCGCCCGCCGCAGCGCTGCTCACCTGGGGCCCTTCGGCGGCGGGGAGCGGCGGGGAGGAGCAGAGCGCCGCGGTGCCCGCCCGGGCACGGTGACGGTGACGGGGGCGGTGCGGCACGGCGGGGCCGGCGCTCCCCCAGCCGCGGGCGGGCGCTGCCGCCCCGGTAGCGATGTCGCGGGCGCGGCCGGCGCAGCCGCCCTCGCTGGGCGGCGCTGGCGGGAGGCGGCCGCCGCGTTTGGTCGTCGCCGCGGCGGGGCTGGGCCGGGCCGGGCCGTGCCGGGCCGGGCTGGGCTGGGCAGGGCCGGGCCGTGCCGTGCCGGCGGCGGGAGCGGGGCCGGCGGTGGCGGTGCCCGGCGCGGTGCCCCGGCCCGGGGTGAGCATGGTGCCCTAGTGCTGGGGCTATGTCGGAGGCGGCCCGGAGCCTCCTGCAGCGCTGGGGCGCCAGCTTCAGGAAGGGCACCGACTTCGACTCCTGGGGGCAGCTGGTGGAGGCCATCGACGAGTACCAGATGTGAGTGCGGGCACGGGCCGGGCGGCTCCCCGCAGCGGGCCCCGGGCCGGGCCGGGGCGGGGCAGGTGGCCGCGGGGCCTAGGCCTTGCCCCCCCGCCCCGGGCCTCGCCGCCGGTGCCGTTATGCAACGCGCGGGGGCGGCGGAGCGGGGCGCCCCGGGGCCGCCGGACCCCTCCCGGGGCGGGGTGGGGGGGGGCCCCCGGCCGCGGCCGGCCATGGCGCCCGGCCCGCCGGGAGGCAGCCGGCAGCGGAGGGCGGCGGCCGGGCGGGGACCCCCGGCGGCAGCGAGGAGCCCGGCGGGCTCTGGGTTTGTCCCGGTTGCTTCCCAGCCGATTTCTGCTGGTGGGTCTGCTGGAGGGAGGCCGGGGGGCTCGCACTTGTTCCCCAGCCAGCCCCCGTGCCGCCGGCTGAGCTCTGCCGCTCGGAGCAGCCGCGAGGTACCACGGCCTCGTCAGCTCGTGGGCTCCCTGGTTAGGATGGTGCGGGTCCGGTTATCTGCAGTCCGCTGGTGGTCTCCGGGTCACGGCCAGCCGTCACTGCAAACCTTGTCACGGGGACCTTTTCCGTATGATCTGTATGTCAGAAGACAAAAACATCCTTCAGAAAATAAAGGAAGAAAAAGCATCCCTCAGAAAGTTAAATAACTGCCCTTATGTGGGCATTTACAAGGAGCAGAGTAGGATCCGAATGCTTCAAACCACCTTGGCAGTATGAGCAGTCGCTTTCGTTTGATGACTTTCCCTCAGAATGAAAAGCCTTTAGGCTTCTCAATCTGAGCCTGCTTCAGTAAGAAGGGTCACTAAATGTCCGCAGACGGTCCAGTTCAAGAGATGAAGCATGGCTTGTATTGCCTGCCTCCCAGCATCACTCGTGTCTGACAGGAACTGAGGTGATCTCCGCACCCTGGCTTTATTCTGGCTTTGTGGCAGTGTGATACCTTTGTTAGAAAGCTCCTCTTGGTAGTGACACTGTACGTTACTCTTGCAAGCTTGATCAGTGAGTTTCTTCTGAACAGAGAAGTAGTCAGTAGATGAACTCTGCGGCTCCAGAGGAAGAAGAAAGGGGGGAGAAGATCAAAGGATTGCAGGGATTTCCTGGGAAGGAGCAGAACCTTTTCAGGGTGCATATCCACTTCCTTTAGGTACAGCAGGTGGGTTAATGACCGCTTCGATCTCTCGGATAGAAGCTGCCAGTAAGCAGCACAGAGCAAGATACCCCCGTGTAGCTGTGGAGACACAACAGCACGGTTTCATGCTGTCGCCTTTTCAAATGGCAACCTGAGATGGGAGTAGTGAGCATGCTGGTGAGCTGGCTGGATGCTGCTGGCATTGGCAAGGTCTGTACAGATCAATGCAGGAAGGCTGGGCGTAAACTGGTTATGATGAGCTTGCTGACACTGAAAAAGATCTTCTTGAGTCGAAGTTAGTTTCTTTCAGGGGTTTAATGACTGCTGACTTAGAACACGGGTGTAGAACACTTGCCTCCCGTGTCCAAGGGGACCTACATCTGCTCAGGTCTTTACGTTGATCTGGGAAGTTTGTTGCAAATATCGGCCCTTGCTCACTGAGGTGCTTAATCCCATGAGAGCCCCCTGAGCCACCAGCAGCACCTTCTGTGTCGAACACTCCTGTCTGTGGAACTTGGTCCGATTCAACTTCGAACAAGCTTCAAGTGGGACACCAGATGCATTGATGTGGATTAGGGTGTGTGGTGTTTTTTTTTTTTTTTTTCATGAGTGACAAATGGAAAGAGCATTGTGTCACTAATGCTTGCAGAATTGTTAGTACTGTGATGCTGTCTGTTGTGGGTGGTGTATCGCTGCTATGGTGATGAGTTTTCCTTAAATTGTTGGTTTTAAATGCCCTATGTGATGGACGTACACAGCTTTCTGTTTATTGCCCATGTTATACCGCCAGGGCAGCGCTGAGGGACTGACTGTATGTTTGGGTTCCAGTGTGTTTGTGCTTTTTGACTTTCCTCTGCCAGCATCTTTTCCCCATTACGAACAAAGATTATGGCGCTGAGCTGTGAAGTTACATTGTCCCGTTTGACTGCTGTTTTGCTACTGCTAGTTGAAAGCTGCAGTAGCTTCAATCCTTGTGTCTTTTTAATAGGGCTTATTTTTAGGAAAAAAGCAAAGGAGTAGTTGAGGTCTGGTATCTGTTCCCTCTACAGGCTTTGACAGCAGCCTCTTTTTGTGTACGTATCTGTTTTAACCTTCCCTCCCTGCCCCCCCCAAGCAGACTGGTGCCCACTGCACCCGTGGCAAGAAGCTGAATTCCCCTAATAGCATAACGGTACAAGAAGGTTTCCGATGGAAGTACATTGGGGTGTCCCAAATGCTGCTGTTTTGCCTGGGTTTTCCCCTCAACGCCCTTCCGCACTGCCTTTAAATAAATATGTATGTCTACATAGATATATTTTTGCAGAGAATGACAACAATTGCACAGTTTCGCTTGTTTAATTTTCCCCTTCCTCCCCAGACGGAAGCCGTGACTCTTCCCATAGGTTCCCTCTCTAGCTTCCTTTCGCTTTCTCCAGCTGTTTGCTGACTGTTACTTCCCAAACCCCTTGGTACTCCGTCTCTGTGCTGGTAATGGGTGGAGTCTGGGCTCTGCGTATGATGCTGACAGGCGCAGATGTGAGCTAATGCACCCTGAGGGCCACAGCCACGGTGCCACGGTCTCTCGTGGTGGGAGGGCATGTGGCCAGTACCTGGGGTACCAGTTCTTTATGCCTGCACCCACTCCTCCTGGCCATCAAATTCTCTGTGAGAAACACGTGGGCTTGTATTGCAGTGGGCTGTTTTCATAAGCAGTATACTTTATGTAAAAAAAACGGAACACACAAAAAGGGAATGGAAAGAGGAAAAAAGGTCAGTGCTTATAAAAGGGGCTGTTGGTTAGAAGATCATTCATACCTGTTCTCTCTTCATGACACGTTATATATGTGGTCTTTCCTGCCTAATGTAGGTACTTACTGTGTCTGACTTCTGTTTTGTTTGTTTTGTTTTGTTTTTCTGTATGGCCTACCGTACATGAGAAAAAGAAACCGTTTGGAGCAGCAGTCTGTGAACCTTTCTGCTGGCACATTTTCAGGAGACGGTGGTGGTGGTGGCGGCGGCAGGGTTCTGTGTTGTGTTCTCACTCTTCAGTTTTCTGCCCCTTTCCCCAGATTAGCGAGACATCTACAAAAAGAGGCACAGTCCCAGCACAACAACTCAGAATTCACAGAAGATCAAAAGGTAAGTGTTACCATTTGCTCAGTCAAGGAACTTGACTCATGGATGTTGACGCGGTGTATTGTTCTTTCTATCTTGCAGACCAGAGCCTTATGACACCTTTTTTTTTTCCTCCCGTAGTATGCAAAAACACAAGCAGAGCCCAGCGTGGCTGAAACCGTTGCTGTCATTAGATGTGACAGATGCCTGGCTGTGTAATACTGAAAGTCTCGCATGCCAGAGTCCTTCATAAGCTGGATGTTTCTTTTTGTGGGTGACCTTTTGATAATTTGCTTATACAACATTAGCACAATTTATGTTGTGAAGCCTGAATACAAAATGTCTTGAGCCGCAGCCATCGTGGGTGTGTGTGAACAATCTTAGCTTAACATGTAACACCTGACTGGGAAGAGTCCTGGCAGAATACTCCCTACTAGTCTCAATGTTCCTTGTTTATAACCTTTCAAAATATTGAGCTGATTTTACTCCTTCCTCTCTCCTCTCAGATGAAAAGGCTATTTCTTGTCTGAGCATCATATTGATGCAATTCTATGACAGGATTTAACAAGAAAATGCTAGCTAAGGTCCAACAAACTCAAACATCTTCAGCAAAATAAAAGGAAGTACTTCGGAATATGAGGTCTTGCTAAACTCTAGTACCTTGTATAAAACCATGTTTTTATTAGGAATACCGAATCAGAGAATGCCTGTATTTCCAGACTTCCAGATGATAAGATCACTTGTTTGTGCGATGGCATTGCCTGAACAGTGACATTTCCTAGCTCCAATGTATGGTAAAAGGGTGCTAGAGTAAATGGGATCTGTGTTTGGAAATGTTAGTCTGGAAAACAGGTCTTGGCTACACAAATTGGAGATGAACTTGATGTGTTTAAAAAAAAAAAACAATGCCTCATTTATCACAAAGAAATACAGCTTTACATAGAGTCTGTCAGTGGTTTATAAATGTTTCTTTGACATGTACCAACAAAAGAAAGCAAAGAGCTGGCCTTTACTGTTCTATTTACCTTCTGTGAAGAAGAAGAGAAGGCTCATGATAGTCCTAAACTGAGTCAGAATCTTGGAGAAGGGTTGGAACCACCTTTTGTGATCTGAAGGATCCTTGTTAACATCGGACAGATGTTTTTCCTTTGATCAGTTCTGCTCTGTATCCCTTGCTGGTATCTTTCTCTATTGCTCTCAGCTATAGTCGTCTTTACTGCATGTTTCCCCTCGGTGGTTGCTTCTGAAAATGTGGTTATTTCATGCAGGAGAAGCTGTTAATACCACTTCAGAGGCATCATCTCCTGAGAGTATAGAACCATAATGACACAGGACTTTGTTTCCAGACGTTCCCTGAGTCTTAGGGAAAGGACCTAATGGTGGAAATGAGTGAGACCAGCCACAAGGAAAGGCCTGAGAGGTTGAGGAAGCAGAGATAAATGACCTCAGATGCCAGTTGTACCCCTGTAATCATGTACTAAGGAAACAGTCTTCCAAAAAGAATAAATACGGAGTGACTGTTCGGAATCCCTGCAGAATGATACCTGTATTTATCTCTCTTCTTTTCTCTCTTCTCATCAGCTGATGCACTTAAATTTTGAGCCTTGTTCTCAAATTGTGATGCCTATTTCATTAGCAACATAGGTAGCCAAGTTCTCCAACATTTTGTGGAATCTTTCAGTAAGAACATTCTCTTTCCCTCCTCTGTCACAAGTAATGCTAGGCACAACAACAAATGAGACGGCCGCCTTCTGCTTTCCTTTAGGTACTTCATTGTCCTTTGGGCTCAATCATTTTAAGAATGGGTTTATTTTATTTTTAATAAAAATTCATAGTAATAAATCATTTAAAATTATTTAAAAATTAAAAATATTTAAATTGTATAATTTTAGTTATTTGTTTTTATGTATTTTTTTAATATTTATGCTGTTGCTTTCAGTGAAACTCTGTACAGCAAAATCTTGTAGTCTGACAGCTCCTCGCTCTCCTGGTGTTCCCTATCTCTGCAGGAGCTTTGTTGGTATAATTTAGCGACCATGAGCAATTACTGTCATCACTCGTACCATTCACTCAGCGTCTCGGAGTAGAGTTTAGCATGCTTCTAGGTTTTCAAGCAGCTTAATTAACTCGAAGTATATCTTCTCTCTTGCCACCCCTCAAAAATGTCCATGGTTAAACAGCCAGTTTTGCTGAAATATGTTCCTGCCGAGGCATCCACCAGTGTGCTATTTCTTCTGGGTTTTGGAAAGTTTCTTATTCCCTAACTTCTTGTCTTTTCCAGGTACTGTATGCCATGTAAGAGCCCCTTCGTTATTTATCTGAATGCATATTTGTGTGTTCACTTCAGGGTCTATCTATCTGATCTCACAAGCCCAGGCTGCAGATAGCATTTCATAGATTGGAGAAGGCACGTTTGTGAAGCTAGTTATGATTTCCAGTTGCTTGGTCTACCCTCATTCCAATCTTTGTATGGATTTACAGCTAGGTGTTTTTTTAAAGGACTGTAAATATTGATGAGAATTCCTGTGAGATTGTTACTGTTTCTTACTACATGTGAAGAAGATGGATTTCAGCAGTGATTCCTCTGTACAGGGGGAAAACTACTAGCTTTGCCTCTACAAGGAAGGGGCATGACTAGGTTCAAATCCCCAGTCCTGTCTGTCTGTATAAACTTCTAACATGTTTGGGTTTCCTTCATGCATCACAGGTGGTGTTACAGTGCAGCTATGGCTACGTCGTAATTGATGGTGTGTTACTTGCTAATGTAATCATTCAGTCTGGTAATCTGACGGCACTTGATAGCTATTACCAATTTCTTTCTTAGATGTAGTGTGAGCCAGTTATTATTTACTTTATAGTAAATGTATAGTTTATGATAAGAATTTAGACATTTCAAGATTTGTACGTCTTGCCTTTTTGCTATCAATCTGGAATCTGTTTTGAAAGACTCCATCGTCGTGCATCCTCATTTGATAGGGAAAACTAGGCTCTAGAATTTGTAGTTCATTCCTGCGTTTTCAGCTTGGGGGGGTTGTCTGTTTTACATCTACTGCTGGATATATTTCTGGAGTTTTAGTGCTTAGGGAAGGCTCTGTCTTGATTTGCATAATTGACAGTGCTGGAATCTTCATTAACAATTATGAATTTTGTTGAGGAATATAGAGAAATACTGTAAACAACAAATCATTGTGTTTAAATCTAGTTGCTCTGCTACAATTTTAAGGAGGCTGTGCAGCAATTTCATCACCTAGAAGCTGTTAGGGTATTAGCATACTCTTACCGATGGACTTAACCGCAGTCTTAACATCTGCATCCTGCCGTTGTTTATTCTACGTTCATTCTCTAAAATGATGCCTTCACTCATGATCAATCACTGTGTTTTGCTACATGAGTCGATGCAGTTAGGTTTGGCCGTAGCTGTCAGCTTTCCTTCAGCTATAGCTATCGTCACCCAGTTCTCTGTGCAGTAAATTTGACCTTTAAAGCCCTCTGCTAACCGCAATTGTTGTTTCTTGTGTAGCTTTTTTTTTTTTTTTCTTTTGTGCTAGGCTGGGTTTTGTGCAGTATTGGAAAATCATGCTTTTTGTGCAATGGTAACTTGCTGAAATAAGAGCACTGTTGCACAGTCTTAGCATGATTCATTGAACTACTGGTCTCCTAACAGCCTAGACCTCTCTTTAAAGCCAAACTCTGCTCTGGCTCTGTATTTATGCAAACATCTTTGACTGCTTTACAGTTAGCACAGTCATTACTCACACAACTGCACTGAAGAAACCTTCACTATGAGATCAACTGACATTTTCCTTTCTAATCACCAGTTTACATTAAACTGATTCTTAACTGCTTTAATCTAGCAAAATTAATTATGACTTCAGCCTTTCTAATGAGATGCAGAACATTTTCCCTGCTGCAAAAATGAGCTTTTGCATGGGATAGTTGCAGCTGAAAATGATAGCCGTGTTTAGCTGCATTTTTAACTTTTGGGTTGGGTGTGGTTCCTTAAAAAAATAGTTATGAATAATGCCTGCTGGGAGCTTGCCATATTTCAATAGATTCCATATAAAACCTATTCTTTACTATTTTAAGACTCCCAAACTCTCTTCAATTAATCTGTTTCTAGGGATATTATTGCCCTTCAGCCCCCAGAAGCCAGAAAACACACATTTTATATAGCTGCTTGTCCTGTCACGAGTTACCTAGTTCAGGCAGTTCTAAGAATACCGAGTTAAGAGTCTGCAGGATTGGGAATGGTGGTGTTGCTGAGCTTATCAGTGAATTAACTAAGGAGACAGGAGATGGGAAGTCTTTCTTGAGACCTAATTTATAGTGTGGGTTTCATGCTCTGTGTACAAGATGGAGAGCAGTGTGAAAATCTGTTCACAAGTTTTGATTCCATAGTGGGGCACTGAGGCTGTGCTGGCACCCTGCAAACTTACTCATAGCTCACTTTCTCTGGTGCATTTGGAAGGGGTTTTGATCTGACATGGAACTGGCGTGCTCTTTGCTCAGCCATGAACAGCCGAGCCATAGGAACAGCTGGGTTTTTGCAAATCATGCAGTAGCAGTCAAGCCTCAGAGATTTCCCCGCCCTTCCCCAGGGAACTTCTTTGCATTCCTTTCTTTTATCCATTACTTCACACCTTCCTCTTTGAGATTGTACCTTTGCAACCATATCTTTCCAGATGTTCTCGTATAAAAAGGAATTCCTTATGGTACACTGCAGCTGATGAGAAGGATGCAGTGTATGCTCTGCCTAGAGACTGAGAATCTGCTTCTGTAGTACTACCTGATGTCCTCACACCAAGCCTGAATATGTATGCACATCTACAAAAACAGTGTGTGGACATCCGTATGTGCTCCTTTCCTTTTCAGAAACCTGTTTCCCTAGTCTATGCTGGAGATGCAGCTGTAAATCTCTGTTACGTGGCAGAATGTATTTCAGAGAGGTAGAAGTTTGTTGGCTGAACCTAGGCTGTGGAGTGAACCTCCACAGAAATGATGAGCCATAGTATTTTTACTTTGCATGTTGCATGTAAGCATACAGTCAGGTTGCCCAACGTTAAAATTCCCAAACAAAACACCACTGCATAACCTAGGCAGAGGAAAGAACAATGAGTGCCCCGTGCTAATGGTGCATGTCACTCACTGCTTTCCTGGAAGGTGCTGAAAAGAACTTTTATTTTTTAAAGATTCCGTTACAATGGGCAGTAATATAAACTGCAAGGATGTAAAGAGCGGATTAATGCTGTGTTGTAGCAGAGCATTTAAGAGGAGAGAGAACCAGCTGGGAAGAAATGGTTTTGGAAGCTTTGAGCCTGTGGAGGGTGTCAGAACTCAGCTATCTGAGGCTTTTACACAGTCCGTCTGTTGGCCCTGCCCTTGAGGTAGTGATGTCCGATCTGCTTACAGATCAGCTCCTTCACTCTTTCAGCTTTCAGCGTGGCACACAGCAGACAGACACCGGAGCTGCTTAGCTTTCAGCCCAGCGTACTGAGCACGTGGTGGCCTAGGAGCAGGTTTAGAAGCAGCTGATGTCCCCCTGCAGAAGTCAGGGCAGATGACCGGCAAAGGTAGCTGTGAAAGCATGCCCAGTTCTTATCTGCTGCTACGAGTCTCTTGTAGCCCTAAAACACATCCCTAAAACATAACCCTCCTTTAAAGGGAAGCTCTGGCTTCTGACTGATACCGTATAACTTGCCAGATGCTCCTGCTCTTGAAGTTCTTTGCCACAGTTGTACACTAGGAAATCTTTGTCTCCCCCTTGCATCTAGCTTAAGGGGAGGGCTGTTTTTTGATACTGTCTGATTTAAAAGGAGAGAACAAGTCTCACATGCATATTTCAAGTTTTATCTTCCTTCTGGGGGAAAACTTTGAAAACGAACTTCTTTTCTTTATAGCTTCACTGTTGCTGTTTCTCTTGCCCTATAAATGTTCCACAGACTATTTGGAATTGTATTTTTTCTTATCTGTGCATATAGACTTAGTTTTTCTTCACTAAAGCCTTTTGGTTAATGAACAAACTTGTGTGGTCAAAAACAGTAAAATAAACCATGCAGGTGTGTCCATTTGATGCCAGTTACATTGTCTGAATTCCTCTTGATGTTTTTCATCTGCTAGTAATAGAAACAAATGTGACTGCTGCTCCTCAAGCTTCTTTTTTTGTGAAGCATGAAAGTTTCAGAAGCACTGTCTTAGAAGCAGGACTGCTAGTGAAGGATGGTTATGAAGCTCTTCCCTTCCTTCTACATGTTAAAATAAAAATGAGAAATTACTTCACAGTTTTGCTCAGGGATATTTTAGGTGGCAAGTTTGAATCCAAGAAAATCTATTTCATGCTTCTGTCAGACTTTAAATGTCTTAGCAAATTACAAAAATAAAAACTTGGAAGCATAATCCACCTTTATACTTCATTTTACACAAAAACCCACAAAAGCAGACCATGCTTTTTCAGTGTTGAGATACTGGGCATTTGTAAACTCTGAGGGGGGCTGACTTGGTCTGTTGGGATTGTAAGCTAGATAAACCCTACAATTCCCTAAAAGGTCAAATTTTAACAAACCACTCCAGGTCTCAGAAGGTAAAATAAACTGTTTTTTGTATTTTTGTGTATTTTTTTTCTGGCTCTCCCCTGTCACTTCAGAATAATTGAATTTGTAAAAAAAATTATGATGTGGTAGGCATTATTACAGTTTTTGCAAAGTGAGTGAACCTCCACTTGTGCTGATGAGCTGTGGAAGGGGAGTTAAATGACAGGTGTTTCAGTTTCATCTATTGCACTTACAGAAATTCTTGCTTGTGTATAAAAAAGCTTTTTGATGCTAAGTGATCAGATACTGAGTAATAGATCTGAAATCTTTGCAGGAAAAAACAAATTTTCATATTTATATTAAAGAAGAATGTGAATACGGAAGAACACAATTTCAATATTTTTTTTTCTTCCTTTCAGAAAACCATAGCTAAAATTGCAACATGCTTGGAACTGAGAAGTGCAGCTTTACAGGTATAGCTCTCTTTCCCATGTGATTTCATTCTTTAGTGATAGGTAACTAATGCTGGTTTTAGACAGTTTTGTGTCTTCAGGCATAGCTAAAACTTCTGGAAACAGAATGAACAGCTCCTTGAACATTTGGACTTTCCAGGTTGTCTACACGATGCCCCAGGTGATAAAACCTTTTCTGTTGAGTTACTAAGTTGAATAGGCTTACTCAGAGAAGCAGATGTGCTACTAGCCAGATGAAGAAGCTTCATCATCAGGGTTGGTGGAGATGAGAATCATTGTGGTGAGCTCTTAGGCTTGGCAAAATACTGACATATCCTGTATACTGTAACTTCTGCTAGTGTTACAATACTGGAATTATGCCTTGAACAGTGTGGGCTCCTGTGGGAGCATCACTTTTGCAGTCTTAGAGGTGATACTGCTTCAGAACAACCTGATTGGGGAAGAGTTAAAATAAGTCCCTCTGTCCAAATGTTCCTGTGCATGGTAAGTATGAAAAATCAACCAGCTCATTTAAATCTTTTAATCTTGTATTAGAATTTGGAACATGGGATACATTTTTGTCAATAAATGAGAAGTAGCTAACTTTCTGCCTCACCTGTGAACCTAGCCTCAGTCAGGGAGGTTTTGTTTGGTTGTTTTGTTGTTGTTGTTTGTTTTGTGATTTTAAGACAAAGCTTTGAAGTAACTTGGTATGCTTGAATAAAGGGAACACCTTGCATGCTTATTATGAGGTGTGATAGCTTTGTCTGAGGGGAAAGTGCATACCCAGATTTAACACTTTCTTTGTAATGTCCTAGTCCACCCAGTCGCAGGATGAATTTAAGCTTGAGGATCTGAAGAAGTTGGAACCAAGTAAGTAGTATCTTTGTATTTTAAGTGAGTGACATTCACCATTACAGTGGAAAACGTGACAGCAGAATGAATACTGATTGACCACAATGTGGTTTGACAGTAATGTTGTTTTTAGATAGTTCTTCCAAATATCTGTTACCACATAGACAGCACTTGATGTGTATTAAGGAATTTAATGTGGGTAACTTCAAAGTATAGCAGTCCTAATGTTTCAGATAATGTATTAGTCTTTTTGTCTCAATCAGGTAATTCTTTGGGTACTGCTGACTTCACACAGAATCGTAATTTAGGCTATCTGTTGTGCATTATGTAATCAGCTGGAAAGTTTACCTGCACATAACTTACTTGAACTGAATTTCAACACTCTGTGGTCTTCCTACTTGCAGTATTGAATGTAGTTTTCTTCCGAAAATATTTAACTCGTGCTCATGGTAGTCAATCACCTGCCACTTAACCACAGCGATGTTACGAGACTAATAAAATTAGGAGCCAAAGTGAGGATGAGAGTCAGTCTTTGAAGGGTTTTGTGTTGTGACTGTTTATTCCAATCTGATCCTGGGTCAATTTTTGGTATGTTAATCCAGAAGTAACTTTTTCATGTAGGAAATATCTGTTTATCTGCTAAGTTTTCCTTCCAGTAACACTGGTTGCTTTATTTGCGAAGTATCCTTATGATCAGAACTTCCACATCTAAGCAGTATCATCCTGGATGCTGACATTTGTTGTTCTTGGGGAACAGGAGACGTGGGAGAGTTTCTTCCATGATGGAGAAAAATGGGTTTATTTTGCTCGTTTCACAACGGTATCATTTAGGGAGATGTTGGGGATAAAAATGATTTGCAGTGTTGCCACTTCATGAGTAAGCAGTTTCTCTGTTCCCATTCTCTAAGTAACTAACACAGCATCCTACAGAGAAGGTTTTGAAGAAGCAGGACATTGAACTGAGAGGTTCCTAATGTCTGTACGAAAATATTGAGTCCGGATGCTTTTAAACTGTTTCCTGAAAAAGGAAAGCGGAGGTACACTACAGGACTGCTAGGTTTGTGAAGACCATAAACTCAGGAAAGTCTTAACAATGTGTTAAAAGTATGAGTTTTTTCTCATGCTGTATATTGCATGTTTTGCTTGTGCATCCTCTGATTTGGGATTATTTCATAGGTACACATTCTGTTTACAAAGTATTTTAATTGTTGAAGTAATTTAATGACTGTATATCTTAGACTCCATTAGGTAAATGGCCTTTGAGTGACTAAATGATGGAAGAAGACTCACATTTACAAATCCAAGGAAGTGAATATTGAAGGGTAAAGCTTCCCTCGAAATGCCTCCTTTTCTTAAAGGCCCGTATTTCAGTTACAGTGCAACAGTCCCCTTCCTCAGAGAATTGATTTTTAGCTGTCAAAAAACTGTTCACCAGTGTGAAGCACATTCAGCCCAGGCTTCATGCAACAAGCGACTGTATTAAAACTGAAGAAGAGTGTGTGGCCATCAGTCTTCAAAGACACTGAGTTATTTTCCTTGGAGGAGAATGGGTGCTTCTGCAACAACAGTTCACCATTGATACCCTTGATGTTGCTCTGACTTGGATTGTTCTCTCTCTCTGAATTGTGCCTTTGTTTTATGGTTTTTAAGTATATCTTGAATAGGGTAAATCTTAATCAGGCTAACACTAATCATTTCAAAAAATACACTGTGAAGTGTTTCAATTTGTCTGTTGTCATTTTTCTCTTACATTCCAGAAGAAAAAGCGTTAAAAAAAAATAAAAAAAAGGACTGGCAATGCAAATAAGCAATTCCTTTGTTAGGTCAAGACATTTTGTTAGGGTGGAATGAAAACAGCTATTCACACAATTTCAGTTGTTTTAATTACTTTCGTGCCTGAAGTGGTCAAAATGGCTGAGAAATTTGGTTTGGGTGTTGTTCTAACAACCAGGGCCCTTAGATTTATTTTTTTTTTTCTGTGTTGTCAGGTTCTAACTTTTCATAATCGTTAAGCTTGCATTTCGCACTGAAGCTGTTGGCTGGTTTTGTTTGTTCCTAGGATTTGTCACTGAATCTCTCCTGCTAGGATAATGCTCCAGGAGGGTCCATACACAGAGATAGTTCTTTTGAGATTATGTTGTGTGAAATCATTGCCCACACGCTGGATCTTGCAGATCTTTTTCTTGTTAAAGCTTATGCCAGTGTTATAACATACTTTAGAATTAGGCTGTGTGCCAGTATTGGCATCTGTGTGTAAATGAGATGAAGTGGATCCAGAAATGCTCTAGCTGAAAACCGTATTTTTTGGTGGGTCAGTTTGGTGACCTCCTTGGGCATGAGAGTAACACTGGCAAGAAGGTGTATTTGGGAAGGCGCAGAACAGCCTTTAAAAAAGATTTCTGTTGTAAAAGCAACAAAAATACAAGACGCATTGCTGGGGATCTGCCCTTTAGTTACACAAACCACGAGCTTTCTGTGAATCGTTTTCTCAGCAGCAGCATTACAGAGGGGAAGTCCTCTTTACTCCAGAGGAGATGCACACTTAAAAATAAGTAAATAAATAAATAAAAGTAGCTCTTAAGCGTGGGTGTCTTATGCAGTGTTGCAAGGGAGATTCCTCCTCATTATAACCTAATATGTTTTCTGTTATCTGATTATTTTGATTTAAATCAACTGAAATTCTAGCTTGTGAGAGGCGTAAAGAGGATTTTCCTTTTCCTCGAAGGGTGGTTGTTGCATTGCTTTCGTATTTCATCAGACTGAGAGCTGCTGATCCGGTTCTTATCCTGGTGATGTGTTTAAAGGGGTGTGTTTAGTAAATCCCAGTATTGTGACTTTGCAAAATTGCTTGCTATTGGTGATTAGATAGAGTTGAGTGCATTCTAAAATCTTGATCCACAATGCTCTGCTGTAAAAAAAAGAGATTTTGGGTGGTATTTCCAGAAATGTTTCTGATCTAAACACTCAGCATCATTTTTGTTAATACTGTCCCCAGGCATTTGGGAAGCACTGAACTGTCAGAAGCAGGTTTGATACCAACACGTGTGTAGATGCAGCTCTGCGGTAGAAGTGTGTATGCCTGACTGTGCATGTAGAACGTGTCAGGACTTCAGGTGCTGTAAAGCTGTTCACCTTTTTCTCATGGTGCTCATATTGGTGGAGCATTTTGTGCCCTCTAGTGATAACTGAGATTATTTATGAGAAGACTTTTTTAGGGGATGTTCATTCATGTCGTAGGAGAAGCCGGTTACTGGAAGAGGGAAGGACCTAGTGCATACCAAACTTTGGAAGAGGGGAGGAGAAGTACTGCAATTTCTGTCACTTCTGTATAACATGCCTCTGATCTGTAGGAGATATTACTTCACTGAAATTTTTCTTTTTGGGACAGTTTCACTTTCTGTCTTGGTATGATAGAGCTTTCCAAGAGCAGGGGAATTCAGAGGGAGATAAAATCCCTTCTTTTCCTGAACCTGAGCTGTGCTGGGAGGCTGTTGTCTGCTGTTAATCAGCCACTTTCCTGTTGGGAAGTGGCTGCGATTCTTTGCCACCACGTTGAGATCTGCATTACTGATCCCTCAGGGCAGAAGCCTTGGGAGAAGGAGACGCTTGGTGTCAGCTTTGTCTGTCACATATCCAACAGCAGACAACTTAAAGCTCTCTGTATTTATGTATTGGGTCCCCCTGGAATCAGATAGCATCCACCTTCTCAGGTCATGGTACAGACATCAGAAAAAAAAATGATGAGCAAGGACTGGGAAGGTTTTTTGTTTGTTTCTTTATAGTTTACTGAGGGGTTCTCTATTCACTGTAGTGTTTGGATGTCTGGTAGCTAACGATGGAGCCCACACGGAGTGATGTGACTATGAAGAAGGACAGAGAAGCTCTCCTGCTATACCGGCTGAGTTATAACGCGCAGAGACAGAAAGGGCCTAGCAGGGGTTCTTTAAACATAGCTGGTGTTTAAGTACGTCTGGGATTTCGTGTTATGTTAGCGCCGCTTTAACACGATTTTGTTCTCATCCAGAAGTTCCAAGGGGAGATTTCAAAAATGTGCTTTGAGAGGGCTTACTGCAAAGTGAGACCAGTGAGAGGACTTGTTTTTAATACCTCCTCTCTCCCCTGCCCAGTCCAGGATCCTCATTCTCTGATAGGGGACTGCCTCTCCCTGCAAGCGTTCTTCTCTTTTTAGGCCTTTTAGCCATCGTGAAATGCTTATTTCATTTATATGCTTTTGGAAATAGAACTTTTACTAGCTAATGCTTTCGGAAATAAAAGCTAAAGTTGTGATTATTAAAACTTGAGTAAGGTTCTAATACAAATGGCAAAGCTGTGGCATTACAGTGAATGTTGGAGGCTATAGCCAGTCTTTCTGGATCTTAACGCTCAGATATTGCTCTGTGTCTCTTTTGAACTTTGCAAATCTACCCTCCACATGCAGGAGGAAGTAGGAAATTTCAACTAAGTTATGTGCTACCAGCATTCTTGGACTCCCACGGTGGCTCTCTGAACGTGCAGGGTAGGTGCATATATGCTTAAGCCTGTCAGTTCTGGAGACTTCAGACTGTTTGGAGCTGATTCCAGTAACATCACCCTTGCTTCAATAGCTACCAAAGATTGCTACCATTACCTCAGGGGCCTGTAGCTTTTCCTCATTGTGCTTTTAGTTCTTGCTATGTTTATCTTCCCTGCCTGTATAAATGTGGTGATTAAGTACTGCAGTCACAGTTAACCAGTATGAAAGTTGTAGTGGTATGACTCATCAGGTCTGCATTGATGTTTAAAGTATGAGATTTTTTTTTTTGCCATGATCTGATTCTTTTAAAATTGTATTTATTTTGTGAAGTTGCTATGAGAATGGACATAGTTGTGCAAAGTGGTAGAATTAATGCTTATTTAGGAAAATAAATTCTTACTTTTTTTTTTCTCTGCAGTCTTAAAGAATATCCTCACTTACAATAAGGAGTTCCCCTTTGATGTTCAGCCTGTCCCACTCAGGTAAGAGAGAGAACTGTGTCACTGCATGTTACGCATAGGTATCTGAACAGGCATGGTCTGGGAACTGCTGTACGTGAGACACGTGAGAACTTCGAGAGCCACCTACTTGCTGCATTGCTTTGGGTAAACTGGTTAAAAAAACTTCTGAATTCTGGTTTTCTAGGTACCACTAAAACTAAAGCCCTTGCTTTTGGTATAATCAGTATTTGGTAGGCCCTACATCTCTCTGGAATTGACAATATTTTCTCTTGTTTTTAGACTTTGTGCTTTCTATGTAGCAGAAAGCTTTCTACAGCAGTCAGCTAAGCTTTCTACAGTAGTAGCTAATGAGAAAAGTGAAATGACATTAATGTGCTCCTGTTCTATACTCAGTTGCTGATGTGCAAGTTGAAAGTGAGATGATGAGTGACCTTTGGTCTCGTTCTTCTTTTTCATATTTCACAGGAAGATTTTAGCACCAGGAGAAGAGGAACACTTGGAGTTTGAGGAGGATGATGAGGAAGGAGGAGCTGGAGCAGGGTCTCCAGACTCGTTTCCTGCTAGAGTTCCAGGTAGGGGCACCAGCCTTGCCATACCAACCTATACGGCACGCATAAGTTCTGTCTCTTTCTCCACCTGTGATTTTAAAAGTTTGGATGAGGAGCAACAGGCTGTATTGGAAACTCTAGTGCTGTATTGGAAAACCACAGAAGTGACCTGTGGACTTTTTTCCTCAGCAAACTATCTCCTATTCCAAATAGTTGCACCCATAATCTGTGAGGTGGTACCAGCTACCTCAAATAATTTGTGCATTCCATGCACTTTCTTAACCATATTATGTGAAGTGTTCCAAACACATTCAGATAGAAACTGTGGCAATGTTTGCTCCTTCAAGGAGCATCACATCCTGCTAGAGATGTGGGGAGTTGTTGCTGGTTAGTTTTCTGTTGTGTCATCTAGTGAGACAATAGCTTGGACTACAGTCAAGCTCGGTGAGGAGAAAGAAGAGTAGCTTTGGCTTGCTGACTTAAGTTCTTGCCCACACGAAGGCATTTTATAAATGGATATACCTACTGATTCTGGAGAAGGTCGTCTTGTAGCCTCAACTTTTGACAATTTAATAGGTAAAGAAGTAGAAAGTTCCAACAGAAGGGTTTTTTTGTGTGTGTGTGTGGTTTTTGTTTGTTTGTTTTGTTCCTGATGTAGTTTATTTGCAGTAAAAACAAGTTTCTAGTTTCAGAGCAGCCTGGCAACCTTCTTATTTCAAGAAGGAGGTAACAAATAGGGAACCTAGAACTGGAATTATGGTTGAAAGAGATAGGATGTTTCATTACTTATGCAACAGTAATTGCATAAGTAATAACTACTTATTAGTTATGAAGAAGATACGTGTCTCTGTCCTTAGATTTGAGACTTTGCATGCTACTGAATGTGGTCTCTGCAGCCTGTATTGGTGTAGGAATGTACACTCTACAGTTGTTTATGCTAAGCTTACAAACAGGCTATGATATATTGTAATGTTTTGATGCTGGTATTCTACTGTCTTGATCTTTGATATCCACTGTGATGAATCCATTTATGAAGACGCATTCTTTCTGTCCTAAGTAAAAAATCTATTGGAAAATTCATTTAAGGCTTCCTCTTGAGTACCTGTGTGTGTGTGTGTGTGTGTGTGTGTGTGTCAAACTCTAAAGTCTTTTTGATTATGTTAATGTGCATAATTCCATTTTTTTTTTCCTGTGTGGTATTAAGTATTATTTTTTTTCTTTGACAACTCCAGGTAGCTAGATAGACGTCAAGTTTAAGGAAAAGGGAGATGCATACTTCAGGTTTTGCTTTTTCTGTACTTTTCAGCACACTGGTTATTTAAGTTGTAAGCTGGGGAAAAAGTGAGAGACATCTTGAGTAGCTCGTGATATGCTTGTGAATCAATCAGGTTTTGACTATTACCATAGTTACCTCTGTGCACCCTATTGGCACTGTATGCATATAATGGACGTAGAGACTGTGTGTGTGCTTAAGAAAGAATCTAAGTTGACTGTAGGCAGGTTTTGTCTACAGTTAAATTATTCTCAAAGAAGTAGGGTAACTAAATCAGAAAGAAGGGAGGTTTGAAGTATGTATTTTCTTACAGAATTATTCCTTGGTAAAACCATGCTTTTAAGAGGAGTTGCTCACACCTCTTCTTACTGACGTTTTACATTGTCATCTACTTCATGAACTGTCTGACTTCTCTGAACCTTTTTGCATTAAGGTAAACCTCCCTATAGCTATGATAATCTGAACCCCTAGGGTGTTTCTGTACGAGCTGAAAACAGATCTAGTTTCCCTGCTGAATGTAAATTTGTGTGGCGTTTCTTACCTTATTGGATGTTAGTTGGTTGCTCTTTCTGTGGGTGACGAGGTTTAAGCGAAAGCAATTTGCAGCCATCTGAGGTGAGCCTTGTAAATGGACTTTCCATATTGATTTGAGAGAAGTGTTGCACTCTTTGCTTCAATATGCCTTTAATCCATAGTGCATAACTGTATTGTCTAACTGACCATTGTCTTGTCTTCTACATGCATGGCTTCATCGTTATCACATTGCACCATTCATCTAACCCAGGAGCCAATGAAGGTATGATGACATTTTAGTACGTACTGTTATTTCCCTGATCATGGTCATGTAGCTGTAATGTTTGTCATTCAGCTGTTACTTTCAAAGCTCAAAATACAGCCTTCGGTAACACAGTACTAGGCGTCTATGTGTTGATCTTCATCTCCTTTCAGTAGCAGGAAAAGGGAAACTCTTATTTGGTGACAGATGTTACAGTGCTCTCTAGAAGTCTTAATGTGCTAATAAAGATGTGCTGACTTGTAGAGTAGCCAAAGGCAGGAGTAGCTAGATTTTCTTTAGTGGAATACACATTTGATGAGAAATCTTACATTAAAAAAAAAAAAAACAAGGACACATGTAGTTACACTTCTGTGCTGTGTGAAGATGAATTGACCAGGGTCTTGCTGTCTCTACCAGCTGAGGTTTCCCATCTGCCTTTCTCCTGGTTATATACTACTTTATTCCAGTGCTGTGCTGGCAACAGATTCTTCTGTAGTCCATTTCTGTTTGTGAACCCAGCAGGAGACCCGTCACCTTTTCCCCTTTCTCTGAACCGGGGGCTGGTTCTGGAGAGACTGGACACCTCTGTCTTGGTGGCGGTGAGCTATTAGGTTGGCTCACCTTTATACATCTGAAACGCAGTTGTAGGAGGACACGAACAATACACTTGTAGATGCTCTCTTCCCTCTCTGGCAATGACTTCCCGCAGTTGTGTTGGAAATGGCTGATACTTTTCTCATAAAAAGCCTCAGTATTAGCCTGCTGAAGACTTACGGGCTCAAGCTATGGCAGAAGACTGGCACTGTGATGCCCAGCCACAGCGAAGTTATACCTGAGATAGGTTACTGCCAGCTAATGGCCCCTATGTGAAGTGACTACAGAGGCCTCAGCAGAAGACCTGCTTGGGTGATTGTGGCTCATGTGGGACAGGTTACGGTCAGCCACTTTAGCCCATCGCTGGTTTAGATGTTACTCCAGCTGAAGCAGCAAGGAGAACACGTTCCTTAAAGACCGTCTGCCGCAATGTGCCCTTATCTACTGGAAGTGGGCTTGACTTTTTGTTCATTGCAATTCTGGAATTTCATACATTCTGGAAAGCATTTTTCAAGAACAGAATTTTTCTCAAACCAGAATTTTTATAGTAAGTACCAGAGTCTGATACATCTCATAGGTGATTTTTGTGTGTCAAGTATCCCGTCACTTAGCATATTTCAGAGATGGATAGGAAAACTGGAAGTTACAGTTCTTGGCTCTTGGCAGGGCATGGTGCTTTCAGGAGACAACTGAAAGGTGGTAGACCAAAGTTTTGTGCTGAGGAGAAGGCCCTTATCTACCTTCCATTAGATTGTAATAAAAACTCTGGCTTTTAACGTCTGTTCAAGTGATATAGCAAGATGAACTATACCGTGTATGCTTCTTGGCAGAAATGGATGCTATCGAATAAATTCACTTTTTAAGATATCTTATACTATGGTCAGAAGCCTGTCCCATTACTTTAGAAGAGCAGGTCAAATTCTGCCATGATGTGTTATAAAGCGTCCGCAGATGTGGTACCTTGGAGGTCATGGCTCTGCTAGTAGCCAAGGCGGGGAGTTACAGATATGTAGCGTCTCACAGACGGGAATTCAGACCTTGACGGTGGTCCTGAAAGAGGGACTGAGTGCATGAGTGCTCATAAAATCTTGCTGAGGCTCTAGTGCTAGAACTGGATACACTGCCCCCTCTTTTAAAGCTAGTCCCTCTAATATGATAAAAACTCCTCAGCTCTCCAGCTCTTCAAGCCTTGATTGGGGATAAAAAGGATCAAAGAAACCCATATTGGACTTGCCAAAGGAAACTATTACTTTGTTTAGATCTCAAGCCTTGTGAATAACTTTTTTTTTTTTTTTAATTAGAAGACCAAAACTTTAATTTAAACTTGCTCGTGAGTCTGAGCATTTTTTGGCTTGGTGCTTATTCATCTAACATCAGAGACAGGCCTGAGGCTTGTCAGTTTTCTTTAAAATCAGCATGAAGAAGCCTACCCCATTACTGATTACAGAATCTCTCTTTTTTTTTTTTTTCAGCTTTTAGTAAGTTTGGGTAATTTTGTTTTCTTGTCATTTTCATTGTCTTCCTCAACTTTACAAGGATTCACCTACATTGTCCACAGTGTGTGACCACAAAGATTACCTGATCCTAAATTTTCTTGATGAAGAGCTAGGAACTGCTTCCTTAAAGCAGAAGGAAACTTGAGGGATTCAAACACTATTTTTTTACTCTTCCGTTTAAGTACAGATCAATACAATTTAGATAATTAAGAATGTCTCTTTTGATTCCCTTGCACCCAGTGGGATTTGCAACAATGCCATTTTCTTCCTTGTTCTCCCAGACTAAATGTTCAGCATGAAGCCAAGTCATGTTCAGTGGGGTGGGTACTCTTGATTATGTGTCTGAACTTCCTGCAGCTGCAGATTGAATCCAGCTTCCCAAATTTAATCCTGAAAAACTATATAAATTGGATTCCATGCATGAGTTACTCTGCATGAGAGCAAGAAAGAACACTTTAAACAAAGCTTTTCTCTGTTCTTAGGACATTTTTTAAATTTTTGTTTTGTTTTGTTTTACAAATTCATTTAACCTGAGGCAGTCCTGTTTTTTTTGTTTGCTTGCTTGTTTGCTTTTTTGGTGTGGACTTAGAAATCCACCACTTAATGTGCAGACACACATTGTGTGCTGGCGGGATAAGAAACCTTGGGTTTGGAACTCCCATTGGAAAACAGCCTCCTCCCTGAGAGGTGATGGGATGAGCAAGGCCTCTGCTGTAAAATGACTCAAAGGATTAATGATGTGCTTTACTCTTTTCAGGTACTTTATTACCCAGATTGCCATCTGAACCCGGGATGACATTACTCACCATCAACATAGAGAAAATTGGTCTGAAAGATGCTGGGCAGTGCATTGATCCTTACATCACAGTCAGTGTAAAGGGTAATGATTTCTGTTCCTGGCTCCTCGTTTCTAGTTTGGAGAAAGTATTTTCTGAAAGTAGTGTTTTTTATTTATTCAACCTGCAGGGAAAAGCATTTGTTTGGACTTGCATTTATTGTTATGGTCTTAAGGCTTCTGCTTTTTAGAGGGTGGAAGAATCCTGTATTTGGGAGATACTGGGAGGTGAATCACTGCAGAAGAAGTGCCTTCCCCAAGCTGGGGGACGAGTACTAGTGACTTGGCAGATTGTATTTCTCTATGTCACTTTCTTTAGCTGACTCTTAAGTACAGATCTGTTTGGACTGCTTGTACTCCTCAGCAGATATTGGTCTCTGGGCTTCCTGGAGACAGCAAACCACAGCCCACTGGCTCCATTCTTGCCCTATCATTAGGCCAACTTTTTAGTAAAACAAAGATCTCCTTACCAAAAGGAATGGGTATGAAGTTGAGAAGCAAAGCTTTAAAGTGCCAGCCTTGGCACTGAAATATTTCAGCACATGTGTTGGGCTAACTGTCCCCTCTTCACAAGTCTCTGTGAGTCTGGAAGAACCTGTGTTGCTATCAGCTGCGGATACGCGAGGTGAGGTTTTCTCACTCTTTCAGATAACAACATGGTTGATGGCTTTTGCTTGAGGCTCAGATTTTTGGTATTCAGTCTTTCTGACAGGAGCATCTGTCTCGTCCCCGTTTGTTAGAAGGAAGCCACTGTAGTCAGAATTGCTTACCTTTACACCATCCTGCTTGACTTGTGCTCATCTTTACAATCTTTTGAGGCGTATGATTTTTCTTTATCAGATAAAAACTTGCAGCTGAGCTCTGTTCCATCGGTGACAGCCTCTATTCAGTTGTGACAGTGACCTTCTATATATCCTCTTTAGACGTGCTGTTAGTCCCAAGTGTAGGGATGCGATGCCTGAGTTATCAGGCTGCTTCAGCTGCTGGACAAGTTCTTTGTCACAAGTGGGGGTCACGGTGTTGAATGCCACTTGAATCCCAGAGATGTTCTCAAATGTTACCTGCCAACATTACATACACAGAGAGCCTTATCTAATCCTGCTTCCTATGATGATTTTTCAGCAGTGAAGCTGGAACATGACTCTCGCCTTCCTCAGCCGATACAACTGCCTTTTTGTGTTTTCAGTCTTAGAAATAGGCAGTATTTGTGTTTATGGTGCTGCCTTAAGTTTGCAGCATTATTTTTAGCTTATGTAACTATTTTTCAGGCTCTGTTTCTCTGGTCACTTTTGGATCTTTCTTTGCCTCCAGTATGCCAGAAAGCTGAGGGACGGGTGACTTCAGTGGTGAGGCTAGCTGGATGGATGTGGGTTTAATCAAACTTAATTCTTTCATGCTGAGTTTTTCTTGGCCAACAGGGAAATACCAGCGCTAACAGGGTTCAAACGTTGGATCCTGGAACTTATCAGAATTTGTAAAGCAAACATTCGTTGTTCCTTTCCACTGAAGTGTTTGTCAGTCTTAACTTACTGCATATTGTTAAAATTGTTGCTTGCCTTCAGAGCTAGCCTTCATTTCCTTTCTGGAGCTGAGGGAGTCTGTATTTCCAAGCTTGCTTTCCCAACAAGTCATTCTGTTAACGTGTGGCACTCTATTAGCAAACTCTGGTAAACGGCGGCTGCCAAGTAATGATGTAGGAAACTAGGGTCAGAAGGGGTGTGTGTGTGTAGGGGGTGTATCACCTATTCTAGTAATGGTGACTTTAAACTTTTTTTCAAGATTTTTGTTGAGTAAAATTGACTCAAAAAAGTCGTTTTGTCCATATTATAAGGAGTCTCAGGGTGATTAGTTGTTGGTTTTCCTTGGTGTTTTTGCTGTATGTGGGGTTTTTTTGTGTGTTTTTTGTTTTGTTTTGTTTTTAATTAGGCTGCTCTCCTGCAGATCAGCAGAGAGAGATGTTCCTGCTGCCACATTGGTGATCCCTTTCCATTCCCAGAACGAAGTGTGTTCAGCAGTGCTTCAGGTCCCCATCCTCAGCAGAAAGAGTATTGCCTGTGGTGGCTTGCGCCTGAGCAGCGCAACTGGTGCTGACAGCTGGAGTCCAACCTGTGGCCCCCTGTGCCTCTGACTGTAAAAAAACAGGAGAGAGAATGCATGTTGACCCAAAGAATTGTGGTGCATGGAGTTAAATCCAGTTAATCTTGACCCAAAGATTTGTTTGTGGTGAACGGAGTTAAATCCAGTTGGAGGCCGGTCACTAGTGGTGTCCCCCAGGGCTCAGTTCTGGGGCCAGTTCTCGTTAATACCTTTATCGATGATCTGGATGAGGGGATAGAGTGCACCCTCAGTAAGTTTGCAGAAGACACCAAGTTGTGTGGGAGTGTTGATCTGCTTGAGGGTAGGAAGGCTCTGCAGAGGGATTTGGATGGGCTGGACCGATGGGCTGAGGACAATGGGATAAGGTTCAACAAGGCCAAGTGCCGGGTCCTGCACCTGGGGCACAACAACCCCAAGCAGCGCTACAGGCTTGGGGAAGAGCGGCTGGAAAGCTGCCTGGCAGAAAGGGCTCTGGGGTTACTGGTTGATAGCCAGCTGAATATGAGCCGGCAGTGTGCCCAGGTGGCCAACAAGGCCAGCAGCATCCCGGCTTGCGTCAGGAATAGTGTGGCCAGCAGGTCTAGGGAAGTGATTGTCCCCCTGTACTCGGCTCTGGTGAGGCCGCACCTCGAGTGCTGTGTTCAGTTTTGGGCCCCTCGCTACAAGAAGGGCAATGAAGATGGTGTAGGGTCTAAAGAACAAGTCTTACGAGGAACAGCTGAGGGAACTGGGGTTATTCTCCTGGAGAAAAGGAGGCTCAGGGGAGACCTTACCACTCTCTACGGTTAAGTTACTTCCCAAAGGAAGTTGTAGCAGGGTTGGGGTCGGTCTCTTCTCCCAAGCAACAAGTGATAGGACAAGAGGAAATGGCCTCAAGTTGTGCCAGAGGAGGTTTAGTTTTGGTATTAGGAAAAATTTCTTCACTGAAAGGGTTGTGAAACATTGGAACAGGCTGCCCAGGGAAGTAGTTGAGTCACCACCTCTGGAGGTATTCAAAGGACATGTAGAAGTGTTTCTTAGGGACATAGTCTAGTGCTAGGTTAACCGTTGGACTTGATGATCCTAGAGGTCTTTTCCAACCTAAATGATTCTATGATTTTCTTGCATCGGGGCAACAAAGCAGGGGGGCCTGCAGTGACTGCAGCTTGTATAAGCAGTGCCAGCTTTGACCTGCATAGAGGGGAGCCTTCGGTGCCATATAACTCTCTGCTGGTTCCGCTGGCAGTTCTGAAGCCCTGCAGGAGTCCTGCTTGCAGAAGGAACAGCATCATTTGCTGGCAGTAGACAGAAATGTCCCCTTAAAATAAAAATGGGAATCACTCCAAATTTTCATCTTAAACAGTCAGAACTCTACCTGCTTTCATGTTGCTGTAAAAGATAAAACTCGCTGACTGTGAAGGGGTATGATTACCCCTCCCCCCACCTTTTTTTTAAGTTTAGGGAAAAATCCAGGTGGACATTAACTTTTTGTGAAAGTATTAGGATTGATTCATAAAAGTCTTGAAGCAGAACCTTAAAGTCTGAGAAGCTTCTCCCATTCTCGTGCTATTTCTTTCCTGCAGATTTGAATGGGATAGATCTGACTCCTGTGCAAGATACTCCTGTGGCTTTGAGGAAAGAGGACACGTATGTCCATTTTAATGTGGACATCGAGATTCAGAAACATGTTGAAAAACTAACAAAAGGTACGTGGTATGAAGTACCAGAAGTGGGGCCCAGGAACTTCGAAAGTGTGGATAGTAGGTTGCTCCTCATCTAATAAACAGGCCATGCCTGAGCTGCTGCAGGGCTCAAGATCCAGACAAGGATAAAAATAGACATTTGCATCCTATCTTTTCCAAATTGGTCATTGTGATGACTTGCAGACAAGGGAGGAATGAACGAAAACAAAAATGCAGCAGTCTGCTCTGCCGCACAGGCATTGAGTTTCTTTGTGACGCTTTTAGTTACCTGGATATGAATAATAGAGTGAAGAGTACAAGCTCTTTTGAGTGTGATGAGCATTGTAAGAACATGGTGTATCTTTTAAATACATTGCTAAAGTGTTGGAAATAATTTCATCCAATATATGTAGAGCATCTTAAATTGCAGATAAATATTAGCATAACTGTTGATCATAATTGCTAACTTTACTATTAAACCATTTTCCATTTTAGGTGCAGCTATTTTCTTTGAATTCAAACACTACAAGCCTAAGAAAAGGTTTACTAGCACCAAGTGCTTTGCTTTCATGGAGATGGATGAAATTAAACCTGGGGCAATTGTTATAGAACTGTAAGTGACTTGCAATTATTAGATGCCGATGACAGAGGAAGCGAACTATACTTCAGTTAGGATGTGTAGCTGGTTGTATTGTGGAAGGTTTAATGAACTCATTGGATTAAGTTACATAAGGAATATTCTGTTTTTAATAAAGAAGGGAAGATAAAACAGTTTTAGACAAAATAGACCTTTCTCAAAAAAAAGACTATTTCCAAATAAAATGCTGGTGTTTGTAACTGAATTTTATATGAATTTAACAAATTCTATAGGGGAGATTTTCATTTTGATGTCTGCTTGAATGTCAGATTAGCTGTACTTAAAAAAAAAAATAATAATTTTGAACTCCCATGATCTTCTGATACAGGACTTCTGTGCAGGAAATATGAAATGAGACATGGGATACATTTTTATGAACACTTCAAAGCAGTGTTAGGTGGTGGTTTTTTTTTTTTTTCACTCTAGGTAAAGAAATAGATTAGCCAGTTATAGTGCAGTGGTTATGATGCGCATCCTAACCTTGCTGTGTGGGTGAAGGTCTGTCAAGTGAGGGTTTTGAGTTGTTTTTGTTTTCTCTTTCCAGGAAAGAGTGAACCTTGCAGGTGAGGACAGTTGTAGGAAGAGTGCTTAACTTAATCTTTGCTAGCTGGAGTACTTGTTTGAGTTTCTTCCTGTAAATCCATTTATTGTTGTTCCAGTAAATCTTATCTGATGTATTTAAAGATTATTGTAATAGGATCAGGACAGGACAAGCTTTCTCGTATGCTTTCATCTTCTTCATAGCCATTAGCACTCGCATTAATTTACTTTCTTGTGCTTACAGGTACAAAAAACCCACTGACTTTAAAAGGAAGAAATTACAACTGTTGACCAAGAAACCACTTTACCTTCACCTCCATCAAACGTTGCACAAGGAATGACCCTATTTGTGAGACTTCTGTGAACTGAACCACAAGTCATGGTAGCTGTGTGTTGTAGCCTTAGGCTTCAAGTGGCAGGAAAACGACTGTGTCCATGCCAGTAGGTCAAACGGGACCATCACATACTGCACAGCACTACTTCAGGGTCAGAGGCAAGCCTACCATCCAAGTGCAAGTTTTTTTTCAGTACCTTCCAGATACAGGTTTTTCTGAGAGCCCTGAAATATTTTGACTGCTTTTCCTAATTTTGCTGTTCATCACTTTTTATCGTAACCATTATTATCCTTTTGCCTCAAACTCCACCGAAGGTTGGAGACTGCCCCTTTGCCAAACCTGTAGCAATAAAGATGTGGCAGGCCTACTAACCTGTTTACACTCGCTGTGCTATTGTAGTTCCTCTCATCTGCATTTCAGAGTCCTCTGTAGGGGGCTGGGTGGCAGAAGTTGGAGGGGAGGGACGAGGTGGGGTGGGAAGGAGCTTGAGCTACTGCAAGTGATTATAAGGTGAAGGAGGAGGATGTGGGGTCAAGTGGCCACGAAAGAGCTCCTCAGTCAGCTTTAGTCAGGCCAGGAGGAGGACGACTGCAGATGAGAAAACTGAACTATGATTTTAACAGCTGAATCTTAGTTCTTAGCCGTGCCTGGTCCACTCTTACTGAGTTTTTGATACAATATGTATAGGTCAGTCCTTTAAATCACTCCCTAACAGAACTAATTTTTGTGTATCTCCTCACAGAATGATTTGCAAAGATGGGTGGGGAAAGGAGAGAGGCTTCCTTCAGGGCTTCATCCTCACAGTGGTGGGTATTTCACCATTTCAGTGATAGGACAGGCCCCTCAGTGTTCAACAGGATCAATTTTCCAGAGCTTTTGATACAGTAGATCTGGCTAGCAGGTTGGCCCACCTTTTACAAGAAACTGCTGTTCTTCTGGAAACTGATTGTATGCAGTTTTCTGCATATTTCGTGCGAGTCTGGAAACTTACTCCAAAAATGACCTTTTTATGTAAGTAGATAGGATTATCATTTTCTGTATTTTTGATTCAGTGTATAATAAGCTGCAGGACATGGGCTTATTATGACACACTTGCATTCACCTTTTGACCTAATAAAGGGACAGAAGTAGAACCCAGTCATATCTTTCATATATTTAATACAATACTGTAAGGTTTGATGTATTTCTTGCATATCTAACTAGTGCCTAAATACTCTGCTATGCTAACAAGAGACCCAGCACCCAACCTAGTGTCAAATATTAAGTTTATTTTAAAGTCTGGATGCAGATCTATCACTAGTCTCTTTTTTTCTGTCATGTAGCCCCCCAGATGTTGCAGTGTGCTTTAAATGGAAAGGATGTTATTTTTGTCATGAGAGTTGTCTGCCTGTAGACAGGCATTCAACACTTTGCTTTACCGTACTGATGAGGACGAAAAGCTGTTTTGAACAGCTTTGTTTTTGTTTTGTCCTCACCTTTCAATCTTTTTTTTGTTGTTTTGTCCTAGCCTTCGCACCTTCCCTCTGTTCTGGCGTAACTAGGGATAAACCTTCCTTGCTGAGTAACTAATATGCTAATATGACAAAAGCCAGCAATGCTTCTTCCAAATTCTACCAATAATTGGAGTTTTTTTTTAAAAAAAAAAAAAGCAATTGAATGTTCCTGTTTACAGGTCGTTGCAGCGCATACTCCAGTGGTATGACATGTTGACAGTATCAGAATATCAAGTCCTGACACGATATCCCTATGAGTTACAGAAATACCTCTGAAGGAAGCATTTTGAATACCATACACAAAGAGGATCCCTAAATTCTTAAAAAAAAAAAAAAAAGTTAATCCTTCAAACTCTGCTAAAGGATAGAGCAAAGCGTTAAACTTCTACAGCTGCAAATAAATCTAAGCTAGAGCAATAGCTGTGTTGCCAACAGCCCTTGGCTAGCTCAGGTCTCTTTCTGACCTAGGAATCTGTAGCACAAGCTTCTGTGCAGCTTGTAGAAGCTGTCTTGCTCAGCAAGTGACAGTTGTGTGGCTCTGCCCCTGCTCTGCCATCCTACCATTGCTTCTGGGAATCAGTCAGTGCCTGGTGACAGCACTGAAGTAAGTTACGTGTTCTGCCTGTGACTAACAGCACGCTCACTGCCCTCCTGTTGCTCCCAGATGATTCCTTCCAGCTTTAAGTTAATCCCAGCTAGAGTGGGGAGGGGAAGAGACGTTCAGCATCACAAAGCTTGGTGTTGGGGAAGGGAAGATTCTGAACTTGGAGGACCTGACTTTCAAATACAACTATTCATCCATGTATATGTAATTAGCCACCGTTCAAATTGAACATTTTCACTTAAATTACAAACCTGTTGTTCCAGCTGCTTGACTCTTCCCCAGCTTGTAGATGTCTGTATTATCTCCAGTTATATGAAATGTCAACTTTGAAGTATTTTTGTTAAATACACAAGTAGAGCTTTGTATTTAACTAATTGTGAATTAATGTCTGTCGAGTGTGAAATACCATTTTTATGCTTCTATCCTTTACATTTTTTTCTGTGAACTGTCTTTCATTGAGAGGACTACTACTTCCCACTCCACAAGCACTTGTATTATTTTATGCTTTAGTAATGTTCTATCTTGTCCTTCATCTAACTCTGAAGTTTACTACTTGTACTGTAAGACTGTAACACCTACGTGGCAAGTTTAATGGCTGCTTGTACTCTGGCAGTAAAGCTGTAATGGCCTTCATTAGATTTTTATTATTCCTAGTTTTCTCTTCCCCTTTTTTTTTTAGCCTCCCTAAGTACTTCCGTACAAACCTAAGGTTTTTTGGTTTTTTAATATAAATGAATAATCTTATGAAGTGCAGACTTAGTATTGAAGAACAATTTAGCTTCCTTGCCACTAAGATGCAAACTCACCTCTCAAACCTTGCTTAATGCTCCCAAGCCAATCTTGAATGCAGAAAGTGGTTATTCAATTTCTTAGCTTCTAGAGTGCTGGAACCCCAACCTGTATTTCTGTACTAACCACATGACCACGGAATTCAAGAGCTCAGGGTGTTCAAAGTTTCCAGCTCTGTCCTGCCCTTCAGGTGAGGAGGTCTCTATCCCCCACCATCTTCATGCATGAAGCAAAGCAGTAATTTGCTAGACTAGTCCAGCGTAACGTTCAGTCAATCATTAATCTTGCAACATCTGCGGTTACTCAGCTTGGACTCAGTTCTCCAACTTGGTCATGGCTGGTTCAGTAACATAGCATTCTCTGGTTATAATGTCCATTCTGAACAAAAAATGGCACTGAAACAAAGCCTTCACGGTTTAGCAAAAGGAATTTTGCTTTTTATTATAACCTTCCTTTGAATACAGTGTCATTTGTGCTTCTGATCTCTGACCAGACATCTATTCAAAAAAAAAAACAAAACTAAACTAAAACCACACCTCACAGTCCTCATGTAAACTCCTGGACTAGAATAGCTGCAGCTGAATGATGTGATGGAGAAGGCAGGTAAGATAGCATTTTACTTAAAAATTATTTCCACAGGAAATGATTTGATTTACATTTTTCATGAAATTAGTTCATTCACCAACTGGTTACAGAGGCTACATTTAATTAGAACTAGCCACACAGGTACTTCCTTTCTATTGCACGTTTAGAGTAGGTTCAAGTCCATCACAAAAAGGTTCTTGCAGCCCAAGAGGATGGATGAGTTTAAGGTGATCATAAATGCACATAAGATGTCTGCAGCAACTGGATAAAAATTAATCCTGCAAAAGCTGAAATATACTGAAATGAGACAAACGGCTTCAAATAGAAAACCATTTCCTAAAATCCTGACCGCAGGAAGTGTGCTAGAGTCCATTCCATTGAGCTGCTGACCAGAGACTGCAGTTAGGGCTTCTGCGCTGGAGGCTGTGTGTAGTCCTTTGAGCCTGCTGGTGGTGGAGGAGGGCCTGCGGGGTAGTCTCTAGGTCCTGACGGAGGCAAGTCTCTGCTAGGAGAAGGTGTATAGTCCCTTGAGCCAGGCGGGGGTAGCCGTGGGCCTTGAGGATAATCTCTCGGGCCAGGAGGACCTAGAGGTCGGAAAGAAGGGTGCCCACGTCCATATGCCCTGGGATCTGGAGGGGGTGGTAGCGGGCCAGGAGGCAGATCTCTCATTCCTAATGGGGGGCCAGGTAAGAAATCTCTTGCAGCTGGAGGTGGTAAGGGAGCACCACGAACTAGAAGGAAAGGAAAATATGAGAGGTAAATTAAAAGTTTAACATAAACTTCGAAGCTCCTGACTTGTTCCTCACTTATTGATTTGCTGGAGCAGTTCTGGGGTAGGTCATTGTCACATGCAGACCTCACAGGCCATTCGTTATATTCTCATGCCTTTTGGCTGCTCGTTTTGATTTTAGACTAAGCAGGCAAAAACACTCTGGCATTAAGGAGGCTTGGGAAAAAGAAACACAGCCACCCAAACCTTCTGAGCAAGATAGCTTGACCTCATGAAGAATGGGGAGGCTGCGTGCCACCAGGTGGCAGATTCCCAGCTCTACAGCAGTCGTCTGAGAAGCTCAGCGGGACAAGCTCAGTTTCAGCACAAGGCAATACAATTGTACCTAGGGGCACAGGAAGAGGCCGGGGCCCAAAGTGTCCACGCAGAGGAGCTGGCGGCGGTCCATAACGAACAGGCGGTGGGGGTGGAGGTCCCATCACTGGAGAGGTCATGATGGGTGTCCCAGGGAAGGAAGGTGGGCCTTTGGGACTAACGTTAGCCTGCGTGAGATTAGGTTAAAAATCCAGTATGTTACTCACTGCATCAGAGAAACCTTCACACTGCTGAACACCACAACCACTCACCTGAAGGCCAAAAGGTGGAGAAAAAAAGAAAGAAAAAAAGACACAGCCCAAACTGCATTAACCAAGTAGAAAGTAAGGAAATACACTGCACCATCGTTGTCCCTTCACCCAGAAGGCTGCTTGCACTACCTAGGAGTGAATACTTTGTGTATCTTCTGAGATGACAAGTTTCTTGAGTACAGCTTTAGCTAAAGAGAAGATCGACCACTCTCTTTGGAAGTGTCCTTGGTTGATACCCCTTTGGTAAAGGGCCTGCCACCTTAAGTTACATGTGGAATTAAATAGTACAGGTAAGTCAGCTTCTAAAGATTATTGTAGTCACTCCAAAGTTAAGTGTTTCCCTGCAGTCCTTAACAAGAAAGGTCTGATTTCCTTAATTCCATAAAAAAAAAAAACAGACAGCAACCATTCATCATTAGAGAAACCTTTGAAGATAGACATAAGCCCTTGGTTAGTTTTGCAGAGTATTTTGTTATTTAGCAGTTCAGAACACCAAGCCCGTTACTCTTCTCCATCAAAGCAGCGTAACACCATATTCAGCCTCTGAATACTCACTGTAGGTGGTTCAATAGATGAAGGTGAATCAGTAGTTACACAGGGGGCTTCAGACTCTTTGGGAGAGGGCTGCTTTTTTTGGTGAGGGTGGAAGGGGACAGCAAATAAGGATAGTGACAGGATACAGACAAGACAGAACATGACACAGTTAAAGAAGCAGCAAGAAGTACAGTGAATCATGTATTAGAAACGTTGCCTGAAGGTTGTTTTTTTTCAGCTTACCGCTCTGTCCATTGCTGTGGAAGGGGAGGAGGTTCTTGGCCCACTACTGATCAGGGATGCTACAGCAGGCCCAAGATCTGTAGAGAGAGCCATACATGTTTTAATGATGCTTTGGGAAAAGGAATACTGGTCTTGAAGTTCCAATTCTGAAGTGAAAAAATAAGTGAGTACGTTGCAAGTGGTTGCAGAGACCACGTAACTTACCAGGAACAGACATCCTTCCAGGGATCTCTGGTGGCCTTCGTGGAACAGAGGGGCCATCTACCACTGTACCTTAAGAGGAACACCAGAGATTCTAATCAACACATGCCTAAGCTATTTCTATTAAAATAAATAAATAAATAAACCTCTGCATTAATAAAGCAGGTGTCAATATCTCTACAATCACAATCAGACCTTCTTGGGTTTGTAGCATATAAGATACTTAGGACAGAAAGGAAGCTTCACTGCTTACCAAATTCACCTCTTGAGCCTTCCCTTCGAGGAGCAGAAAGGGGCCGACCAGGAACTTCTATCATTTGTGTGGGTGACGGATTTCCTCCACTCACAGGTGATGGGCCAAAAGAGCCATCCCTACTTAAGGGCCCTACACATCAAGAAGTAAAAAAAGCGATGTACTTTCCTACAATATATCAAAGCCTTATTTTTTTTTTAGAATAAAATGATTTGAAGACCAAAGTTTTGGGAGAAACGGCAGCATTTACCTCGTCGTGGTGGGACTTGGCGATCAGGTCTGCCTGGAGTTGGCTTCACAATTAATGGTCTTTGAAGCATAACAATTTTTTGGTTCACTTCTATTAATCTAAAATTAAAAAAATAAAGTTATTTTTAATTCAAGTAGCACATGTGAATTGCATTCATTAGCATGAAACAGTATCATAAGCAAACTGCATTGTAAAATGTTACAGCTTTTACCAAGAAATCTTATATTAACCATTGAAACAGTTTAATAGTTTAAAAATCAGTTACCTTGTATATACACTGCAGGTTTTACACAAACAAGCTAACTGAGCACCTCACATAGTTTTGAGCTCCTCCCCTCCTAAGAAACACAGCATGTTCACAGAGCAATAAAGACAGCCTGTACTGTACTTACTTTTGCCTCAGGTTGGCTGCTTCTCTTTTTTCTTCGGCTAGAGCTCTCTCAGCAGAGCGGGCAATAAGCTGTCAGGGAAAATTTTGCCAGCTGCATTAACTGCACGAGCCTGATGCCAAATATATTTTTTTTGTATCAGAAAGGGAAGGGCATTCTTACCCAATTGTCGTGTGCTTTTTTCTCATGAGCGGCAATCTGAGAAGAAAAGAATTGTATTAGCTTTCATTTGTCCAACAACTAGTATTTCCAAGAACTCAGAGCATTAAAATGATGCAGGAAATGGTGACACAATAACCAGCAAGCAGGTAATTTACCTGGTTTTTGTATGATCTCTCTGTTTTTTGCAGTTCTTCTTCCATATCTTGAATCCTTTGCCTGTACAAAAGGAAAAGAGGTTTAAATGAGTTTTTTTCAGCAGCTGAAATAGAGGAAAACAAGAGTCTTCAGAAAAATGAAGTTACTTGTAAACTTTCACTTCCTCAATGGCCAGCACGGCTTTTTCGTCTGCAGCAGACAATTTCTGCTCCTTCTCCTGACGCTCATATTCTTCTTGAGTTAGTTTTCTACATAGGGGAAAAAACAAAAAAACAAAAACGTGCAACACAAACAAAAAAACCAGCAACAACACCACACAACGATGTATTCCACCTTTCTACATCTACTACAACTCAAAATCAAGGGAGATTAAAAAAGACAGAAATACCATCTTTTGAAACCAACAGACAAACTCGTTGTGTGTAAAACCTGAGAATTTACAAGTTAGAACTGGCTGGAAAGATCTGTCAGAATCTTGCAGTTGCAGAATAATTCATCTCTTCAATCCCCAAATTTACTTAACAATTCTACAAATGGTAATCCAGATTTAAAAAGGTACGAAAGAAATATGCAGAACTAACATCTAACTAAGGGAATCGAGGAAAGGTCCAGAGAAAAGGGGGAATTCAGCACCCAGGTAGCAAACACACCAACAGTCATCAAATGTGTGGAAAGAAGCTTTTTTTCCCCAGTATTCTCCACATCAATTTATTATGGGAACAATTTTCACACTATTTTTAACCTTATGGTTCGCTAAATAAATATTCTTTGATATTATTCTGGACATATTTAAGAGGCTCACAGTGTGTTCCTATCTTACAAAAGCTATCCCACAAAACTGGAACCATTAAACTAGTAGTAAGTTAACTATTGCTAATAGCCAGTTCAACATAATCCATCTCCTTAGCTACATGTGGAAACAGTTTTCCAGAAATACAGGAAGTCCTAAATTCAAATCAATACATAACAGACAGTGTAACTTCCTAAAAGTTTTGGAAGGAATATAAATCCTTCAGTCAGAGATGTCAAGAGGAAGTTTTTTTTCCTTAAAAATTGGGCTATCCTTTACCTCTCTAATATGTGTTCATTACATCTGGGTCCTGAGGTTATGAGATCAGACAGCCTCACTACCGAGGTGCTATACAGCCTAAGTTCCTTAGCTTGTTCCAACCCTGTGCTTCTCCCAGCCCACGCACTTGAACCTTAGAGCTTCCAAATTCCCTCACACTTGAACCTTAGAGCTTTCAATTGCTTCTCCATCCAATTCCATTTTTCTTACAAAATACAGCTGAAAATGTCCCTACCTAAAGTTTTCTCCACAGAACAGATTTTATTACAGACATTTTAGTAAGTAAACAAATGTGTGAATGCTAAATGAATACAGATACACATTCATTCTTCACCAGTAGTGTTTCATTCACCTCAGCTATCACCATGAACTCAAACTTAATTTAGCCCTTTGAAAAAAGCAAAAAGCTCACAAGGGTAAAATATTAAGCTGCTACATTATGAAAATTAGATTAATTTAACTAAAAATCAGAGTAAGCGAAACAAGTCTTTATCAACAGTCTTTAACTTCTACTTGACAATACAACATACCAACCACCCACAGAATTCTCAGACCAAACCATGCTTGGTCTCCCCCATTTTTTTTTTTAATTTTTGTTTTTGTAGAAGACAATACTGTGTGTGGAAAGTGACGCTGTTCTTAAGTGACAGCCTTGAGAATCTGTGGGTAGGCTACTAGCTTGAACTGTACTTAAATGGCAGTCATCAGTTTTCACTCTAAGTGCAACTTGAAATCATTTGACCCTACTGAACAAAGAGCAATTGGATAGTGCTTATGATCGAATATGTTATCTCGTGAAAGAGTAATGAAAGGCTTACTTCTGGAGCGCCATTTCTTTCTGCTGGTAAAGTTCACCGAGAATCTCTACTTTCTGCTGTAGTGTTTTACATTCATTTTCCAGTCGAGCTTTGGCTGACTGCAGCGAACAGGAGTCGTGTTCTAATTTTTTTATTTGCTCTGTCAGAGAAGCAAAGGTAAGTGAAGAAGTTGGAAAGAAAGTTACAATGAGAACTATTATGCCACTTCAGTGTCCCGTTTATTTTTAAACCACAAACAGCATTTCATCCTAAGCAATTCTTTTGCTAAGCCTACCCACCTTCCAGCTCATGTCTTGCTGTTACTTCATCACTCAGTTTGGACTGCAGAAGATTTCTGTCTTCTTCAACTATGGATAACATAGTTTTTACCTGAAAAAAAGCAACAAATGTTTATCATCTTAGGCACAGCAGTAACATGGCTGCATTTATTAGATATCTCGTGCAGCATACCCTGGAGACGTCCATCATCTGCTTAATCTGAGTCTTCATCTTTTCATTCTCATTATCTAGAAGATAAAAATAAATTTGTTTTCCTTATTTTTTAACCCCAATTCCCTGGACTCTGTAGCTGTTAAAAATAATACTCCCTGCCTTTTAAGCTGGGATAGGTACAAAGAAAAAAATGGTGGGGGAGGGGGGAGGGGAACAGGACAAAACACAGTAGTAATTCAATGACCAGCACAACAAAGCCAGTAGATTTATTTCAAAAGGCATTCCAGAAGATTCCTCCTTGTTGCTCCTTCTAGCCACGACACTAATATTAATGTGAATGCAGCATCCGTTATTGGACACAGTATATGAAAATCAAGAAGCGGGAATTTCCAGCCCACTTATACCGTACAGTTAGAAAAACCACGGGAAAGGGGAAGCATTCAGAATCAGAGACACAGCAAATGTTTACAATATTAAGCAAGACAAGCTTCCTAAATAGTCTTGCAAACTTCCATTCCAGTTTTTCTTATTAAAAAATGCGATTACCCAAATTAGCTATCTATCCTGAGGTAACCGTAATACTCGTATTAAAATAAGTGTAGCTTAGCAACAGAGCTGAGATTCTCAGCTTTCCCAACAGTCTTAACTGCTAACTTCATTATACATTTTATTGTTAATCTTTAGAACTCATTACACTTACAACATGCCTAAACAGTAATCTAAAAACAATGATAGGGCTTTTAGCCATTTCTCCCTTCATTTAGATATTGTGTGTTGTTGACAGAAGATTAAACCTGGCAGTCTCTTAACCCACAAGCAGCTACACACGTGGATTCTCCTTGCTCCCCGTACGACATGAACATAACACCTTATATGCTTTAGCTACTGTGTGCAGCAGCCAGCAGGTAGGATCACTATACCTGGCAACTCTCCGTTGGCCAGATCGTCCCCTCTGCTCCATTCATGCCCTTCACCATCCTTCTTGGCCTCAGATGCTGGATCTATGTCAAGCTGCTTCAGCTGCATAATGCAGTTAGTTAAAACCTAGTACGGAAATCATAGGATCACTGAAGGAGAATCACTGCGTTTTGTTAAGTATTCCAAAGTACTTAACAACAAGTACTGTTTAAAGCTTGTTACAAAGAACCTACCTCAATTTCATTTTCCTTATAGGCAAGTGCTTCTTCTATGTCCTTCTGAGACTTCTGATACAGTTTAATCTGCTCACTGAGCTCAGTATGTCTCTCACTCCAACCTTCAGCTTCTTTTAGCAGCTGTATGAAACACCAAGGCAAGATGATTTTTTAATGATTATTTTTAGTAGAGGCTACATGTAACAGAAGTCTGTTTTACTACCAGCTCTGGTGATAACTGATCACCACAGGTCACAGATCAGGTGTAAACTTCACAATTATCACACACATCACCAGTCTATTGGTAGAACTGGATGCTGGGAATCTTTTTGCAAATTATACTCTTAAGCGGTTTTCCAAATTTTATGTTTTCACATCTTCTACCCCAACATCAAAAACAAACTGCTCACACACTTCAGAACATGAAGAATTAATTGCAGCCCAGAGGTTAACCAAACCAGATTCCTTAAGACAGCATTTACTTCATATATGGAGAAGGAAAGCACAGAGACACTTGCAAGTATCTGCAAAAGTACTGTCATGACATTTCAGGACTAAAGGGGCTCTTCGTTTAGCTTTGCTTCAGAATTGCTTTTTGGCAATTCGTTACTCTGACATCCCAAGTAGCAATCTCCTGATCATACAGTGACACCGTATCAGCACAAGTTTTCTGTGAAGTTACTGACAAAAAACAAATCACTGGAACTGGCAAAGCCTGCATAATGGAGGTGTGGCTAACTTGCACAAAAAACTTGTGCAAGAAGCAGGAGGGATTTAAATATTAATGGTGGAAATTCTAATATGTTAAGAAAACTCAGACACAGCAAAGATACACTCAGGAAAACTAGGAATAAAGCCCTGGTATTTAAGTCAAAAGGGAAGCAGTGTTGCCTGGTCTGGTCAGAACCTACTTGTTCCTTGCTCTTTTTCAGCCTAGCATTCTCCTCCTGCACATGCTGGAGCTCTGACTTCACCTTTTCTTCATTTAATTTAGCTTCATTAAGGGCTATCTGCACCTACACGTGAAACAAACAAACAAACAAAAAAAAACGGAACAAAAAGAGTGATAAAGGTCAAAATGTAATAGAGTAAGAGCAACGTATTACCGGGAAACAGAAAAAAGGTATACATGCACAAACTGAAATCTTACCAGTTAGCATTTTCTCTTAGATACTAGGCATGAATTTTCCTGCACAGAAGTTATACCTGTGACTGTTGAAAGAATGCAGATACCTTACTGCAGCTTTTCAATACTTAAAGGGGGCTTATAAAAAGCAGATGGAGAGCAACTTTTTGCTCAGTCAGATAATGACAGGACAATGGGTAAAATAAAAGAGGGGAGATTTAGATTAGATGTTAGGGGGAAGTTCTTCACTCAGAGGGCGGTGAGGAACTGGAATAGGTTGCTCGGAGAAGCTGCGGATGCTCCATCCCTGGTGGTGTTCAAGGCCAGGCTGGATGGGGCCTTTGAGCAACCTGATCTAGTCGGAGGTGTCCCTGCCCATGGCAGAGGGGTTGGAACAAGGTGATCTTTAAGGTCCCTTCCAACCCAAACCATTCTATGGTTCTATACGACAGGTAATGCTTTACCTCTGAAAGCTCAGCAGAATGCACACTGATAGCCTCTTCAAGTTTTTCCAAGGACTTCTGGCTTTCAGAGATCTGTACAAGAAGAAGATGAGCAGTGAGTCTGTATTAGTCTAGTACACGGCTTAACCTGAGCGTGTCATTATTTTAACCTGTGCATTTTGAAAGCATAAAAGAAATTTTAAGCACCAACAAACTACCACTCAGACGAGCCATTAGACTAGCAGCAACAGCGCTGCCTTATCAGCAGGGCAAGGAATAAAAACCACACAGCACTTTAGAATCACCTTTCGCCTTTGACTCTTGCCTGTGCATGACTGGGAAAGCTCCCTTTACACCTATGCTGCCTAGAACAAAAGTACCACGTGTTGCTGTCATTAGCAACAACCTTTGATCAAAACACCAAAGAACCTGTTGGAGCTTACAATAGTAAGTATTATCTCAGCAAATCAAGCTTTAAAAAGGGGAAGAAAAAAAAAAAGAGTAACACCTCTGGACACAAATTAGGGGCGGCTTAGAGATCTTCACACTTACTATCAAATTAGATGCTTCCTCTAAGCACGAGAACAGTTCTCTTACCAGCCTGAAATCTTCAGCCCACATTGTTAAGGAACTTCCTGGCTTTTGCTAGGATAGACCAGCCCGCAAGTGGAATACATCTGTTTGTGTATGAAAGTACAACTACAGAAGTTCACCAAATCTTAAAAAACAACAGAAGTCAACAGAATCTTCCCCCTGAACTTGGAATGAACCTGAAATTTCATTTCAGTTCTTTTTGAGGTGGGTCATCTCATTTTCTATACCTCTGTCCATTAATGAACAGTTTGTAGGGCATTTTAAGTTAAGAACAATTCAAGACCTTAGTGTGATTGCTCTTACTTTTTTCTGTTTCTTCTCATTCTGCTTTCTCTCTGTTTCAAGCATTGAGCGCAGACTTTTTATTTTGTCATCCAGTTTACGATTTGCTTCTTCCAGCCCTTTGACAGTGTCCTACAAAAAAAAAGTACAAGACCAACTAAAGCAAGTTATTTTATTAACACATTCGCTTTTAGTACAAAGATGATTAACTGTTCCTTACCTTAAGCCCTGCAGTTTCATCGGAGAGAATATTTTTTTGTTCTTGGGCTGCTTTCACTGATTCCTTTGCTTGCTTTATCTAAGCACAAGAACAACAACCAACAGAACTGAGGAAACTGTCAACGTAATATTCAGTAAGAACAGAAAATAAAAATATACTATCTGTTACACTTACTGTGCCAATAAACCAATAACAAAGTCAGGAAGCAAGAGACAAGAACCTAGAATGATACCTTTTGATCATATTCTGACATCTTGTCTAGGATTTCTGTTTTTTCTTGTAGAAGGTTTTTAATCTTTTCTGCGAGTTGCTTTTCAGTCACTAGGAAGAAAAAAGAAAACTTACAGTAACTATACTTCACATCCTAGAGGAAAAAAAATTAATCAGAGCTATCACTTTAGGGAACATTTTCAAGAAAGGAATAAAGCACAAGTCAGGACAGTTGTAAATTTCCTGGCAATCAGCCCTTTCTTAAGTAGTCAGAGCATCTCCAGCTTTCATTTAAAGCTAGGACTGAAAACAAGACCGTAAAGCATTAAATACTGATGCAAAGCGTAGAGCTCTTGCATCCACTTCACAGGAGCTGGTCATTGACCACACAGCAGAGAGAAGTGAGGTGCTGGCTAAAAAAAGAGAAGGGAAGAATTGACAGTGAGGATGTTGTAGTGGTCTCACACTGCTGTTTGATACTCAAGGGAGATGCAACCACTTTCCCTAACAACTACCTCTTTCTGCTGTATAGGAACCGAACGTTTGGTCAGCAAAGGTAATAGGATGAAAGCTCCGAGTTAGCGGGAACAGAAAAGAGACCGTCAGCTAGCAGATGGCATCACTGAGCCTCACGGAGCTGCATGGCTTTCTAACAGACACCGTTTCTGGACTTCAAAAAGGGCCGTGACCTTTCATCCTAAAGATTCTAAGAACTGTTCTTTAGTCATGCATTTCCTTCTCAACCCAAACAACTCTCCAACCAACCTTTAGGATTCACTGTACATTATTACCACACTTAAATTATTTTATTGCAAATTAATGCCGATCCAATTGGCATTCTTTTTCAAGTCCTAAACCACCCCCGTATGTGAACATCCCAAGGCCCATTTGCCTCACAGCAAATCCTGGAGCACAAACAACAGGAAGCACCGGTTGTTCCAACTGCATCCTACACAGTGCAATGGCAACTGCTACTCCTCCCTCCTCTTTTACGAGAAAGCTCCTGGCCTAGATGATCCCCTGGCCCTTCCTGCTTAGGGGAGAGGAGGGCCAGCAAGCGACTGCTGAAGTACAAGATAGTTCTGAGCACTTTAAGGGGGCAGGAATCCCCACATTAACCCAATCTCCCAATTTCACTGTTGTGATAAACAGCAGGTAATAGATTTTATCTTCAGGATTCCAAACATAATCTATCATTTAACGTATTTTTTTCACTGTTAATGTTCCTCTATTTTATATAAAGACTTTTTAATATCAACAAAATCTATCATGCTTGAAGAATATTTGTTCTTAACTTCAGTAGCTTCTATAACACAAGAAAATATTTAGGAGAAAAAAAAAGGTTAGACCTACGTTCCTCATTCTTTCAGGAAAGGCTGCTAAGTAATTTATATAGCAGAATAGCAGTGTTATTGAAGAGGGAAAAACATGTGTTTCCCAGCAAAAGAAAATCCCCTTACAGACTTAAGATGGATTTTTTTCATCTTGCCAATCTGCATGAACTGTATGAAAAGAAACTGCTGTACAACTACAACAAAAACTAGAAAGAAATGATAAATAAATAGTATGGTTTGCGAGGAAACAAGCAGAAAGAATATATGAAGACGATTCCTTCATATTTTCATTTTGTATTCAATTACAAGTTGTAGCAGTCACCATACTTGGAATTCTACTTCCTTTCCGCTCAATACAGTTTAATCTTATATACACCAAGCTATGAACTAGCCACAGGAATATCTGCGTATTTGCATCTACATTTAGAAGGCCTCTTCAGAACTGCAAAGCAACCAGTTTCAGGCTCCCTTCAACAGGAAATGGCAAGAGGAATTAGATACTGCTTTTTGTGAGAAGCACCAAGCAAAAGCAAATTCACTGTTAGTTAGAAAACAGAACAAATTCTTCTCCACTGCCATCATACCAGTTAACCAAGGATCGCATTTAAGTTGAACAAAGTGGAGCTTTTCCTTGCCTTTTCTTTAATTTGCAGGTGTGGAATGCATTGTTTCTCCTAATCAGAGCATATTCAAAATAGTCAGATTTAAGTAAGCATCACCTACCAGCCTATCTTACACCATAACCAGACTTGGCATTATCCTTGAAAGGAAGTGAAGATTAACACTGTCCACTGAAACGATATTCAACACTTTTACATGCCTAACCATCAAGGACACCAAAACGCACAGTGAAACCTACCTTGATAGATTCTACTCTTTACCTACAGAAAAAAAAAAAAAAAAGAAAAAAATTAGCCATAAGGAAGTGAAAATGTCTCCCCCCCCCGCCATGGAAGCAAGTTACCACATATAGCCAGATTAAAGAAGCACACGGAAAGTACATCCATCACTGCCAACAAGAGTATTGAATAACACTACAAACAAGCTTAAGCTGTTTTCTAATAAAAGCTTCTAGGTTAATGCCCTGTCCTAGAGCCTAAGTAAATATCTGTTTACTTAGTCACTGAAAGGATACCAGTAACTGGCCGTATCTCATAAAAAAAAAAAAGAAAATTGAACTGTTTTGCATCAAACAACAATCATGAACCTGCAAACATAAAAAACACTTGCACCCCAGTTTGACCCACGATCCTAAAGCAATGCATGTTTGCATTACAGCTGCTCATTTCAAAACTAACACCATTAAAGAAATTCACAAGCTCTCCTTTTTACGCTGTATCAACAGTATTTTGCATTTGAAACTGACATGGCGCATTAAACATCAAAAGTCAAGCAACAAAAAAAATTACCAGTGTTGTTCCAGATAATATTTGGTTTTAATTTACTTTCATCAAGCAAAGATGAAGTATGCCACAGATTTCATAGCATCACTGAATTGGGTAGCTATAACATAAACCGTATATAATGAGAGCTGATGATGGTATTTTTCTTGCACAGGAAGTTATCCACGTATGAAAGAAGAGGAGAAATGCAAAGTGAGAAGCAGAGTGGGGAACAGGATCTTCAGTGAGAATTATGATCGGGTTTTTAGGTTTTGTAGTACGGTGCTATGGACAATATGAAGGGTGTGATTAACTGCTTGTTTTGGAGACAGCAACAGGCTCAAGCACATAGAAGGCTTCTCATTGCAAATATTCACTGACCCTTTCTCTCCTCGGCCCTCTAGATTTATATCACACTCCCCAACTCTGCTTTAGAAACTCCCTCTTACTAAGAAACCTTCAATTAATAGCTTAAAAGGAATGCCTTCTTAGTTTGAGGAAAATTACAAGTTACTTTAGCTATGAACCCCAACATTTAGTTCATATCAGTGCTTTAACTGAAAAAGGTAAAAATGCAAGAGACTGCATATTGCTTTGACGTTGGTAATGCTGAAAGTTTAATCACACAAAAGACCGCTCAGCCAGTTAAGTATCGGTAGGCTCATAAGCAGGAATTGTACTTACTGAAAGGCAGGTTCTCCAGAAAATTATAGCGAGTGTGGCAATTCCCACTAAGGCAGTGATAATAATAGGCTCCCATGGAAGTCCATGGAAATCAGGCCCAGGACGAATATCCTCAGGCAGGGTAGCAACCAACTAAAAACCAGTAACATTGAAAACAGTGAATACATTCTCATCAAGTACAGTGGTAAGATAAGCAGTCTGACAAACACTTTTATCCCTCTCACAGGCCCAGAGAACCATCTAGAGCTTTCCTGCAGGTTTTCTGTAAACCGAAAACTGAAAACGAAGAAAACCACAAAGCTGCTCTGCCCAGAAGAGTGAGCGAGCGCTTCAGAGACACCTGACAACAACCACCTGCTGGCGAAGAACCCACGTCTACACGTATTTTGCTACGGGGCGCTAGCAGCCGTTTGCTCCGTCTCCACACATTCCCGAGGCGGACGGAGCCTCACGAAAACGCAGCGCTGCCCTCTCCCCGAGCGGGGCGGACACCTCACACCGGGGGCACCCCCGCGGTGCCCAGCAGGCCGCCCCCCGCCCTAGTGCGCCCCGTCCCGTGGCCGAGGGGGGGCTCAGCCGAGCCCAACGGCCGTTAACGGCCTCCCAACGGCCGCCCCCCCCCCCCGCCCCTCACCTGCAGCAGCGGCCGGGCCGCGGGGGCCGCCAGGCGCGCGGCGCCGCCCGCGGGCTCCATGGCGGCGCGAGCCAGCCCCAGGCACACGTCAGCCCGCGGCTCCCCCCGCCCCTCCCCGCCGCGTCATCGGCGCGCGCCGCGGCCGCGCGGGGACTCACCTGCAGCAGCAGGCGGCGGGCAGCGGCCGCCGCCCCGCCCAGCGCCGCCCCTGAGGCGCCGCCGCCGCCGTCGTCGCCGTCGGGGGCTGCGGGAGGGAGAGGAGCGTTAGTGACGGCGCGGGCGGCACCGCCCGGGGCCACGCGGCTCCCTGCCCTGATCTGAGGGCTGCCCCCTGCTGCCGCCGCCGTGAATTCACCCGAGGAAGCAGCCCGGTGTTACAGGGGGGTGGCTGCTACCAGCTGCCTGCCTGACACACCGCGCTTCCCCGCGTTTCCGGCGGCTCTCGCAGGAATTCCTGACAAACAGCATTCAACCACAATTAAACTCAAAGTCATCGTGAAGAAGTGGTCCAAAATACAACTGAACATCTGACCGCTTAACTCCCTAAGTAACCCAAGAGCCATTTAAAGTTCATTCGGTATCTTTGCATTCAACTTCAAATTTCCCCTCAGAAGTTGCTTGAAAATGCTCGGCTAAGGGTGTGGTACGGTTCCTCAGGAGCACACAAAGGCTGAGCAAGATGTGCCTGAAGTTTGTCTAAATGCTCAGCAAAGCACAATCAGAGGTGAACGCAGAAGAGCAAAGCTGAGCTTAGCACAGAGAACGGAGTCGAAGGTAATTTGATATCAAAACAGAGCTAGGGACGATGACAGTAACAGGATCCCTCCTTGGCACAAGGAGCCGTCAGCAGAGGTCAGCACATTTGCTCCAGAGGGCGAAGGATTGATTTTAATTTTGGTCCCCTCAGCAGAACTGAGTCAAGCCTTCCTCCTCCTCCAACAAACCCTTTAGCCAGAAATTACTAGGTTGCTTGAGTGAGGCTATAGTCCTCCTGGAAAAGTATTTTTGGCAGGGATATAGCCCGGAGTCACAAGTTTGAAAGAACAAGATGAGAGATCATGATTCTACAGCCTAATGGCTGGATTGCCAGTCCGCTCTGCGAGTGGAAGAACCTTAGCTTCCAGTCATTTCTGCTCTTTATCTGCTGCCACCCTGAGACACAGTATACCGGCCCTTGCATAGAGCTAGGATTATGGTGCTTACAAGAGAACATTACTTTTCTCATTTCTATAGCACGAAAAGGTAGTAGAAAAATCTCTCTACTGAGATGAGTGGCAGCTACACAATACTACCACTAGAGGGACTGTCACAGATTAGTGAAGTCCATTAGGATTACAGCAACACAGAATGGAAACATTAGTGAAAAATCTTGCTATTTGCCTATAAGAACCATTCAGCCACGCTCTTCTAAGTGCAAAAAAAACAAAACAACCAAATTCGAAAAGGTTACCTGCAGCAACATCTTCCCTGGCATTCTCTTCTGAATCACTTGACTCAAAGGAAGTATCAGCCAGTGGCAATCTTCTTTCGCTATTGTACGCTTCTTTGGCTTCTCTATTATCCGAAAAGCTGGCTTCTTCAAGCTCAGGTGGAACATTAACACTTCTCTCCTCCTCCTCTTCAATAGGCTGAACTGGCCTCTTATCTTCAAGCTGCTGAAATTTCTGATAGCTCTCATCAATGGCATTTGGATTCCTAACAGCATCTGTGTCATATTCAGCCTCTTTTGCAGTATCTGTGGCAGAAAGACATGAATTTAAGCATTGAACTGATGTGCATTTCTTACTCCCAACCATCTCCAGTGAAATACTGCATTTGACAAAGCTATCTTGATGCTTTTTGACGCTTCAACTTGTGTACTGCTCAATATATTCCATCAAGTTTCAGTGGCATCTAATTAAATGTTCATACGGAATTCGTAGAAGGTATCAACCACTGACCAGGCAGTGAGATATTTCCATCATTTGTGATGTGACTATCAGAAATCACACACTGAACTTTTATTACTATGAATGGAGTCTTGCTAAGAGCATGCCTTACTACCTTATACATTAATTAGAAAAAACAACAGCAAGACTGTAGCAGACTCCAGCACATGTTTTTCCCCTACTAAAAGATCAGTTTGTTCAGTATTTCTACCTTCTACTCTTTTTTATGAATGTGGACCAAAATAAGACAATATAGACTCCCGAGATTTTTAGGTGCATGGATTTAGTGCCTCAGTGTTGCATGAGTCACTGCATTAGGGCCTAGCTAGTTCAGAAAAAGGCTGCTCTAAGTATCCTAGAACATCCAGCACTTTAGCGTATGTGAATCTGTATTTCTTGAAAGGGGAGCTGAATGTCTCCTCCTAGCTATATTCACCCTCCAATCCCCCTTTCTTACATAGAATCTGGCCCATAGAAACAAACATAGTGAGCACAATCTCTCGCAGGATTTCCCACCCAGCACAATGGCAAAAATATGCATTAAAAAGAAACAAAATGCCAGCAGATTCTGCGGGCCTTTTTCCAATTCTGCTCCCTCACCCTCTTCTTAAAGCTTTCTAGGTTACATAGCATTGTCTGGGATAGTTCTACTTCATCTATTAACTGGTTTGGGGTTTAATGATTTATTGATTTTGTTCGATTTAGTTTTTGTTGTGCAAATGAAGAACACCAAGCTTTCATGAACTCTCCACAGAATGGCCATCATACATGCATTTTAACATCCTACCTTGAGCATTCAGCTGATCATCTTCCTGTTCGAGAAAAGATGCCAGTGGGACACTCTCACTAGCAGACGAATATTTACTTCTTAAAGAATATATTAATTCTTGAATATCATCCATCAGTGCACTCTCTTCATCATACAAATCCATCTCTTTCACCACCTCCTCTTTATTTTCTGCTACCCTGGAATCCAGAACTTTTCCTACAACATCCATGATGTTTGATTCTGAAAACTCAAGTATCTGGTCCAGCGCTTTTTCTATATCTTCATTATTATTGCTTGCCTTCCGAGCAAGTTCCATCTCCACCTTCATGTCGTAAAACATGGCTTCTATCCTAACCACATGTTGGAGCCCAAGATACTTTTGTAGACGTATTACACGCTTTTCATCAAGGAAATCTCTAATTATTGTGAGCCGCTTCACAGACTCACTGTATTCTGTTACAGTGTCATTTGTGGCTGCTGAAATGTCAGCAGGGCTGGGGAAATGTGCAGACTGCTGGTGGTCATCTCCTGTATCCTCTGTATTTTGCATCTCTTTTGAGCCTCTCTGTGAAATGTCCTCTGGGAGATGATCTTTCCTTTGGTGAAAGTCATTGCTGTCCTCCATGTCAGAAGACTTGAAATTATATTCTTCCACGGCTAATGGGTCCTCAGCTTCAGAAGACTCCTCATCGTCTTCTGCGATATCTTCCATCTCATCCAGTTTAGCATCTTCACTCGCTGGTACATCAAACTCTTTGTTTCCAGTCTCGTGTTCATCTTGCATGTTTATTATTTTTTCAGCCTCCTCAGAAAATGAGTTTGTTTCCTCTCCTGTTTCATAAGTAGGATCTGCAGTTCCTGAAAAAGCTTCATTTGGTACTTTTAATTCAGGGTTTCTTCTTTCAACATCTAGCGTATTACCCTGTACATTTGCAACCCTTGCATGCAACAGCTTTGCACTTGCAGCATTCTCATCTTCCAGTAGTTCTTCTTCCATTTGTTTCACGTCAGCTTCATCTTCAGCATCTGTCTCTTCGGGTTGCAATTCTGGCCTTAGGTTTTTTTCTCTAGCTAAATTTGTGCCAAGATTTTTGTTTGAATCTTCACCCTCAGTATGACCAGTTCCTTGCTGGGTAAAATTTGCTCTATTAGTATTCTGTGTAGTACTTCTTGATTTTTCTTCAGGGGAACTTTTCTCAATGCTTTTTTCAAATTCTGTCATCTTGCCAAGATTTCCTGAAAGCTCTTCTTTCACATCTGCCTCTGAATACTCAGTTTCATTTTCCCATGGCATAGGTTGCTCAGCAGCTCCCCTATGGCTTGGGTCTCCCTCACCTGCAGGGGTTTCTTTCATGTTTCCCCCTTTTATTTCAGGTTCTTCTTTAAAAGAGGCAGGTTTTCGATTTTCATGATCAGCCTCCCCTCTTTGTTTTGAATCTTCTTCATGTCTTAGAATTTCTTTCTCCACAGCAGGCATTCCATGCTCCAGTTTGTCTTTTAAGAGCTTAGTATCTCCTGTGTCACTTTGAGATCCATTTTGTACCTCTTCCACTGGTTTGGCTGGAACATCAGCAGAAGACTTATACTGATCTCTTCCTTTCTCCTTCATTTTCTCCCATAACTTTTTGTGCTTTAAATCACTTTCTGAGATCTCTTCCAAGGTGTCATCCTCAAACTTTTTCTCATCTTTCTCTGTTTCAGCAAGTGGCACACTTTCTGGACTTTTGTTCACATCACCAGCAGGTAGACCTAAAGCATCTTGCTTGCTTTCAGCAAATGATTTGGTCTTCAGACCATCTCGTGGACTAGGTAAACCATGAGGATCAGGCACAGTTGTACTTTTCAGCTCCTTAGTATGTGATGCCATTTCATCAGCCATGAGCTGCTCTTCAAACTCTTCAGTTTTGTTTGCTTTTTCTTCTGAACCTGGATCTCTTGCACCTATAGGTTCATTTCGAAGGAGCTCTTTGGAGAGATCCTCAAGTTGAGCTGCTGGTGCTTCTCTCTTGCTAATTAGCATCACCTCATCCTGTTTCTTCTTTGTTTGCTCAGATTCAAACCTGTCCACATTTATACTGTCCCCTGACTTCTCACTCTTAGTGAAGGCATCCTTAATTAGTGCATCTGAATCACGTTCTTCCTCATCATCTCTTTGGTTATTTAGCTCCATAGCACCTTCATTTTCATCAAGTTCATGATTTTTTGACTCAAGGCCATTGTTTTCATCAGTGTCTGAATCCCCTAGGGATATACTCCCTTCTTCCGCCATAAATGACAGCAAAGGGACTTCTTCAGACGGATCTGCAAAGTCTGACTCCTCTGAATCGTGAGCATTAATGCTCAAATCTTCATTAAAACCATCTTCCAATGATGTAACAAGGCGAGTCACTTCATCATCTGATACAACAGCATCAGCAGTTGAGCCAAATTTTGTTTTCAAGTTTACAGAGAGCTCTCTGTCTAAAAGTGTATAGGCATCAACTTCTTCGCTCTCTTTGTCAAGTTGACTGGTTTCACCCTGAGCAATACTAGTGTTTTTGGTATTTTCACTTTCTAGCCCTTTTAGTCTCTCATTTAGCGTTCCTTGCAAGTGCTCATGTGCAGTTTGATCTCCCTGAGAGTTTTCTTCATGACTACTGACACTGGAGTCTACCCTAGTACCTTCAGTTCCTTCTATAAGAAAACTATCTAATTCCTCTGTCATGGTGAGGGCTTCCTCGTCTCTCTCTGTGCTTAGTTCAACATTGTCTGCCTCCAAAGCATCAAGGGACTGTACTGTATCAACCTTTTCAACCTCCTCCTCCCTTTCCGTTCCTTCAGCTGGTTTTGTCCTTGGATCACTTGATTCAGATTCCCTCTCATTTGCTATTGTCTCTTTCGATGACTTCAAAAGTTCATCCACATTATAATTATCAAAATCGTCCCTTCCGCCATCAAAGCAAACAAAGTCTGTTTCCTAAAATGAAAAATAGTACGTAGTCAATTTTTATTTTTTACAGTGATGAGATCCAATCCATTTGGTTGACTGCAGAGATGCAGCAGCAAAGTAAATGTTAGATGTTATTAATCATGCAGAATCCTTCATCCTCAGAACTCTTTTTCAAAGCAGTGGAAGTTTTGCCCAAGGACTCATAAAAGCCTTAATAAAAAGTTCATGGCTTAACCCCATCAAAGACCTCCTAGCAAGGAACAAAATGGAAGCCAGCAATGGACTTGATAGTATTTTAATTTACTCATCATATATATCCTGAACTAAAACCAATTCTATTGCTGAATGCTAGAGACGAGAAGAAAATGCCGCTAAGCTTCTTTGTCCAAGGCTTTATTAGCTGGTCTATCCTCAAATGACTAAGCCCTCCAAGCAGGAGCTGCCTGTCACACAGTTTCTGAAAAAGAAGTTAAAAAGTCGTACAAACCACTGAATACAATTTCATAAGGGTCTGAAGCTGCATCCATGCAGTTCTGGAGTTACTAGCTATTAGTACACAAGAGCCATTTGTGTAAGGGTTAAAGGATCAGTTCTAAAATCAAAGAGCCAGCATTGCAAGTTTTGTTTGTTTCTGATAGTACTTTAAACTTCTCAAGTTTGGAAACAATTCTGTATACCAAACAACTTATGTGTGAGCCAATTAGCAGAGTTTCCAGAGCTCAATCCAAACAGATTTTATTAGATCAAAAATGAATTATTCAAGAACAGAAACATCAGTGCCCACATTTTGGGCTGGTAATTACACATCCATCCACATATGTACCTGTAACAAACATTCCACCACCTAACATATATGTGCACATATGTAGCTGCTTACCAACAACAGATTACTAAGGATTACTGATATCTCCATTCTTTTTCTCAGCAATTTTATTGAATGGTGAGGAAACAGTAACATTGCAATTGAAACAATAATAAATAAAATAAAACTTACATCTGTTGGTAACTCTAGCTCCTCATTGGTATAATTATGATTTACTTCAAGTAAATCCTTTGGAAAATATCCAAAATCACTTCCAACCTGCCAGGAAATAAGTAAGCAAACAAAAAGCAGTAAAGAAGTTTCTGAAATCATATGACTTAAAATCCTAATTACAGACACTAGTCACAAACATGTCAGACTCACTTTCGAGTATTTCTAGATGGAGTTTAACACAGTACGTAGAAGAAAAAGATTAGCAATACCTTGTTTCTACAAGAGTTTTCATTGAGGTTGTATACCTACATTCCGCAGTACTTTTGTGAAGTTCGTAAGTTTCATCATTTGTGCTTTGAAGACTGACGTAAATTATTAGAGTTGGGAGTAGAAGCCCAAGCACTCTGGCTCGCGTGTGCTTTAACTGCTATTCTGTGCTTGCATTAGTGCCATATTTGCCTTGAGTATTTTCTCAAGCAGTAAGCAGAGGAGGGCCTTTGACTAACAAGACTTACATTCGTGCACAATGTTACATGACTGTAAACAAACTTATATTGTAGCTTGAGGAAAAAAATACATATTTCTTAAAGCAGATTTTAAGAAAATGAAAAATTGTCCCTGAGGTAATATAATAATATATTTCGAAAACTGTGTGGAAAGTATATATCCCCATCTGTAAATGCATCATTGATGTGCAGTGAGCAATATGAACAATTAGTTACAGATGGCTATTTGAAAGAGAGGCAAGACGCTACGCCAAGGCAAACAGTGGAAGACATGAATCTCCTTTATCACTCACTGGGTAAGATACACAGTAATGCTCACTTGAGAGTTCTGACAGCTGCTGTCAAGAAGCCAATATTAACAGCATGCTATCGCTACACAGATTAGATAATCCAGGCAATTAGAGCCCAGTGGACACACCCAAAAAGGTACAGCATTCCTAGAGGACCAAAATATCTGGAAGAAAAACATATTATTGGTCATTTCCTGAATTTTTGTTATTGAAAGAAGAAAACAATTGCCAATTTGCTTGCTAAGCAAGCAAAGTAAGTACTGGTACATTATGGGATTTCTTTTATTAACTATTCCTCATTCTTAACCTACAATCCATAGTTGAGACCTCTGAAGATTGTTAGAGAAGAGGTTAAAAAAATCTACTACATCCCCAATCACACACACTTATTTTGTGAACACGTACTAGAGAGACAACTAATTACACTCTTAAGGAAAAGATCACATATGCAGGTTTTAATAAAGCAAACCTATTACTGGGAATTGGAATTAAACTAAACAAGTCAAATCAAAACCTTGTCCTTCTACTGGATACCACAGTTTTATTCTAAATTGACATACTTCTCTCTACCAACATGTATTCCAGTTTTAAATGATCTTTCTTGAAAACAAAAGCTGAAACTTTAAAGTAGCCTCCTTACAGACTAATATCCGTGACTACCATTATAGTTAGGCATCACAATTTGGAACTCATTTAGAATAACCCTAGCTGCTGACCATACGAGTCCTCTGCAGTGACCCAGTTTGCCACTTATGTGGTTTATGAGCAATACATGATCTGCATGCCCAAAATTTTATCTGTTTCTTTTCCTACAAGTCCAGTCTTGTAAGAGAAAAAAAAATATGCCCCACTGTGCAAATAAAGGAAACATTCCTTATTCCACACAGATATGATAGAGGAAAGGGATTATGAATGCCAAGTAAATGAGGGAGAAAAAGATGCATCCTTCAGACCACTTAAAAGACAGTTTCACTCCCTCCCCAGCTGAATTGCCCTGGGGGGACGAAACCATGTAGCTGTGTGTACAGCATTTACCCCCACCAGTGCCCACATGCGACAGCCAGCTGTGGCAGCTTCATCAAACACTGCTGGCTAAGAAGCCAGACCCTTACACCACCTACCTCCATGAGAGAACAGACACAAACATCATAGGTACTTAAAACTGCCAAAATCACTGGTTAAAGGAGAGAGTCAATTTGGTCTGCCCTTTCTGAACGCTGGCATTGTTAAGAAAACACAGAGACAATGGGAACAACTTCCCTGATCCTCTGGATCCTCCAGACATACTCTGCCTTTCTGTCTTGTCTGAAATTTACCTTTCTTCCTATTACCCCACATATAAGAACGGGGAGGAAGTGTGATCTGCAGCCAAATCTATTTCTTGTAATATGAGGCCAGAAATAATTTTCTCAACCTTGAATTGAAATAATAAACCTCAGCCCTTTGCTGTATGATTAAATAGCAATCTTCTGCAGCAAGAATTTAAAGCTTCTTTGCTGAAATGTTTTGATAAAAAGGAGCGGTTTTAACTTGAATTACCTACGCAGTTTTGGAGCTCTGGACCCTGCTAAAGATGAAGGCAGAATGCAGGCAAACTGCCTAAGAGGAAAATCTACATTGCAAAACTTGACGTTGTAAACAATGTGAGGTGGATGCTAAAGAAGAGGCTACTTGTACAGTAGAACATGCTGCACTGGACAATGACAGTACCAGATATGCTCCACCTTCTGGGGAAAAAAAAGAAAAAAGCATTTTCTTACAACTGAAGTACTCATGAAATTCACAACATAAAATCGCTATTAAATAATGTTCATAGAGTATTTCCCTAGCATTTGGCTTTGTGGTATTAATGAGGTTGAGACAGGTATGCTGAAAAAACGTATGCCAGGCCACATACGGAATATGTATTATAGCTGGGTTCCAGAAGTTTTCCATGTGCAAAATACTGAGCTCAACAGGAATTCTGCAAGCAATAAGGTATGACCCAAGTCTTGTATAAAGGCTCTGTTTTGTTACAATACAGTATGTTTACTGACACTGCAAAAATCAACAACAGCTTGAAAAGGGTGGAGTGAACTCGATAAGCAAAGAAAATAAAGCCCAAACCCAACTGGTATAGATTTTTCAGCTTTGGTGAATCTTTTCTTAACAGATCATTTCCCTTCAGGTCAGAAATGCTATTGTAATTTTCATGGCTCCTCAAAATCAATTCCAGGATTAGAGCCTATATTTATAACTCTTTTGAAATAAGCCCCAGGTTGCAGTAGTTCAGACTTCTCATACAGACATTCTCCTAATCTCTGTCCCCATCTGAAGGTCAAAAAGTCAAAGCTCTCCCTTGAATTCGTAGTTTGTAACAGGCCCTAATAAATAATTTTCCCCAGAACTTCATCAAATGGAAGAAGCCAGTAGGGTAGACACATGGGACCGAATGACGCACATGGGCACAAAGTCGTGGGACAAGATACCGAAGGGCTGCAGCAGAAGGTAACATGCCTTCCACTGGAATATGTTTGAATGCAGAGCTCACCAGGAAGCTTGTTTTTAATTAGCCAGCGACAGCCAGCCCATAGCTCCAAAACTGCACACAACAGGCATGGGTTGTCTGCCTAAATCAAGCCGTCCAGCCAAATCTGGCATAGCAAGTCACAAAGCCTGAGAGAGACCACAGCACTGTTTGCAAGCAGGGTCAACGGCAGGCTCACACGTACCAGTCCCCCTACCGAACATGCGAGGACAGGCACCTCTGACCACTCTGCAGTATTTACAAACTAGTTGCAGTATTACCGCCTGCGTAAAAGCAGTCAGTAAAACCAGGGAAATGAGGAAAAAAGACCATAGCCACCGACTGAAAGGAATTAGCCTGTGATCACTGTCCTATAAGAAACAGAAAACTATGTAACACAATAAAAAAAATACAACAAACAATTCGGAGTTTCACAGTTCTTTTAGATGTGCCAACTTCAGTTTTTACTTGTTAAACTCAAAGCAAAAATCCTTTTAACTTGAAGACACACCTAACTGTTGCATGAGCTTCCTATCAGTGAACACGGTTAAACTGCAAATTAACTCAGTAATTACCTTAAACATGTCGTCTGATCTTACAGCCTGTGCTACATCTTGTTAGTAAAAGATGCAAAATTGGCCCCATGCTACTAACACTCATCTCAAGAACTGGCAAGCCTGGAAACCTGTAACATCTAATTAACCAGATTATTTATGGTACAGTACATGTCAGAAGGGAATTAACAGCACCATACAATTATAAGTTCTTCTTCTTTAACCACTGCTGCAGTTTTCTGTTCTCTCCTGTATTGCTCTAATTGGATTCAGCTCCTGCTGAGAGCCTGGCTGTCCACACCCTGCTTGAACAGGTTAGAGAAAGTGATACATCCTGCTTTCCACTAAGTCACTGGGCCCACAGTAAACACCCAGCTGTGGCTTTCAACCCGTCTAGACCCCTGTCACAGGCAACTGCCTTCCTTTGGCAGCAGGGCAGAGTGAGAAACGAGATTGAAATAAACACTTCAGACACACAAAGAAGGTGTGGGGGAAAGCAAGGGAAGGGGACTAAACAACCGCCACAATTTTCAAGGGAAGCCCACAAAACCATCTCTTCCTCTAAGGTTTCTCAGTTCTGCTTCTGTCTGGCAAGTAACTTGTATATCATGAAAGCCGAAAGAAGTTTTGTTTTGTTGTTTTTTAATAAATATAACTGCAAGTTCACATCTAGAGAAGGGCTTGCTACAGGGATACTCCTTTCCTATTAACGTCACTCTCTCAGATTGCCAAAAGAAAATGACGACCTAGATATAGTCGCTGTTCTGCAAGCTGCTACAAGGAGTTACTGAAGCTGAAAGACATAGACAGACCTTTTAAAATACAATTTACCTTAAATCTTTTTAGTTTTATTACTTTTTCTTCCTTCAATTCTGCATGCAGCTTAGATAAAAAGGACAAGACGGCAGCTGAATATTAGGAAGAGAAATGTAATTAAAACACGTATGTGGAACAATCTAGCAAGATCACACAGAGGGCAGGACGAGACCACGTCATGGGTAAGTACAAGTGCAGGTTTAAGTCTCCCTAGATGGGATGGGAAGCTTAGCTTCTAGATAGCGCAGGGGTCACCAATTACAGTGATGCAAAGTATGGTTTTCTACACAAGGGAAGCTTTCTAAAAGAAACAGTTTTTATCCCATATTAGCATACCCATTTTCCCACAGATCTTAATACCTCAAGTTTGCTGCAACTCCATCCAATTTTACATTGGTCTCAAGACAAAATGGCATTCCTTATGCTCTTTCTCTATGTTAAAAACCCCACTCCTTCTTGTAATTTTTTTCTTTTCCTTTTGCCTTGTACAAGAAGAAAGTGCCAAGAAGAGCAAAGAGAACAAATGCTTCGCAGTACTTACACTTCCAGCCCAAAGCTCAGTTGATTTTCCTATTAGTTTGTAATACACATACACTGCTTCTCCTTTCTTAAAATTTACAAAGCGGCAGTCGGGACCTTTAAAATCCTTCATTGCCTTCCCTCGGCACATTAACACTGTAGAGAGAAGAGAAAAAACAGAGGATTACTATTGGAAATGCAATAAAGCAGTCTTATGAGAACGCACAGAAAATAAGGCCTCCCTGCACTCACAAGGGTGAACTCTCAGGTCAGGAGAGGAGGATGTAATTGAAGGGGTAAGATGGGAGGTTAAAAAAAAAATAAACTCGCTGGTCGAGTGTTTGATAAAGCACTTGAGGATTACGCCTGAGAAGCATGCTACCAAGCTAAGCGTTAACGTTAAATAAACCGAGCTGAGACCCGTTTCACAGCGGGTCGGCCCCCACATTACCCAAGGCACAAGAAATACCCACGGAGAGCACTCGTGGCAAGGGCCGGCGGGACCCGAGAACCCTCTCGGGAGGACGAACCTGGCGAACGCCCAGACGCGGCGCGTCCCCTCGGCGGGCACCGCTCCCCCCGCACCCACCGGGCCGGCACGGGGGCCCGAGCCGCCCCCTCCCTGCCTCCCTCCCTCCCTGCCTCCCCCCTCGCCCCCTTTCCCTCCGCAGACCCCCGGAGGAGCGGGGCCGGGCGCGGAGGCCCGCGGGGCCGCCGCCACTCACTGCTGCACTCGGGGTCGGCGCAGCGCTTGCGCTCGGCGAAGCGGCGGCCCAGCTCGGGCCCGGCGGCGGCGCAGAGCGGCGGCGGCGGCGCGGGCAGGGGCAGCAGGGGCGGCAGCAGCAGCAGGGCCAGGAGCAGCCGGGGGTCCGGCGGCGGCGCTGCGGCCATGTTGGCGGTGGCCGGCGGCAGGGAGGGAGCAGACACGTCAGCAGCGCCGGCGGGAGGGCGATGTGGCGGGGGAGGGCCCGGCCCGGACCCTCCCTCCCTCATCCGCCCGCCGCGGCGGAGACGGAGCCCCGGGGCCTTCCCCGCCCCTGCCGGGGGCTGCCCTCGGAGCCTCTGCGCGGTGCCGGGGTTCGAGGAGGGGCGGCCGGTAACGGCGGGCAGCCGTGGGAGATCCGAACGGCCGCCGCTGACGAGAAATCCTCGCCGGGCAAGCCTGTCAGCCCCCGGCCGGCTCCTGAGAGCCTGAGGTGACGGCTGTGGTGAAAGGAGCGCGGGCACTTCCCCGCCAGCTGTCCCAGCGAAGAAAGCGCATGCAAATAAAGTGGTGCAGGCGAAAGTGCCCAAAACGTAGCACCCTGAACGGGCCCGGCCCCGGCTTTCCGTGGCTTCGGTCTCCACTTGCTGCCCCATTTTAATTGTGAATGCTTGCAAGACAAAAGTGTGCTACTTACACGTGAGCTTTCTGTTAGCTCCTCATTGCATCCATTACATTTATACTGCTTTAAAAATCTAAAATGGCAGAACAGCAGAAGTCACAATGGTCACGGACAGGAGGAAAATTAAGAAAATACCTTCTCCACCTTTGTTTTCAGACCCATGTCATTCATTCATCGCAGACTCCAGACTGGGCAAAGGGCATAAAAGACAGCCAGGAAGGGTTAGGTATGATCATAGAGTTTTATTGATGGCTTATCAAATGGCAGGGGAGAAAACAAACAAACAAACAAAGACACAAAACAAAATCAAAACCAACCAACCAAACAAACAAACAAAAAAACACTTTCCAAAAGGCAAACGCTGAAGCTGTTCCAAAAATGAACAGGTGCTTGGCAGAACTGATGGTCAAGGTGAAGGACTCTGCTTTTTTTTTTTTTTTTTTTTTTGTGCATGTCAAAGAGCAACTCCAGACGACTAAGTTTGCTTTCCTTGTTTATAAGAGCCCCTTCTAATGATGTATCTGCAAGCACACTTAACATTAGCTACTGGGGGTTTGTTCTGCAACTGCTAAAGAAGCAGTTGATTGTACTGTTGCACTTATTGCCAGCTCCCATCACAAGAGTTTGCAATCACCACTGCTCATTGCATTAGAGATACTGCTCATGTTTTTACCATATCATCACAATTATTGATTTTTAGTTTACACACACTCATTTCTACAGCCTCACCGTTAGGGATCTGAGATCTAAGCTGAGTTAAATGATGCTTAGCTACATGATGCCAGGCTTAGTTAGATGATGCTACATCATCTCTGAGAAAAACATAACCATTCTATTTTCACCCTCCATCTACAGCAATTTAGTATTTTAATCACCTTATAAAAAAGCTTTCGAATTGTGTTTGACATTTTGTTGACATTTTTGAATTTTGAATTGTGTTTGAAATTTTTGAATTCCACATTCTGCAAAAGAGATGGTACCTATTTGTCATTGCTAGTACTGCCTGATGAAAGCTCAAAGAAAGCCTAACTTGTGAAGCTTGGATTTCAATTTTATCACAACTTGCAACCAGCCTGAGTTGTTAGCTGTACTTCTCTTGAAAAATACTTCATAAGAATGCTTAACTCCTAACATAACCATAAAAAATACAAACGTAAGTTTTACCAAAGAACAACGGAATACAAACATGGCAAAATTATAAGACAGTAAAACACTACTCAATATGGAATAAGTATATAAGTTATGCTTTACAACAACCAGAAGAATGAAAGACAAGTGATTTTTCCCTTGACATTAACGTTGTTTTCCTTTTTCTTTTATTTTTTTCTTGACATAATGCTCAGCCTGGTCTTTTGGTCCACTTGCTTGTGAAGACAGAGCTGTTCGATAATTAGGTGTCAGTAAAGGTTATCAAGCTTATCTTTATTAAAAGACCAAGATAAAGGTAACGGTGTCTGTAGTCATAAAGACAAGGGCAAGAAAGGGAGATGTGAAAAGAAACAAGATCACATACTTCTTGCATAAGTCATTGCCTTTATTGTGCAATAATTAGTAGCTTGCAGTCAGTATGTATACATGAGTCTAATCACTGTAGCATTTCCTACAACTTCAAGTATTTCATGGTAACAAGGTACCTACAGCTTTCCCCAATGCATGACATAAAAGAGAAATACTTCACTTCATTTTAGGTATTTCTGGTAAAATTTGCTTCAGCCTTCAACCCCAAAATGCATGTATTCCAGTATGAGTGTTCTGTTAAGTATGGGGAATGTAAAGTTTTATGTGTGTCTACATTTGCAGAGCAATTTTCCTGCACAAAGGTATCTATCAAACTAGTAACTAATACTTATTAACAAGATCAATAGGCAATGTTCACATAACAATCAGCAAAGAGTCATGAGTGACAAAAGAAGATAAAAAATAACAAGCCAAATATAAACGTGTTTCTATGCAAATCTGAGAAATAAATTGGGGGCAAGCTGGATAGTGAAATTAGGGTACTAATGTAAGGCAAATTGGTGTAGTGTAATAGGATGTAATGCCAGACTTTATTAAAACCAGTGATCAGTGAGACACGGATAGGAAGGGCAAATTATAAAGGATAGACAAAGAAGATGACGGTGGTTAAGAAGTGGCGCTACAGAACAAAGACAGTTTATGGTCAAGTTAGCTATCAACAAATAAAGCAGAATACTTATGAACTGAAATTGTTGTCAAAAACAGGAAGAACACAGCTTTAAAAAAAGCGGTAAAGGGACACTTCTGTAGCCTCCCACATTTATTAAACGTGGTATTAAGATATGACACTGAGGTTAAATCTTTAGACACCACAGGCGGCTGCTCTGCCTTGTATTTTTCCTCTTGCCATCTGTTACTGATTACAGCCGAACCAGGATACTGGGTGAGGTGAACCTTTAAACTGAGCCAGCTTATTATTTACTTTATTATTTACTCATCCTCACGTGGCTGAGTTTTCAGGGAGAGCAGGCAGGCAGGGGTGGGGATGGGGGTTGGACGGGACTCGCTTGGAGAACCAAACGCGGACTTTAAACACCCCGTGTTTTGGGATGTCCCGGGTTCGGGCCGACCCCATGTGCGTCCCGTTGCTGGCAGCCATTTCACTGCGCAGGCGCCCGGGGCGGCCCCGTCATGGCGACGGTGCTGCTGGGCGCCCGCATCATGGCGGTGACGCTGCCGCCTTCAGGGCGCACGCGCCGCCTCGGAGGGTTATGCCGCTGGCCTAGGCGCTCTGGGAGCCCCTCTGTCAGCCGAGAGCTGCTAGCGATGGCGGGGGGGTGGTGGCTGGGACACCGAGCGCTCAGGGCTGTACCTCTTATGCAGCAGCTGTGCTTGGCTGGGCCGGCTAGAACGAGCCGGAGCCACTAGCCGGGGCTACTAGCCGGGGCCAGTGCCGCCCCTCCCCTGCCAGGGTCAAAGATGGCGGCCGCCCTGAGGCAGTGCCAGCTGTAGGGGCCGTGGCGCCATGGACGGCTTGGTGGCCGACGCGGGCAGGGCCCTGCTGCCGTCGCTGCACCTGCCCTGCCTGCCGCAGCACTTCTACCGAGCCGGTAAGGGCCGGGCCGCCGCTCTCCCGCCCCGGCCTGCGCCGCCCCCCGTCCTCCCGCTGCGGCCCGTCGTGTGCCGCCCCAGCCCCCCTAACCTCCTTCGCTGGGGCGCTGCGGGTTGCTGGCAGCCTCTGAGCCACGGGTGTTCTTTATGGCTTTTATTTTCAAAGGATTTAGAACCCGTGAAGTTAGAAATAAGCATGAAGGCGTTACCATACAATACTGTAGGTTAATTAGAGGTACTTTTGTAGAACGCGCTGTATTAAAAGTGCTTTGAGCCAGTATTTGAGTTATTCCTTCTCCTACAGCATTCAGGTAGGGAGTTGGTTTGATGAAGAAGGCTCTTGTGGCATGGGTTTTGTTGTGGGGGTGTGTTAGACTGCAGTGTGCAGCTATTACACAGCTGTGAGCTTTAAACAAATGTGGGAACAAGAATTCAGTTTTGTGCCATAACAGAATTTGAAGCAGTCTCCATATAAACAGAGTAAGTGGTCTCCTTCCATGGTTGTACTTGAGAGAATAATTCTCTACGTGTATTTGTGTTTATAGCGGGGATTATTTAACCATTGGTCCTGGAATGGCCTGTTTGTATGTGTGCATATGAGTCATCAGCACGCTGGAGCCATAAGCTCAGCTGACAATAAGTCTCTGAAGAGAGAGAGGTCCCAAAATATAACAAAACATACTGTGAAGTTATCAAAGCACTATGGTCTTCTAATTCTGGTGGGGCAGTAATATGTGATGTTGGTGCTTTGCTGTTTCAAATGCCTTCAGCTGTATGCTGCATGTGGAATAAATAGTTTCATATTTCCAGCTGTTGCCATATTCTCTTTCACTACTGCAGAAAATAGGTGTGTTTAACATCAAGACCATGTAGCTTAAGATGACTCTCTGTAGTGTCTGAGAGAGATCATCTAAGAGAGAGAGCTAAAATAGCAGGTATGTTTGAGTAAAGACTAATAGTGGGTTTGATTCACTTTGTGTTTTGATTTATTTAGCATCTTCCCATGAACACAAATTAAGCTTCAAGAAGAGCAAGGAAGTGTGTTTAAGTTACGTTCAGGATGCCATACTACAGAAGCAGTGGAGAAGAGCTGCAGAGTTTCTGACCTTCTACATTGAGTCACTAGAGAAAGACTATTCTATAGAATACATGGGTCCGTCAGAGGTAAGCCCGTGTCCCTTATCAGAGTTCTTTTGCAGTTGAAAAAAAATACTTGCAAGAAGCATCTGTCATCTTCAGGACCATCATTTGTCTTAGCAAGCTAATCATAAGTTTAAATAAAAACAAGGCAAGACCTGAAAAGTTAGGTAATGTTCATAAGTTAAAAAATGTCCATAAGTTAAATTAGTTCCTGTAAAAATAAATAAATAAAAAATAGAGGCATCGAAGCTTCCAAAAACATCTGAGCCGCTGTGTAGGTGCTGATGTAGAAACTGTTGGATGGCAGACTGCAGAAAGCACACCAGACCTCATCATTGGCACAAGTATGCCTTTGTGCATTTAACCAGTGCACAGTTCTGCAGTTTTAACCAATCTAGCTTGGATTTTGTTGAGATCTCACTTTCAGGGATGCTGAGAATCTACTGTGCTCTCTGATGTGTTTTTTTTCCTGACAAAGTGCTCAGTGCTCCTGAAAAGTTCTCTGGTCTTGTAGGCTGATGTGTTTTTTTCTTACTGTTGTTTGGTTTGTTTCTGTGTTGCGGGGGTTTGGTTTTCTTTTTTTTCTTTAACTATTATTATTTACATAGGTCAGTGGCACAAGAGATGAAAACTTGACATAGTCTAAGTTAGTTCCATTGGTAACGTATCTATGAAAAGCATTCTTCATGTAGTTTTCTAAAATGGAAAAATAGTAAATATGTTTTCAACTGGCATACCATCAATCAGAATCTATTTGAAAGTTAGCGTCTCATTGAGGTCTTTGTTACCTCTTTCAGTGCTTTCATAACTCAACCAGATATTGAGATAGAAGCAGGAGGAAGGGGATCGAACAGAGTTGATAAATAAACTATTTTGATTTGTTTACGTTCCGTATGCAGACCTTGAAAACAAGTGCATGTACATGGGAAAGCTACATCTAACTGGAAATAATCTGTATTGATAAGTCCGAAGAATTGTGTACCTTACATCTCTGTGGGAACACATTGAAAACTTCTGTTTTCTCTAACACCTTTGTATCATACTCTTTTTAGTAAGAGGAGGGGAAACCTTCTGACAGATACAGTTTTCATAAGCTTTGCTGAAGTACTGTATTTATAATGAGTAATTGCGAAGCACCCATGGAACATCGGTTAAAATAAAAACAACACTAGATTAATATGTAAGTAACAATAGCAGTAGACAACACTTAGTACTCATCGTTTATTTGCAATTCAAATGTACATTTTATGCATATGCTACAGTTGCTACAAGTTTGAGATTATATATATATATATATATGATGACTGATCCCATTTTTATACTAAGGTTAGTTTTGAATCTTTTTCCCCAGATTATTTGGAGAATAGGAACAGAAATTTTGTGCAACCATTCACATAGCAGCATAGGAGAGTTCAACTCTTTCATAGAACAGATGAAAACTTTAGGAGTAAAAAGGTATTTGAAGGTAAGTGTACTTAATGCAACCTTGATGATTTTCCACACATTTACCTGAATGTTTACTTCAGTATTGCTATCTCTGAAAGCTCGCTCTCTCTCTCGAAATGTTATTGACAATAGTGTCAAGAAAGATAGTACATTTGAGTTACCAGTTGCATGATATTTCAAGGGCTATTCTATACCTGATCACTTCTCATTTGATCAATGTATTTGATCATAGGTACATATGTCAGTCTTCAGCAGTGCCTAGATTCTTCAGTTATTCTTAATTTAAAACTGTTGAATTCATTTTCACGCATGCCCTGTTAACATCTAATTACACATCAACACCTGTGAAATCTTGTGTCCGGTCCTTAATTTGGCCACTGTGGTCCTGACCACAGTTGTAGTTAATTTTTGCCATCAATATCTGCTCACTTTCCAAGCAGCTAATCTGTATATAAAACAGTAAGCATTATTCTGTGGGCCTCTCTGTCACCCAGCTGTAGTTCTTTTCCTATGATGGCGTGTTCAAACTCCTGTTGTTTTGGTTTCCTTGACTGTTTCTCATTTGTGTCAATGCTTCTCTCTTTCATTCTGTTGTATTTGTTCAAGGCCTCCAACAAAAGTTCTGTACAAGAGTTTAGTGGAGCTAACTGAAGGCTCAGACTTTTATTTAGTGCCTTATCAACATGATAGGGTGCTAGAACATCCCTCTTCTAGGTATTCTGCAGTTGGGTAACAAACTGAATAAGCTACCAAGTATAACCCAACTGCTTTTCCTCAGGTCATTTCTAGGCCTTCTAAAATAGGCAGAGCACTTGTTAATGGCAAGCAGGTTTTTGAGACAGCTGCTTTTTGCTGCCTTGGTAAGTACTGCTGAATGTTTACCACCTGACTGATGACTTTCTGCCACACAGATTTCAAGAGCTTAAGCCATTTTCCTTCCCAGGGATACGTCTTTGTATGTTAGATATGCTTTTGATTAATAATCTTTCTCCAGCGTCTTCTGACAGGAAAAATTACTTAGGTGCTTGTTGCATCTCCCTGTCCCCCAGTGACACCCATATTCTCCCATTCTTGCATTTTTCTCCAAAGTTCCTTGTAAAGATACCGTTTGAAAAATAATGTGTAAAATGTGCTTCTAATTAAAATGTTTTACCGTTTTTGCAATATTTTACATGGACATCAGTAATGAGTCTCTGTTCTTGCCCTGCACATCTGTGTAGACCTTTGCTGTATAGCTGAGGTTCTCTCCATTTTTGTCGTGAAACACTGTGGTATGGACTGTTTGAATTGCAGGTTTGTTTAGAGCATGCCTTCCATCTCCTTTGTAACGGACTAATAGATGAAGCCTACCAAAACCTGTCCCTGGCAGAAAGCTGGAGGTTTGGAGAACAAACAACTGCTCAGGATAAAGAGATGAAACTGGTTCAGGCTTACAGGGGACTGCTGGACTACTATAGCTGGTCTAAGCAGAAGAATATCCTCTTAGAGTATGGTAAGTCCTAGTACAGCTTTTGTATTGAGCTGCGAACTTCAACTTACTTGTTCTGGTGTTTGCAGCAACAGCATTTCCATGTGGGCTGCTCTTCTGCCTGTGTCTACATATGAAGGCACCAAGGTGAAATGCTAGACTTCAAAAGTTGAGGGTGTGGATTGTAATTCTGTATCAGCAACACTGGTGGTGCCAAAACAGAACACTAACGTGCGCTTTTCTAGTGTCCTGAAATGCTGTTCTGAAACAAAGCAATGCTTTCACCGTGAATCACAGTTCTTATATCCAGCCAACATCACCTAAAAGAATCATCAAAGGAGTGTATTCACCTATAGCAGTGACTTCATCCATGCATAAGTACTTTACTGCTGCTAGAATTTTGAGTGCTGACAAAAGCTCCCGAAACTTGTATTTGAGTTTTCCCTTTTTCTAAAGGTGAGGATATGTAGGTTGCTACTTGTATGTGGCACCTAATACTGCATATACCTGTTTGGCTGTCTGGCTGTGTCTCTGCTTATTTCTCTGAAACTAAGTATTGTTGGTTTAAAGTCTTCAGGCTGGTAGCATTCTTGTCTTGGGACACTGCCCATTATGCCCCACAAATCGATTGTAAATTGAGATGAAGAGCAATGAAAAATTCTTATTTCAATACTGGTGGAACTGAGTCCTTTTTTCTTAAAACTTTGATTGGAGTCCTTGCTTAGCAAAATGTGTTTGTCTTGTAGGTACAACACTTCAAGAACTCTCTTGATTAGCAAAGTTAACTCTGGCATTCTTTCCTGTTTTCCTAGAGCAGGATGGACTTGAAGACTCGTCTGTTGAACGGGAAATGCACAGTTGCTTTCGGAAGGCGGCAATGGGCTTAAAGGAGATCATTAAAATACCTGGAGTCTGGGATCTCTTTGTGAAATCCTATGTGGATGTAAGAGCATGTTTTGCAGATCATCTTCCTTTTGTGTTTCCCTGTCTAATTTACACTAAGATGTCTGTCTGCAGTTCAGTTTCATGTGTGTGAGTGATTGAGTGTGGGAAAGGAATTCGCAGGTGGCTTTGCGCTGTTTCACACATCCCTGAATTAGAGATAATGAGGAAACAAGCAGTAGAAACAAAAACCTGAGCAAGGTTAAGATAAAGTAACTTGGCTACAGTGTTAAAGATGAGCTTTGGGCAGTGGCCAGTTGTTGGCTGGCTTAAGGCACGTGTCTGAGGGTCTCTAACCAATTGTATGACAGATTCGGGCGTGTGGGGCTACGAGGAAAGTAGATGTAGTAGTGAAAAAGGGCAGTAAACGTCTCCTGTTCAAGAGCCATCAGGAGTCCGTGTGGTTCATCCCTTCAAGTGACAGTGAAGTTTTGTTAAAAAACATGTAGTACACGGTACCTCACTAGCTTTGATTTGGAGTGTTTGCTCCTGGTAGGGCTGCGGAGCCTCCATAGAATACACAAAGGGCTTTATTTCTGCGTTGCCGGGAAAAGGAAAGACACCCAACTTGCGTGTTCTGTGTTCGTGGTGCTAGCAGAGAAATAGGAGCACAGCTGCTTTGTTTAAATTCCTGAAAGCAAGTTCTCTTTTTGGCAGGGCAATGTTTTTCTTGCTATGCTAGATCTTGGATGCCAAACACGCAGTCCTGTTTTTTAAATATCTTCTTAGAAGTTGTAACTAAGAAATAAAGTTAATCTTAAAATCACTTTGAGAAGATTTACTTTTTCTAAATGCAGATAAGCTCTGACTTCTTTGAGCATTTCTTCTGGAATTTTACTGGGTGCTGACAGCTGCCAAGCTCTGTCACTGAGTTCTCTTCAAAGACATGGCAGGCTGCCTCTGTCTTTTTCCAGTGAACAGTGATGGTAATTCTTTAACAATCAAAGAAGTGTTAATATAATTTTCTCCTATATAAAATTTTTCTCCTTTTCTTCCATGTGTGAATTTTTGGTTACCTGTGATAAGAGAGTAACCAGTAAAACTAAAATATGCTGGTGTTACATCTAACCTGCTGCACTGTTAGACACAGACTGTGCTATCACATAATTCTATGGCAGCCCAAAATTAGTTGTAAGAGTTTGATTGATAACGTGGCAAACTAATGACAGACTTAACTTCTCTTAGTTGTTGGAGTTCTATGGAGACCACCAGGAAGCTCGCGAAGTATTAAGTGAATATGCCTACAACTCAAAGTTTCCGGCTAATCCCAACGCTCATGTTTACTTCTATCAGTTCCTAAAGAGGCACGGTGCATCAAAGAAATCTCTCGTATCTGCACTCAAGGTATGTATTATATAATGAATACAGCCTGTGGTCACTTGTGTTACACGGTGGTCTGACAGTTCAGTTCAGTTGCCTCCTGTTACAGTATTTACCTTACTTTATTCTTTTTTGGGAAGTAGAGGGTTAGAGGAAACTTAGTGGGAGGGGTGCTGATGGGTGGAGCAAACAGTATCCCTTACAGTCTTTGCATTCAAGTCTTTGTTCTGCCTGTATGATTGATGCATCCTGTACCTTAGGGCAGAAACAACCTCAGAGTGCATGTTTACATGGCTCTGGAAGTACCTGTAGACAACATGCATTGATTTTTGTTGTGGTTTGATCTTTACAATATTAAAGAAGTTATTAGATGTTTGGTTTTTTCACATATTGATCCTGTCTAGCAGTTAGGTTCATTGTTTTCAATTAGTCGTTCATTTAAGCTGCAGCAGAAGTTCACTTCTGCTGGCTGGCAGATAAGGCCTTGCTGCATTAAGCTTTTGCAGAGTTGCTTTTAAATTCCCACTTTCATTGTCTTTGCTTATTGATCTTGTTAACTTTCCAACAATGGTTTTCAATCTCTTTTGCCACTTGATGGCACTAAAATGCCATCAAGTATTAGGGCAAATACTTCAAAGAAAAGCTTCATTAAGTTTAGGCTTTTAAACTGCAGCCTGTATGTTTAAAATTCCATCTCCACAGCAGTTTTTAGCAATAGTTTGAAACACTAGTCTCTTACAACATGGTGACAGATCCAAGAACTGGTCAGATGGATACTGCAAACACGATCCAATGCACAGAGCAGTAGATGGGAGCTAGAACTGGCCTAGGATGGAAATAATGTTGCCTTCTAGGAAGGAGACACTGGGTATGTGTTTGGGTTGCTCCTGGATATCATGTTTGTTCTCATTGCAGTGTTTTTCAGCAGTCACCAAAGTATTTCGTCCATTGTGTTAGTGTAGTGTCACAGACGTGCGAAATGGCCCTTGATAGTCATTCTCGGTATCAAGATACTCGGGTACCAGATTGCTTAATTTTCCTAACTAAGACACCCAAAACTTTGAAGTCAGTGCTTCTCTTGATCAGGCAGTAGTCTTGAGAAGCTTTCACATTGAAATAATGTATCTGTTTTTTTTGGTTTCAGATCTTGCATGATATTGTTCCCTCCCATGAACTAATGATAGACTTTAATATCATGCTCCAAAAATCAAGTAAGTCTTTAAATATATTTGCTCTTTTCCTTTATGTTAATCTAGAATGATATTATGAAATTGTTCTGCAGCCTTCTTTGTACTTATTAATGTAGTTCTGTTTATTAAAAGAAAAACCCCAAACCTGACTTTCTGATCATAGGAAACTTTAATGCGTGAGTCAGCAGGCACTTACAAACTTGTGTAAACAAATGCCTTTCTAAGTTTAAAGGCTGATCAAAGCAGTGTGTTGTAACTCACAGCCAGGATCTCAAAAATACATATTTTTTGAGGTACACTAGTCTGAATGCCAGACTCGCTATTTCCTCAATGAGGTTTCTTATTTCTCTTCTGGAGGAATTGCGATGGATCTATGCCTTAGTTTATCGTTACCAATCAAAGAACAAAATCTTGATCCTCTTCAGCAGAGTTTTTATTTTCAAGCTGGTAGAAACATCTTCTAATTTGGAGACTAACTTACATTTTTTAAAAATTTTCTTCTAATTTCCATGCATTGATTGCATTCCAAGCTGCATATTTTCTTGCAAGCTGGTATGTTTCGGCTAGTTGGCAGATTGGTGAAATGTCATGGAATCAAGATGGTTCTCTTCTCTTGTTTCTTTCTGGAAAGAAAAAAATCCCTCTTGGCTGAAACCTCCCTTTTTCTGTTCATGCATGACACGTTTGCTAAGTTCTTGTAGCTCTTGTGGACAACTTGATTTCTGAAGACGGAATTTATAACGATAAAGATAACTTTCCCCACATTTACCTGCTGTGATAGGTCATTTTTAGAACTCCTCTGGTACATTAGCTGCTGATGTGAAATGTCTGTTTTATTCATATCAATCCAATTTCTTTGTTTTGGTATCTCAGGGCTTGAAGTGTTCCAGGGCACTGTGTTCCCTTCCCATAGAAAGAACATGTTGAACAGCAGCACCAGCTGGAAGCTCTGATTACAACAGCAGCAACTGTTGTAAGCAAGGCAGTGTGGGATAAGCGAGCAGTCCTATGTGTGCCTCTTGAGTCAGCAGTTTTTGAGCAGGATGGGAGTAGGGAGAGGGGATCTTTCTAATGAATTATGCTCTAGACCCAGGAAGTCTTCCTTAACTTTTCTCTCTTGGAAAAGGCAGAAGATAATGGGGGAACCCTCAGTAATTGGGAAAGCGGCAACATGTGGGAAGGCTGGATGGAGAACAGTATTTCAGTTGTTGCTTACTAACGAGTTCTAATCTAATTAATTAATTGGCCTAATCTCTTCCCAGAGAAACGAAAAAAACGTCGACTGGGGCTAGAAGTAATTTTTGCAGCCTTGGATTATGCTGGCTCAAAGGAAAACGTAAAAGCATGGAGTTGTTTGGCAAGACAGGTGAAACAAATTGTAATGTAAGTGTTGTGTCTCTGATACAATATACTAAAACCGAATTTGCGTGTCAGTTAGAGGTCTTCCACTCTGGAAAATTGATGAAGTCCCCCTTTGTAGCCTTCATCTTCCGTGCTGGTGAATGGAAGAGTCAGTTCACCTGAATTCTGTGGCAGTGCTTGGCTTCAGTATGCTTTTGCTGGGAGAAAAGAAGAAATTATAGAAGGAAATTCTCAAATTTCCAGTATTGTCATCATGTGACAAAGGTTTTTACCAGGTTATGTGCTTATGCACAAGGAGCTGTTCGAACATTTCGATATCTTTTGCTGCCCATTGCTATTCTCACTCTTCCAGGAGTTAAAATAAATAAATAAATAAATAAAACCCCAAAAACAAAAAAACACTTGTTTGGTCTTCTGCTCTGTTACGCATACATTTTTAGAAGTTGGCTTGAGAATTGCTGAGCTGCAATAGGGGCATGGTATATTGTGTACAGACTGGTGTGTTGTGTTTTCCTTTGCTGTGTGATGACGGTAACTGTTACAGAATGCAGCCAGTGTATTCTTAAAAGCTGAGCCTGGGGATTGATGTGTCATTGCCTATGCCGTCAGACAGGGACTCTGATTTAAGAAGGAGCTATCTCCAGGCAATCCGTGCCCAGAAGGCCTCTGATGTCTAGACTTTTTTTTCCCAACAAACAAGATTTTATTTTTAAGTCTTATATATATTCATAGTTCATATATTCATTCATACATTCATTAGTTCAGTACTGCATTTGACCCATTTTTCTGATTCATTGCTTCTTCTACTTCTACAGCATCTGCTGTTAAGGTCCAGAAGTTAATGGATTAAAGCTGGGAGTGTTGTTGCATACAGTTAACAAAACGGCATAATACTTGAACTTTTCCTGCATTTTTATATTTGAAGACACAACTTCAGAGTATCTTGAAATATACAGGACATCTTGGTCATATTAGGGGAATATCACTTTCTTGTTATAGGTTGTTTCCATTTCTGAAATGCTTGGTCTAAGGTCTTTGTTATGTGAGTTAATGAGGTAAGATAAGTATTTGGGACTGAGGTAAGATAAGTATTTAGGATAAGTTAGTCTTTGAGTATGCCTAGGGTAACACAAACCTTTTTTAAAAACAAACCTGTTCATACTACTAATTTGTTGACATGAATCAAATGTCTTATTACTATTGACAAACTGTCATATGAGTCAAGCTCTTGCTTCATTTCACACCATAATCTGTGTTACTGCCAACTTTCAGTAAGGCTATTAGAGTTTACCTCCTGCCTCACTAGTGTTGCCAAGGACTTTAATAAAAAAAAAAAAAGGCATTTCTGTTTAAAATTAATACTTCAGTCTGCAGTGTAAGGTCAGTCTGTTAGCAATTGCTGAGACTTGTAGCAAGCTGAGTATAAAATTCAGTGCCTCGTATTCACCATTTCATCCCAATTTAAGTTTTTCTATAATTTGTTTTACCTTTTTTAGTTCTGAGAAGCATCTTGACTGGATCAAGGAAGAGTGGAACTCCAGAAAGGACTGGTGGCCTGCCTTCCATTTTAGCCGCTACTTAGCGAAAAGGAATTGGCAGGAAAACGAAAGCCTTACGTATGAAAAAGCTCTGGTGGCTGGAGTCTTACTAGGAAAAGGTAATACTAAATGTTCTTTCCTTTTTCACTAGGTAGGATAGAAATAATGTCTAGCTCTAGCCTGAATGAGACAGGCAGCTGGTCTACTCCCTGTAAGAAATGCAGATCCATTCATCTAGGATTGACTATGGTCTTTGAAGCTGAACATGGGAAAAATGTTTAAAATGGTTGGGTATTCCTCAGTAAGACATACTTTGCGTAACTTGTCTTATCCTGGTTTAGGGTTCCATTTTATTTGGCCTTGTTGAGCAGTCACAATACTACTTATTCTCTTGTTTATAACCTTGAAAGCACAATTTCAAAAATAGCCAACAGGCTCCTGAATGGGTATTGTGAGGACCGTGAAAAGCTTGCTTGCTGGATTACAGTTTGTGCAGTGTATCAGCAAACACTGAGCAGGAGACGGTCCCTAAGGACCATGTGAGTGTTGTAGTGCTGGAACGAGTTAGGAAGGAGGCCTTGAGTGGAAACAGTCACAGTTTGGTAGGAAGATGAAGATCGTGACCTCTTTGGTAGCATTCTCTGAAATGCTGCTGAAACTAAGTGGTAAATCAGGCTGAGAAGCAGTAGCTAGGTTGAGAATGAGAATATGGTCTGGAGAGCACAACATACAGACGAGTTTGGACTTTTGGATGATTAGACCTTTTGTTAGCTTTTCTACAATTTACCTTCCATAACTCATAAAAAGAATTTCTTGTGTTGCAAGCCTTTTTTGCTTTCAGTAATTTTATTAGATGTCTCCCACCTTTTATTTCCAGATGTCTGATAAAATTTTTCCAGTCCTGATTTTCTCTAATGAAGCTTCTGTGTGTATTGGTGTTGATGCAAGTTTCTATTTTACTTATCCAATGTGATAAGAAAATATTTCTTTACTCCTGACGTTTTACTTAACGTATCTGAAGAGTAATACAGTTTTCTGCAAGATACAGCGTACAGTTATATAAATGTAGAATCTTCCCTGGGTAATATGAGGATAGTTTATTTAGTACTGCAGTTATGTTGCTAATGTGCCTTGGGTTATTTTATTATTTTTTGTTACTGAAAACTTAGATGTTTGCATGTTATTTAAAAAGTGGAAGGATTTTGTTTACTTGTATAATAGTATAACTGACATCACTTTTTCTTCTTTTTGCTTAGATTGTAAGTACTTTAAATACGTATCACACCAAGGCTGCAAAGCTCAGGTGAAAAGATTTCGGACACTGAAGAAATTTGTGAATAGGCACAGTCCCGTCTACCTGAGAATATCTGGTCTTTGAGGTTCCTCTGTACAGCCGTGATTAGGAGGTGTCTTTGAGGTTCTTGCTGTATTTCTTTTTTCTCTGCGAAACTGACTTCTGTATTGGTACTGCTCTAAAAAGGCAGACCCTATCAACTCAGTAGGTTTTTTATATATTTCTTTTAAAAAGAAAGATGCTTTGGTTTTTATTTACTTCATAATAACGTGAATATCAATCAACATATGGGGCTGAAGAATTTCTTTAATATTAGTCCCATGCTTTTGTGTGAAATGCAAACAACACTGATTTAAATACACCTTGAAAAGTATTTGGTATTTGTGGTATAGAATTTTTGCACCAATAATATTGTGGGGTTGATCCTTCTTATGTTCAGATGTATAGATGGTGATTTAAAAGGCTGCTGGAAAGTAGTTCAAAATCCCTTCACAGCCAGCTGTAGCATTCGTAATGGCTGGTGTGTCTTAACCTAGAAACAGTATGTGATACAGTGTGAAAACAAGCTTTTCAACCTGTGAATGTTCCATAACTTGTGCTTATAAATAACTGATTTCCTGAAATATATGGAAAATGGGGGAGAGGTCTATAGCGTGTTTTTTGCATTGTATATTGAGAAGAATTATAGGTCACGAAGGCATATTGCAGACCGTTCAAGTAGATGAGGCACTTCAACGTATCCAGTATCAGTCTGCATGTGACATCCGTGGGTTGGGTCCAGTTCAGAGGACGTCTTCACGTTGCTGGTAGCAGTGAGGGAAAGGTTGCCACAGCTGCATGGTTACAGAGGAAAGCTCGTGTGCCAGTGCCTGAGAGAGAAAAGGCACCGAACTGCTGAAAACTTCGCTACCTTGGAAGAGACTTGCTAGAACCTTTTTGCAGTCTTGCCTAGGAGTTGAAATGCACACTGTTGCTGTGTTTAGAAAGCAAACGTTAACGTGTTGTCATAAGCTAGCATTCTGGTTCATTTAAAAACAACAACGTTTCCAAATACTACTTCTGTCTTAATGACAGGTCTGTAGAACTCCTTTGGATGACCTGCTTGAACCACAACTGGGAGTGAAATAAAGATGTCTTTAACAGCATGGTGGTATATGGATAAGTTCATCTTTGCTTTTAATAGCCAAGTGTTTATCTGGGAGTTTGGTCTGGGTTAGTATTGAGTCTTGTGATGTGCTTTGAATCTGAAATATCATGAGCTACTTGCCATAACTGCGTGCTTTATCTTAAAAAACAACGAAAAAAGACCAGCAATTACCCTAGTTGTTTTCAACCTGTGTGCTAGTTCAGTTCTGACTCCATAAGGATGTTGCTACCTCATTCTGTAATAGTGTAGGGTTTTGTAGTAGGTCTTAATTGAACTGAGTTCTGCCTGTTTTAATTTAGACTGTGCAGTTTCAAAATGCTCTTCCTCTACAGCTGGTAAAGTGTCCCACATCTCTAGGAAGCAACCTCCCTTATTCCAAAGGGTGATCCAAAGAGCTGCTCTGTGACCCTACTTGGTAGGTCTCATATCTGGACAGTGGGGGCTGAGGTTCTCCTGGGAAAGCCCTGGCAGGCAGCCAGACAGGGTGTCCCTTCCTTGGTGCCCTTAATTTGGGTTCCTGCCTACCACTGTGCTCCTCTGTTCCTCTGGGCTTCAGAGCTGGGCCTTTGATGGAGCTGATGACTCCAGCCAGGCCTAGGAGTAGCCTGGCAGGGTAGTATTTGTCCTCTGTGCTACCACCTCTTTCCCTCTCTGTGCTCTTTTGTGGGTGTGCAGGTAAGGTTTTATCATATAACCTAAAATAGAATAGTAACAAAATTAGGTGAATTAGATGTTAGAGTTCCTGCATAATTTTCCTTCAGTGTGGCTGCCTGTGGGAAACATGTACTCCTTGCAGTAGCTGAGAAACCATCTCTTTCTTGAGGGGGAAAAAATGTGAAACAAAGCAGCAGAGATTTGGGTGGAGGTAAGGAGAATGTGAGAAGGAGGAGGAGATGGATGTCCTTGAAAAATGTGTTAATCCGTTGTGCTCACAGCTTTCTCCTGTGACCTCCTCTGGAAACAGGTTTGCTGCCAGGGATCATGTTGCCTCCTGGTGCTGGAGCTGCAGTCAGCAAGCAGAAGATGAGCGCAGTCCTAGCTTTCACGTAACAAGCATTACTCTTTCATAACCTATAAGAAACATGCTATTTCCTTACATGTAGTACTTACACCTGAGACAAACCTGCAGATCTCAAGTCCTGCATGGAATTCCCTGTGCAACTTGTTGAATGCATGCTGTGTTTCAAGCCTGTGCATTGTATTTTGAATATGGTAACTTCCAGTGGATCGGAATATTCTGCTTTGGCTTTGAATTCTGTGGTCTGGGTTTGGTTTTCTTCTGAATTAACTCTTTGTTCTGTGTGCAAAACTTCTGTGAGTTGTTTGTTTTCCTTCCATGAAGCAAACAGCGTATCTTTGCTTTTCCCACTTATGCCGAGGTAAGGAACTTGCTAAGAGAATCAGCATCTCCTGGGCTACCCACCCAGTGCGTGTTGTCCCTCTGTTATTCCACCTCTTGTTCTGGTATTTTTAATATTCAAACTGGACGTGATGATTTCACAGAACTCATTTCAGCTCTACCTTCTGCTTTCTGTGTTTGTTCACGTTTGTGCTGCCTCTGTTTTAAGAGTGCATTCCTAAAGGCAAAGAAAAGAGCTAATTAAATGTCAGCTGCTTTTCAAGCACGATCACCCCCATGTGTTCTGGCCCCCTCCCCACCTTCCCCACCAGTTTCGCTGTATCGTGAGCAGCTGTCTTGGAACTGGGGCAGGACTTCAGAGCAGTGCAGGCAGGTTGTTAGCGCTGAACAGGTGCACGTGCTACTCTTAGAGTAGTCCCTGCAGAATCAGAGCATTGATGTGCTTTGTACTGCTTTGAATTTAAAGTTTGGGGGGGATTTCTGTGACTGATGGTTCTTACGTGTGATGGTAAATGGAAAGTTCCACTCAGACGTGTCTTGTTGCATTTAAAAAGTGGCTCAGGGTGGAATGTTAGCTGAAGAAAAAAGACTGACCGCTGCAGAGTGCTTGGGTAAAGTGAGGAGCAGTCTCCGTGGGAGGTGTTGTGTTCTCTCCTTGTCTAAATATCAGTATAGCTGTTCTAGCTTTCTGCCATCATCAGGGGAGCAGCAAGGAGTGCTCGTCTTCTGGTCTGAAATCTACAGTAACTTAGAAGTGCAGTTCTCTAAGTGCATAAATATTCTTTTATTATTTTTTTTATTTTTTGTCTGCAGGTGGCATGCCTCTAAGAAAGGAAGAGAAGGGTTTAAATGCTCTTAGCAGTAAAAAGTTGAACTAATGGACAATGTTAGTTACCCCAAAGGGACAGTAATGCTAAAGGAATGAAAAGCTTAGGCTGCGCTTATAAATGAAAAGCGTGCTCATTTATTGTCCTTGCTGTTCGTTACGGTTTCAAAATAACACAGTTGCCGGGGAATACAAAAGTAATGCCTTAAATTCAGTGACACTGTAATGTATGAGAGCAATAACTGATAAGCTGATACTTGAACAGATCCAGAAAGTTTGATTTAAAATGCTTTACCTCGTGACAACTGAATTGTGTGACTGGCGTATTTCCAGTCCAATTAGGTCAAAGCAGAGGCAGTATTACTGACAGGCTGCTGGACAGGCAAGCTGCCACCACTTAGAGCTACAGTAAAAGAGGTGATGGTTTAAAGAAAAAAAACCTTTTTTTTTAAAGCAATCATTTCCCAGTACAGACCGTGAGGAGACCCATAATCACAAAGTATTCTCAGCTATCATGTTGCCCTGATTATTGTGTTGAGGATCTAGGACTTGGAGCTTTGACTACCCCATGAATCACACGCAGATAAGACCATGGGAGTAAATGATTATGTGCGGGGAGAGAGGAGGAAGTTCTGGATGAGTGGAAGTGTCCCTATACATGAAATTCTCCCTTCAGCTTCCCTTTCCCTGTTCTATGCCTGTGTCCCGTCAAGAAAAAAGAGTGAGTAAGAAGCTACAAGAAACGGCTTAACAGGTATCTGTGCGTTGGCTGTAATCATTTCTCCTAGGATCTGTGATAAGAAGACATCTAACTGCTTTTTGTGATGGCTTGGCTCTTTACTGATCTTTCAGAAGCAATAGAACAGCTCGCAAAGTGTTATTCTTCAGTAAGGTCTGTCGCATGGAAGTATCCAGCGGGGGAGTGCGTGCTGAAGCCTCCCTGTGGACTGAATCGTACGGGCTGCATCACTCCTCTGCCTGCAAGGAAAAGCACAGCTTGCTTCTCTTCATCGCTTCTCTTCAGCTCCTGGTGCGTGGCTGTTCTTGCCTCGTGATACGTGCAGCACAGCGGTGATGAGTGCTCAGGTGGGCCTGGGTTTGTTGTGTGGTTGTGAGTAGCGGTGTACGCAGGCAAGGAAAACACTTGGTTATGTGATAAAGGAGCTTGGTTATGATCAAAATGGTCTCTGGGGGAGAGCGGAGTTAGGCAAGTGTCATTCGTGGTGTCAAGAAACCCAAGGTGAGTTTGACCCAGTTTAAAAGCCAGGTAAAACGGTAGTTAGCAATTGGGAACTATTTATCTTGTGTTTTGTAAATGGGGAGAGGTGGTCATGTTCTCTATGTAGGAATCATATGCTACATTTTAATGGTGCTTGTGTTTCTTGGTGAATGACTTCTTAGCCTATTTAAACTAAACTATAGGGATTAGATTAGTGAGCCCTTCTAGGGGCATGAGAAAAGCCCAGAGGGGAGGGCTCAGCTATGTGACGTGTGAAATACCAAGGAGGCAGCCTGGAAGGTTTCTCTCCAGCCAAATAGTAAACTTCAGAGAGAAAGGAGAGAGAATGTAAGCAAACCTGAGCAAATGTTGATCTCTGTGGCTGAACATTCATAAAGCAGAAAGAATGATTGAATCATACCACCAAGAGGCCCAGGATTTCCGTACATCTGACCTCAGGAAACCTACCCTGAAGAAAGTGCACGTCTGGCCACGTGCTGGAAGGAGCAGCAGCAGCCCTAGAGCTTCCTTTTCTCGCTCACGTGTCTTTCTTTGCCTCTCCTTGTTATGCGGGGTAGGCAGTCTCCTGGGGCACCCTCAGTGCCTGGATTATGGGCCGCCTTTCCAGCCCCCTGTTCACCTGGAGTTCTGCTCTTCCTATGAAAACTTTGGCTGCTGTGACCAGGAGAGAGACACCAGCATCGCGGCAAAGTACCAGGAGATCGTGGATTCCATCGATCCACGGGGGCGTAAGCTGTGCGGAACGTATATCAAAGATATTCTCTGTCAGGTAGGGTGGAAAATCAGTACCCGTATCCTGTGCTTTTGGCTGATTCTTGGGTCATTTGTGGTTCTGGTAGCCTCTCGTAGCTAGCTGTCCTGCTGTGAAAGAGGTGTGGGAGCAGGGGAAAAGCAGGCTGACAGAGTAATGCTGCTGGATCCTCAGCATGCGTTCTGCCAAGTGCTTTGTGTGAGGACAGCACTCTGTGGTATCTGGCAATGCACACTGACACTTCATAGCAATAACGATTTATGTGGAAGCTCTGCTCAGCTCAGGTGGTGATGGGAATCCTGCTGCTCTGCTAGTTTTCCTGTAACAAAGGGGAGAGTTACAGATCAATATTTATTTTCTGCTTGCAGCTGCTAGGGGCTGGATTACAAACTCCGCAGGATGCAGCGACATGAGAATGATCAGGAAAGGATTTAGATCCCTGGGTCCCAGTAAGGGTGCGTTTTGATTGTGTTCCTGCTGAGAACGTTTCAAATGCTGTGATAGGTCAAGGAAAACAAAATCTATTAGGCAGCGGTTTCAGGCAGCTGCTGCAAGGTCCTGAGGCTTCAGTCCCTGCATTTCCATGGGCGCTGTCTGCGTGCTGTGCACCTGGCTGGCAGAAACAGGCATGGTGCAGTGACAGAAGACCAAAGGCGCTGCTCTGGCTGGGCTCTCCCTTCCTGCCTCCCCCCCAGCTTTCGAATAAAGGGCAGAACTGACCTGTCTTTTTAACAAGTGTTAGTCATGCAGAGCAGGACTTGCTGCATGCCAAAGCACCAAGCAGCCAAAAGCCACACTTAGTTTTACTAAGAACATATAAAAACTCTTCCAGTTAAAATTTCCTTAGTCCTAGAACACTATCTGTGCACCAAAACGTTTCCCTTCTCTTGGTTGCTGGCAAGGACTTTTGTATCTGCTTCGGGGATGGAAACCCTTTCAGCACCAGGGGTGAGAAAGTAACAGCTGCCTTCTCTTTGTCTTTTTGTAATTGGTAAACCAGCAAATGATGCCTTACAGGTCCCAGCAGAACCACCGGTGGTGGGCTTAGGAAGACTTTCTGCATGTTGCAGGTAGAAAGGAAACAGTGTAAAAATGTGACTGTCGTCTCTTTAGACTTAAGTTGGTCTTTCTGCAGTGCATAACTTAATTCTGCATTTGTTATAAATGTATTTTGTAGCACCAGCCCCTCCCCCAAATCAGTACTCATGCTTTTCGAAGTAATACGTTATGATTCTTCATCTTTTTCTAGAATAAGATTGCTGTCCAGTCTTTGGGGAGGAACTTTCAGTTGTGTTATATCTTGCTGTTCCTGGTCACGTTGGTGATAACCATGGGAATAAAATCAGGTTATTTGGCAAATATTACTTGGCTGTTTAATTAGCGGAGAAGCAAAGATCTACTGCATGGTTCCACTTCAGGGATGTCACTTTGCTGGATCAAAATATTACTGGTGATCTCGTATGGAAGGGATGGAAAATGATGACGGTCTCTGTTCTGCCATCTCTCCGCAGTATCACAATAATTTGTAGGCACTACCCATGAAGCGTTGACATGTTTAGTGCACCCTCAAATACACGATGACAGATGCATTGATATATCACCAGATGTGATTTTGCCAAGTGCTTATTTTTGCTGTGTGCAGCAGTACCAGGATAAACTGTTCCTGGTAGCAAGTTTTCTTACTGATGCTGTTTGAACTTGAGGTAGAAAGACTGGATTCAGAAGCATTGGCAGACAAAATGATACTAGCTTTTCTTTTGAACAAAAAAAAAAATCAAAAAAAGAAAGTGTAGGTGCCTATTAATAAATCTGAATGATCAGTGGCTGCTCTAAAGCAAAACCAGCGTAATTCCACAGCTTTGAGGCAGGTTGGAATAGCAGTGATGCCTTGTAACAAAGTGGATCTTTCAGGCAGGTGTTCCTCCAGTGTCAAAACCACTGAATGGCAAAAAAAAAGAAAATTTGTGTGTGTGTATAGTGTGGTAGTGAGCAGTGTGCCGATAGCTGCACAGAGGCAGCTGTTCTCGGCAGCGATGGAGCTGTGCGTCTCCTTGCAGGTGGAAGAGGATTAGATGGAGTTGCGTTCTGCATCGTGGATTTCCTGCTGTAACAACACACCAAACGTGTTTCTTTCTATAACTGGTTTGAAGAAGCTTCCAAGCAGCCTATAAAGCAATCTAGTTTTACTGATAGAGCTACTTCAATTTGCATCTCACAAAATCCGGGTTTGTTTTCGCTGGTTAAGCATTCTGTAAGCATTGCTAGGTTTAGAGTCTGACCCTCAGCTCTGTAGTTTGATGATTTTAGCCTCAAAACTGACAATGAAATTGTAAAAAATTGCCTGAAATGTTCTTAAGGAGATGTTGTACAAGTAGCATGGCTGTGAAAATGCCCTGGATGCAAACCTTGGTACGTGCATTAGGACAGCTGTTCGGCCACGGGCTGAGAGGATTTTTCTGTGCTCCGAAAGCTGCTAAAGGAAAGGCTTAAAAACCAAATGGTCATGAAAAACAAAAGGCCAACTAAGGCTTTTTCAAGCTGATTGAAGCCATGATGTTAGCAGGGGATAGAAGGTGTGGGCAAATTAACTTACTTCTAAAGCCAGTTTTCATCTGAGGCCTAATTTTGCATGCTCTTTGCATGCCCTTTTTTCTTTTTTTTTCTGTGAAACTGTTTTAAAATAGTAAAGAAATATTAACGTGATCTGGGCAGCTTCTGCCCTATAAAGTAGCTGGATTAATTGTATTGTTTCGAGCACGCGTGAGCAAAATGAAGGCAGACAGCTAATAACTACAGCAAGGCCACCTGCTCCTCGGGGTGTATGTAGATACTAAGCAGTGCTTCCACCTGGTGAGCTGTGCCGGGTCTGGGTGCTGCAGGCTATTCTTTGCCAGGTAAATAAGGCCTGGGAAGCTGAATGGCTGGAAAAGCATGGTAGCTGCTCAGGGACTACAATTATTTGAGACAGACTGTGGGAGACCCTCATAGTGCGGGCTGCCAGCAAAACAGAGCTGGTGGAGCTCTGAGGCAGTGAGAAAGATGCCTTGTTTCAGAGGAAGATGTTTCCTTTCTTTTTTTTTTATTGGTGGTGGTAGCACTCAGACTGCTGTTCTGGGAGCTTAATTGTGTTCTCACTGACCGAGGGAAGGTAAATGTGTTTTCAAAGACATTAATAAATTAATCACTTCAGAACGAAGAGGAGCTTTAGACTGCAAGTGAATTATGGAGACCTGTGCACAGCAGAGATGAGACAGCTGCATCAGCACATCAGTGGGACTGAAGGAGCTTCCCAGGCTCAAAATGTAACACAGGTTAGGTTTTGTCTGTTCTTCCCCACCTTTCCTTGGTGAGTCCTGAGTGGGCTGCAGCCTCTCCCTGACTCCTGATCACTTGAGATCAGTGCCATGTTTTGTGAAAACTATGATATAACCAGAAATTCAATACATTCAGGGATGTGTGAGTGCATGCTGGCAAAAGCAGAGGGAGTGTGCAGTGGTAAGTGGAGCAATCATGCCAGCCAGGTGTTGCTGAATGCCTGTACCCAAGCTACTCTCCTTTAAGAATATGAGCACACAAAGGCACTTACCTGGAGCTTTGGCTGTAGGGGACGGAAGGCACTCAAGGCCTGTTGGTGCCCGTCTTGTTCTGGTAGGACTTTAAGCATGGGAAAAATGGTGCGGTTCAGCTGCTTGGGGCTGGACTCAGTCTGCAAGAGCAGGTCTGGGGGACTTGGTTTCCCTTTGCAACCTGGGGACTTCTGATTTGGGAAGAGGAGAGAGTCCTTATGGGTTTGAAAGCAATGGAAACCTGCTTGTTCCATGCAGATCTATAATCAAATGGCCACAATGAGAAGTGAGAAATCTACTACTGCTCTGTAAGAGCTGGAAAGTGTGTGAGTACTTACAAGTTGTATCTGTTCTTAGTGTGGACAAAAACCCTTGGGTTCTCCTGTGAGCAAATGAAACAGTTTGCTAGGCTAAGTTTAGAATGGATGTTTGTAGCCTTCACACTTAATATCCTGGGATTACTGCTACTTGCAACAAAAACAATGTCGGTGATTACGTAATTGCTCCAGCTTTTATTTTCATTTAATGAAGGAGATTTATTTAATGAAGCAGAAAAAAAATACTAGTATAATAGTTTTTCATTCTTGGACTTGTCCATGTACTTTCTATTATATCTGCCCACTAAAAGCCCTGGGTAAATTGTTTCAGGCTGCTAGCATGAAAACCAGTAAAATAACCTTTTTGCAGAGTTTAGGTCCTTCACTTTCAACTTTTTTTTTCTGCTAATATAAATAGATGGGATTTTAATAGAAGTGTTTTATAGAAATTCTGGCCCAGATTTTTTGGAAGATGAGGAATTTAAATATAGGTACAAATTAAGAAAGAACAAAGAAGTGTGCTTTTTCCTAACGCTTGATTAAACTTAGGTATGGGCTTAAGTGGCTTAATTAAGTGAAATCTTAAATATATCTGGAAAAAGCAGTGATACTGTCTGACCTGAAGGGTACGTCCACATTTGGGACTGCTGGTCTGCAGAAGTCTTAAGTATGAAGTTCGCTGCTCTCTGTAGAGCAATAGGTTGCTGCAGTGAGGGAGCAAAAAAATTCTTTCAATCAGTTGAGAACAAGTTACAGAGTACCAAGTTTAAAATCTAGTAGAGGGGAACAAAGGGACCTTTCTAAAAGGAAAGGTAAGAGCAGGTTGGTAGAAGAGATTGTCTGTCACTCCCTTAAAAACCTCTAGCACTGGAGAATACACAGCCTCCATAGACATCTTTCCTTTGGGAACTTAGGTGAAGCCGATTGTGCTTTGATAAAGGAAACTGCTACCGACCTCTAAATCCTGTTTAGCTGTACATTGAGTGACTTTTTGCTACTCCACTTCAAAAATAACTTATTGTGCTCTCTGTCTTATTTTTAACTTTTTTTTTTTGCTCCCATGAAGAGGAGTCCTGGCTTCTCCTGGATGTGTGTACACAGCCACACATCTGATTTCTTTTACTTTCTAGGAATGTTCTCCATATGCTGCGCACCTCTACGATGCTGAAAACCCCCGAACGCCTCTAAGAAACCTTCCCGGGCTTTGTTTTGACTATTGCTCCGAGTTCCATTCCAACTGCCGCTCCGCCATCAGCCTGCTGACTAGCGATGAGCACGCTCGGGAATGTTGCGAGAGGAACAAGACACGCTTTTGCAACCTCCTCCACCTACACGACGAGGACTACTGCTTCCCCAACGTGCTGAAAAACACCGTCCTCAACCGCAACCTGGGCTCGGTGGTGGAGGGCCACAAGGGCTGCCTCCAGCTCTGCCTGGCCGAGGTCGCCAACGGGCTGAGGAACCCGGTGCTCATGCTGCATGCCAACGACCAGACCCACCGCACCTTCGTAGCTGAGCAGCTGGGGGTGGTCTGGGTCTACTTACCTGACGGCAGCCGGCTGGAGGAGCCCTTTCTGGATATTAAAAGCATAGTGCTGGCTACGCCGTGGATAGGGGACGAGAGAGGCTTTTTGGGGATGGCTTTCCACCCCAACTACAAGCACAACGGGAAATTTTATATCTATTATTCATATATGGATAAGAAGCGAGTGGAAAAGGTCAGAATCAGCGAATTGAAGGTTTTGGCCTCTGATGCCAACAAAGCTGATCCACACTCAGAAAGGTGAAGTTCATGTTGAATGCTGCTGTATGCCATGATGAGAAGTAATTTCATCTGTCCCTTTCCCTGTTGCAGAATCTGTTCCTGTGCAATCACCCTGATCCAGGGACATGACTAGGGCTGTTATAAAGCTACCAGAGGCAGGTTGGTTCAAGGCTACACAGCAAACTAAGACATGAAACAGAAAATAGAACCCAAGACCTAGACTTTCAGGTCATCTTCTCTTTTTGTCTTGTACTCCTGCCTTTTTAAAGAGCAGTAATAACTTTAAGCCTATTGTGGAGTTAACAAGTGCCTTGGAAATTTTTTGTACTGTAGAAACTGTTTCACTATAGTACTATATGTTCATTTGATCTGACGTGTCCCCATCCTGTTCATGCCTCCACCAAGGCTAATTCTTAGTTATGGAGAATAATTTATTAATAGCAGACATTTTCTTTCAAGTTTCGCAATCACCATGTAAACCCCCAGAGATGGTCCTGAATCCCTCAGATTCACCAGCTGCTTCTCATATAAAAGAGAAGCCACCTGTCACAATCACAATTTAAAGGGCAACAACTCTAGCTAGCACAAAGGTGTTAATGCAGTGCAGGTTAAAGGTGTGGTGCATGGAGCAGGAGTGTGCTGCAAGGCTCATGGCAAATGTGGCTCATCAAGGGATGCCTTACTGAAAAGAGCTCTATTTATTTTTTTTAGGAATCTTTTGGAACTTGAAGAACCAGCTGCAAATCACAATGGTGGGCAGCTGCTCTTTGGGGTGGATGGCTATATGTATGTATTCACAGGGGATGGAGGGAAAGCGGGAGACCCTTTTGGAAAATTTGGGAATGCTCAGAACAAGTAAGTAGGAGTACATGCAAAAAACTTGAGCTTGTCCATCAAGACACTGGGTTTGGAAATGAGACAATGTGGAAGAGTGAAGTAAGAGTGCTTCCTGGAAGTGCTTTTTCATCTGCAAGTAGTCCAATACAGTATCTCAAAATTAGTTACAAAATTTTGTGTTTTGAAAGCTATGGGTATCCAATTTATTGATGGGGGTGGGAGGGTGGGGGGAGAGTCTTCTGTGGCTTGCTTGGAAGACATACCAGCTGTTGTTTTATTTCTTTTGGACAGATAATTTTTCCTTTGGAAAGGGGGAAGAGGAGGGAATTGTCCATGTTTTCAGTTGTCTCTGACGTTGGGTTTTATATATCTGTCTTTATCTGTTTTCTCTTTAGGAATGTATTGTTGGGGAAAGTCCTGAGGATTGATGTGGATGGAGAAAGTCCTGATGGCAAGCCTTATCGCATCCCTCCTGATAACCCTTTTGTGTCTGATCCCAAGGCCCGCCCTGAAGTTTATGCTTATGGGGTCAGGAATATGTGGCGCTGTGCTGTTGACAGGGGGGACCCTGTCACAAAGAAGGGAAGAGGGAGGATATTCTGTGGGGATGTTGGGCAGAACAGGTTTGAAGAAATTGACATCATTGTTAAAGGAGGAAACTATGGCTGGAGAGCGAAGGAGGGATTTGAATGCTACGACACAAAGCTTTGCCGTAATTCCTCCTTGGGTAAGGAAGAAGCTTCTTACAAAAGGTTACTTGATGCATTTGGTTGACTATAGTATTGGCTTTTTCCATGTAGCTAAATAATCCAGTGTTGGGTGTTAAGTGGAGATTGCTTACTTGCTAAGAGCATAAATCCCTTCTCCCCAGCATTTAAGAGTTGGTATGAAATGCTGCCCTTCCTCTTTAGGGAATTCCTTGTTATGCACTGTTCTGAAGGTGGAGGTTAGGGTCAAAGCCTGTGGCTTTTGCAGACAGTTTTCCCAAGGAAGGCAGTGGATTGAGTTTAAGTACAAACATGATATGCTGTTCTATTTAGAGGCTACTAGTGATAATTGGAAAGCATGGTAGAAGAACTGTGTATCATAAAGCCCCTTAAGCTGTTGGAAGGAAACACCTGGTCTTAAGCTCATGTTTCTGAAATATTTGCATGAGCATGTACACACCGAGTGTTTGTTATCAACATTTCTCTTTTGGTATGCTGGTACCCACATGGCTCTCTTAAATAAATAAAAACAAATCACCACTTTTAACAATGGCCCAAGTGTCAACTGACAACACATCTGCTTTAGTTTTTGCTTTGAATTTTTAAATGAGCTACGTTTGTGGTCTTTATGCTCAACGTTAAAGATCAAATATGAGGTATTTGATCCAGGGGAAAAAAGTGAGGACAAGACCAAAATTTTGTGGGTTCTGACATTGTGCTTCCAGAAGGGGTTGAATTCAATGTTAATATTGCCAGAGACAAAACCTTTATCTTTAGAAGCCTTATGGCAAGTTGTTTGTAGGTTGCACATTTATGCATGTTCTGTGCTGGGAATGGCAGCAAACCTGTGAAGATGCTGAGCTGACTTTGATTGTATCCCCTTCTGTAGATATACTGGAATCTGTAAAGACAATTTCTGTTAAAATGATTGTTGCAATGACAGACCTGTAAGATAGTATTTCCTGCAGCCATTGCTTGCTTGGCGTAGACAATCTTGGTTCTACATCTTATAGAAGCTCATCAAGACTAAGCCTTGATGAGCAGCTACAGGGAGCTCTTTAAAGCCCCTGGGTCATTTCTGTCTTGGAGTAAATTACTGAATCCCCACTGATGTTTTCTATGCTGTTTTATTCAACTGTACCAGTTCTTCTCATTGCTTTTGTGCCTGTTGGTGTTACTGAACAATTGCTTTTTGATTTTTCTCTGGATGTAATTTTTCTCACTTTTCATGCTCCTTTGTTTAACAGATGACGTTCTTCCAATATATGCATATGGCCGCAATGTGGGGAAGTCAGTCACTGGAGGTTATGTATACAGAGGATGTGAATCACCCAACTTGAATGGTCTCTATATCTTTGGTGATTTCATGAATGGGTAAAACGAATCATTTTCTTTGCATCTCCCATTCTGCACATGCGCTTACTTTAAACATATCAGAGCATCCTGAAACCTTTTGAGCTGCAGTAAATGAGAATCCCAAACGTTTGTGTATTAGATTAAGGGATTTGACCATTATAACAACATTTTGGTGAGGATCTAAACTTGTTCAAAGGTAGGGTCCTTAGGATAAGTTTGCTTACGGTTGGGCTTATTTTTCTGAAAGACAAAGCTAGTCAATAGTCCCTGCTCACTGACATTTTATTTCAGTAATGCATGACTTTGCCAGGAACTAATCTTGATAACCAAAACATAAAACACAGAATTTTACTTTTCATCTAGTCGACTGATGGCTTTACAGGAAGATGAGAAGACAAATAAGTGGAAGAAGAGAGATATCTGCATTGGTAGTACAAAAGTTTGTGCTTTCCCTGGAATGATCAGTTCTTATAGCAAATTCATCATCTCATTTGCTGAGGATGAAGCAGGTGAAGTATCTTGCTAGTCAGAACTTTATTGGAAATTATACTGTCAGTTTTATAATCTATCTGAATCTTTTTCTCTTCATTAGTACAAATTCCTCAGTCTTATTCACAATAACAGCACTTCACACTGTTGCATTACAGACCAAGGCTTTATGTGGGGATGAAGTCAGCTGCTAATTTCAAAGTTTAGTGGAAATGCCTCGGTGCCAAGGATTACTATGGTTGTGATGTCCAGAACTTCCACCAGGGTAGAAGTACCAAAGCGTACTTTGTTCGCTTTTGCTCGGTCTCCTGACAAAGTTCTATGCACCACAAAAAGTGACATCAGTTTTTCTGAGAGAACTCAGATGTGCTTTAGTGAGCTCTGGTGTTTTGTGATTTAGCAGAAAAGAGCTTTGCTTGTTGTGAAAAGATCTTAGATCGTTTGGCTAGCTTACATCTGTCAGATGTAGGCTTTTATTGTGAAATATGTACAATTTTTAACTGTTCTAACAACGTGTGGAGTGAGGGGATGTTAAATGTCGCTTCCACTGATCGTTGTTTTAGAAAATAATATGGTATTGTAATGTAATTCAAAATGCAACAATAGTGTTGCCTCTTTTGCAAGCTACTGTAATTTGCCTGGATATTGTTTTAGTGGCTGCTGAAGGAAGGAAAGGCATCAGGAGCAGTTGGTCTCAGCAGCCACGCAGTAATAAGAAGCTTCTGTCTGCATGGATAGCCAATTTAGCTCATTGTGTGTGTGTGTGTATATATATGTATATATTTGGTACCACTATGAGATGGCTAAATATTTGTTGTGTGTTTTTCCCCCTCTAATTTGTAGCTTCTGGATGTTTCTTTGGTGCAAACAAATTTAAAAAAACATGTATTTTTACATAGGAAAGTAACCTTTTGGAAGGCAACCAACATGAGGTAATGAAGGCCCTTCTCATGCACTGTTTGGTTAAGGGCTGCTGGCTCTGTGTGGAACTGTGCTGCAACCAGGGGCTCATGTGATGTTCCCAGGTCCACTTGCATAGGGCAAGGTGAGACCAAAGCCCGCTGTTTGGAAGTAAGAGACAACTGAGGGAATGGCTGAAGGGGTTTTCTTTTCTAACCATGTAAATTAGTGAAGAGACAGAAAACAGCGTGAAATGGAGAACCAGGATTCAGTTTGGGCACTTGCATCTGAAACTGCTTTTTGTTTTTCACTTCCATTTAGGTGAGCTGTATTTTTTGTGTACTTCTTATCCCAGTGCCTATGCACCACATGGATCTCTCTACAAAATTGTTGATCCTGCAAGGTTAGTAATTAAAGATGGTTTTCCATTGCCAAATTCTTCTATAATCACCTCGCATTCTTCAGCTATCATAGTAGACAGAATGCAAAGTATTTCCAATGCATAATCTCACTAGCCTCTACATCCAGACCTTGGTTTCTGCTGACCCACTGTACGTGTGGTGCAACTTTATCAGTTTCAGTGAATGTACTCCTCACTTATCGTATTTGTGTACCCAGAAGTGGACCAAGTTTAGATCTTTAGGGTCTGGGACAGTTAGGATCAAAATAATGTCGTCTTGTTTGCACGTCTAAAGTATAACACAGTGGTGGTTAGAAACAATGATCCATATTTTTCAAGGTCATGAGGGAGAACATTTTGCCTACACTTGAACCAATGATTTTGTAAAATTAAAAATGAAACAAAATTAATTTGGTATCAGCAAATTAATGTCTCTTCTCTTCCTCTTTCTCTCTCTTAAAAAAAAAAAAAAAAACTTTGTGCTGGCCAGCAATTCCCTTTCTATCATGAAATGGAGGTCAGAAAATGAACTGATAAGCCATGAAATAGTAAAACACAGTAAAAGGCTGGCGATGCATGGCAACATGAAAGCAAATAGTTACGGTCTTTATGGCTCTTGGCCCATCTCATAAGTTCAAACCTAGACTAAACTGTGAAAGGTTGAAACTATTTCCTTTTTACTAGCAAATTAAAGACACAAATCAGTTCTCTTGCCACATGTCCTACCAGGACTTGTATTCTCTGACTCAGGTGTGCCTGAGAGGTTGTCCTCCAGCCTGCACAAGCAGGCACAGGATGGGCTGTGCAGAGACAGGTGACTTTCCGCCCAGAGATGTGGGCACCGTGCATCTGTCAGAGAAAGAAGGCACTGCAAACCCTCATGCCACCCAGTTTTTGTCTACAAAGGACTTTGGCATTCTGGGTGGTCAAAGCAGCACTGACCATTCCTTGTTGCTAACACGATTTAAATGGAAAACAGATGTAGAACGCTCTACTGAGGTCAGCCTCTTAGGCTCCTGTGAACTCTGCAATGCCAATGGCATTTGACAAGATCAGCTATGAATCTTCCTCGGGCCATTTAATAGTGATCTTTTGCTGATCATTAAGTAATTGAAAAGTACTGATTCTTCCATGACTTACTGCCGTTTCTGACTTGGCAGAAGGACTGGAGGGATGTCTGTCCCTAAAGGTATGCAAAGGAAAACTGGCTTGCAGGAGTCAATGTCATGTGGCCTTAAGAAACACCACATGGCAGGCAGATGAGTAATTTTGAATCCTTGTTTAATTTTCCATGTGAAAATCCTCCCCTCCATGGAAACTGGGAAGGAAGATTAGCTCTCATTGGAGAGACCTTGAGGAAGATCTTGCACAGATTAAAATTAAAGCTGGAGGGGGAAACAGGTTGCAAGATCATTTCTTGCAGGTTAAATACCCAATTCTCCCTGAAATTGGTGGAAACTAATTGTCTAATGAGAAATCTCAGAAGGGCTTACCTTAATTGGCAGAGACCTGAAGTGACATATTTGCGATGTATTTTGATTATTTTTAGTAAACAAAAGTTTAAAAAGTAGTCAACAGTTTAGCTGCAAAGCCCTCTAATGAGGGAAAAAGAAACCTGGTGGTTCATGCAGTGTTCAAATAACTGGAGCCTGAACCCGAGTTTTCCAAGCAAAATGTTTTTTCCCCATGAAGTTGTTATCCCTGCAAAAGTCTGGTTTTACAATAATAAGCATGCTTATGCAATTTTTTCCCCTACTAAACTTTTGGCTCTTACTTAAAGCATTTTTTGGATCATGCTAAAAAAGCATTAAATGAGTTTTTTTCAAATCACCCTGTAAAGAAGATAAAGTGTCTGTCTGCTGTTGCTGAGATTTCAGACACTAACACCACGAAGAAAACAAGACATGCTTTCTTGGGAAGCCAAATCCAAAAACTCCAAAGCTAGGTAGTTGACCTGAGCTCTGTGCCAAGGTGGTGGGAATAGGACCTTGAGTTCTGTACTCTAGGTGCATTTGCTGTAACTGCTTACAAGGAGCCTCCTGTCTTTAACAGCTTATTGTCTGCCAGGAAGCCTCTGAGCTGCATGAACTGTGGCGGACCAAATGCAACATTTTAATCTCTGAAAATAAAATATGGTGAACTCACATAAACGCTGACTACTTGAGCATGCTCTGTTTCATCAATAAAAGCCATGCAGCCTCTATGCCACTCCTTACTGTGTCATGAAGACTAGCAGAATGGTAAATTCTCTTCTTTCTAGCTGTAAAGGGAGACATGCAGCTTTCTGTATCCCAAGCAGCCTGTGGGAGCCTCTCCAGGAGGAGATGTAATGCACCACGTTAGGCTGATTCCACAGGGGGCAGAAAGCACAATGATTTCACTGCCCTGAAAGCCTTTCTGGAAAGAAGCCAGCTCTTCCCTGTGCTTTTTGGAGCTTCATACCCATCATTTCTGGAGCAGATTCAGGCACTTATTCCCTTGGCTCTCTGAAATTTATTCACGTTTTCTGTCTCCCCTCAGCCTGGGTGCTGTGCTGCTCAGTGTTGCCCTCGCTTGTTTGGTTAAATAAATTACAAGCTCGTTCAGGGTGTGCAAAGCTTGCTTCTGGAGCAGAGTCCTAACACCTCCAGATCCTCGGTTGCACACTGGTCTTCTGATCTTACCACGTGCAGAGATTTTTCCGTTCCCCTCTGCAATTTCATGCTGTTTATGGGATTATTTCATTTCATTCCCACAGGGAGCTGTGGCTGGGACAACAGGCTCCTCTAACAGGCACGGTCCTCTTCAGTCCAGCCTGGATGCTCCCTGCTTCCAGCTCATGCTTCAGCAAGGGTAGCAAGTCACACAAACACCTGCTCTGAAGTGCTGGTGGGGACACTGGCATCTGCCTGAGGGCAGTTCTAGCTTCCCAATGAACCTTTTGGGAAAATGAATGGCATCAGAGCCTGGTGTCCCCATGTCAGCTTGCCTCTCCAGCCATGCTCTCGGAGACATCAGAGGGGCTGGCGTGCCTCTGCCCGGACTGGTACCAACACCCCCTCCACCTCCCTCCCAGTTAGGAGTGGAAGGAAAAGGTGTTAGAAGGTGCTTAAAAAGTTGGAGAGGCAGAAGGAAAAAAAAAGCCACTATCATCCCTGCTTTGGTAGGTTTTTTTTTTTTTTTAAATTGAAATGATGTGGAGGAAGCACTTCCTTGGCAGTTGCCCGTGTCTGATGGAGAACGCTAATTACAAGAAAATGTGATGCCTGAGGTCATGCTCTGCTTTGCTCTGTGCTACCAAGCATGCCAAATTGGAAGAGCCTGTTCTTATTTATCTTACAGCAGATCCTTTGGTGGGGAACAGAAAAGCATAAGCAAATGTAGGTCTCTGTACCCCCACCTTACTGTCATGGAACATGCTTTTTTGGGGGTGCTTTTGTATTGTAGGAAGCTGTCAGGGAGTGCCAGGAGAGGAGCTGGGATTGAGTTTCTTTGCCTGTTCCTTTCCTTCCTCATGCTCAGCTCTTGCGGCAGCACTGTGTTGTGTCTGAAGCAGCACCCTTTGAACGTCACGCCAACTTCTGTGGGGTTGGGTGGGCATATTCTCCCACACGGATGGAGTTCCTTATGCTGTACCATCAGCGGGAGGAAAGCACTCTGTCACTGACAAGCCTCATGTGCAAGCATATGCATATAAGACTCCTCCACCTCAGCTTGGGATGCAACAACCAGAACGTGGCTGTTTCTCCAAACCAGGGTGAGAGAACAACCCAAACTGGCTTTTTAGGCTGGAGTTCAATCAATGCATTATACCACCAAGCTTCTGGAACCAGTGTTGTGCTGTGCCTCCAGCAGCAGGACGTAGCTGAACGCACCTAATCAGCGCCCTTGAATTCAATGGTGAACCACAGGGCCATGCAGGCAGGCCGGTATCGCGCAGGCTGACAATTCAGCTCTTCGTGTTGAATAAAGACAGTCCAGACTGTGTGATGGCAGAAAGCTTACCAGAAGGGTGGTAGAAGAGAAACTGTAGTTTTCCAGCTGCTACTGCTATTCAGGCAGGGATTTTACAGTTTGTACCCCTGAATTAAGCTCTCAAATTCCACCTTTAAGCAATCTAAGTGCCTAAAGTCCTTTTATATCTGTTCTGGTGGAGGCAAGGGATTTGTGTGTGTGTAGGGAGGCATCTGGAATAAACAAACTTCCTAACAATTTCTCAGATATCTGCATGCCTTTGTTTTTCAAGGAGAGCTCCACCAGGGAAGTGTAAATACAAGCCTGTTCCAGTGAAAATAAAGAGTAAACGGATACCATTTGTTCCACATGCAAGTAAGTTGTTAGGCTTAAATTTCACCAAGAAACAAAACTGTCAAGTCTTACATATTATGTGATTAACATTGCTAGTGATCTTAAAAACTAAAGCACTGAGCAGGATGTGTCCTGAAGTTAGGTAATCATGTTTTAATGTGTGCTTCTGTTGTCTACTAGGTGCTGTACCTTTTCTTAACCCCGGTCTCTGATTTTTCTAAATGTTGTCAAGTAACAGGGTAAACAGGCATCACAAAAGAGTTGGTGGCTTTGATGTAAGCATTTGGTCTGGGAAGTTCTGAGTGCCTGTCCTGAGTGCTCTGTGACAAGCTCCTCGGGTCAAACAACATAATCCTTTCTCCGTAAATCTAGGGGAGTTGATCCTTTCTCTGGCTTTTCTGTTTTAGGTCCTTTGCAACTAGAGCAGGGGTTGCATCATATTATTGAGTAGAAAATGTTCAGTAAGCTGAAGTCTTCTTATCTGGGATTTCCAGATACTAGCGTCACATGAAAAGTCCATACTGTTAAGTTTGTCAAAGAGCAGTGTGTAAGGCCTCATCATATTCTTTCTGGACTTATTTTCCTAAATTCATACTTTCTAAGATTAAACAAATTTAATTTCTAAGAAACCCAAGGGTCTTTTGGTAGAAGAAAAGATGTTTATACAGTCTGTATTTCTTTTCCTAGAATGTTAGATTTTTTTTCTTAGCTATACCTCTACTAAGGGTTTATATCAGTAATTTTCTAAATTAGCCTTCTGCCTTAAAGCAGGGATGATGAAACATCTTAATTGCTTTTCTCAGAGACTGTCCTAGAGTTGCTTAATGAACCTTCAACCAAACCTCTGAAAAAATCTTCTACCCCCGCTGAAGCCATCTCAACAATTTCTTCTAAGAAATATAAAAAGACACCATCCCCCAAAATAAAAGCATCAACTGTGAGAACAGCTCCATCCAGTAAAAAGACACAGAAAATCAAGGCTGAAGATGAACATCACAGGTCAAAGCAGAAAAAGAAGGTTGCAAGGATTGCCAGAACTACACCAGCACCATCTGTGCCCAAAAAGAAGAGCTCCCACCTAACTGGAACCAAGAAGCTTCTTCCGAAGAAAGCAGCACAAACCAAGAGAAACTGGAGAAGAGGAGGAAAGAGAGTAAATTAAGCAGCAGCTTTTGAAAAAGCAAAAGTCATTTATAAGATGGTGAAACAAGTATTTTGAATAGCAACTAAATAAAAGAGAATCAGTTGATTTGTTATGCCAATATGTTTTCATGGACGAGCTCAGTATTGCTCTCAGGCACTCCTCCATTTATGTCAGTGTTAGCGGTCTTTGTATGTTCCATTAAACCTTAACAGCACCAACTTCCTAATATCAACTTTCTTTGCAAATGCTGCTGTGATGTCCTTTTTTGACATAGGTAGTTATGAGAGTCTGATGGACATTCACTGTTAAGTTTTGACCATGTTTATCTGTCTAATAAATCCAACTTCCTCCAGATTTCAAGATTTGCATCTTTAATGCAAGAATATGTCACTGGCCTCACCTTTCTTTTGGCATGGTTAGTTTTTTGGTCCTTGGCACTTGAATTTCAGTTCAAGTATATTTTAAAAGTAGTTGTCTTGCAGGTGACAATACAATTAACATTAAAAAAATGTATTAATGTATTTAAGTTGTAGATCCACCTGCAGGTTCCAAAGGATTCGATACGAACTTGGAAATGTTCAGCAAATCTAAAAATCCCACCAACCCATCAAAACCCAAACTGAAAGAACAGAAACTAGGCAATCCCCCCAAACTCCAGTTACAGCTGAGCTACTGAACTGAACGATTAATCAGGCTTCTAGCTGAACACAAAACCTGCAACTGGATTCTGTCCTTCTGCGTGCCGTGACGTGGGGCAGTTTGTGTTGCTTACACCTCTTCCACCGCACAAACTGCACCAAACTGATTTTGCCCCCATTGCCAGGTACACGGGTGTCCAGAGGGAACAGAAAAATGGACCTTGCAGAACAGCGAGCACCTAGCGCGGCCGGGGCAGGTTCCTGGGCACACCACCTCTCCTTTGCCGAGCCTTTTCTCTCTCTGTGAGTTTAGGAGGTGTTAGAGCCAGGGCTCCGGCCTTGAGGGCTCCTGGGGTGCAGACACCGTGGCAAGAGCAGAGTTCCTTCATGCACGGGCGTTACTGTGCACAAGGATTTGGAGAGAAAGGTTTTTGTGTTATTCTTGGTGTAAGCTGGAGAGTAGCAAACAGCAGCAGCGTGTTTGTTCCGGAGAAGTGTATCTGCTCGATTTGCGGAGCCATGCCCCGGCTTGGGCTGGGCCCGCACCTCCTCCCGTCGGGCTAACGTGGAGCCAAAGCCAACTGCACCATTTTGCAGCTTCAGCTTAAGATGGAACCGCCTTGGGCTTTCTCCTGCTGCCATCTTCTGGACTCGCTGTTCCGGGACGCAGCCGTGGCGCTAGGCCGGCCCTAGGCCGACACGGCCCCTGCTGCCTGGGTGCCAGTGTGTTTTCCACTCGGAGCGGGGTAGGACCGAGACCCGCCCAGCAGCGGGGAAGCGGCTCCGGCAGAAAATCACCTCATTAGAAAGGACAAAAAAAAAAAGAAAAAAAAGGAACTGTAGAAGCGAAAAGCTGGAGAGGCCCCAGCGAGGATCGAACTCGCGACCCCTGGTTTACAAGACCAGTGCTCTAACCACTGAGCTATGGAGCCACCTATCGCTTCCAGCCCTGCCGACGGCTGCTGTACCCGCCGTCCGCCGGAGCCGGGCGGCGCCGTGTGCCCGGCCCCTGGGGCCGCCGCCCCTTGCCTTGCACCGGCCCCCCCCGGGCGCCCGGTGAAGCCGGGTCTCTCGAGGCCCCAGCCGGGCTTCGTCAACCTCTGGGGCCGGCTCGGTGTCGCCTCGGCTGCCCCCGGTGCTCGGCAGCGGCTGGAAGCCGTTTAGGCCAAAGCCGGGGAGCTGCAGGCCCCGTCCGACTTCCGCTTCTCGGGTCTCAGGGGGCGCTGTAGCCTTCGTGGCCCTGCTCAGTCCTGTCCCCCAAAATTCACCCTGAGGTGGAAGAGCTGAGGTGAATGGGAATCAAAGCCTGAGTCCCCTCAAACAGCACGCTCACCCACGCCATATTGCCCAGGGATAGCTGAAGTACCTGGTTTATCGACAAGCTGGGGCAACTGCGTGTGCAGTTGCTATAAATGTGGAATAAACTAGCATTTGCACATAATTAAATACGCTATTGCAGTAAGAAGTATTTCAGCGACAAATTGAGGCTTGTGAAAGTGCTTCTTCAAGGGTTGTTAAAGTATTCTCCAGCCCCCAAACCATCTAGCAATGTAATCCACGACGGAGAAGTGGGAGCTGAGTCAAGATTTCGCGAAGTTGGGCTGCACGATGCTCTGTGCAGGGTGAAAGCCCCCCACCTCCCCCCCAAACAAAACCCCAAACAGCTTACACTGAGAGATTACAATCAACTTGGTGTTGTAAAGCCAAAGAGGTTTTGTGAAATAACTGTTGCAGAAAAATGGGTTTAATTTTCTTGCAAATAAACCACGAGCATATGTTGAAACCAACAGCATGATAGATATTGTACAGCCTCAGTTTCTCTCTTCATTTTTTACAGCGCAAGAAAGTCTGAAACCATTGAAGATTTTCCGCTTTTCTTTGCATACGAGAGCCGGTCTTTCGCATATAGTCTTCATCTGTCAGAGCTTAGAAGGAGGTGAAAAGGCAACCAAACGGGGAGACACTGCTCTGGGATAATGAGTCTGAGCAGTACTGCTGCACACTGGAATCACATTCTAGAAAAGCAGACACGATTTGCTAGGTACAAGCCTCAAATTGCATGTAACCAAAAATAAAGCTCCTTGAAATAAGAAGGCAGCGAAAAAGCTGCATTAAGGCATTAAAGGCCTTTCATCCGTTCCACACTCCACAGATTGTGAGCTAGGTCTTTTTTTTTTTTTTTTTTTTAATTATACCTTCTCTTTAAATAGATATTATCTCTGTGGGCAAACTAAACGTGTTCTGGTGAACTCTGTCTTGTTGTTTATGTAAGACACTAAAATTACTTTAAAATATCTTATCAAAATGCTTTTGACCTCTAATGTGGCAGCTGATATATTTGTGAAGTTTCACATTTCTTTGATGGTTGTTTTTTTTCCCTTCCCTTTGAAGTTGGTGGCTCTTTAGAGCTGGTGAAATTCTTCTAAAGAGGGCTAAAATGTCTGTGGTGAGTGTTCTGTTACTGCAAGGGGGAACTGAAATATAATTGTAGCTTGTGTTGTTAACTTTCCCTTTAAACTAGATAGGAGCAGAATTGTCTTACACTCTTCCTACAGTAAAACAAACCTACTTTAACCAGTCTAACAGAGCTGAACATCAGGGTGAGATATATATTGAGGACAGAACAGTGTTGAAATCAAGTTTTCTGTGGTGATATGGCTACTTGTCACTGTTGATTTTTAGGTGCAAAGTCTGTAACTGCCATAATTGCCGTGCCTCCAGATTCCCTTACTGTCTGCTTGGAGCTCACTGGAAGCTCTGTGTAGTGTAGCACACAGTCTTTGTCAGGCACCCCGGGCGGGATGCAAGAAGTGATGGAGAGACCATGCCATCAGTAAGACCTTTTTATAATAGAAACGAGGAAATGAGAAACTTCTCACAGATCTCACCTGAAGGTAAACCACTAAAATAGGTTGTCTGAATCATGGTCTAGAAATTGCCTGTTTCTCAGTTGACTGTAAAGGGAGCCTGTGCTGAAAATGTCAGCTGTTAAATGAGACAGATCTGGTACTGACAGGTTTGTTACCAACTAAGTTCTGGTAGTGACCAAACATACTGCAGAGGCATGGCTTGGGATGGATATGGTAACTATTAAATATAATTTAACAGACATAACAGCACCACATAGCTCTTGTCTGCAAACAGCTAATGCTTTTAGCTAGCCCATCCTCTCAGTCACATTTGCACAGGAATAAGCTTTAGTTTAAGAATATTTTGCTTAGATGTTTAAACTAGAATAAAAGTAGCTGGAAAGTTCCCATCAGAGGGCCAAGAGAACTTTTAGGTAGATGGAAAGATAAATTAAATGTCTGAAAAAGACTCTCAGAATATTTCTGCAACTGAACACATAGATTTTGAAAGTTAAGCAGTTGGGCAATAAAAAAAAAAGCCCATTTAGTCGTCAGTCTGACATTATTGCCGTTGAAAGCCACTAGGTGGAACCTAAGTACTGCGTGAAAGCCAGGGGAAAATGTTCATGTTTTAACAGACTTCAAATGCTAAGTGTGCATTCTTAACATACAGGTTTAAAAATAAATAAATCTGTAGGACAATTTACCTTTAAGGATGTGCCAAACATGAAAATTCTGTATTTATATATGCGCTGTAAATTTTCTGCTGATTTGCAGTTAAAACTTGTTACGTGTCCCCCTTGCTGTATCAGGCTTTTACCAAGCATTCATTCTTTTCAGTCTGGTTCACTGAATTAATGCTAATAAAAGTGGAGGGCTAATAGCAGTTGTATAGTAAAAGCAGTGTGAAAGCAAGCAGGCGGGCCCTTTGCAAACTGCCTTGCAGGTATAACCCATTTGTTTTTTTTTTTTTCCTTTTATACAGAACAGTTTTGTAACAGAGTCACTCCCAAGGTATGGAGGAATGCTGAAGGTCATTGGGAGCAGCACATAGCACATTTTCGTTTCCTGAGGAAAGCTGTTAAGAAGAAGCAAGATTTGAAAAGTACATCCTAAACCTTCTCTACGTCAAGGATAGGCAATGAGCTAGAAAAGTTCATGGCCAGTGTAAGAACAGGTGTAGTTTTACCCTCAGTCTGCACCAAGGCCATTATTAAAAAAACTGAATTAGTTGTTCCTGATCGGCTCCCTGAATGCCCTTAACAGCACCACTGAACAAATGTATGTTTAACTTTGTGTGAAGCTGGTGTCGGTTTGCAGATGTCAACCATGCTGCTGTGAATTTACATCCATCCCACTGTTAAGAGCAGAGAGCTAATCTCACACATATTCCAGATGATCTTGTTGTCATATTGTACATTCAACTGTTCAAAGGAGAAGCAAACCAAAGGATTGACTCTTCAGACAACAGGTTCATGATTTATCCCTGGAAATTTTCCTATACTCCAGTATTCTCCTCTCTAAACTCCTTTGAGTGGCTAGCCATCCAGGCTGGATTCAGTTTTACCAGTGTTTTTGCAAGATTCAGTTCTTTGTCGCACAAATCAGCTTTGGGCTGCTTCGGTCTGAGATAAATAGCAGTGAGAGCTTTCTCTGCAGATGTGGTGTGTCTCGTAACAGGTTGTCGTGGCTTGCCTACCTTTGTCCTTTTCACATCTCATTGTCTATTTCCCGGGACATCCTGGTGCACCAGGGATATTCTCAGCAGAAGTACAGATCACCAAAACACGCACGCTTGCCTTTCATTGCCAACCTCCACGAGAATGGATTTTCAGCACAGCACCAGTCTTTTTGTGAAATGTGATGTTCTGGGCCTTTTAGTTATTTGACAAATTCAGTACTGTCAGTTTTGTTTCTTAAAGAAACTCTGTAGTAACCTAGAGGTGCCCAAGTTTGATGTTTTCATTGTAATTGTCAAGTGCTGATGGATAAATTTGTTTTGTTCAGACACAAGGTTTTTTGTTTATTTGTTTGTTTTTGAATAAAATGTAATTATAGTCAGGGAACACTTTCAGCTAAGTTTGGGTGACTTTTGAAGCTGGTCACTGTGGTATTTCAGGCACTGAAGGATCTCAGGGTGTGGTTGAGCCCTGCCTTCTCTTCTGTGTGTGAAGCTTTAGGTGCTATTTGATTGAGAAATACCTGAAATGTCCTGTTGTTCTGTGGTTTAGACCTGATCAATATATTTTTTTAAATTAAATTAAATTAAATTAAATTAAATTTTATTTTATATTCTTTAAATTACACAGGAATGATTCACTTGTGCTTGAAGCACAGAGTACAGAAAACAAACAAACAAAAAGACTAGATATAAACAATCAAAAATAGCCTGTCATGATTTTTCCACTAGCAGTTACTATTTGCAGCAGAGGCTGCGAAGGCTATGTACAGGTTTGAGCTTGTATGCTCTTTGCATCCCTACTCCATTCTAGCATGAGATGCTGGTGAGCACCATTCCCTTCCTCCAGTACTCTGCTTTTCATAGGAAAGAAGTTGAAACACGCAGCAGATATGGTGACCATTCAAAATTAGTTTGGTACTGCCAGTAGTCATCTTTTGGACAAATATCTGTTGTCACATGCAAAAAAATCTTGCCTTTTTAACAGCATTTTGTGCAGCTCTGGAGGGGAGCCAGGGATTGATTGTCTTATGAAAATTAAATTCTCCTTCTTTTTCTTCAGGAAGGTGGCATAGTACATAAGGGACCCATAGAGATGATAATTTTCCACATATCTCTGTTTGCTCTTACGCCAGCTCATCTAATAGGTGTTTTGGTGCTCATCACTCATATTTGAGCATCACTACTTTTCTTTGGAGAAGCCATCACTACTCTCAAGTCAGACTGCGAAGTAACAGCTCTGTTTCTGCCTCATTGTGCACTCTTGTTGTGGAATATAAAGCAGTATTTTTTTTTTCTTCAGGCTAATGTGCATCTTACACACATCTTAAAGTGGGGGATTGAGGAAGAAGAGATGTTGTGTAAGCTAGTTCTGTTTGCAGCCAAGTTATTTATTTGATCCAGATCAGATTTGTGAAGGTATTTGCTAAAATATAGTGTTTCTGATTGTGATATATCTGGTGATCCTTAAGATCTTTGAAAAATTATGTTACCTGCTCCAAGCTGAACTGGCTGCAAGGGAAAGATATTTTTGTGACAGTTCTGCAGTTTGAGAAAGAGCTAGAATATTTTTTCTACCCTGCCCTGGATTAAAAATAAGTTGTGTCTATTTACATTGCTATCAAAAATACCTACTTGTTGAAAATGTTTAGAAAGCATGCTAGCTATAGGACATAGCATGCTAGCCATAGGACATAGTATTCTTCACTATGTAGGGGACTTGACAACATCTGTCCTTTGCATTGGAAACAGAGACAATCTTGAAGCCCAGATGTGGAGGGACAGAGAAAGATGACCACACACTTCACATCTCTGGGCTTCCTTGTCTGGAGCCACCAGAATGGTTGTCTGTGTTTAAGCACATGGTTGTCTATGGGTAAATAAAGTGCTGTAACATCTACATCTCACCATGCTCTGACCAGTGAAGCTGTGTACACGCTCCTCTGTCTGGGTGTGCTTTTTTTCTCTCTGAATCTTGTTAAAACCTACCTAGAGCTCCTTGCAGACTAAGCATGGCTGCACCATGCCTCTTAGCCCTGGCAAGCATGTCAGCTGTGAGAGCTGCCCCAAAGAGCATGATGAAAGCTATGTGCTGCCATTGCCCTGCTTCTTGTCCTCATCGTCACCTTTAAAAGCGCACGTGTTAGGAAATAGCTAGCCCACAGCTGTGCACGTGCCAGTCAGTCTGTCAATAAATATGTGTGTATGTACGTACGTACAAATGGTTGTGCTGTCTGGTTACATGCTGCCAAGTAGAGTATACAGCAACTGAGTTATTGTCTGGAGACACTAACCTTAAGGCCTTGGCTGTACATTTTCCAAAAAAGTGAGGAATGTAGGACAATCTTTGAGGTTGTTAATCCTGTCAAATTTGGCTGAGACCAGTTAGCAGATTTGAAGGTTACTTAGGAGTGGGGTTGGCAAACGGTGTAGTTTCATGAACCTTTTTCCAAGGAAAACCAAGCTAAAAATGTACTGATCACATTTTCCAAGCAAGCTTTTAAAATTCCTTGGAAAATTGACAATTCAGGAATGAGCGTGAGGCAGAGGAACCAGGAGATCCATACTCTAGGATGGACTTAACCTTGTGCCCTGTTTCTATATCTACACTTAACCTTGTGCCCTGTTTCCATAGCTGTCCAGCATTTCCCTCCAGACTTCACAAAGGGATGGTGTGTGTTTGTTTGTGCTCTATAAATACTATTATTATCAGTGTAAAAATAGAAGATTTCAGGTGGGCTGTAATGGAATAAAAATGTAACAGGATGGCCCAAAATTCCCTGTCTTGGGAAAAAAAAAAAAGGTGTTTTTTTTTTTCTGTTTTTAGACGCAAGGAACAACACTTCTTAATAAGCATCAGAACTTTTGTTTTAAATAAATATTTTATGGTGATTTCTTCCAAGGAGCTGTAAAACTATAGGTACGAATTTCATTTTGAAACTCAGTGGGATGTAGGGAATGTGTCCCAATGTGGCCAACACTATTGTAGAAGTAGTTGTCTCAATCATGTCCTATTTGCAAAGGTTTGAATATTTGGCTTAACAGAAGATGCAGCTACCCAAGGAAGACTGTGTTTCAATAACTAGTAAAGGCAAAAAAAAAAACATCCTGTCACAATTATCAGGCACTTTTCTTTCTCAAGTGCTCACATTCCCTTTCCTATGAAACACATCAGAGTCTCAAAGGCAGACTGTCTGTATGATAATCAAGAAATAAATTGTTCTGGAGCTCTCTTATGGTAGATGGAGGAAAGATGCAAATATAATAAATAGTACACAAACTGTGAAAAGCCAACTGTTGCTTAAGTGCTGGACATGACAAGTAGAGCTAGGTGATTTATTTTTTCTCCCAAGAAAAGTAAATGAACTGAAAATACTTTTTTGTTCCCAGCTCTTTTTCTGGTTTTGCCATATACTTGCTGCTAGAGACAAACATTTGAGGGTCAGAGACACAAAAGTGGCTGTATGTTATTCTTCTATTCAGTTAAGAATGTTCTGGCTCCATTTTCTTCTCTCTCTCCAATTTGGAGATCAGGATGTCACATGGGACCATGTGAAAGGCCTTACAGAAGTCCAGGCAGATGACATCAGTAGGTCTTCCCTTGTTGACTGATGCAGTCACTCCATCATAGAAGGCCACCAGGTTGGTCAGGCATGATTTGCCCTTGGTGAAGTCAAGCTGGCTGTCCCGGATCACCTCCTTGTCCTGCAGGGGCCTTAGCTTTGCTTCCAGGAGGATCTTTTCCATGATCTTGCCAGGGACAGAGGTGAGGCTCACTGGTCTGTAGTTCCCCAGGTCTTACTTTCTACCCTTTTTGAAAATGTGAGTGATGTTTCCCTTTTTCCAGTCATGAGGCACTTCACCTGACTGCCAGGACTTTTCAAATATGATGAAGAGAGGCTTGGCAACTCCATCAGCCAGCTCCCTCAGGACCCTGGGATGCAGTCATCAGGCCCCATGGACTTGTACCTGTTCAGTGTCATCGGGTGGTCTTGAACCTGCTCTTTGCTTACAGTGGGAGGGACTTTGCTCCCCTTGCCCTCACCTAGAGGTTCAGGGACTTGAGAGATGTTGGAAGCCTGAGTGCCAGTGGAGACTGAGGCAAAGAAGTTGTTGAGCACCTCAGCCTTCTCCATGGCTGTTGTTACCAGTTCTCCCTTCTCATTTATCAGAGGGGGTACACTCTCCTTGGCCTTTCTCTTCTGGCCAATGTACCTACAGAATCCCTTCTTGTTATTCTTTGCGTCCCTTGCCGATTTCATTTCCATCTGTGCCTTGGCTTTCCTGATCCCATCCCTGCACATCTGCAGGGATGCACATCTGTTCTCTTCCCAGGCCACCTGTCCCTGGTTCCACTGCCTGTGCATTTGCTTTTTAAACCTCAGTTTGACCAGCAGGTCCTTGCTCAGCCATATCGGTTTCTTGCCTTCCCTGCTTGATTTATTACATATGGGGATGTTCTTGCACTCTAAGAAAACTGTCCTTAAAGAGTTGCCAGTTCTGATATGTTCCTTTGTCCCTAAGGACAGTTTCCCAGTGGATCTCATCTACTAATTCTCTAAATGGCTGGAATTTTGCTTTTTGAAAGTTTAAGGTCCTGACTTTGTGCTTTGCCAGGCCCATATTCTTTGACACCATGAACTCAATTGGGGCATGGTCACTGCAGGCCAGGCTGCTTACAGCCTTAACCTCTTTAATGAGTTCATCTGCACTGGTGAGTTCCAGGTCCAGTAACGCTTCTCCTCTGGTTGGTTTATCTAATACCTGGACCAGGAAATTATCCTTGATGCACTCCAGGACTCTCCTGGATTGCTCACAGCCTGCTGGGTGGCTTTTCCAGCAGACATCTGGGTGGTTGGAGTTCCCCCTCAGGATGAGAGCGTGCGAGTGTGGTGCTTCTTGTAGCTGAAGCCAGAAGGCCTCATCAGCCGGCACCCCTTGATCAGGTGGCCTGCAGTAGGCCTCAGCCACAAGGTGTCCTTGATTGATCTGGTCCTTGATTTTTACCCACAAGTCCTCAACCTGTCTGTGGCTGTTTATCAGAGGCAGCTCTTCACAATCTATCCAGTTCTTAAATAGGGAAGGCAGGTGAGCCTCACCTCTGTGCCTGGGAGGATCGTGGAACAGGCCTTCCTGGAAGCCATGTTACGGCACATGTAAGACAAAAGGAGGCAGCACCCTTGTCCTTCCTTCCCTGCCTATGTCTTCTGTAAAGCTTGTAGCCCTCTGTTCTACTCTTCCAATTGTGGATTCATCCCAGTGTGTTTCTGTGATAGCAATTAGGTCATAGTTTTCTAATTGCACTGTGGCTTTCAACACCTCCTACTTGTTTCCCATAATGCATGCATTGGTGTAGAGCAGGGCTATTGGCCTCATCACCTCTTTAGAGAAGCCCTCCCTAATTCTTTTGGGACAATTCACAGGTATTTCCCTGTTACTTTCTAAATTGTTGGTGTTCAGTGGTTCTTTTCTGTCACTCAGAGGCCAATCTCCTTCTCCTCCTGAATCTAGTTTAAGATGGGGAGGGACTGTTTTTCAGGGCCTATAGTGACAGGACATTGGGTTACTGAATGCTGGAAAGCTGTGTTTCTCCCTCAAACTTTATGCTAGCAATTGTTAGAAACCTCTCCTCCCAAATTTGCTGCTGTAAAGCTTTCCTGAACCATTTTTTGGAAAGATGTGAAGGCCAGCTTTCGAGTCATCCACTCCTCTTCTGACACTGTTTCCATAAGCCTGCCAACTGAGCACCAAAAATCTGACGTCCTTGTGGGCTTAGGCAGATCTGCTGCTTCAGAATATGCTTTTGCTGACAAATCTCAGGTTTTCAGAATGGTAACGGGTTGTGTGCAAGTCTCTTCTTTGCTTCTGAAGGACCAGACTGTTCACAGAACCTTGAACTTCCTTTCTTTTGATTAAACTTAGTACCACAGTTCAGCTTTCTAATTGGTTTTATCTCCTCTGCCATTTCTCCTCCTTTTGATTGGGTTGGAAATACTGACAGTACAGCCTTCTTCGGAGTACTTACTGTTTTCTTTGGCTTTCCCAAATGTAATGCATCATGCAGATTTGAAAATCAATGGGAAATTAATGAATGAAATGTTCTGAATCTTGAAGATACGGATTAAGCTTTGTGCATAGCTTTTAGTTTGAGGCTTTTGTCTTTTAGATTAGCTCACTCTATAACAGTGCAGATATATCTATGACTGAGGTACCGGCTAGCTAATGAAGGCTAATGCAGGTGATACAACATAATTCAGACACTAGCTCCAATCTCAATTTTAATGGCTTTGAAAAATCCACTCAAGCAGAATTGTCAAGCAGACTCCATGATCAAATGTGTCCAAAAGCTTTAAAAGCACCACTAAGCATGTCAAATGAGACTGATGAGGTTAGATCACATCTGCATGAGGGAATAAATAGTTTTTGAGTGTAATTCACAAATCAGAAAGTTGGACTGTTGTAATCAAACTCCAAGCGAGCCTCTGCAGGCCATAAATATTAGCAGCTGTTCTTCATACATGACGGATCTTTTTCAAAGCTTATGCATGTATATTAATTCTTCTCCTAACTGAAATTTCTTTAAAGGATACCTCAACCTGCCATAGAGCAAAGAAGATATCTAAACATCTTAACTCACATAGATAACTGATACTGTGTTTGGAAATGCTCTTTCCAATTTACTTAGCTATTATGTGAGTGAATTTAAAAGTGACTCATTTGTAACCTCCAGTCAGGTCTGGTTGAAGGGCAGTGGATTTATCAAGCTCATGATTTCCGCAGCATGAAGTAGAACTGATTCAATGCCTGTGGAAAGTCTGGGTTAATATTTATGTGTAGTTGGAAACGGGAAGTGATCAGTGTCAGAATACAGAGGCACTTTTGCCCAGTAAATAAGAATTAAATCAGTCTTGAGTGGAGGTGGTAAGGAGTTTGTATATATGAATCTGAGCCTGTTTAGATCTCAGATCAGCAAAATATTTAAGTGGTGTCACTATCTGTGGTATTCAGAAGTGTGCTGAAATGCCTGGATGATAACAGTCCATAGTCCTTTTCTCTGCCTTCTAGTATGCCTTCATTTAACAGCTCTAATGTCTTGCTACTTTTCAGATTTATCTTTTCAGAAAGCCTTGTTTGTTTTTGTAATGGTGTTTTTTTGCCAGTCTCCACAGTCAGCCCCATTTAGAATGAGGAGAGAAGGAAGGATTCATTCCACTTACTGAAATACTGACTGTGAAACAGAGAGCAGGGTCATCTAATAAGACCTCGAGCATGAAATCAAGTGTGTTAAGACCACACTCCTTATCAGCAGGGCAATTCAAATATAGATTACATTGAATATCCTCAGCTTTGTGTTTGTTATGTATCACAGTGGCTTTATATGTCTGGGGCTATCAAATGCATCTTACCTGATGAGATAGGGAATAATTTAGAAGAATATCTATGAATTAGTGTTAGTCTTCCAATTAAGACGTCGGATTTTCTGGGTGTGCTTACGAGACATTCTTGTTTCCCTGCTAGCATTTCTGCATGGTAGGAAAGCTCTGTATCAGTGTTCCAGAAAAATCACAAAAAGAAAGGATGAGATGTGCCTTATGTACAGAGGGCAAAGCTCTGGTGTCCTCTCCACCAGTGCAACTATAGGCAAAAACCTACAGGAAATTGCACGTTTGTTTAATTGGCTGTTCTTCTGGTGGAAGCAATTCTGGCAGTGCAACAAATCTCCTGGCCAGTAGTGGACTGCTGTTTTCTTGTCAATAATATTAACTAACTTTCCATTTAGTTCTACAGTTGAAGCAGGATTGCTTCAGGTTTGAAGGCACTAGTGCCCAGTAAGAAGGCATAAGTAAATAAATAAATATTATGTGGAGGAAACAGTACTAAAAAAGAAATGCTTTTCAAGATTGATTCAGTTATTGTGGTTTTATAGTGAGTGACTGAAACTTGTTTGGATTCTTCCCAGAACAAATACACACACTTTTAAGTCCTCTGGAGAACAGAAAAAGAAGCAGCAGTAACACGGAAGCACCGATTTAATCTCTAGCCCAACAGATAATTTTGCGGTAGTGTGCAGTACACATGTTCACTCCTAAATCAATCTCATGCCTATAATTGCACATGTACATGTTTAACATTTTGAGTCCTTAAACATGTCTATTAAGGAAGTGTATGCAGACCCAAGTTGTTTTGCTGGTGCACTAAGTTAAGAAAAAAAATGCAAAGAAGCTTGGGTTTGCTTGTGCCCATTCCCTTACAGATGTCATTGGACTGAGAGCTCTCTGTAAGGAGAATTCTTTGTGTATATTCTGGGATGTCTGGAAAAAAGATAGTAATAAATACATCATTTCATATGGAGGGTGGATAATTCAATGCCTAAGAATGTGAACTGGACAATAAATCAATCCAAAGAGACATTCAGTTCTTTGGCGTTCATTTCTCCTTTTTCTTTCCCCAGTGAATGTTCCTCAGCAATCCTAGCAAGGGGGTGTTTTTATAAATGCCTTGCTGAAAATCTCAGGTCTTACTGGCTGTCCTCGTGAGAATTCAGAACTGCAGACTGGAAGGTGGTTCAATGCAGCTTATGTTTAAAGCAGTAAGTAGCAAGTCAAGATAATTTCACAACTAAGTTGTTTTAAACTGAACTGAATATTGCTTGTTCTAAATGACTCCTACTTGCTTGGTGAGAAGGAATAGCACATTGCTGTCCCCTCTGAACTCCTGAATTTGCAGTGATAATTGTACCACATGAATCTGGGTTTACGGTAATATCCAGTTACCTCTTCCATTTTCATCTTAGTATTGCTTGCTCCCAGTCTGACTCCCTTAGACTGTTAGTTCTATAAATCTTTGCCATAGAGGGCCATCAGGTTTGAAGGAAACTAGAAAAGATTGTTAACAAAAAGAAGCCTAATATCCTTTGTCCACTGGATACTGTACCAAAGGTAGATGTGATTACTCCAGTCTGATTTAGATAGTGCAGATTCCACAGCTAAATGCGTAAACTGAATACAATCTACCCCTACAACAATAGGGGTTTGTTAATTAGTTTGTTTACAGAAGCACTTACAGAAACAGTATGGTTCAGCAAGAGCTGGTCAATCAGACCATAGCTGAAGAAACACCAGAGAGACCCTTTACACCTGATCTGCTAGGAGACAGGTTAGAAAATATCAGTAACACCAGCTATTGGCTGCTGCAGTGTGCTTTTAGTGTCCTCTGTATGCTTTTGAGAGAAGCAGGGAGGGACTGTTTTTTCCACCTCGGTTGAAATACTCCTCCTTTTACAAGTACAACTTTGCCAAGAGAGAAAAAAAAAAAACAAAACTGAAAACTTGCCAGTCTAATAAACACGAAGATTATGTAGATGAAAATCCCAAAGCCCTTAGGCCCTGACCACAGTGTTGTTTAGATGAATTGGCAGAGCCTGAAAACCTTTATCTCATCTCTCTGACCTACGGTTATTCCCTTAAATGCCTTCTCCAGGATCATTCTCCCAGTTCCCATTTTAGCGTTTCTCTCCTGTGAAGCAATAAAAGGAAGCTCTCAGCTCATGTTATCTTTAAGTATTACTTGGAAAAGGAGCATCACTGAGACTGATGTTCTTGCTGTGGATCAATGTGTTTGTGGCCCAGCTTGGACTGAAGTATAGGTGTTGTTCTGAGACATGGTAGACAAAAACAGCCTCAGAGGCTGGAACAGTATTTGCGATAGTGCACGTCCATCTCCCATCAGTTTTGGATGCTGCTACCACCAGCTTTACTCACGCTGGTGGGCACTGTCTGTTGCAAGGAGTCCCACATTCGTGGCATCAGTCCTCACCTGTGAAAGGCCACAAAGCTTTGTCCTTGAGGAATCTTCTTCCTTAAGTGCTCCTTATGCTTGGATGGAGCTGTCAGACTTTAGATGATTACCTTATTTGACAATGGCTGCTTTGCAGGTCCCTGTGGGTGTATCCTAGATTCTGGGGTCCAGCCAAGCAATCCTTCTTTGTTAGGCCCAGGTAAAGGCACTCTGTGCTCTTGGCAGCGTGAATTATTCTCCGTTCTAAATGCGGAATCTCATACTCAGAATTAACATGACAGGTTGAGCTTCTCAAAGCTCTTTGGGCTGATCATGAGTTCAAGCTTGAAACTAGTTCCTGCATTAGAGGCAGAGCTGTGGTACCTCCAGTTGATGTATCTTGTAAAGGAGCAATTTACAGGAGTTGGGTAACAGGTCAAAGATAGAAGCAAAGGACATAGAGTTTCTTTCCTTTAGGAGAGAATCAGTCTGTTGTATACTGTATTTATGTTGTGAAGAACAGGTACTGCCTTATACTATGCTGTTCTAATCTATGCTAGATGACAACCTGAGTCTATGACAATCTAAGCCTGTTATTTTAAATGAGAATTTTAGCTGTGTAATTCAGGATCTGGACATTGTTTTGAGGTGCTTGCATTTCAAGCTACATTGCTTATGTTTAACATCCCTTCTGACTGTCATGATTGCTGCAGATGGAAAAATCATTTGGCTTGTGGGATGCTATTTAATAAAAATAATTCTTCATGTCTGAATTTATAAACTGTGATCAGTACCAACAGAGAAAACTGTAGGTGATCCCATCAGCAAATTCTCTATCAAGTGCTCCCCTCTGTTTTTCATTTTCACCTCAGACACAAGGGGAAGAAACTGGGACCCTTTCAGAGCTGTAATCTGCAATTGCCCTATGAAATTATGAGATTTGAATTACATACCTTGCTGTGCAGGGAGGGACATCACCTGAAACTGTCAGAGTTGGAATATATAAAACTGCACATATGATAATTTGTCCAAAGTTTCTATCAAAACGAAAATAAGGGAGATGTCTGTGTCAGCCAAAACGTCGCACCGTGCAGATTTAAAACAGGATGAAGTGATTTGCCGACCTCCATACTACTCACAGGGGCCAAATAAGTCTTCTCCCTATATAATCCCACCTGTTCTTGACACTCCAGCCACAGCTAGGCAGCTGATAATGTGCAGTGTCACTAACCCACTGGGTCACATACTGTATGAAGCTCAGCATTTTGCAGGTTGCTGTCTGTCTTTGAAAGAAAGGCAGTGGCACAATGCATAAAGAGTTTATTTGTCTTTTACTATTTGTCTTCATCATCTCACTGATTTTCATCTGTAGTTCTGCTCAATAATGGCAGTAAGAAAATGTTAGGGAAATGTACCTGGGGGCTATATCCCAGAATTGCCAGTTATGCTATCTAATAGATACAGGCTGTTTATCAAAGCAACTGTAGACAAGAACTTCTTTGAAGCAGCTGCCTGGGGAAAGTGTTTTTCATGAGCTAGGGGAAAGAAGGTGTATAGAAGGTTGAGAGTGGATCTGGAGCTATGTAGTTTTTGTTTGTTTGTTTGTTTATTTGTTTCAGAGATTATAGGTAGGGTGAGGTTATGGGAGTTGAGAATGTGGAGCACAGGTAGCCTGTGAGCAGTGTGTGAGGCAGGTTGTGTGAGAGGATCCCAAAAACATATTAGAGAAATTAGAGAATTTTTCTCAAGCTCTGTTAAGCTTTGTGCAACTGCCTATGTAACCCTAAAATAAGTTCTTGTATCTACTGAACTCACTTGCAAATAATCTGCATGAAAATTCTATAAATTTAATACCCTTGGACAGCTCGAAAGTATTGGACTGCATAAGGTCATACCAGGTCAGTTCTCACCCTTGTAAACCTGCCAGCCTCGTACAACAGTGATTCAAGAAGAAACATAGGAATGTCTTATGGTGGGAACAGTGACATTTCTGTCAGCGTGGCTCCTGCAGTTCCTGCCTGTTGTTGCATCTGCCAGCGTGAACAAAATGTGGTGGTGAATTTGTGATGTAGGAACTGGAAGGGAGCTCACATCACACCCAGCCTTTGTATGACACAACTTGTGAGTCCTCTTGAGCTGGTGAGGTTTCCAGCTGGTGACTGATTAAGGTGGGCTCATGTGCAATGTAATGCAAGGAGGCGTGCAGTCTCCCCGTAAGTGCTCCTGTTACATCCCTGTGCACGTTCAGTGGGAAGTCTGACACCCCGGATGCTGACAGTTGTGTCATATCCTCCCAGCATTCCGAGAGAGAGATTTAAAACATTTACACTAGCAATGCTTGTCTACCTTTTAGTTCTATCTGCTTCAAACCCATGGTTTTAAAGGCTGCAAGGTACCCTCGACTTGCATTTTCAAGCTTGGTGATATTATTTTGTTAAAGGCACACTTACTGAACTTACTGTGTAGTGTAGTGCCTAGCTCTTTAACCAGTAATACCTGTGTCAGGAATCTTGCACAACAGGAGGGAATATTCTGTGTATGAGTTATGATATCACAAAGGAAAACTTGAGGTAGAAATGAGATGAGTTAGGCCCTGATTTGTCCATCTGAGCATGTGCAACAAATACAGTTCTCAACTGCACATGTTTTTTTCCCCTTTGTTTGGCTGTTGAGCAGTGGTAAGTATGATACTAGGGTTGCCATACAAAAAACTCCTTCTTGAGTTGCAGGATCAAAAGGAAATGCACTGTGAAGCTTGGCCCAGAGAGGAGGCTATGTGGGACACAAGGTCAGTGTGAGGGGTAGGAAGAAGTCACTTTTATCTTTTAAAGGCAGATGAGTTTAATTTGAGATGACAACGCCAGAATCGATTCCAGCCTTTCACTCCCACCTCTGCCTCTCTGATCATGCTACCAGTGCTGACACAAGCATTCAAAAACCAGTACAACTTGATGCAGCTCCCAGTTGCCAGTGGAAATGGGAAGGCATGTCAGGAGTGGGAAATGAGAGTCTTTCTTGGCTGCAGCTGGTTTGCTTAAAGTAGTCATGGAACCACAGCTCATGCATATAGTTACTCACAGGTTGTAGTTGTAGCCATGATTTTTTTTCCCCCAGATCTAACACCGTTAGATTTCATTTAGTGAAATATCCTTGTTTTGGAGACACTTGCAGTATGCTTTATGTCCAGTGTACCTCAAGTTATTGGTAAGCACTTTCAAACTCTTCATGTTTTTCTGCTTCGAGATCAAAGAGGAGGAATCCCTGGATTTGGCTCATCCAGGTATGGTGCTATGCTCATTTCCATGCTGCCCTGTAACAGATCACAAAAGCACATCTAGAAGCAGGAGATGTTGAACTCACACATGGGTACTAGTTTTTAGCTTTGTGCTACAGCAGTTCAGTCTCTCAGTTTGCCTCAAGTCCATCCAGTTCCTTTCCTCTTCCTGTGTCTTTGGGCATACATTTTAGGCAGTAATTCTCTCCCTTTACTCCAGAGTAAAAAAAAAAAAAAAAAAAAAAAAAATGAGAGGTGGGACGTGTGGGGCAGACAGTCCTCTTCGTGGTACCTGGACACTCTTGTTGGTGTGACAGCTGGCAAAGGGTAGTTAGGACAACGCATTGGTATGGTTTTGTACCCAGTTGTTCTCCACGCAGCTCTGCTGTTCTGAAGTGAGAAGCGTTGAGCTTGTCACCTCCAGTGGGAGCTATCTGTCCCTCCTGGTGTAAAAGGCAAACTGTCTTCCTGAGCTTGGAAAATCATTAGGGGCTTGGGAGCTGCTCACTTAGGCTGTTGGTGGTGCAGATGGAAAGCAAACAGAGGCAAAAGAGGGTCAGTAACAAGGAAAAGGAAGGCAGTCCCAGTACATGCTGTTCTCTCGCCAGCTTCTGGAAGGAGAACAAGCTGTGTAGGAAAACTGAGGCACACTGCTTTCTGCACAGTGGGTATAATTACAGGTCTTTGAGGAGTGGAGAATTAATGTTTCCATTGCTTCGATGAAAAGCACTATGCACACAAAATGTTTGCTGTTGCGAAACTGATCCTATTTCATGATGTTTATCAACAGCTGATCTGTTCAATTGCTGTCTTGCCCATTACAGGGGTGAGGAGGCATTAGAAAGGTGTTCTGTTTGCTTTCCTTAATGTCTGATTCCCGTGCTGTTGGCTGTGAAATCATTAAGCTTATTCAAAAGGCGTCTGTGCAGATTTGTTTTTGAAAACTTTATAGAGATCTGTGGACAAATTGACTAAGCCCAGGGCATTTCCAGAACGCATATCCTTAATCGTATTAAACACTTCAGAGCCATCTGACGGATTGTCTCACAGTTCAGCCATCTGGTCTGGAAATTTAGGCAAGATTTACTTTATGGAGAAACTCTGAGTCACTCACACTGGAGGTTCATTAGATGGCTCCTGGGCTGCTCTTTGATGGAGAAAGGCTAGTATAGTGTCACTGCTGATAGTATGCTAATTGAGAGAAACATAAGGTTTTAGGGGCTCATTAGTTTTGATTAATCAGGCTAAAAACATTCGCCTTTCTTGTCTTTGCAAAAAGACTAGTTGCTCACACTAGTCCAAACCCAAACAATTAAATGTTGGTATTGTTCTTTTAGGTTTACAAAGTTCACTTCACTTTTAAAACAAATTCATGTTGTCTTTTAGGTAGTTAAGACTTGATTACCACACACTCACAAGCTTGCAACACCCATGTGAGGAAAGGAAGTACGTTTATATCACAGTAGCAATGGGAGGTTGTATGGAAAAATAAAGTCACGTAGGAGAAGATGACTTTCACCGAGGTGTGCACCATGCAGGCCTCTTCATGACTGCTGGTTCTTGTGCGCTCACTCTCTTTCTCTGAGGTTGAAGAACTCTGTAAATAAAGTTCAAAGAGATTCCCGGGGGGGAGATCAGGGGCTGTGAGGCAACTCTTGTCCCCAGGCCAAGTGCACGCATTGCACGTGGGCTCAAGAAAGTTCCTCTCTCAATGAGGAGATTATTAATGCCTTCTCTTGATGTGCTCCGTGTGCCCTGTGCTGTCAAGCCCAAAGGCTATCAGGATACTGGCTTTCCATGCAGTGAAGTTCAGCACTAGTTTTTCATTTTCTTTTGCATTGATCTATATTCCGTGCTGGCAAGGGGAATCAGGGTGACTGATAATGAAAGGCAAGACAAGCAGTTGGAGAATGCTTTCAATTATATGCTGAAGTCATTGCAGATTCAGTTTTCAAGATTTTGGCCAATAAAACAAGTATTCCTATTTAAAATTATTTTGAGACTAGGGATCTCTTTGTGTGCATGAAACTCGAGATATTTGGGCCTAAGAACACACAGTGTGTCCAGGAACACTGTGGGCCATGGGAGGTTCTACCAGCCTGACTCTCCAGAGAGTCACTTTTAAATTTACAAGAGAACCCTAACTTTGATTTGGTTTGAAATCAAATCCTGAACTCTCAATGTCCTCAAAGCTGAATTGTATCTGGAGACACATCTGGAGGCTATCCGATTCCTCCCGAGTCTCAGATTTGAAGTAAGTGAGTCAAAATGAAAAATGAAGTCTGCTGAGCTAGAACTTGTGCTCCACCATCAGATCACAGATGTATGGCGGTCAGCAGTGCCAGAAGGGGATGCTTTCCTTCTCTCTAGATTTGCCAAAGTATTTCACCAGCAGACCTGACCACCCAAGAGACTGTTACAGTTGTGTGTATAATATGGGAGACTTTCTGGCTCCCTACGTCAGGTTATATGAGTTCAATGTGTCATGGAGCAAATGTTGAATTACCTTTTTTTCCCCCTTTGCTCCCCTCTCTCTCCCTTGCTCTCTCATGCCCCTTTCCCAGCTCTTCCCACTGAGGACATTTATCAAAGAGCAGTTTCATTTATGCAGCTGATCTAGTCTGTCACACAAGGGCAGCCCTGCTATGAGCACACTATGCTTGAATAAGATTCGTTAATTGTAAGACATGGTGGAATTCTTTGCCTTTTACTTCTTTAACCTTCCTCCTCTGGTTAGGAAATGTCGAGCAGTGATGGCTCTGACTGCCTGGTGTGATCCCAAGATGAAAACTCAAGTTCTGATCATTTCTGTATGCTAAGAGGGGCTGACTCCTCCTGGTTTCCTAGGGGTAATTCTCAGATGCAATGGCAGGGAAGTGAAATTACATAATTCAGTACTTGATGTGGGACATTTCCCTTTCTAGTACTTATTTAGGTGACACAGCAAGCAATGATAGCTTGCAGCAGGGCTGCAGTTTTGGTGTGTTTTTGATGTCTGAGTGAAAAGACTGTTGGGTGAAGAGACTGTGTGTTCTGCCCAGTTTTATTCCTGGTTCTCTTACAATCTGCTGTTATTTTCTGATGTGCTTCAGAACTTGCAGTTTCAGAAAGAGAGTACAACAGTGGCTTGAGGCCGTCTCTGCTTCTATTCCTCAGCTTCTCAGATGCTCAGGGGCCAGTTTAAATTAGAGCAGTCCCTGTGGGTGCTCTTGCAGCTGCCGTACCGAGCTACTTCTGTTTCTGGAGCGCAGAATGCCTCAATCGCGCCCCACTCCCTGACATTGCCCCTGTGCCAAGGGCAGAGATGGTAGCACTTTACAAATGTGTGCAGGCCCCATGCTGCTCTGTAGCTGCTGCTACATTGCTGGAGCAGTGTGTGAAGGCTGAAATGGGTCACAGGTCTGTAAAATGCTGATATTATTTCAAACAAGCAAACAAACAACCCCCCTCTGGTTACAAAGCAAACAAAGAAGCTATATTTTCCTGGAAGAACTTCCCACGAAGCATTCCATCCAGCTCTTACAATTGCATCACTGTTTGGGCAAACCATATACAACTGAGTTTTCCTTCACTGAAGCCTGTGTAGTTTTGTGCAATAGAAAGAATTTTCCATTACACAGGAATGTAATAGTGTTTTGTGCTTGATATTCATGCAGTGTGGTGTGGGTCTCTGACTAAAACATCCTGTTTGAACATGAAGCATCAGCAATGAACTCATTAAGCTGTACATTAAACCCCTCCCGTAATGTAGGTCTAGTTGTCTTCTGCCTGTCACAGACATAACGGAGTAAAAACTAACCAGTTACAATCCCACAGCTGAGGGTACAATGTAAAGACACCTCAATGCTGCTGTGAGTATTCTGGTGGATTACAAGAGCAGCCTGTGGTGGATTACAAGAGAAGCGCATGAGTTGATGCTCCTGACAAATATGAGCTGATGTTCCAGACACAACATCGTGCTTTAATAGCCTCATTACTTCAGTGAGGCATGTGTTGGCCACACCTGATCAGTGATTTCCTATTCCCCATTTAGATGGGGAGATGGAGATCAACACATCTGTGCCCTCCCTTTGCTCTACGTGATTAGCACAGACCTTCCCCAGCAGTCTAAATACTGAGGTCTCTGCTGTGGCTCCCAGGTATATCATCTGTTCCCTTCCCCACGGTCAAAATGCTTTTCCATTGTGAGCGTAGTGTGAACACTATAGCAAACATTATGCATTCTTATATTTTTGTTCCGAATACTGAATTTTGTATGTTATTCCTTAACCTCATGACAGTATTTCTGAAATACTTACAATACATTGCCTCAAGTGAAGGAGGGACGAAGTGGCTTGATGGCCTAAATATCAAGGGTCTAATTGCTCTCTTCCACAGAAATGAACTTGCAGGGGACTGAGAAAGGACTCATTTAGAGGTATTTTCTTACAGTTTTTGATCCAGGACAGTTGGAATATGTCCCTTCCAGCTGAAATGTGGAATTTCCTGCCAAAACTCTCATGCAGATCCTGCAGAACTCTGATCAAGTCTGTGCCCATTGTAATGATGATGTGAGTTCTGGACTAGTTGCTGTATTCTTTGCTGCTCTGTTCAGATCCTGCCAAATCAAGTGGCAGAGCTTTACAAAGACAAGTGTTTAGGTCAGATAATGGTTAGAGATGAGCCAGCCCAGCCTTTTCTATGCTGTCTGCAGATGCGTGTGTTCTGTGAACTCAGGGAAGCGTGGGGAAGGACATTCTAGTTTCTGAGGTGTAAATCCCTGAGAATCAGTTGCTTGTTCTACTCTGAGGAAGAATGAATGGCGTTTCTTTCAAGACAATGTATGCCATGGACTTTAAGAATCCCATGCATATTGTATAATGCCAGGATTTGGCCTGGCTTGTCTCTCTCAGCCTTTTACTCCTCTCCCATGCAATGCAGGAGTTGAAGAATGTGCTGTGTACCTGGCTGAATTTTACTTATGTTATGTGCACAGCGTCAATTCCTGTATTGGTCAGTGTTAGAGAAGGGAGAAAGAAGAGGTACGCATGAATCTTTTACTCCTGAAAACCTATTCTGTTTGGTAGACATCCCTGAGAGATGTACTTGGCCAGTGTGCTGAAAAGCAGTAGTGTTGATACCAAGAGCTGTAAGTACAGCCAGTTCAGGGAAACCAGCTCCCTCTTTGTCCAGCAGAAACCCTTGGCCCAGGGGCAAACTTCGATGTCACTGCGCTGTTGGACATTCCAGAGTGCTAGAGCCACATCTCTAGATGCTCTGGTGGCAAAATGGGTTTAAACAGGCAGCATGTCAGCTATCCCTGTCTGTAAAAGTACTGAGAAGTCTGGTATGGATGGGTGCTGATATCATGGGGCTGTTTGTACTTGCATAGAGCACCACATGTCTTGCTTTGCTTAACAAGCCTGGAGAATTTATCAGAAAAGAAGTAAGGGTTAAGGCGTACATAATTCAGTTCATTTTGGAGGTGAACAAATAATTTATAAAGCAAAAATTGAAAATGTTGATCAAAAACAGACTTTGAAAACAGCTCGGTCTTGCCAATTCCTATGGCACAAGAAGATATAGCTTCTTTCCAGTACTCTAGGTTTACAAAATCTTTGGGGCCAATTTTCAGCCCATGTGAATCAGCAAAGCTATTTTATGCTGACTTGCGTCAGTTTATTTATGTTTTCCTACAGCCTATGCAGCACCAGTGCCAGGTCCTTACAAATAAGCCATATTTCACTATGCCAGCAGATATTTCAAAAGGCAGTTCCTAGATATAAAATCGTGTGTACTGTGCCAATCCTAGTTGTCAAATCGTACCTACCTCTTACCACTCCTCATCGTCTTGATAGCATGCTGGTGGACGTCATGACATGCTTGGTTACTTTGGCATCATGACTCCGTGTTCACACCTCCTTGAGCCTAGTCCAGAGCAGATATGGACCTGGTGAGAGAAATATTTGTGAAAGGGAGGGTTTTTCCTCTTATGTATTGTTTTAGAATGTGCTCTCCACCTGCAGTGCCCATTGTCTTAAAATGGATGGTAATGGGCTACTGGTCTGACTTTGTTTGAAAACTGTTCATCTGTTATTCATATGAGATTGATCATTTATTTATTTATTTAAATCCTTAAAACACAGAGCATACAGTCATTTTAGTGCCAACAGGGAGAGGAAAATGGTATAAGATACTCTCACTGAATGTGTTTTTATCATCTGTTCTTACAGTTAGTTTGCTCTCTGAGGTACTCAGTCATTTGTAAGCAATAGCTGGAGAAAAGAGATGTTAAGATGCACTGTTCCAGAAAGCAGAAGGGAGATTTTCATCTCTAGATCTCAGTGTAATGGTAGCTTCAGTGAACACAGAACTTGACAGCCTTTTTTTTTTCAACAGCTGCATTCCTTCTCCCTTCTCATTATATGGAGAGAAAGCGAATCCCTGGGAACTTAGTCATGGGTGAAAGGAAGTCTCCTGAGCCAGGTGGCGGCAATGCTGAGATCCTTTTAGATCTTGCACATCGTATGGGATTAGCTGGGGTCAAAGGTTTGGTGGAAAGCTGTGGGGCTGCTGTTCAAGTCCATGAACAGTGTCAGGGAGCAGCAGGGGCAGGCTGTTCCCCAGCAGAAAGGGAGCTGGGAACAGTAACAGGCTGGGAGATGCAGGGTCCTTACCAGCAAGGGTGCGGTGCCACAGCACCAGAGCGATGCTGTTGAGAGGCAGCCAAGTTCGGGCAAGAGTCCAGACTGTTGGACAGAGGAGGGAAACAGACTTTCATGGAAATATTTATTCAATCAGAAGAAAATCCTGGAGCCTAGTTTCCTTACGCTCTCACCTGTTCTCTCCATTTTGTAGTGTATATGGAGGACTCCCCTGGTCAGACATCTCTTGTCACACCACAAAACAAATATGGTCAGGTAGTAGTAGCGAGGCTACAGGAAAGCTTTTATGTCCTCACACGACTCCTGAAAATAGAGTTGTATTTGACTACTGAGTTCTTGGCTTATATTAGAAATGCAAAATCTCATGCCAACTCAGTATTAAGACTACATGTTTAAAATAGCTCAAGGTCCGGAAGTACAAAATTCAGGTTCCAGTTGCAACTCTGACTCACAGTCCGATTGCACATTCCAGGATTTAGTGTTTTCCCTTCCTGTTTAAGTGTATAAATGGTTGGTAGAACATATGCCTATTTCAAGACTTCTCCCAGTTCCCAGCAGAAACCAGAAGTGGAATAGAAATAGAAATTAGAAATAATTTTATTAAAACTAGAATGAATAGAAAAAACACTGGCTAAATCTAAACTTTGGCATCTTTGGAGTTCGGATGTGGAGCTGAATTTGGCCGTGACCCAACATGAATGAATATGAACATCCTTTATATTACATTGTTTTATCAGTTGCTCATTATCATGAAAAAGCATTCAAATAAAACCTAGTTGCTATTAAGACCCATTTCTGGTAAGCCATCAACAAAAGAGCAAGTGATGGCATTGCTCCAGTGAAAACATTTGGTTTAGTTTGTTCTGATTTTTTACAAGACCTTTTCATCACCATCAGCTGAACTGTTATTTATCATTGTCATTGGTGTTTTCAGAGGGGCTTCAACCTATATTCCTCTTTTTCTCTTAGCACAGTAAGTAGCTTATCTGAAAATAAAATACAACAGGCTTTGCTGTACATTCATTCTGCAACTGCCTGTTTCTGATGTCAATTTTTTTTTTGTTGTAAAGGGACAAGTCTGCTTTTAAACTCAAACCTCTCAGTCAGAATTCCATTTAAGGGCAGTTTGCTTTGTGCTGGTGAAAATCCACTGTAGACACATGTGGATGCCAGCTCTTATTCCCGATGGAAGAAGTGCGTTTTTTTAAAGTATATATTTGTTTTTCTCAAGAACTGATTTTGTCACACACTGATGAAAGCAAAGGCAAGATACGGGGAATATCAGTGCAGGTGACTGACAAGAAAACCAGAGAGGGCATTATCAGATACTTTAATGCAGAAAAAACAAATCTCTGTCCTAGAAGATATTCAACATGTTGAACAGCGTGAATTTTTAAAACTGCTTACCTGACAAGGGGAGTTACCTCTTGAAATGTCACATTTACTCCTACTGTTTCTGAAGTATTTTTCACTATGTGCATTTAGAAGAATGCCATTTTTGGTCAGAGGGATGCTCTCTGTGAGTTTTTTAGTTGTTGTTTCAGACAGTTTGAACTCTGTTCCCACTTACAGCGAGGTATCAATGGAAATCTTGCAAATTTACAGCAGAAGCTGATTCTGACCACTTCTCCTGTAACCTGAACTGTATGAAGAGGAGATGTTTGATAGCCTGAGTGAAAAGATAAACTCTTCTGTCATTATTTTAGGGTGGTTTGGAGGTAGAAGTCTAAATCTCAGAGAGCTTTTATCACCTTTAAGTGCTCAAGTCCAAGCTTTGTACACTTCTAGAATAGCCTCCCATAAAATTGGTCTACTCTATCTTAAAAAAAAAAAACAAAGAAACAAACAAAAATCCCTCAACAGTTATTTTCTGTAAGGAATCTTCTGTAAGGATTTAAATCTGAAAACAGGACAGAAAGCAGAAGGAACAAATACTGACAGAGATTTGTCGATGATGATTAGGTTAAAGAAGGTATAAATATCTACCTATATTTAAAATGAATAAAGATGTTCTTACTCTTTGGAATGCAGTAGTAACTAAAACCTTATATAACTTCCCCAATTAACAAGCCTTAATGAAGTCATATTTGATTGTACATATTTGTGTTATCCCCTCAAGCAAAGAAGAGTCTCTGCGTTGCAGAGGTGTTAGCTAGTATGGACAATCATTTATATGTGCTGCACACTGCAAGCTTTTCCATTCCCCCAGGATCCCTTTTCAGCAGCAGTTAAGGCAATATGCCACGCAGGAATAGAGAGGAGATTGTACATTGTAATTTAGCAAGCCAACAAGGCAAAATACAGCTGTTGGAGGAAGTGTAGCGTAGGGCAAATAGTTAGCAGCAGCTTCACAGCCAATTTTGATAGTATTATTTATATTGTAGAAGTACATGCTCTTACCACCAGTGCCAGGACTCTTCTGAAAAACACTGTGAAGAAGGAAATCTTTGATTTCAAAGAGCAGCAAGAACTTTTTTTGTTGTTTTTGTTTCAACTCATGTTTTTTTCTCCCTCCCACAGAAAAAAAAGCTTTACAATGTTGGAACAATGTTTGTTGTATTCAATTATCTATGGTAATTTGTCTCACATGATAAAGCTCACTGTCAGCAGCAGTTAGCTTGCATGATATGCATTGTGTTGTTGCCATGTTGAGTAAAGTACAAGGTATCATAAGGTGAGTGTCTGCTTGATGTGGCTGGGATACAGGCGTCGAGTTGAAAAATATGTGAAATCCAATAGATTGCTCTAGAATTTTCTCCCAGTGGAAAGGAACCGATATTGAATGGTGGGATGTAGGGTCTCTCTTTCTGACTTGGGACCCATCACAGACAAGGAACAAGGCATGCAGTGGATCAGAGAAGAGCACGACCTTGCCCTTACAGACCCTTGTGCCTACCCTTCACATTTGCCTTCTTGAGAGCTGCCTGCTGTGTAGCAGTGCTGACGGGGTGTACAAGCCTGCTGGCTCCTCTGACTTCTGCCCGCCCTTGCCTGACTGCAGCCCTTTCTCTAGAGTGGTTCCGTCACTGATGGTGTTCACTGGGATCAAGCCATGAAACACGCCTGTCCCCAGCGAGCTGCAATTCCCAACACCATGGGATTTTTCAAGAGAACGACTATGACCTTCAGACTGAGTTTGATGAGACTTACAAGTACTAACCCTGCTAAGTGCGAGGTGGCCTTGTATAGTATTGGGATGTGCTCCAGGCAAGTGCTGTTCCCTGTGCTTTTTCAGCTCAGCACTATATCAGAGCATTGGGGGCTTTGCTGCAATTATTGACCCAATTTATTAAAATGTTAATAAGAGCTGCCTATGCTGCAAAGGAGTCAGGAAGTATCTGGAAAATGTCTCCTGAAGAGCCATTACAGTTCCCAGTGCATGCATATGGTACTAAAAAGCACTTAACTGCACTCAGGCAAACACACGGCTGTACCGTCTGAGCTGTCCTGTGCTCAGTGGAGTCGGTGGATGTATCCGCACTAGCACGTGGGCTTTCATATATCATCTTGAGTTGTCACAGTTCTCCACAGGAAAGAGCGCTCAGATGACAGTGAGCGAACGCGGTTAGCTTGTGAGTGTAGAGGAGTGCATATTTTATAACTCACTTACTGCATCTGGCCTTGCCCTAGATTTCACAGGTCTACCTTAATCGTCCTTCTGGTGACGGCTTTGATCTTCCACATACCAGCTACAAGCCAGATTGCTCCCTGTTCCAACACATATTTCTCCGGCTGATATAAACACGTGACAAGGAGCACATTGAAACGAACAAGAGCTCTGCCAAAACTGAACTTTCTCCTGCACTGTGGTTCTTTGTGGGACAGGATGGAGGGACAGACCACGGGGGGAGAAGTTGCTCACTAGTGTACAACTAGAAGGGGCTCAGATGCCACAGTAATGGCGGTAGCATCATAGTTCTGTGCCCTTGTCCTGTGCTCAGATTCTGCCACAGGCTGTGCTGGCGCTGTTAAGCTAGCATAAAGGCTCTCGTGATGTCTTAACAGTTTACCAACATATTAGGATTGTCATAAGCCAAATGTGCCAGTGAATGTCTGGAAAAGATATCTTCAGTTGCTTTGGTACAGCCCAGTTGGGAACTGTTAGGGCAGTCCACTGGTGGTTGGGGAAGGAATCGAGAGTTTGAGTCAGAAAGCTGGTGCTGAGAGCAGCTTTTTCTTTATCTGGAGGGTGAGTATGGAGCAGGCAGGAGGGGAACCATTAATGAGGTGGTCGCTGGTTTTGTCCCCCAGTGGCTGGTACCTAGGACTTTTCTGGGGGTCAGAAGACTGTATTCTCCTTACACTGCAAAGTTCTCAGAAAGCAGAAGGATTCACACTGTCTGGGGACCTGTGTGGAGAATAGTCAGATTTTTAGTGTCACTGATAAACATCAGCCTTGGGCAAAGAGGAACTGAGCAGCTTGTTCTTGTTTATCTCCTATACAAACTTTGTGGATGGAGGTCCGCAGGCCTGGTGTGAGAGGTTGCTGAAGCAGGGAGTCTTGTGTTGGTGGGATGACACTGTTTTGGTGGCAGAACAGAATCTTGAAGGCCACAGTGCCTGAAGTGAAACCTTTTGCTTCATTATGTGTAAAGTGAATATTACAGTTAACACTCCCTGAACATGATAATGAGCTTAATGAAGTACATGGTAAACATATATGACCATAGTACTCAACTCTTCTTCCAAATCATGCTAAATGTCACCCCCAAGGAGGGAAAGGTGAGGTTGAGATATAGAAGAGTGTTAGGATATAAAAGAGTGTAAAAAAAAGAAAGTTAGTGCTACTTAAAAAAAAAAAAAGTTGGTGTTAGGAAAAAAGTTAGTTAGAAAAAAAGAAGAGCTGGGAGGAGAAAGAAGAAATAGGAAACCTAGAAGACAGTTAATGGGCTGTGCTCCTTCTCCTCCACCAAGACAATAAGTAAAACATTAACAGTAGAAAAGAACCATGTGCTCATAAGAAAGTCAAATGTGATTTTAGAAGGCATAGAAAGGGAGTCAACAGCCCCAAGAAGGAGAAGACATTTTCAGAGCGGTGTTTAGAGTAATGGAATGAGACAAAGGAAAGAACTTGGGCTGAGTACATAGGAAATTTGCGTAGCTGTGAGATTCATTACACCAACAGATACTTTCCCAGGACACAAGGTGGAAGAATCCCTTGCTTGAGTAATTGAAAACTGATGGGTGGATAAGCCCTGGGAAATAAATGATCCTTCTTGTTAGACTGGGAGAGGGACTTGGACTTTCCCATCTCTAAGCTCAAGAATTGTGTTTGAGGGAACAGAGTAACAGGACTCCCTTTCTCTGTGCCAAAAGGTCTCCTCTATCTTCTGTGGTTCTCACACCCACAGAACACCAGGCTCTTGCACATGAAGGTACCTTGTTGACTGTTTTTATTTTTTTTCCTAAGTATTAAAAAAATCTTTTAGGACAGTTATAAGTCATCTTCATGGGGGTGACTACATGGAGTATTCAAAGTAAGTTTAGTAGTTGCTCTGAGCACCTGAGATGTTAAAAATGGTAAGATTTTCATGCATAATGCAAAGTCCTACCTCACCTAACTGAAGGGGGATGATTTAGCATTTTGAGCAGCTTTCCTTGAGTGAGTCGTGTCATGTGTTTTACAGGGGAGAAAGGTGGAACTTTATTATATTTACAAATCTGTTGAATCTGGAATGAGTAACAATAGTCTGGTTGCAGTTACTGCCTCGGATGGTGCCTTATGGTTGTGATCAGGCAGAACACGGTGGCTTCTGACGACCTTGGAGTGGAGTGGGGAACAGAGGGAAGGGGTTTCATTAATCAGTCTGTGAGTAATGATTTCAGATCAGGATAGATCTTACGAGATATCATAAGCAGCAAATAGTGTGGATATAACATTCAGTGTAGATATTCAGGAAACATCAAGACAAAACCAAACCAAACCAAACGTAACAACCTTCAGAAGAAAAATAAAAATAGGTTAGGGAAGATGGCGAGAAGACCAAAATATCTATTGATGTGTTCTTTCCACTGCAAAAATTCCCTTATATGTACATTATTTCTGACTTCCTTTTCATACTGAATGCTAGAATCACAAACTTGGCTTGTAGAGTGGATCCTGGTTTTCATCAGATTTCTTACCCAGGATAGTGGTTCAGACAATTTGTGAGGCAAGAAAGAACAGCAGTATTGCCAACAAGCTAGACTTCTGATATTTAGCACCCAAACAGAAAAACTGTAGTCCCTTTGCAAGTGATTCACCTCTGCTTTGCTCTTGCCAAGACAGAGCATAAGGATTGCAGGGGATGTGCCCTGGACTGTAGGAGTGATGCTCCAGTCCATCAGTGCTGGTTGCCATTCCCATGTGATTGGCATGAATGACTCTGAAAAAAACCCGTTGACAATACAGAAATTTGACAAGTTCATTTTTTTTTTTTGAAACAATCGTACACACTTTCTCTGATGCACTTTTTTTCCTGCAGTGTTAACCTACCTAGAACTGTCACGTGTGACTGTAGCTTTTCCTGTCAAGAGGCAGCGTATTATCATGCTTGTATTTAGGTGCCATTAGCTTGAGCTGTCCGCATCTGGGCAGCTGAGTACAAGTGGAGTCATTTTAAGTGTGGCTGCAGAATGTGGAGAGCTGCTCTAAACTTAAGCTGTCTGGCTTTTGCTGCAGATCAAACCTGGAGCCGGAACTGCTCAGACATGGCAGTTATATTTCAGTGGAGATATATTATTTATGAATTCCCAGTTGTCACCATATTTAAAAACATGTGAAATCTGTTGGTGTGCAGAAAATAAGTCTGGGAGAGGTCAGCCAAGATAGCAAAGTGTGTGAAAATCATGGCAGACATCCACTTAGTGCTGTAAATCAAGTACTTTCCCTGGTTTTCAGGCAGATACTTGGTTCTGCTGGATTTGTCATATGATGGTCTCTTAATCAGATAGGAATTCAAGGCCATCCTATTTAGCTCATTCTTATCAGAACCACATGTGCTGTTTTATTATTACTTATCATTATTATTAGGGGAAACAAATACTTCTTAACAAATTGCTGAGGCAATGTGGATTGTTCTGTGTAGTGTGGAGGGATCTTGGATCCTTGTAAATGAGCAGAGGTTAAGAGTTCACTCCATTGAACAAACAGGCAAATTTGTCCAGAGCTATTAAATTGAAATCACAGTTTATTACATTACTTTATGTAATAAACCCATCATGCAGTGAACTTTGCTGTATGTGGTCATGGACTCACTGGAGGGTAACAATCATTCGGCCAAATTTCGTTTCAGATAAAAACAGTCCCAGAGTTCAGAGGTGCTCAGATGAAGGGGGTTGATTTGGCTCATCATGTTAGCGCAGAAACAGTTGTATAGCTGTCTGTAGCTTTGGTGCAGGAATCTGGCTCCCAGCTAAATGTAATATTTTGCATGTGCTTATTTTTAACACACTCTGAGGGGCTCTGATGCAACTTTGAAAGTATTTCAGTAAATATTAGTTTTTAATACGGAACATCTGCGCGCAGTCGTTACAAGGAATGTGACAAGCGTTATCTAGCCTGGTTCTCTATCACCCCACATTAAAATGTTGTCCAAGCTGAACGTTACGGTTCTACTTCAGTCTGCGTATGTACCACGGCGAGAAAAAAAAAAAAAAAAGAGATCTGGATGTCTGATTTCAGGCAGTAAACAGACATTAGGGTTTCATGAGCTCTTTAATCAGGGAAGAAGCCAGCAGAGCTTCTGAAAGAAACAGCCCAAACACTGGCTGGCCATCCACTCCTGTACAGCTCCCTTCCTTCTGGTGGTGCAAGGGTTTGTGTGGCTGTGTGAAGAATGGCCTTGTTTTAACCCAGTTCTCCCATCCGTTTCCCGCATGGAGGCACAGCCTCTTGTGTCAGCACGACAGAAGGGGCAGCACGGGAGCGGGAATGGGGCTAGCCTGCATGGAGCTGTAAATATTGCCAGCCTAAAGAGCTGGAGTCAGGTACTTGAAGAGTGAAAATTACTTTTGGGCTTTCTCTGTAGTCAACACGAAAACATTCTGGGTGGCTGAATTCCCCTCTGGAAGGCGCCTCTTTCTCATGCTTGTTATCTTCCACATTATTTTTTAGTTAGTATTGTTTCTCAGAAGTTGACAAACCAGCAAGTAAGTACCTTATGAAGTACCACTGAAGCTGAATCCTGTTTCACATCTGACAGCCAGTAAGTTTAACACAAATATGCTTAAAACCAGCACCTTCCAGCACCTTTCAACAGTACTGAACTTCATTGCAAGTTAAATCCAAACATAAACCAAACTTAAACCATTAATACATTTAGCAAGAATATTATCCTCCAAAGTGTTAGCAGCCTGAACTAAAACTGCCAAGAAATTTAGAATTGGTGTACATCTCAGTGTGAAAGATGTATATTAACAGATCAGGCATTTATTAATGCTTCTTTATGTTACATTAAGTTTTGTGAGACAGAATTGATTAATAAACTGTCACATTAATGTTTCCACTTGGCTTATTGCTGGTAACACCCGCCTGTCAACAGCAGTGTTAACATTATAATGACATTGAACAGGTTGACAAAAATACTGTGTGTGAGTTAGACTTTTTATAACCTGTTGCTTATGTGGGAAGGACTGGAGGTAAGCGTGTTTTACCAAGGCATAACTTGTAAACCTTTCTCTCTCTCTGACCCCAGTAACATAAAATTAAAGGTCTTAAAAGGATGGAATTTTGAAGATCCCAAGGGAAAATCTATATCAGCATGACAGATGGTAGGAATAATGCCTACAACAAATTGTGTCTTCGATGAAAACTACTTCAAAGTAAAGAAATAAATAAAAGGAACTGGAAGTTTTGATATGTGATAAGCAGTATGGCTTACCTGTGTATCAAGAGACTTCTTGGGAGAACTGTATGTGCATTGGAATGCTGGCATAAAACAGAACGTCACTTGCTCAGAGAAGTGATGTGAAAAAAGAGGCAGGTTTTTCCCCTTGTATTGACAATGCTTTGACATCCAAAATGTAAAAGGAGTTATACTTAGGGGTATGGAAAAAGGGGAAGAACATGACCATCTTTGTGAAGATAGCCACATCAGGGAGATCAGATAGATTATTATTATTATTATTATTATTATTATTATTATTATTAAACAATGAAGAGAGTCTTCTGGAGCACAGGGTTTTGTAATAAGGGAATTTGAAGGAATATGAACTATCCAGAAATCTGTTGAGAAATGGATGAAAGGAGAGTATGATCCGTCCATGTAAAGATGAAATGATGACACCCTTAAAGTTACATGGCCCATCTGACATGGAGGAAAAACGAAAAGTCATGACATTTACTGAAGTAAAGTGTTGATGCATAGATATGGAAAGCTTCAGTGCTCTCAGGATGCTTTCATGGGATGTATCTTGAAATCTCTCCATTATGGCCTTACAATGAAGAAAGTAAAAAGCTCACTTCCCTTGCCGGATAAGATAAGAAGGTAAAGGCAAATCTGTAGAAAACCTATTATTCACTGCTTGAGTTTTGAATAGGGTCAGCTGAGAAAACTGAGTAACACTGTTTGTCTGCCAGAACTTTGAGAGCAGTCAGTGTGGCCATTTAGTGTACATTTATTTTCACATGTAGTTTGCCTGGGCAATGTAGTTCTTTTTCCTTAGTGTGGTTACACAAGCAGTTCTTTCCTGCTGAGCACAAGGTTATTTCTGGTATGTTTTATAATCTGAAATCTATATGTTGAAAAAAGACCTTAAATATTTATTCTTCAAAATGGCTGGGAGTATTCTGTGAATAGTTGCTGATTCAGAATTCCATACTTAGAATTTCTGAATTCAGAAATGCTGAGTAAGAAACTAAGTTAGTAATTAATCCTTATGGAATATGCAAAAATTGTAAAAAAATGTTTAGTTAAACTGGATTATTAACATATTATGAGTATATGTGGCTGAGGGCCATATCTGTGAGAAAGGTTAGAGCTGTCACTTCCTCCAGTGGAAGCTGGGGAATCTACAGCATTGGAGGAACAGTTTTTTAAGTTACTTGGTGTTGCAATGCGTTGAGAAGGTGTGTGACAAAACCTTTTTTGTTGATTCCAGCTGCTGATTAGCATATGCCCTTTTGGATAACTGCAAATGCTGCTCTTTCTCCCAGCTGTCTAATTTATTTATTTTTTAACTCTTAGTTCCCTTAAGAATATTTTTGCAGGTGTGCATTTAGATGTGTCACAAGCTGATGATTCCCTTTAAAATTTCATTGTTTTAAAACAAGAGGAGTGGGGAAAAGCTCATAAATCTAACAAGAAAGCAATTTACGGCTATATCCATTATGGGGAATAACCTGCTACAGTGAAATAGCACACCCTGTAATCAATGAGTCATATGTACTGATAGAAACCATTTTTAAAACAGTGAACAAATAGAACAGTCCACATAAAAAAAAAAAAAGACCAACCCATAACCCCCTGCAATAACATCTACATCAGTTATAGGTGCAATTCAAACTTCATTTTTCCTTTTTTTTTTTTTTTTTTTAATTCATTTCATTTGGTGCTTTTCGCTTTCTCTACCAATGTGCTTATGTGTGGGCTTTGGTGCCATTAGGCTTTGGAAGTGTTTAGAGCAAGACTGCGGTGCAAAGGATAGCCCTAGCATCCTTCTTCTGAGGGGGTTTTCTCCTACAGAGAATTTGCTTTCTGCAGAGAGTAGCACACGGCTTTGGTGTTAGTGTCTCTGCGACCATCTTCTCTCTGCTGCTGGCTGGGGTCACACCCAGGGAAAAGGTGGCTGGGTTCAGATTCTTAATCTACTGGTCTTTACTATGTGGTCAGTGTTGGTAAGTTTTCAGAGTAATCTTCAGACTGTTACACATAATGTCGTGTGGCAAAAAGGTCTGGAATGGCCTGGTGAGTCATAGAGGAAACAAAAACATTTTAAACCCTGGGTTGGTGCTCTTTGGTCTGCAGAGCTGCTGTTTCTTTGACATACCTGTCTTCCCCCAAGATCTGGGTTCTTCAGTTACAGGACAGTACGAGGGAATTATTCCTTTGCTACCTCTGTGCTTCTTGGGAAGTCCCATAGTTGTCTGCTCTTTCCCTCTTTCTCTTTGATTTCTACAAACGGACAGAAAGGAATGTGTTCCATAAACAGTAAGCGCTCTGCTTTCACAGATCTACCTCCACACTCGTCTTCTTCTGTCCAGACTGCAGTTTTAGTCACCCTGTCACAGATGCAAGTCCAGCTCAAGCAGAACCTTATTTACATGGAGCTTTTCGTCTTCCCCTGCAAGCTCTTCAACCTGCGTACTGCTTTGGGTTTGATCCCTGCGCAGGGCACTGATCCCTATTTGTTAGATTTGTAAGCACAGATGATTTCTTCTCATCTTGGGTATGACAAAACAGGACAGGTCTGTGTCTAAGCATTGTTTCTGCCTGTTTAAGATATCCAGTGCAGTCATACCCCACCACGTAACTCCTTGTTTCTCAGTTACCAGCATTCTTTGGCCCTTTTAACCTGTTTTCTTTTTTTCTTTCCATTGAAATTTTCCCATCAAGCAGACTTTCCTAGTCTGTCCCTTTGTCTACGTCACTTCTCTGTTTTTGTTTTTCCCTGCACTGCTCATTAGGTTAAACATGAAATTGCTCACCTTTACTTTGAAGGCCCATCCTAGCCTCTTACCACTCATCTTTCCTCTCTCATTTGTTACCGAGATGTCAGCACTGCTGTTCAGTTAGGCTCACCCTAGCTGCCCATGCCCACCTTGGTGCTCTGATGTTTTGGAGGAGCTCTCCATAACCATTTCTTAGATCCCTTTGTAACCTTCTTTAAAGCTTTCTTTGTTCACTGGTGGCTACTAAAATACTGATAGTGGTCAAGTCAGGCCACTGGTGTATTGGGACAGTCCGCCAATATAGACAGTGTGGTCTCCTTGCTTACCTCTCTTTAGTTCTTATTCATTTGGTGTGTTTCTTTCAAAATTCTTTCAAAACAAGAATTTAATTCATTTTTGAGATGGAAACAAGTCATTTGTTTTGTACTTGCATAGGGCTTAGCACACCGGGGCTATGTTCGTGACTGAGGCTCATAGGCATGGTGGCAGCAATGTTTGTTACACAGCAAATTCTGCAGTGGAACTCTAGAGGGGCAAATACTTTTACACTTGGCTCTTCTGCAGTGAAAATCCAATATATACCAATAAGACTGCCCAGGTAAGGATTGAACAGTAATTTAAATTTATTTATTTATTTATTTATTCTATATTTATTTGCGCTCTGAGGAGTGCTAAGCACCCTCAGCTCGCATAGCTTTAGCATTTTACAAGATTCCCCCCTCACTATCTGACCTCCCTATCATTCAGAATGAGGTTAGCGCTCCAGGCACCAGGAGAAAATAGAAATGGCACCAGGAGAAAATAGAGAACTTCAAAGTCTTTGTATTATAATAGGATGGCATATCGTACAGTTTATTTTAGCAAGGCTAAGAATCTGCGGAGTTCTTATTATAATTATTTATGTCATTCCTCCTGTTAAATATTCAGAGTGCTGAAATGCTCTGAGTATTAGTGCTGGGCACTGATGATAAATCTGTGTCTTGGTTCCTTGGGACCTGGGAAATCATTTGGAAGCTATTTGATAAGGGGTTATAGTGATGCTACAATCTCCTAATCCAAAAAGTCACTGCCAGGCACTGCATTTGCATATGCAAGATGAGATTTTTTTTTTTCCAGAGAGATAACTAGCAATGCAGTTTTCTCTTTTGCTCCTGTCACTAGTCCAGAGTGCTTTATTGCACAGTAGGAAAGAGGGTTTCTTCGTGCTTTCCCCTTCTGCCCTTTTTCACCAGCAATAGCAAATGTTTGTCCTCCAAGCAAATGGACTCCATGGACTCTTTAGCTTCAGTGACTCACAAATGCCTTTATGACTTTCTGCTAGATACAAGCAATGTTGGATGACAAGCAGAGATTTTGAGGGAATGGGTTTCTATACTCCTTGTGCCCTGGATCTGATCTAGAGCCTATTTACTATGCCTGTAGGAAGAGACTTCTTGTCTTTGATAATCTTTCAGTCTGGCACTCTGCATCGTGCTACCATTCTCAGGGCCTGGGTCTAGAACTCTAATAGGATTATCTGTGATACCTCAAAAACCCATAAAACATTGCAGAATTTCAGCTTTGACAGTTAATCTGACTTCATTCTTCCGTCATCTCCACTCTAAACATAAATGCTTATTTCGTTACAACGGGCGCCCCAAAGCTTGTTTCCTCCCTTTCCAGTGTTCGGATCCATCCAGTCAGAGCTGAAGATAAATTCTGTGGCACCCTAAAAGCAAATAAGGAAAAAGGCATGTATGCTTGCTTCCGTTTCTGTTTTTCTTCATCAACAAATGGGTTATGAAAGCCTCCTTATTATCTAGTGTGGGGTTGTTTCTATGGGTTAGAGAAAGACCGCAGAGGGAGAAGTCGCACTACAAGATGCGGCAGGAGCAGCCACGGACAGATGTGATGAGAGATGAAGGACTGTAGGATCGTTTCTGTTTTTCCAGAACTGTCCGTGCTCATTTGGTGCAGGAGAGGCTGTCAAGAGGTAGGTGCATGTTGCAGCATGGGATCTGGGGAGGATCTTTCTAGAAGGTGTAAAACTGGAGATGTTTCGGGAGCAGTAGCCAATGGATGTGTTGTGTCACATCAGCTCTGTAAGTGATGACTGATGAAGAGCCTGTAGAAGCTGAAAACAGACACAACAACAGGAAGACAGGGTTGATAATTAGAGAAATTGAATTCACATGCTGTTTAGATATTATTGAAAATCGATGTGGATTTCGTTTCCTTGGGAGGCCAGGCCTCATAACTGAGACGTCTGTAAGCAGTGCGTCAATCCATGGGATTTATTTAGAGAACTGCACCTGGGTATCACTGTAGCCCATAGCCTTTCCTTTCCCATTCCCTTTCCCATTCCATTTCCCCTTCCCTTTTTCATGATTTGAATAACTGTAACCTGTGATTCATTTCATGTGGAAATTTCTCACCTACTAATTTGGGGAAATTTCTCCCAACACGCCAGGCAAGATGTCTGTGAATGCTGACAAAAACAATGATATAACTGAGGACAGGGCTGTCAGATGAGGACATTTGTATCTCCAGCAGCTGTGGTGAATAAGCCAAGCCTGTGCAAACCCAGCGGTTAATCAACTGGGGGGAATTTGCACATCTTGTTTGCGTGAGTCAGCTAGCTACCTAAAGGATTTGCTAATAGCTAAGTTTGCCTGAATCATAGGGCTGCTGGGTGCAGTAAGCATCTGTTCACATCCTGGCTGCTGTAATTAAAGAGACAGGGATGTGCTATCTTAAAAAAAAAAAAAAAAAAAGAGGAGAAAGCAGTGCACTGCTCAGCTGAGGATAATCTTCTTTTTTTTTTTTTTTCTTTTTTTTTTCCCAATGTTGTTAATATTGTCTCTTGTTTGTCCTACTGCAAGACCATTAGCTGTGACTGTCCGTGACTGTATATAGCTATGTTTGGGGGATTTTTAACTCTGAAGACACTTCGTCAGTTCTTCATGAAGGAAGGACAAGTAATGTGATGGATAATAGTTTTGTTGGCAAGGTAGAAAAGAGGGCCTGCATAAGTGAATTGTGGAGGACAAAGACCATCTACCAGGAGGGAGTGTTCAGGACTGAGGACTGTTATCTTGGGGTTCAGATGAGTAAAATTCAAATTACAGCAGATCTTAGATTACAGCAGTCTTAGACAGACTTTAGATGCCTTTGGGCTGATCAACCATCTCTCTTTGCCTGACTTCCTTACCTGCAAACTAGGGATAACGGAATATCCCCTCTCTCAATGAGATGAGTTATATTCAGAGAGATTTCTGACCTGTTTGGATATTGCAGTGCTCAGGCTGTAGCTTGACAGATGGAAGCTGCAGGGTAAAGTGGCCTCTTCTCTGAGTGCATATAGTGTGCAGCTGTTTGCAAGTTAATGAAAGTTTCTGCTACTGATAAACTCAACAGATTGACTCTTCTAATCTATCGGGTAAAAAGCAGTGAAACCAGCTATACTGTCTATTTTCACATTCGAGAACTTTAAACTTATCAAATAAACTTGATACCATTGGATACCTCTGAATTCCCATGTAAAGAAAATACCTTTCCTGACGTATAAATGGCTGGTTAAGTCTTCCAAAGCATGATTCCCTCTGTTTATGTCTCATTTCTAAAAGGAAACATGTTCATGAAGTCTGATTCCCAGTGTTGGCAAGATGTTAATTTATTAAGAATAATTGTACTCTTATGGTTTTGGTAGCCTGAGGATATGAGGCAGATAAAGTTTTATTAGGTCCGCTGATCTAGCTAGAACAAAATAGGTCCTGCAGAAGGCCTACAGCTTTTCCAATTTTTCTGACTATGTCATTTGGTTTTACATAAGCCATTAAATCTTCCTACCCTGAGCTATTAAGCATACCTATTGTCAGCTTTGAAAAAAATGTTTAACCAGCCTCAAAACTTTTTAAAATTCGGTTGGGAATGCTCTTATGATATTTTTAATTGCTTCTTTCCTATTGAGACATGAACAAATCAAAATAAATCAGGGCTCTCGTTTTTGTGCTGCCTTGCCAATACTTTACTGCTGCTGTGTGTGTGAGCAGGCTAGACAAAAAAAACACGTGCAGTGTGACAACCCTAGCTGGGGGCTTGATCTGGTTGTTTTTAATGGAGAAATCCATCCACAGACTTTAGTGCATTTTGGATTAAGGCAATTTGCTTTCTTCTGAACTGATTCCAGAGCGTGTGTGGGGAGTTAACTAAAACTAGAGGATGACACATTACCTAATCTAGTTACTCTGGTGGTCTCTTGGGGGAAATGGCTCATATGTGGAAACAACCTGCAAATTTCAGTTTGTCTCAGAATGGCTAACATATTTGTTTCTTAGGTGAAAAAACAGCTTAAACCGTGAATGCAAACAACCAGCAGATAATTGTGTGTGTATGTGTGAATGTCTGAAATTGAACTTTCAAGCTCTTAAGCAGAAGGCTGCTAATTACTAGCTGCTATCAATAACGCTCTGGTTGTAAATTTTGATAACATCTTAGACTGAAAATAATGGCACACTACAGATCCCCCAATTAATGTCCCAAATCCTCCAATTAATAAACAAGCCTGAGACAGAAACAGCAATAAAGGAGGCTGATCACATGTTGTGCTTCCGCACTAGCCTATTTAGATTAGGAAAAACAGAGGCTTGGGGTGCTGGAAAGAAAAGAAATCCAATTAGAAGGGTTCCCAAAAAGAAGAAGTGGCCCTGGAAAGGAGAAGGTGAATATCCTGTCTGGAGAAAAGATTCTGTAAGTGGGGGTAGACCCTGGAGATCAGAAAGCTGCATGGGGACAAATGCTTGGGGATGTGCAGGGACCTTGGCCAGTCATGCCTGAAGCTAAGTCTCTGAAGTAGGGCAACACCTGGCTGATGAACATGACCCAAAATGTGGCAATGCAAAGAGAAACAACAGTCTAGCTAGATTTTGCTGGGGGTAGTTCATCAAGGATTAGTTTATTTCTGATATTGTTTAGCGTTTTCATGAACTACCTTGTCATAAAGATTAGACTGTATTAATGAAATTTCCTGATGATGCTCTGCTGGGAGATAAAAGAGAACTGCAGCCCATCTTAGTAGTGTAATTAAAAGCTCTCCTGTCCTCTCTGAAAATCTTTTTGTATCTCTGCCTTTTTATATTACAATGGTAAAAAAATATTCCTTGAGCACCTTCCTTTTTTCTTTCATTAGATGCATTACTTTGGTCTAACTGCTTGAAAAATGTATTTTTTTAAGGTGTCTGTCAACTTGGTGTTCATTAATTTCCCCTGCCAAAACACAAATGAATAATGTAAGCTGACGCAAAATCTCCAAATGACGGTTATAGATAATTATTCATGTTCAAGACTTAGACTATGAATCATTTCTACTGTTCAGTCTGTTTATGTAACACCGCCAGTTTCATATTTCTTTGTTTATGATGTAAATAACTTTCAGTGATATGAAATGTGAGAGGGAACGCATTTGTGTTGAACACAGGTGACTCTAGGACTAAAAGAAATGAAAACCTTTAAAAACAAGAGTTATAGGGGCATCTAAGTGGCAATTAGAATCCCTTAAAAATTCATTCATTTTTAGTGAAATGTTGCTGGCAGTCATTCATAAAAGTAATTGCCCTGTGCACATGAAAAATTTAAATGTGGTAATTTAGTAATGAATCTGAGCTGTCAGAAGGCATTTTGTGGATAATCAGACATTCCTGCAGGCATAGCTGTGACTGAAGAAAATTGAAAAATAACTTTATAGAGGCAAGATTATCTGAAATAAGTGTTTTCTCTGGAAGCAAAGAACCCTATGATTTCTAGAGAAGTAGTACACTTTAAGTCAACAAGGGCAGCCACTGGAAGGAAACAAAGATCTAATTGTGTCCGTGTTATTGATTCAGATAAATCATTTTAAGTAGTGGTCTTTAAGGACTGGGTACTTCTAGATTCTCAGATACTCCATGTGCAGATGCATTACCCTACCACCAGGAATGGAAAGCAAGAATTCCCCATTACAGCTTGCAAATCAAGTTGTCAATTTAGAAAGGGGAAGCTCAGTTTTCCTTTCATTTTACTTTCTTGAAACTGCTTACTGTATTGGGATGATTTTGTGTTTCCCCTGGAATAATGGAGATCATAGCTAGCTACGTGTTCTTTCAGGGCATAGTGGGGACAGGCAAACAGGCAAAATGGAGACAGTTTGGAAGTTTATTTGAAGTCACTGATGCATTAGGAAAGTTAGTACAAACCATTGCATTTGGATGTGGTATCAGTTTACTGACACTCTGTGGGATTTTAACTGACTTGAAAATGGACAATAGCACTTCCAAATCTCTCTTACCCTCAGTCTCTAAATCAATCTGGGGAGAAGATCTCATGATATTTGTCTCAGTTGTGATATTGCTGTTGCTTTTGATTGTATCTAGATATTTCTTGGGGATTTTCAGACTGCGAGGCTGTCTGGGGAGAAAGCTTTTCCAAAGATCAGATCCAGCTGGGGTTGCTGCTCAGTTCAAATATCCTTTTGTCAGAACTGATTTGCCAGCTGATCTATTAATATATATATATTTTTTATCTTCTCCAGAATTAGAATACTGTAAAGAAACACTCCTGTATTCTAATTCACAGAGTAATTTTTTAAAAATGCTGATCTTAGATTCTATTTCAAGTATTAAAATAAATACCATTATATGTCAACTTTACTTTTGGTTGCTTATGCAGCTGGTATTTGTTTTCCTGATTTTTGTTGTTTGCTGAGTTTATTGGATACTAAAAGGGGTCAGCTCAATTCATATTTCTGTTGTGCATTACTTTCTGGTGTAGTGGAGGGAAGTTACAAAAGAAAATAATAATTATTTTTTTTTTCCAAAACTAAACGTAAACCATATTTCTATCAATTTACGTGTTTTTTTAAAAATCTACGTGTACCCTCATTATTTGCTAAAAACATGACAGGATCTCCTCGGTGCTGTGAGAATGAATGTAAAATCTTTTGGACAATCTCTTCCAAAAAAAAAAAAAAAGATTAGATGTAATTAAGCAAAATAATATATGCTACGAGAAAGGATGATATGAAGTGTATCAGTTGGGAAAAAGTAGCTAGCTCCACTGTTATGATTTTTAATATTGTTTCAGTTTCCCTTAGATCACGTAGTAGATAGATCACCACTTGGAAAAAAACACGATACTGAGTCTTTGTCCTTATTCTGCACTCTGGAGTGGGGCCTTCCTCTTTTGTTCTGGCTATCTGGTAAGTCTTCCCACCCCAGGCAAGAAAATGGCACCACTGAGAGAAAAGCACCTTGAAGATAACTCTCTTTCTTCCCAGAATGAGTTATTTTAAATATTACTGCTATAGCATTTGGCTGTTTTAAGGTTTGCAGAGCCATAAAACATTTGATCATCCCAGGGATGGGGGGGGGTGGGGAGCTGAAGGACATCTCTTATTTCTGATGAAGCACCAAGGAGAGAGAACAGTGTAATGGAAAGACTATTTATAGAGGCAGCTTGCCAAGTCAAAGCCCAAGCTTTAATTACATTCATGCACAGTGTGGCCATGTTTAATAAAGGTCTAAATGCAGCATCATCTTCCTGTTTGACTTAGTAGCATTCTGCTTTTTCTTTTGAAAATCTGGCACCTGTTGTGATCGACTCTAAATAAGAGTGTGGATCACGGCTGAAAATCAGTCAATGACATGAGTTCATTTAACATAGCCCTTGTAAAACTGTCGTAGTTTTGCCTACTTGTGAAGCATTCACTGATGGTTACAGGTTGTTTTGTGTCCTACGAGTGCCATGGTCAGACAGGTAGGCTTGGTACCTGAAGGGACTAGGGTGTGGGCAGAAGCTCTTTGGAAGTGTATGTGAACCGAATGGTCTCTTTTGGTGTATTTTGTTGTATTCAGAGTTTGATTTTCACAGAGACTGTTCATGTAGGCACAATGATAAGCACTAGTGCTGTACAAAATCAGTTGGACGTCATAAGCAGCCTTGTCTCTTCAAGAGAGATGCCAAAGGAAGTCCAGGTGTGCTTCAATTCCTGTTTCTTTTAGTCTTTTCTAGGACAGGGTCGAAGTTCTTGATCAGAGCACTACAAAATGCTTACACTTCCCTGTCATTGCTTGGATTGACAGAGACAGATATTCCAGTTTCGAGCCCCTAAATGTTGCAGAACAGCGGTACCCTTTGGGTTTCTTTAATGTCTGGCAGCAAACTCTGGTCCTGCTTTCCGTCTGCCTACAGGGTGTTTAATAGAGAATTCCTAGCTACAGGTTTGGGCTTTTCATTTTTTCACTCTTTCTTGTTGATATTATACTGCCTCTCTGAGTACCTTTTTGACCTCATGTCTCACCTCCTTCCTCAGTATTCATTTTGATCAGGACTGAAACCTAGTGCCAATTACTGATGCATTTCTATAATGAAAATGATTTCTAGCAGCCCTGATGGGAGTACTCATTTCAGTGCTTATGGCACAGATAGCTGGGTACAGGTGTTCAAATAAGAAGGATGATCACAGAAGATCCATATACTGCTGTCCTCTCTTGGAGATTCATGGCAAAATAGAGACCATGGGGAGTGGTAGATCCCTGAAATAAGTCCCCTCTAAGGACTCCGTTAAGTTAGACAGTCTGCAAATACCCTTTGTCTTCTGTGTTGGGTGATAGCACGCTGCTGTCTTACAGCACAAGGATGCAGTTTCTAGGCCATGGTTGTTTGCTTTGTCACTGTCGTCTGAAAAATAGCCAGGGCCTGAGAAAAGGTGCTGGCTTTTCCAAAGCCCACAAAGGATTGTGCCCTCATTTCTGTGAGCAAATAGTCAATGTAGTTTTCAAACTCAATCAGGAATTAAGATCTTTATTCTGGAATAAAGCTCTGTGCAAAATTGAAACTGGTTTGTATTGCTTCCCTCAGAGAAACACATCTGTTCTTTTTTTTTTTTTTTTTTCCTACCCCCCACCCCCCCGTTGGCACATTTATTTGTTTGTGTTGCATAAGGGACTGAGTATGTTATGAAGCTAAATCTTTCCTACCAAGCAGCCGCTCTGGCTCAGCTTTGGTGATTATTTAAAATCTCAGAAGAGAACCATCACCCGCTCCACTTGTGCATTCAAACACACAAGGTGATATGCTAATTGGGCTTTTATTAGGGCCTGGCTGGCGTCACCAATGGAGTAGAAAGAAAGGGGGCTAAACTAAAGTGATGAAGTACTTTTCCACTGTTGAGCTGGTACTGATGCAGCTATGTGCTATAGCTGCTTTTTCTTCTTCGTCTCTTTTTTTTTTTTTTTTTGGAACAGTTCTAATTTTCTGTGTGACTGCATCTGTGTACTGTAACATTCAAATATTGCCCCAGTGTATTACTCTCAGAGTTGAGCTTTTTATAAAATAGGGAAAGGGATCTGAGGCTGTGAAATTCCTCTTCTTCTTTAGTGTTATTACTGTCTCGGATAGCTTTAATTAGGTTAGACAAGTAAAATTTCATGATACATCTCGTCAGTGCTGTTCACATATGAGTAGATATCTGCATATTTAAGCAGTTTGTCTCCTGTAAGCAACATAGATACCGTGGGTGATAAACAGCAGTGTATTGGTTAATGAGCAAGTAAGAGGCACAGCTCCTTTTTTCCAGGAGGGTTTCCACTGTGTGAGTTCAAGCAGAAATTGTAGCAGAATTGAAACAGAATTTATTCATTTTTCAGAGCTGCCAGTAGGAATGTCTGCAAACTGAGAAGCTTTTGCGTGAGCATAGCAAGCAGCTTTTGCAATATAGTACAAGAAGGATCTACACCACATAATGGGACATAATACTGCATCTGACGTCCACTGAGCTGGGTGCAGTTCCTGAATTCACTTCCAGGGGTGAAATCACTTAATCTTTTTGTGTCTCAGCTATCCCATCACCTACACGATAAGGAACATATCTTCCTTTATAAAATGCTTTAACATTACAAGTCTTTCTAGGATGAGCTAAGTCTGCATCTTCGGGAATTAAAAAATACCAAAATGCATTTTGGTTATGGTAATGAGTAAATGGACCCTAAGACAGAACAGATTTACTTAATAGGAAACCATTTTTTACTCAGCAGAACTAAATGAATTAAGTTGACCCTGGGATTAATTAAATACAATTGCTATTGCTAGTGGTTTGTTGTGTACGGAGAAATATTTTTGTTTTGTAATAAATTAACTCAAATGTAATAAAAAGGATAAAGACAGATAGGAGCTCTGATGTTGAAAAGTCCACAGCAATACTATCAGGATTTTTTCTTTTCAAATCAGAAATTGAGAGTACAGAACCATTTATTGCTTTAAATTCAGTAAAATTAATAACAATAGGGACCTTGATAAACTGGGACACATATTTCGGTGACTAGAAACCTATTGTAATCACAATCACAGAAATATAATCTTGGGCTTTGGTCCATATGCCTGTCTTAATGAGAGCTATTAATGTCATTGGTTTGCATCCAGCTTGGAGGCAAAGATACTTAACTAAACATTCTTCTTTTTGCTTCTGTCATTAGCTGGGGTGCATAGACCAAATGGCTGAGACTATCTTGTTCTTTAGTTCAATTAATAGACCTCTATTGTTTCTCTGGCATAAAAATCTGACAACACAGGATGAAAAATTACTCCAAAGCCTGGCAGTGGGACCAACAAATTAAATTCATCATGAATTTAAATGAAGCCGTGTTATAATATCCTGCCTTTCATTGGACCATGGAACTTTTCCTGTGTAATGTTTACATTGTTTTGAATCATGAGGACAAGGACAAATTCAAGGTATTGCTGAATTCTTTGTCATGGGCTCCTACTATAGTTCATTGAGTCCTCATCCATCTTGCTGTGGAAAAACTAAGTAAGGCCTCTGATGAGGAAAAGTACACGGTGGGCATGCAGTTTATAACTCCTTCCATTCTTCCAGGCAGAATGAAATCCCTTGGTAATGGCTGAAGAAATTGAGCCCAGGGACTTCCCCGTGGTTATGCACAGTAATAAGAACAGACAGTTGACTTGTAGGAATTGTGTAGGAAACAGCTTGTGTGCCCACCAGATGGAGCTAAAAAATCTGTCCATGCTCAGTGGACACGTGAATGCTCCATGACCTCCTAACCTAAGTTCCTGCAATGCAGTTAATGCAAGGATTTATTGCCAAAAGCTTGGCAATAGTCTTGACTTGGGCTGAATGGACATCAGAGATCTAAAAAACACAGGCAGTGAGGAAAGGTTGGAGGACTGAATTTATTTAATCTAGAGACAAGATAACTGCGAGTATGCGAGACTTCATAAAGTAAAATAAAATGTCTGATTTAGGGAAGGAGGTGTGCTACATTTCTGGTGCTGATAGCACAAGAGGTAGTAGGCTAAAATGCCACTGGATGAAGTATTAGGCAGTGGGAAAGGCTTTCTAACAGCAGGACTGCATAAACTACTGTTACAGAGGTTTCTAAGAACAGGGTAAACAAATTTCTGAAAAAAAAAAAAAAATCATGGGTACTCTTGCTCTTGGAATGTCACAGAAAATGAGCAAGACTGCCCCTTACACTCTTTCTAGACTTGTTCTCTATTATTTTTCTGTAAAAGAGCCATATGTACCTCTCTGGGCATCATAGGCACACAAGAATATTCAGGCCCGAATGACAAGAAAGGCAGCATTTTTTTCTTCTTTTTTTTTTTTTTTTGTCAAAGAAGAAGCTGTCCAGGATTTCTAGATCTTGGAAAAATATCATCTTCTGTTTAAAATCACAGAAAATCCTCAATAGAGCTAAAATCACTATAATTTTTGAGAATGCAATGTGTTCTGTACTTAAACAATAGATATCATCTTTATTATAAATATGTGAATCAGACTTAGATTCTAATCAAATAGTTTCTAATGATCCTTGTAAGTAAGATGCTAACAACTGCAAAACACTGACAAATCTAAATAATAATGTAACCCATTATCGTGATGTGTTCCAGTGTGGCTATATATTTTCTGGTGGACAATATGTTACACACAGTTCCTGTGTAAAGAGAGCCGTGTCTGGTATGAGGGAAAGAGCTGGGACTGCCAGACCCTATCTTTTGCCGGACCCATCAGTAGCTTGTTATGTATGCTTTATGACATTTGTCTTCTTTGGGAAAATGGTGTATAAACATTAGAAGCAGAATATTTATAACTAATGAACTTGAGTACATTTAATAATTAGAATAATCTGAGAACATTGCATGAAAAATGCCGCAGAAAAACATGTTGAAGCTACAGAAGCCAGGTTACATCTTGGATTGAGGTGTAGCATCATGCAGCCTCACTTTCTGTGTCCTAGAATCATAGAATGGCTTGGGTTGGATGGAACCTTAAAGATCACCTAGTTCCAACCCTCCTTCCAAGGCCAGGGATGCCATCCACTAGGTCAGGTTGCCCAGGGCCCCATCCAGCCTGGCCTTGAACACCTCCAGGGATGGGGCATCCACAGCTTCTTTGGGCAACCCATGCCAGTGCCTCACCACCCTCTGGACAGACCCCCTGAGGGACACCACTCATCACTGGCCTCCACTTGGACACAGAGCCATTGACCACCACTCTCTGGGTGCGACCTTCAAGCCAGCTCCTTATCCACTGAATGGTCCACCCATCAAGTCCATCCATGGTCCACCCATATCTCTCCAATTTGAAGACCAGGATGTCGTATGGGACCATGTCAAAAGCCTTAAAGAAGTCCAGGTAGATGACATTGGTCAGTCTTCCCTTGTCAACTGGTGCAGTCACTCCATCATAGAAGGCCACCAGGTTGGTCAGGCACAGTTTGCCCTCAGTGAAGCCATGCTGGCTGTCTCAGATCACCTCTTTCTCTTGCTTGTACCTTGACATTGCTTCCAGGAGGATCTGTTCCATGATCTTGCCAGGGACAGAGGTGAAGCTCACTGGTCTGTAGTTCCCTGGGTCCTCCTTTCTACCCTTTTAGGAAATGTGAGTGGTTTCCCTTTTTCCAGTCACCAGGGACTTCACCTGACCGCCAGGACTTTTCCCATATGATGGAGAGAGGCTTGGCAACTCCATCAGCAAATTCCTTCAGGGCCCTGGGATGCTGGGTCCCATATTCCATGTCTTGTGCCCCAGGGGAGGAAAAAGGGTACTGGGTGTCTCAAATAGATTGTCTGGTAAATAGAGAGTGATTTCCACTTTAAAAACTGACTCTCACCCTGTTTCTTGGCTGTCACGTCAGATTAGTCTGTTGTATTTTGCACTGGCTTGCTAGCATAAAACAACCCTTCTGCAGTTTAAAGCAAAGCAATTCAGAATGGTTTCTTTTTTTAAACCATCAAATCAGTTTATGAAAAAGCATTACCTCAGTTCTAAAAATGTTGCCAAATATAGCCATTACAAAAATGTTGCCAAAAATAGCCATTTTGCATATAATCATATCACTCTTCTTCTGATAATAGTCCATTACTCTAAAGAAGTACATTGTTTTTGATGATGATGATAAAACAATAAAGAAAGAGGACTCTGATTTATTTTGAAGGATTACTCTACGAACGAAGCTTTAAGAGTGAAAATCAGGGAGACAAGGAAAGATTTTGCATTGAGTCCCCACTGCAACAAATTGTGTTGTTTATTAGTAATTCTCTAGTCAAGCATGATATACTGTAAGAAAGGATTTTCTTAAGAGTGTATCAGGGAATTGGCTTCTGGCATGGTAAGTCAGTGCAAGTCGTACCACTGGCATTATTAGAGTGCTTCTTATAGCCAGGATATGAAAGCAATAAAAGTGATGGGGATGCAGGTACCATGGAGGCAGGAAAAAGAACATTTTATGAACCCCCAAACTGTCATTTATAGTTTGCTCTCACTTATGCCTGTATGCACCCATGAGTTTCTGTGCTATCTTACGTGTCTATATGACATAAAGGGCACAGTGTCAGGAAACAGAGAGCTGTCTTTATTATATACTCTATACAGAAACTAATGTCTTTCAAGCAAGTGCATGAGAAGCAGAACTGCTTATCTGGGTATATGTTTTCATGGCTCTTTCTTTGTATTTAAAACACAGCCCATGCTATCACAGTGAGATAAAAGAGCTGCTAATTGCATATGTCTTCAAGTATGGCTTGGAAATGATAATGAAACAAGACTATTAAAAATGAAATGCAGCAAAGGATTTGCAATTTAAATTGGGAGGTGAAAAAAATGTGGCAGGGTCTATTCCAAAATTGATGACTTGAATCAAAGAAATGTGAAATCCGTTCAAGAAGTCTTCAAACTCAGTGAGTGTTTGGGGCTATCTTGAAAGATGAAGTGGAAAATAATTTTCCAGTGAATGAGACTTGTGTTTATCTGGTGCCATCCAACTAAACGCCAAGAAGTTACTGCTGTCTGAGTGGAAATGGGCAAAAGAGAATGTGGAGTGATTTACAGTAATGTTTGGAGGGAGAAGGCATACTCAGTCCCTGTCTGCCCTGAGCAGCTTCCAGAATTGCATTTAAAAATGATTCCCGTGATCTATTTTCCTCAGATTACCACATAAACCTGGGTGAATAAACGCTGCAAATAGGCACAGTGTTTTCTGCCTTTGAAGCTTCTTGGGGAAGGAGGAATAGCACTGGATACTTTAAATAGCGTACAACTGAAGAGAGAATAACTGAGAGGGAAAGCAAAGATATCGTCAGCCAAAACCTTGCTATGACAGGCAGAAGGATGGAAATCTTTCTTTCTTGAAATTTGTGTCTAGAAAATATCTTTGAGATAAATACTGTACACTTGGTGATTAGATTGTTGTGTAGTACAATGACAACACATGTGGAACACTTCTCTGCTGTACCACCACTTCTAGACTCAATTGATTTGCAGACATCTAGTTCTCTTTTGCTCCTCATCTAAGGTGCCCTGTTCACAGGATCACAGCTCATACTGGTTTAAATAATCAGGCCAACACCAAGCTCTTTCAGCCACAAAGCCCGAAGATAAAAGGGAAGACAGTGGTGCTGAAAAGAATTTTATCTGCAGGAGGTAAGCAAGTTCTTGTCTTCTCTGCCCAGCGAGACACTTTCAGCAGCAGCTCTTCACAGAATCCCAGAATCAATCACAGAATCACAGAGTGGGTCTGGAAGGGACCTCTGAAAATCATCTAGTCCAACCCCCTGCTCAAGCAGGGTCATCTAGAGCACATTGCACAGGATCATGTCCAGACACATTTTGATCTCTTGATCAAAATCTAATTAACCTCTTAATTTGTTACATCAGGTAGTCTATGAAAGAAGGTGTATAGTTATAAGGATGATAGTAGCTTCTTCTCTGTCCATAAATCATCTGTATACTCACTCACTCAAATAATTCTAATCTTTTTCATATAAGGAATTAATGTTAGTCTGAAAATAGTACATCTTTCTTTATGGATTAATAAGTTCTTTATGTAATACTTTTCTTTGAGACTCTAGCTTGGTTAGCTTGAAGTTGTCACACAAGATTTACCAAGAAGCTCTGGATAAATCAGATATTATCTAGATATGTGCCAGATCCAATCCAACACAGGAAGGTAATATTTGATAACAGATGTATTTTTTAGTGTCTCATGTTTGTTTGGAGCCTGTGTTGTAACTTCGTATTTCCCAGCCTGATGTCTAGGTAAAGTTAATAAAGTTATTTAAATGAGAGTCTGGAGAATTAGCTAAAGTATAGGGACTCTGCTTACTCATCTGTTTAAAGAGACAAGCTTTTCACAAAATGTGTGAGTGTATTTTTAACAGGCTCAGCTTCTGACACTGTTTGAAATAGTGATCACCCTGTTGATCCTACATTAATAAAGAATTGTAGTAGCCTACTCTTGAATGGATAATTGAAATTTAAAAAGGGGCTACGGTGGTGCTTTTGATTCCCTGGGACATAACAGATTGCTATTTCACAGAGAAAATAGTGAAGACACTCTTTTCCAAGCTGTAACTAAAATGCCCCCAAAAGACTGATGCTTTGTTGAGAACATGTGGCCTTTGAGGTTTCCTACCTCCCACCAATTTCTGTTGTTATTCTGGGACCAAACACTAAAGGATTTTGTGATCACAACCCTTTCTTTTACTGCCATTTAGGCCAGCATATTACAGTCCTCCAAACATGCAGGAACTTCCAGCATGTCCATACTTGTGCCTTCCAGGGTGATTGATGATGTCTATCTAGATTTATGATTAGAAATAGAGCTATTTAAAATTCCAGACTGTTGATATGTGGTTACATTTATTTGACTGATTCTGTAATTAAATGGGTTTACATGAATTTTAGACAAATTATTTTAAGAAGTGTCAAGGAGATGGCTAGTTAAAGCTGAATTATATCACACAATTAGTGCTGTGTTATGAGCTCCTAGCTCCTCTGTGAAATTTAGCCACAAGTTAAGATTTAAAAAGTGAAATTGACACCACTTGGGTTCTAGGAACAACTGTAACTGATGAATTGTTTGCCCTTAAAAATCTGGCCTCATGTAGGCATTTAGCTAGGAATTTGAGATTCTGCAGTTGGGTGCACATATTTGAAAATACAGTCAAAATTTTAGAAAATTATGTAGCTCTATTTTCTTTTTAAAAAAGAGAGGAACTTGAGATTTAAAAAAGGCTCACAAAAATAGGTTAAAGAAGGACAGAAACTGACATGTAAGCCAAGAGTGACCAGTGCTTTTAAGAGGGCTATGTATTTTAAATCTAGATCTCTTAAAACTGAACTGTAATGAATGTAGGTTTTGATTGTGGTTTCGAACTGTTTGGTAACAAAATATGTGTACTATTGATCACATTTAATCAACTTCAGCTAGGTTTGAAATGATAAGTCTGTTGAAATCCTATTTTAATTTTATCGTCTACCTGGCAACTTTTTGCAGATTATATTTTTCCTTCTTGTCCCCAGAGAGCTGTCTCTCTGAGTATGTGTTCTTTCTCCCAAATACACTCTGAAATGTGGTATTTTTTTAGCATGGACACCTTTTCGCAGTGTTGTTTTGATCTCTTGATAAGTTCAGTTTCCTTGGTAAATCAAATTGAGGGAAATCACAATATAGAGAAATTTGGCGGTAGAAACCAGATCCACAATAAGATTAAGAGCCCTAGAAGCACTGCTATTTGCTATGCTGACAACCAAAAAACTTTTAAATTCCAGATTTAAACAAGATAAGTATGTTACAGCTGCACCTGCCTCAGAAGATTATTTTTTTCCATCATGTGAACTAGAAACACAGTTTCATGGGTCTGGAAACTGAAGTACTCTTATTATCCACAACGTACGTTTCATTACTGCAGACTCATACTCTGACCCAATTTGCTCTCTTAACAGAACAGCTGTGGGGCTAGCGTAAGGCAGGAGCCCAGTTAAATCTGAAAATAGAGCTTAAGGTATTTTTAATTGTTTAAACTGATCTCTAGAAAATCAGCCTGGACGCTGATGTACTCTGGCTGTTTCAGCTCAGTTTGCGCTTGGCTGTGACTGAGTGGGATGCTGCTGTCTGTGGCACTTCCAGGTGTTCCCACAGTTCATACAGTTTGTCCAGCTGCACATCTCAAGTCTGGCCCTGACTACTACTGAGCAGACAGGTAGACTAAATGGGAACTGCAAATACATGGCACTTATTAAATTTTGTCCATGCTGAAAGCTGGGAAAACATTTTGTAATGTGGCCTACTACTTCTTTACCTTCGTTTTTCATTATCATCTTGAGGCATCTAAGTTCTGTGAGCCACCTACAGTATAGGCCAAGATCTAATACACCTCCTTCTCCCATGGTTCTCCAAGCTGTGTTTTTCTGTTTTAATTAAATACTTCATTTATAACATTGAAAAATAATGATATCGAAAGAAAATAGGTTCCCTGGGGGTTCTTTCTGCCACTGCCAAATGCATTGTAAGTCATCACTAGGAGAGCAGTGCCAGGGTGATATATGGAGCTAATAGATCAGTATGATGAGGTGGAGCTGGAAAAGAGAGGACTGGGTTTTTAAGAACATCTGTCTTACTATATTCTGATTTCTAAGTTACTTTATTTGTGAAGACCTGGCCAATGTGGTCAGATTTATACAGGACATTTAGGAGAACAAAATATTTCAAGTGGATGTGTTAATTAGCCTGACATGTTCTTGTGTAAAAATTTCCACTGCTACGGACATGGTTTAGGATCCTTGAGTTCCATTCTCAGCAGTGGTAAAGGAACTCAGTCTTCATGGGCTTGCATCATTGTACATCATTGTAAGCCCCAAATAATTTGAGTTATGAAAATGCTACATAAATTCCTAAGTGCTTATGAAAATTTGATGCTAATTCTTACTGAAGGTCTACAGGATTTAGAATTTCAACTGGCAAATTACTTTTGAAAGCTGTACATTATTACTTCATGTATTCAGGAGGCTATGTCATACTTGTCAGCCTGGTTTCACATTAAAAAAGATCAGAACTTTTTTTTTTTTCTTTTTCTTGGAGGATTACTCATATCATAGAATCATAAAATCATCTTAGGTTAGAAAAGACCTTAAAGATCACCAAGTCCAACCATCAACCTGACCTATTGAATCCCCTCAGTAAACCATGTCCGTGAGTGCCACATTCACATGGCTCTTATATACCTCTGCAGATGGGGACTCCACCACTTTCCTGGGCAGCCTGTTCCAATGCTTGACCACCCTCTCTGTGAAGAATTTCTTCCTAATAACTGATCTAAACCTCCCCTTGTGCAACCTGAGACCATTTCCTCATGTCCTATCACTTCTCATCTGAGAAAAGAGACCAACACCCTCCTCACTGAAACCTCCTCTTAGGTAGCTGTAGAGAGCAAAGAGTCTTCCCTCAGCCCCCTCTTCTCCAGACTAAACAACCCCAAGTCCCTCAGTCACTTATATGTCTTGTTTTCTAGTCCCTCCACCAGCTTCATTGCTTTTCTCTGCACATGCTTGAGTAACTCAACTAATTCTTGTGGTAAGCGTCCCCACACCGAACACAATCACTTCCCGAGTCCTTCTGGACATACTGTTACTGATGCCAGACAGGAAGCCATTGGTTGGAGATTAGAAGGGGTGATACCAGGAAATCAGGCATTTGAAGGAAAATAGGCTGTCTGCTATGGCTGCTTTTGTTAGACAGGCCCATTTCTGCAAAAGATTCTAATTTTAGTAATTTGCTGAAACCTGATGAAACAAGATGTTTCTCAAATTGTCCCATTGGTGCTGTTCTTGGCACTCACTTCCTGGGCTTTAGCACCCAAGAGTGCTGCTTCTCCTGGCTGGTGTCTCTTGCTTTTGGCTTCTCTGTGTACTAAGAGGAAATGCTTCAGCAGATAACTATTTTCTTCTGTCAGCTGCTTCTTTATCTATTTTATTAGGGTTGTCTCTATATTGCCAAATTCCAGATCACGCTGATCATTGCTCTATCATATCCTTCGGCTGCAGAGAACTACATCCACGCTCTTCTGAGACAGGAAGATTGTAAAAGAAATGCATCAGCACAACATCAGCTTGTCCTGAAATTTTCACATACTTTGGTGACTGTGACTCTTGGGGGATAACAGTAATATAAGTGGTGTAAAAACATTTGTAGTCAACCATGCACTTATACGGAGTCTTCCTGTGATGCTGCTGACAGATCCTAGCACGCAGTACTTCACACAAGAGAGGACAGTCGGGGGCTTTTGAGTTCTAATGCCAGCATTTCTGTTATTTGTTTGCAAGAAGCTGAACGTCGGGCCTGAAATGTCACAGGCTGGACACCCTCTCTGGGGAGCACCTGTGTGGTCACGCCATGTGGGGCAGGCCAAATAGAACTGCAATCCTGCTTGGCCCTGCCCAGGGTGACTGGGCACTGTGTCTGTGGAGAAGGCCAAGGGACGGGGCAAGTCCAATAAAGAGGAGTGCCGAGAGAGAGGCCCCACCAAACCTTTTTTTTTGCTTAGGCTTCCATTAGTAAAGTCAGTTAAAGCTTCCTTTTTACACCACCCCTTCATTCTCAAAAGTTTCAGCTCACGTCAGGGATGGAGAGCTGAGGATCCTCTGGTATTTTTTCCTTTTTGCACTCAGAATGCTCTAATTATGTTTATTAATCTCCTTATGCTCAAAACCGAGCACAGGTGGGAGAATATCTGCCAGGAAATATTTCTTTTTGAAATGAAAACATTCTTTTTCTGCAGTGTTGCCCATGGTGAACCTTATTAAGAGGAGCACAAAATACATTTTTTTGTGGTGCTCATTTGGGGATACCTGTATCACAGCAGCAGTTGAAGAGGCAAATCAAATGTTTGCAAAGACTGGGAAAGGAATTGAGAGCAAAATTGAAAATGTCACTATGCCACTCTATAGATCTATGATTCGCACAATCTTTGATTACCGTGTGCTGTTCCCTTCATTTCTGAAGGATATATTAAAGCTGCAAAAGGTTCAGAAAAGGGCAGCAAGCCTTAAAGTGTTACCATAGATATGGAATAGCTTCTGTGTGAGGAATGACTCAAAAGACTGTGTCTTTTTAGCCTGGAAGGGAAGAGAGGTGGGTACACAATGTGTGTACCTCTAGGGTATCTGGGAAGGTTGTCTATTCCCTGCTGCAGATGTGTGAAGCCAGGGTCTGGCAGCCCTGGTGAAGTAGGTGACTTGACTGATTTCATTCTTTGTTTCTGAGGTGCCACAGGAAACCCCAAAGTTCAGGTTAGGTGCCATGGCAGAATCATAGAATGGCTTGGCTTGGAAGGGACCTTAAAGTTCATCTAGTTCCAAACCCTCTGCATGGGCAGGGATGCCACCCACTAAATCAGGTTGCCAAAGCTCCATCCGACCTACTCTTGAACACTTTTGTGGATGGAGCATCCCTAACTTCTATGGGCAACATGTTCCAGTGCTTCAACACCCTCTGGGTAAATAATTTCTTCTTAATATCTAATATAAATCTACTCTGTCTTTTAGTTTTAAACCGGTCCTATCACTACAAGCCCTGATGAAGATTCCCTCCTCATCTTTCCTGTAGGCCCCCTTGAAGTACTGGAATGCCGCCGTAAGGCCGCACCACTCAGCTTGGTGTCATTGGCAAACTTGCTCAGGTTGCACTCAATCCCACTGTCCACGTAACCAAAAAAGATATTAAATAATACCGGTCCCATACAGACTCCTGAGGGGCACCACTCGCTCGTCATTGGTCTCCACCTGGACACCAACCCATTAACAGCAACTCTTTGAATGTGACCATCCAGCCTATTCCTTACCCACCATGTGGCCCATCCATCAAACCATTGGAGTATGGTTCATATTTCTGCAGAGTTCCTGTGGAAGTGCACGGCCACCTGCTGTTATAACTTGTTCTTTGGCTACATGGACAAGAAGGTTATGAATATGAAAAATAGAGATGTCTGGAGGCAGCATCACTTTTTTTTTTTTTCCCCTGCTGTTTCTTTGTTGTTGTTGTTTTAAATTGTGCTGATAAGTCCCCAAGTGCAATTACACTTATGTGTGGCTAGCGTAAATGAAACAGGGTCAGTGAACTGGAACATAAGATCAATGGAGACAGAGCTGTCTTTTCTGCATCTCACAGATATTATTTCCTCTGATTCATAAGGGAGATTATTTCATGCTGTAATCTGCAGTGAACTTGTCATTGCATTCTATTGCCATTAATTCACAGCAAAGATTGTCCTGCTTTTTTCTCTTTCCTGTATTATCATCTGCATTTTTCAGCTTATTACTGAGGATGTTTGAATCTCCAAAGGTTCACAACTGCTTATGTAGCATGGCCTGCCTCTCAGAAGTGCTGTTAGCAGCTGCTCTTGAGTTCAGTGGGAGGTTTTGCAGCTCATCATTTCTGAAGTGATGTTACTCTGTAAAAGTTATGATGCCCTCTGTCACTGCAGCCCGCTCTGTTTATTAAAGACCGCTATTTTTTCCCTCAGGGGCAGTTAACCACAAAGCTGCATGTCATGCTGTAGCAAACACCCTTTCTTGCCTCGGTAGTCTGGTTGTATGGTGCTGGTCTTGCAGGCAGGTGTTACATGCCTGAGAAACACCTCTCCAATTTCCCCCCATGTGATAGATACCTCCCTACTCTGCAGAAGGTGAGGGCAGATGGCCCCATGAAAATAAATCCCAAAGGGAATGTTGCACGCTCTCCTCTAAAGCGAGGTTTGCTCTCTGCTCTTCCTTAGGCACGTGGCTGCCATCAGTAATGGCATGGCTTAGGGACACCACGCGCTTGCCACCGGACAGAAACAGCAATCTGCTCCATCCTGAGCTTCACTTACTTTGCTTTTCATAGAGTGGCTGTCTTTCCTTCTTTCTGGAATAAATAGTTCTTGCCCTGATTAACAAATATCCACTGAAGCCACCTGAACATCTGAAGAAAAACAGACTTTTCCCCTTCCGCTCCCCTCCCTGCATCTCTGCTGTGTAACAGCTTTGCTGAGCTGCGTCCTGTTCTGCTTCCCCACGTGTGTGTAACAGCTCTCCCCGGATAGCTGCAAGCTGCTCTCTCTTCTCAGCAGATGAATAAAACATCATGGACTTACGTCAAGATAAAACTTGCTTGGCTGCACTTTTCGAATCTTCTGTTTATTTATTTATTTATGGAATTCAGCACTAATGTAATTTAAATGGTATATTAAGGACTGATATTATACAGTTAAAGATTTTTTATTATTATTTTTTACCTTCTTGACTGGCTTCAGAGCGCTGCAGGGAAATATTACAGCATGTAATTTATTATTCATGATGATGGTGATGTAGCAGTTTCCTGACTCATCTTTCTACATTTCTCTGACACTCAAGGAATTTCTTGTCTGTAGCCAATGTGTTATGCCTTACAAAATGATTCTTGCCATTTATTAGATTATAAAAATGTGTTACTGTAAAACAGTGTTATGTTTTGGGTCAACAACTTAACTCACCGTATACTTCAGAGTGAGTGAGTCTATGCTGTTAGGCTTTAAAATGCTGAGTGGTGTCATTTAAAAGGAGACTTTTCCTGAAATATATTAAAGTATACTTACAGAAGTGTCTTGCTCCTCTTCTCATTTGAGCAAAGATGAGATTTTTGAGTATAAGGGGAACAGAATGGGTAGGATGACTGAACAGACTTTTGTGGCTATGCAGTTTTATATCCTCAGAAGAACATTAAGGTCCAGAAGGGAAATATCTGGTTTATGTCTCCCTTGAAAGCTTTTCATCATGGATGTAACAAATGTATCAGTGGTTTTCTTGGACTGTGTTTGTTCTTGTCACAAAGAAGAAACTTCAGTTCATCATGGGAAGTGGAGTCTGACCCACAAGTCTAGCCCATAGTTGAGAGCAGGATGATGAATCTGGTAGAGAGTTGAGAAAAATTTTAACAAGGAAGTATGGTTAATGTAAGGCAGGATCACCCGTGGTTCCTGAGTGAAGGAAGTGTATATGCTGTTAATGGTTTTGGGATATTTTGATTTCTGGCTGAAAAACTGGCATTTTGGTGGAAATTTTCTATCTTCCCCTCCCCAGATTTTATCACCAGCTCCATTTGATTTCTCTTCTCACATGTCTAAGTCATGACAAAATGCAGAGAATGGGTTCCTGGTCTCGTGGAAATCGATGAAAACATCCTGTTTACTACAAGGATGCTGGTGTTTCATACTAACATGTCTCTGTATTTTATGTCAAGTAATCACATGCTTTGAGTCATAGAAAGGCTCAGGTTAGAAGGGACCTTAAAGCCCACACACTTCCAACTCCTCTGCCGTGGGCAGGACACCTCCCACCAGACCAGGTTGCTCAGAGCCCCATCCAGCCTGGCCTTGAGCACCTCCAGGGATGGGGCATCCACAGCTTCTCTGGAGGTGTTTGGTCATCTATTGCCTGTAATTTGCTTGTCCTTTGATCTCTTCCATATTCGTTTCTCTTTTCTCCCAGATGAACAGGCCTAAAAGTGGGTTTACACTTCTTAACAGGACAGTATGTCCTATGCCTTTTCAGGGACTTTGTAGTCCAGCTTTCACCCAGGCAGCATAAGGTTTAGGTAGGAGGTCCAGTTTCAAAAACAACCTTTGTTAGCTAAAGGTTTAGGTTACCCATCTTCCAGAATGCAGGGAGGACAGCTCCTACTGAAACATAGGGTTGAAGAAAATGTGACAATGCTCTCCAGGTTTGGGTGTAGCCAGTGGCCGGGCTGAGCAGAGTCTCATCTTGTTTCTGAAGTTACTAGGATGAGTTATTAGGATGTGATAGCTCTGTAGGAATATGCCCAGATTCCTGTAAAAAAACAACAACCAACCAACCAAACAACAACAAACAAAAAACAAAAACAAAACAAAACAAGAAAAAAAAAACTGACAGCAGAGATAACCAGCCTTTTTTGCTGGGTACAAGTCTTCCTCTTTATGTACATATTGACTTGTATTTTTTATTAGATTTTGAAAGCATTTGGACTGCAGCTTTTTTTTTTTTTTTTTTTGTAAACTGTAGAGATGTTTAAACTGAGGTCAAGCAAACTAGAAAAGTGGCATGATGTTTTGGTGGGAACAGGTCCAATTTGATAAAAAAAAATGAAATAACTAAGCATGTGTTAAGCTTTATTGCTACTCAATGCATTATCATTTCGGTTGTGTCAGTGTTTCCATTATAAATACCTCTTCTCTGGGGAACCCAGCTGTACATCTCATTCTGGGCTGGAAAATTCCATTTAGAGAATGCTATTAATTATTTAAAAATACACATTTGCTTTTTAGGTCAAGATTTTCAAAGTAGTGATTTGCAGTGCTCGTCATGACAGTTTGGAGAGGCCTGATTTTCAGGTGGTCGCTGGAGATAGTGAACTAATCAGAAAAATAATAATCCTCCTTCTCTGCATATCCCATTTCCAGATGCACCTGCTCTAGTTAAGTTTCTGAAATATTCATATCTGCGTTCTACTTTTTCTTCCTCTCTTATCTTTTGATGATGACCAGTAGTAGTTCATGATCATGGAATCATAGAGCGGCTTGGGCTGGAAGGGACCTGAGGTCAGGTTTCCCAGGGCCTGGGAAAAAAGCGTAAGGGATGGGGCATCCACAACTTCTCTGGTCAACCTGTTTCAGTGCCTCACCATCCTCTGAGAGAAGAATTTCCTCCTGAAATCTAATCCAAATCTTCATCCTTTTACTTTGAAATTATTACACCTTACCTGATCACTATCTGGCCAGGTAAAAAGTCACTCTCCATCCTTGGTATAAGCCCCCTTTAATTACTGAAGGACCTCAATGTGGTCACCCCGGAGCCTTCTCTTCTCCAGGCTGAACACCCACAGCTCTCTCAGCCTGTCTTCACAGGAGAGGTGCTCCAGCCCTCTGATCAACTTTGTGGCCCTCCTCTGGACCCACGCCAACAGGTCCACATCTTTCTTGTGCTGGGTGCCCCAGACTTGAATGTAGCACTCCAAGTGGGGCCTCACAAGGGTACAGTAGAGAGGGACAATCACCTTCTTCAACCTGCTGCCTACTCCTCTGTTGTCACAGCCCAGGATGCAGTTGGCTTTCTGGGCTGCAAGTACGCAGGTCTTCCTTTCTGCCCTTTTTAAAAATGGGAGTGACGTTTCCTTTTTTCCAGTCAGCTGGGAGTTCACCTGACTGCCAGCACTTTTCAAATACGGTGGAGAAAGGCTTGGCAACTCCATCAGCCAGCTCCCTCAGGGCCCTGGGATGCAGTCATCATTCAGTGTCATCAGGTGGCCTCAAAACTGCTCTTTGCTTCCCTCACCTTCACCTAGAGGTTTGGGAACTTGAGAGATGTGGGGAGACTGACTGGCAGTGAAGGCTGAGGCAAAGACGTTGTTGAGCACCTCAGCCTTCTCCATGTCTGTCGTTACCAGTTCTCCCTTCTCATTTATCAGAGGGGGTACACTCTCCTTGGCCTTTCTTTTCTGGCCAATGTACCTACAGAATCCCTTCTTGTTATTCTTTGCGTCCCTTGCCGATTTCATTTCCATCTGTGCCTTGGCTTTCCTGATCTCATCCCTGCACATCTGCATGGCATCCCTGTACTCTTCCCAGGCCACCTGTCCCTGCTTCCCCTGCCTGTGCATTTGCTTTTTAAACCTCAGTTTGACCAGCAGGTCCTTGCTCAGCCTTGCTGGTTTCCTGCCCTCCCTGCTTGATTTATTACATATGGGGATGTTCCAGCCAGCTTGCTGCCCAGAACACTCTTGCCCCACCTGGTCGGGTGCACCCCATCCAGTGCCAACCTGCCCTGTCTCTTGAAGGTGCATCTGGGATCATAGAACCCCAAACCCTGAGAGTGGCCCCAGCCACACAGCCAATCATTCACCTGACCCATTGCTCTCCTTCTTCTCATGTCTCGGTCTCCAACTGGGAGGAAACACCAATTGCTAACACCTTTCATGCTTTTTTGGTGGCAATGGTTCTAAACAGGTGGTATTGGTCCAAATTTGTGTGGTTGTCCATTCCTGGGTCTTGGGTGCTTTGATTCATTTCTCATGAAGAAGTAAAAGGTTTAAGATCATAATATGGGCTGGAGTAGCATTTGAAATTCTCAGAAAGAGGTAAGTTCATCCATGTGTCCCTGCTGCTGCTATTAGTGATGTCTGGCTGACTGTGCTGAGGCGGTGCTGTTTCATGACACGTATTCTTCCATTGCTAAGCACACTTCACATGAGTTCTCCTGCCAAAGATCAGGCCCTCCCAAGCCACATGCAGGCTGATCAAAGCTTGTGTTTTCCTTCCCATATTGTGTGTATGTCCTTGTACCTTCTTATCAATGGGTGACTACCCTCGGACTGCATTGCCAGTGCTGAAGCTTTGTATCTACACACTTGTTTACGTTTCAGACCAAAGACAAGCTGAAGCCCAGAAGAAGTCAGGAGAATTGCACAGGCACTTGTTTCTGGCAGCACGGTAGGTATCTGTGTAGTTGGCAGGCACTGCTGGATACCAGTGCCTGGTAAAACCATTACAGCTGGTCAGGTTATCACACGATATGTAAGAGGAGAACCATTGTATTGGCTGTTGGTGAGCAGGAAACCCCCTGGCAGACAGTGGCAATGTGGGATAAACTACAAAGAAGCCAATGTAACTGATTTTATGACACGTGTTACATATTTTTCCCAAGCAGCGGAGAAAGGCCATAACCTCAAACCCTCAGAAACAGCATACGCAGCAATTCTTTGTGTGTGGCGGAAGCAGAGTAGCAGATGGCATTTTCTGTCCTTAATCTATGAAACACATTGAAAATTCAGGAACAGATCCATGTGCCTTGACAAAGACAATATTGTGCTTGTTGAAAAGGCCATCTATTTGCCCAAACTCAATAGAATTTACCTAAAAGATGGTGCTAGAAGAAGCGGTTGCCAATGTTATTCTGAGCAGACCCATACAGGAGTTCAATACGCTGGAATGAGAAAAAGCTTTTTTTGAGGTAGCTGTAAAAGAAGTATTTGCAGCTTGGCAGATAGCTCTGTAGCATGCTATTCTGCAGTGAGCTTTGAGAGACCAGAGTAGTAGCATGCTCGCTTGTATATTCCGTACCGTGAACCTGATGCGAAAGCACTGACATACAGATGTCCCCCCCCCTTTTTATTTTTTATGGCTTTATCAGGCTATTATAAAACTAGCAATGAGATTTTGTCAATCCTGATCATAAAAATAACACATGCATTTTCACAGTGTGCTTTTCTTGTCTCCACTGTGCATTCTGGAAATTTATCTATGGAGGTATCCTTTGAGAATTGTGGTTGAGGAGCATTATGAGGCTACTGAAAGTAAAAGTTGATGGGTAAACCTATGATGTGTTTCTAGGGCAGTAGTTGAATTAGATGCTATTGTTTCCATATCTAGAGTTTTCCTTTGTTTTCTAACAGAGAAGAAATCTTGTGCTTTTTGTTAAGCAACATATCAGTGAAACTCAGTATGTCAGTATTTGGGATTATAAGGGTCTGGTAGAAAAAACCATTCTCATCTTAAGAGACAAGAGAAGCTTTGAGCCCAGGCAGATGAGGATGACCCCTGGAGAGATCATAAGGTGAGAAAAGTGCAACCCTAGGGAAGTATTTCCAGAGAGCAAGAGAGCTTTATCGGGACCACAGTATCCAAAGAGAGGTTAAAAGAGCCTCCACATATGCAGTATCAAATGCCGAAGTGTAAGCAAAGCTAATCCAGGAGACAAGTGGGAATGATGGGGTCCTGATCTTGTCCTCATGAATGAAAACAACACAAGAAGCAGGCGGAAAACCACCCAAACTATAGGCAGCAGTATGAGAGATGTGGGAAGCTACACTGTTTCATGTCAAATTGCAAAAGGAGCTCCTGGGAAGACAGCACAAAGCATCAGGACATGCACCAGTGCTGCATGGCTCCAGCAGCACTCACGAACAGTGACTGTGGACAGAGAGGTTTGACCGAGTACGGTGACTGTTATAGAGGATGGGGAACCTGCACTGCTCCCCAGAGCACCTCCTTCAGAGACCTGCACCTCCCACAGGGAGAGCTCTGTTGGGAAGAGGTAAGGGAAGCTTAGATTTACGAAGCTTTCCAAGTCTCAAATCTATTTGGTGTCTTGTCTTTCTCTTTAATGAAAGGAAAGATGCCCATTTTTTGATATGTTCTTGCCACGTAGATGTAATCCGAATCTTCATAATGAATGTGAAGGGGGAAGGGAAGGGAGATTAGAAAAATGAGCTGGGAATTAAATCTGGTTCTGTTTCCACTTCTGCCACCAACTTCCTACATGACCACAAGTGAAGCACTTCAGGTGTAATTCCCATAGAAATAAAGAGGAGAACCTGGGCCCTCATTGTTCAGAACGGCTATGAAAATAACACTCTCCATCCACAGTATTTAGTTTATCTGTGCCTCATGGCAGACAGGGACCATCTTTTAGAATACATTTGTCAAGGGTACTCTTAGTTTTTTTATGGTCTCCTGGATGCGGTCTGGAGGCTGGAGAATATGTTGCAGTAAAAATAATCCTTTATTAATAATAAAAAGGGGCTCTGATGCAACCGAAATAATTCATTAAAAATTAAGCTAGTATTAGGGGAGGGGGAATCTGTGTATTATTTGTATTATGTGCATTACTCATGTGTGACACGCACACACATGATACAAAATGCAAGTTATTTATTCATAACTTTCTCCCAGAAGATTTATCAGATTTTGTTCTGCTGCCTGGTGATAAAATCTCAAGGTCACGGAAGAGATGTTTTTAGTGATGCTCTTACAACTGGCACTGTAAAATTTCATTTCTTGGTGAGGTGCTGCTAGTAGAAAGGCTGATAAATTTTAATTTCTATTTCCTACCAGTCCATGAGCTATAACTGGCTAATTGCACCTGCCCAATGCTGTCAAAAAGCTTGCTAATGGATTAAAGGCAACTGATGTCATGATGGCTGCAGAGTAACATTACAAGCAGAACATGTAGCTTTCTTGTCCAATACACGGGGGAACACAGAGACAAAGTCTTTGAGACACAAAGACTTTCAGACTTTGCTTATACTGGCTCTGACAAACGATTCACTGGGTGAACTGGACCAAGTGCTTTTCCTTTTCTTTGTGTGTGCCCTGTCTTGCTTATGGGGATAACAACTGCACTTTAGCTTTCTGGAGCAGGTTAAATGTCAATATTTGGGATATATCGTACTAGTGATAAATAAGTTATTTCCAAAGAAACTTGAATTCTCTTAGGTTTTAGCTGTCCATTTTTAATGATCAAGAGGCTATCTGAGGAGAATTACATAACTGATTTGCACCACTTGACAAATCGCATTGTTTGGGTTTTCTATTAATAAGAAAGAAAACATCTCTCATAAAATACAAGTCTCTTAGATGACTCTGGTGCTTAGGTAATCTCTTCGCTTGCTGTACTGCAGCACAGCATTGTAAACATAATTAGTCCTTTACATTTTTGTCTTTTAATTCAATCCTCACTGCATGCATCTTATCATGCACTAGGAGGAAGTTGAACATTAATTAATTCGAGCCATTTCAGAGAGCTGAAGGAACTCATTTAACTGGCTTATCGCTTTGAATTCAGAGGCCAAACACACAGTGCCTGGTTGCTGCCTTCATGTGAGAGTATTCTCTGGCAAAATTCTTCACCTCAAATGAACTTGCAGATGTTTCATTTCCTGACTGGCATCTGCCTTTTGATACCTCAATTTCCCATCTAGAGATGCTGAAGACTTCACTTCGTAGCCTGCAATGTGTACGAATTGGCACTTGTCTCTGGATTCTATTTACACTCCGTTAGCACATTTGGTAATTCACATATGGATACACTGGTTATAAAAGACAGCCACCAAATGCCATACATTATCTTTTATTTTTGTTTCCTTATTCAGTGCTATGTTCTTACCAGTGTCTCTGCGGATGAGCAAAGAGCTGCTGCTGATCCTTACAAGACCTTTTTAATCCTGCCCACGTTGTGGACAAAGTCCTTTTGCTTCAGTCAGGAATACCTCCTGCTGCAGACACTCGCTTCTCTGCCAAATACTCAATTATAAGCAATCAGTGCCGCATGAAAAACAGAGGTGTAATGTGATTTTCAAAGGGTAACCAAGGCAAAAATGACGTCCTGTCATCTGGCATGTGAAGCTAGAAAATAGTCCGGGCCATCAGGAATTAGCACTGTTAAAACCTTAAAATGAGGCTGGGAGACTTCGAAAGAAATCCATATAAATCATGGCAAATCCAGATACCAATTCTTCTGTCTTCTTCCTGTTCTGTACTAAAGCAACCTGATAAACATGTGCATGTTTAATGCTTCACAGGTGATACCTAACTTCATCGCGCAGGGCAGGGAGGAAGCCATGCTGCTGCTTGTGCAGCTGGGGCCGCATTTGTGTTAATGTTATTTATGCTGGTGTGATGGAGAATGAACACAAGTCACCCGATCTCCAGGTTTCCATTACACGCCTAAAGATATAAGCTGTCAGCGTAGGACAGCTCTGGACAGGCTGAAGCTGCGAAGTTGGAGGCTGTGTGTTTACAGATTTCGGGAGGTTTGTTAGTGCTTGTCATTAGAGGGAACTCTTTCTCATGACAGATGTGAAACCCATGATTGCATCAGTGTCTAGCATTTGGTGGGCAGAGAAAGATTTCGCCTGCCTGCATAATATGGGCTTATGAAGCTTCTTACTGTGTTCTTGGGATTGGACTAGGTGATCTTTCAAGGTCCCTTCCAGTCCCTAATGTTCTGTGACTCTAAAGGTTAAACCACTCGCAAACAGAAATGTATTTAAGGAACAGGCGAAGCTGTAGAGACAAGTTTCCTAGAAGACCTCACTGACTCAGAAGGAAACTGATAATTTCCATCGCATTTGGTGTCTTTATTTTTGCTTGTGCCAGACGTTCTAGGATGTGAGGCCTGAGCCCTGTGGGGATGAGAAACATCTTTCTGCATCTGGGTTTGCACCCTCACTCTGCCGTGCACTGGAGGTCGCACAAATGTGGATACACGTTACGGTTCACTTGGCCTTCAGCCGGCTCTAAACCAAACGAATAAATGTGCTCACAGTTGGCTATCAGAGCCACTCCAATTTCCCAGTGTAACCTTTCCTTCTGTTTTTATACCATTGCAAAGAAGAGCAAGGTAAGAAGCTCTGGACACTTTTCCCATGTTAATATGAATTCAGTTGTCCACTTCTGTTTTATCTATGGCCAGTTTCTCAAGTCTGTTATATCTAACTTGACAAGTGTTGACATTTTTCTCTCATACTTCTGACTACCCTGTGAATGGGTTTACATAAGTCTCTCTCTCCTGCTCTCTGTCTTTATTTTTTTATGGCTTAAAGAATGGAACAGTTTCAAAGGTAAGGGATCCACAGTAATTCTGATTTAGTTGCCATTTTTTTTAAACAGTGTCCTTATTAAATTGCAGGCAAATGTTTTGTAATGAAAATGGTTTTGAAGTTTTGCTCACTGGTCAGTTTTAAATAATTTGATTATTGCTGAATTCTCCTAGACTCCAGTAAAGCAAAAGCAATAGGGAGTATATTGTTATTGGAGCGACTTTGTGCTTAGCATGATTTACATAACGCTTGACTACTCCTTTTCAAATCCGGTTATCTGAAAAATAGTCAGTGGGGTAATTTGTTTCCTTCTGCCGTGCTCTGGGAAATAAATAATCATGAATCTCTTATGCCTTGTACAAGTGCCCTGTGTACTCCTACCCGATGTTGTTCTTTGGAAACATTTGAAGGCACATAGCATGCTCATGTGCGCTCTGCAGAAATTTATGGGGCTCCTGTTTTTTTCCCCTATTCTGATAATTCTCATTGCTTGTATCAAAACTCTTCACTGAAAGATTGTCTAGAGTGCTGAGTCAGGTACAACAGCATTACTATATTCCTGCTGGGAGGAAAAAAGCAGGGCTTTGGGGAAATGATGGTCCTGGCACACATCAGACATGAGCTTGGTTCCTGTTTCAGCTGCTGGTGCTCTTTGCACATTTGTGGATAAGTGACTTCACCTCTGTGTTTCGCAGTTGTCCATCTTCAGACTGGAGATCTTAATGATCCCCTATTCTATGAGAGGGTTTTGGTATTACATTTAAATTCACTGTCAGCTGCAAAGGGCTCAAAGCCCACATTATCATTATTTTTGATATCAGCAATTTGCAGCATGTGCTACCAGATGCAACACACAAATGGAAATTTTTTCCTGTACATAATTTATCCCTTTCCCTCATAGAGAAAGGCAAAAAAGTCCAAGGAAAATATTTATCTCCTGTGGTAGCTTAGTCTACTTGCCAGATTGTTGAACCTTTTTAGTTGCCAGTCTGGTCTGTAACTTGGCCTGTTGGCCGTGGGGAATTTGTTGTGAAGCATCAAAATTGAACCGGGAGCAGATCCTTTCATTCTTGCAGTGTCCTTCTTATCTAATGAGCAAAAATTCCTTTGAGCACTGTGACCCACATCTGCAGGGTTCTTCCACGTTTCCCTTCAGTTTTGCTCTTTATTGAGTGTCCGCACCATGGCAAAGGCCTTTGCTCTGAGCAGGGCAGCTTGGTGCTGGTACCAGGGCAGTGCCAGAGCCCTCAGCCTGTAGGTGGATGCTCCACAAGGGCACAGGTCCTTACTGACTTAAACGCTTTTAGACTGCTCCTGGCAGCTATCTTCTGTGTCTCGGTCCTTCTGTTGTGCTGTCCACTGGTAGTGCTTCCCCTCCTTGTAGAGCAATCCCGATTTGCACTGAGAAGGGTAAGGTGTCCCATGCGTTTAGGTGTACGTAAATAAAGTATTTGGCCAGGGATTTCCTAATGTGTCAGACAATGTACAAGCCTTAAGAAAACCACCCTTCCACCAAGTTTTGTTCCCCTCCAGGTTAGTTTTCACTTTCAAAATGAAATGCAGTACCTGTCTAAGGTGGATCTAACACTACAAATGAGGCCCAGACACCACAGGATGATCTCACTTGATTCGCACATTGCACTCGCATTAATGCAATATAACACAGCACTTGCATATGCTGTCCATCTTTGCTAAAGATTGATATCTAGAGATCCTTGCTACTTGCATTGCTCCTCCCTTGCCTCTGCAATGAATAAATAATATTGCAATAAAATGCAATTACTTTAGCAGTCTCTGTATCCTGCAGAAGTCATTAGATGTTAACTAGAATAATTCCTTTCCTCTCTTTAATACAGTTCTGGAACAGTTTTTCTAAGGGATTTTTTTTTTTTTTTTCCTAAGAGCTACAGTTATGCCCAAATCAAAACAGACCAGTTCTGTGAATCCTTAAATTTGGGTTCCAGGCTTGGTTTGTAATTCAAAGGATGGGACGGATACATCTACTGTTAATGGGGAGAAACAGCAACTGCCTGGCCCAGAAGGTGAGTACTGCTGAACTCTAGGAGAGACTGCCCATAGACAGAGTTGAATTTCGCAGCTGAACCCTTCTGTATTCTGTACAGAGCTGACTACAGAGTGGCTATGCAAGATTTAGAGCACAGCTTAATCTGTTCATTGAGGAGTTAAAATTTGACTTGCCTTATTTTTCTGGACTTTATTAAAAGAAGCAATGTAACTCCTCCCCCCATATCACTCCAGCCCATGTGAGGAGAAACAAAACTCTTGTGAGTCCTTAACAGTAAAAAAGGGAGAAATGCTGGTGTGTCAGTGCAAAATGAAGTATGAAGGGCTGTGTCTCTGCTTTGTGAAAGTAGGGGCTACACCAAGATGCAAGTGTGGGGCCCAGTCTTGCACTTCTTTGGCATTCAACACCAGCCTCTGTACTCTGAGGATACTAGATGTGATGATTATACTGCACTTTTTGGAAACTTTTCAGGCTACCCTTGTGATAGCACTGCTAAGCTGATTAATATTCCATGCCTGAAAATGCAGTAGGTGTTTCTCATCTGCCTTGCTTGCGGGAAGCAGATGGGGTCACTAGCGCAGGTATGGCAGCTCTCTCTCCTTCTCAGCCAGCACCAGAATCCTCACTGCTCCAGTACGGCAGAAGGACAGATCTAGAAACATGTTCAGCATTCGACACTAAGAGTTCCCTTCTGTGTATTAAGCTTAGCTACTGATGGCTGATGGTGTTAGGCTCTCAGAAGAATTAATCATCAGTTTATGATTATGATACGTAGTTATTATGCTGTAGAAAACAACAAAATTACTAGGAAATGCTATAAAAAGTCACCAAATGAAACTATAAATCTAGCATTAAATTTCAGAGATTTACTCCTGAGATGACCTTTACAAAACTATTTCCTAACAATGAGCTCTTAATCTGCCTATCGCATTCAGCAGTGAAACCATCTGAGAGGCCTGGAACATGAAACGTTGCACCTGATCTTTTAAGGGGATCAGATATTCCCATCTCAAAGCTACAATAGAGGGAAGAAGAAGTTTGCATTGCAGCTTGGTTTTTGAAGTTTACACAGCTCCAAGAACAGGATCAATTTCTTCACAACCCTTTGCAAGATTTCAGAAATAACATATATTAAACTGCTGATCCTGGTGAGGTTTCAAGTCTTTCACCCACCTGACTGACAGCTGATCACAGAGGAAATGCAGAAACTTTTCACAGTGGCAAGGAATGAGTAGTCATGACAGTAAAAAGATCCATAAAGGAGTTTTACAATATATCGTTGAAATCTTGGATTTGTTTTGCAGCCTCATGAGAGGTTTTGCCTGAAGCACTGTGAGTTCAGTGGGTGATAAACTCCCAGTATTTTAATTGGAGGTGGATGAAACATATTTGCTGCAGGGCTCAGGGTACTGCTTCTGCTAAGAAGTGTGTTGCACAAAACTAAAGCTTGCATGTATTGTCTTTAGTATATAGCTAGAAAGAAGTCTATAAAAGTTATTTGCCTTCCTTCTGCCTATTTTGTAATATCTGTAAGTTAGAGTGGTGAGTTTCTGTGTGCCAACTAACTTGGCAGGGACAAGAAGATGCTGAGAAAAGATCTCAGTACAGTCGGTAAGCTTTGCATGTTGAGGTTTATTTAAACAGCAGGCATTGCCTTATGTTGTGAAATGTACAAAGAGAGCTAAAGGAGGCTGCCATTTCTAGAACCCCATGGGAAAATAACATCACCTCTCTGATCCACCAGTCAAAGGGGGGACTTGGTTGGGTTCTGTCTGACCCCAGAGTATGTATGCCAGTTCAGAGAATGGATTTCCTCCCTGTTTTTACTCTGGTCTTCAAGAATATGTCATACTGAGACTCATCACAGCCTTTATGGAAACAGCAGGCAAGATGGAAATAGTAGAGGAGAGTGCATAGATACAGACCAAGAAAGTCGCAGTTGGGTGCTTGATATGGAGGCCTGGGTAACCCTGGGTAATCCTGGTTCTTGGGAGGACAGTTGTTCTTTCCATTCTCACAGTGGACTTGTCTGGAGAAATAGCAATGTGTTCTGTTCTAAAATGCGTTATGTTTGAGTGCACAGAGCCAGTCTTGGTGCTTTGTAGTCATGGCCTTAGCACAGAGGTGAGTGATACCAAACTAGACAGAGGAATTTGAAATTGGCACGATAATATGCAGAGGTCTCTAACCAGCGAGTTGAAACTAATAGAAAAGACAAGACAAATCTGCCCAAAAGAAAGCATGTCTTGTTTTATACTGCATCCAGGGCATGCTCACACAGGCTGTTGGGTGTGTGGGCAACACTGTGTTCACCTCTGCCTGCTCAGAGCTGGTGGATAGGTTTCTAAGCCAGATACTTCTGTTTTGAACCTTCATATTTTCACGATGGAAACAACCTGGGGTCAGAAAGTTGAAACCATTGACTGAGCTAAGAAAGCTATGCTACACTAAATAACCTGAAAAAAAAGCTAGTGATCACATGTTCGAGACTGAAACTTGCAGCCCCTTGTTTCTTGTCAGCATTTCCCAAAGTGCGATGATGCAGTAAGTATCTGGGGCATGAACTTGCAACCTAAAGCGGGTTAGTTACCTTACCTTGGCACACTCGTCCAACTATGGAGAAGGGCATGAACAGTAGAGTTCAGCTGAGGCACTGTGAATAAAGGACTAGACAAAAGACACAGAAAACACCTGTGAAAATCCTGGATTTATCCTGCTTTATTTTGTAAAATCAGGCTCTTGGCACATCTGTGAAACAAATAATCAAAACCACAATATATGATAGATATGTAGTGAACCTTTCTGCAGGGCCTCCTACAAACTATCTTAGAATGAGACATCCAAGTCGTCTCAAGCAAAAATATACAGTGACTGCACGGTCTTGCATGGCCAAATAACTTGCCCTTGGGGAAGCGCTGTGGATCCCTTTGGCGTTTTCACACCCGTGTAAATGTTACTGTCCCCTATAAGAAGGGAGAAAAGGGTGTTGTGAGGCTGCCTTTTTAATGGCTCAGGGGATTTCAGTGGTAAAGACTTGCCAAGCTTTGGAAAGAAGCTGTAGTTTCATCACTGAGACCATACTGTCCCTGGAAAGGGTGGTCTTAGTGAGATATTGTTATTAGTTCCTATTGGCTCCCCTGGGGGAGACTGGAAGGGGAGACTGGGTTGGACTGACATTGCAGGCAGACGCAATGCTGCCTTTCTGCACTTCTGCCTTCCGTGATCCTTGACTTGGAGATATCTTCCACTCATGTCACTGGAAATTGAATCAGATCCTTAGTGATGCCTAACTACGTAAATGAAAAAAGTAGTGTCTTGGAAACACAAACAGACCTGAAAGGAAGGCTGTCTTAATCTTTGCTTGCAATCTAAATACTCCGGTCTCTCTTTTCTGCGTTAGTCTATGCTGATGAAGAATATTCAGCACTTAGAGAACACTGTCAGAACAGAACCCCCAAACCCCAAATAAAAATAACAGAACAAACCTATCAACACTCTTTTTTTTTTTCTTTTTTTCTTTTTCTTTTTCCCAGGGAGAAAACAAAATATGACTGTCCTTTCAAATTCAACTAGACTTTAACTTAAACAGAAAAACTTCTCCCACATAAAGAACCTTCAGGGATTTAGTTAAAGTCTGTTAAGATAAAATATATACCACATCTCACTCTCCTCAAAGAGCCTTATTATGTTCATTCCCATTAACTCCCTCCTCAGGGTATTTCCTATGTCTGCAGAACATATTATGGCCATTTGGTTCTGAATGTTTTTGCAGAAATGTCACTGAATTTAAGTCAGAAAATGGCTAAAACTGTGAACAACATTTCAAAGACTATAACAAGAGTGTTTCAGTAATAAATAAGTCAGCAGATAGAAATGTCTCACTAATTCCCTGTCAGGCCAGGCATAGTCAGAGCTTGAAGGAGAAAGTAAGACGTATTTTATTTGATGTATCCTGATATGGCACTATCCAAGTGAACCTCTGCCAACATTCTGACTTTACTTTTGCATTGCAGAACCCTACTGAAAGACTGTCGTTCTGTCAGTAATTTCTTTCCAATGGCAACCCTTTCGCTCTCAAAGGTAAAGTTGGAAAACTGCCATTGACACTCCTCTATCAGTCATTGTCATGTTATTTACCCTTGAATATCTGTGCTGCATATCTGTGCATGTCCAGCTTCCTCAGTGGGCAAAGATGTGTTTAATCATATTCATGAGGAAGCATCATGGTGATTCTTCTACCAAGAAAATTCTTGAAGGTTGAAGGTAAAGCCTCTTCATAGATACTCACAGTGGAAGAGTTAAAAGACTGTGTGCTTATTGACTCAGGTGGCTTTTATATCTAAGTAGGAATCCTTTGATTTTGAAGTTCAATTCTCTCACTTTCTCTTGCTAGCTTGAACATGTTCGATATAAGTTTCCTACTGGTCAAAAAAATGGCAAGATCCTGTTTCTCAGGAAAACAAGCTGCCGGGTTCGTTATCATCAACTCCATATAAAATGGTTTGCCAGACATTGCAAGCATGTGGTAAAGTCACTCCTGGGCCTGCGGTGCAGTCCTCACAGTGGGGAAGATGAGTTTTTGAAATAACTTCAATTTTTATTCATTAGTGTATATAAAAATAGGACATTTGATCCATCCAGAAACAAGCAGCCAGATTATACTGTGTCACCCAGCAAAAGTACAGGACAAAAGGCAGGAGATGCACCAAAGCACAGCAGCACTGGTTCAGAACAAAGGTCATCTACCCCAGCATCCTCTGCCTGTGGTAGCCAGTGGCAGCTATTTGGAGGATTGGCATATGCAAGGATTTTCACTGAATTTTTAATTTTTTCAGGTCCTTTTTCCCAGTGGATATCCCTTCCAGCTACTTGCCCAGGTGCAAGTACTTGGAGCCCTTCTAAACTTTTTGCAAGAACATCCTGCAGCAAGAATTTGTGCAGGCTAACTACCTGTTGCATGAAGAACCATCTTCTTTGCCTTCATGAAGCTGGCTTCTCCAGCCAGTGGAGTGCATAACTGACAGTGCATAGCTGATGCCTACCTATCGGATCTTGGCCACTCTTGGTTTGTAGGTCAGTATCACACCCGCACTAAGATGACCCTTTTTCATACTGAACAGGCTGTATGGAAATTGTTCCTTGTGTGGAAGCTGTTCCGTAGAGGTGGTCATTGTAGACACCTTTCTCTGAATGTTTTTGTTCTCATACAGCCTCTTTCAGGTGAGGGGAAAAGAACCACACACTGCACTGAAGATACAGAAGAGCCATAGATTCATACAGTCACATAATTAGGTTTTTGCCTATTGTTCGTTTCTTCTGGATATGTATTATTATTATTATTTTTTTTACCTTCCTTCTATTTTATTTTTGTTATTTTGCTAACAAAGAACATGATTCCTAGCTGCGAATCTTTAGAATAATTATGTCTAAAGCGTATATTGTCTGGAGTTTATTTGTTGCCTCAGAAAATGTGGGGATTTGGGCCAGATTTTTCCCACCCCCAAGCTTTATAAGGCTGTAAAACAAGGATATTCCTTCTCCCTGTAAAACCTTCCTTCCCTGCTAAACTGCTTTCCTTCTCACACTAGCTAATGTTTAGCAAAGCTGTGTTGTGTTCTCACAAGCCTCTTGTTCTGGAGTTGAGGTGGGCAGAGCAGACAGTGGATGTGTGCCCTGATTTCATCCAGATTAGCTAGACACATAGCTGGGAGAGGTAGTCAGGCTGCTTAACTCTTACCTCATGGTGGTTGTGAACACCAAGTGCTCCCCACTCAGATAAAGCCCTATGGATGTGCAAACAAATGAGAGAGGCATCTTCTAATAGAAAACGTTGGGCAACCTGAATTATAAGCATCAAAATGTGCAGGTTGTGACAGCCACAAAAATGGCTTTGTGGCTAAAGTAGCTTGGCTACACCAGGTTCTTGGTGTAAGGACCACTGTTATATTCAGCATATTTACGGTCAAATCTCAGTCTGGCCCCCAAAAGTCCAGCCAGTTTATTTATTTATTTATTTTTGTCTGATGCTGGGTTGAGTTTACTGATTAGAGCCAAGTGAAACATCAGTCCTCATTTCATCCCCTGCTCACCTGGCTGGGCTTGTTGTGCCACACTGTAAGGACAGAGTCGTGCCTTGCTCAGTCCCCAACCTGGTCCCCACCCTCAGGCTGAAAAAACAGTGGTTCTCAAAATTTGTTTCTCTCAAGACAGAGCTACAAATGATAGCTGTGGCAGTCCATGTCCTCCTTTAGTTGTTTATTTTGTTGGGGGAAGCACTGAAGTCTTGAAAATGTTGACTATCTTAAGAGGAAGTACTGGGCATGCCCATATGAATAAGTGATCTGTAACTGTGTGCAAGTGCTTTTACTGACTTGAGGTATATTTTTGCAGGTGCCACAGTTGGGGAAAAATGGCCATGAATGAGGCCCTAAATCATGCTAAATATTGCAGAGAGCATATCAATGAAGTATTTAAAGATTAAAAAAAAATCCGGATTCAGAATTTACAAAACACTATTTCCTCCATCTGCACTCAGTGCTCATCATTTTGTTACAAAACCACTTCATTCCTTCATCACTAATAGCTCTCTTTGAATTCTGAATTGGCTCATTAGGCTCTTTCATCCCATGAATGAAATTCTTCCTCTGAGTCAAATAGGCAGACCTTTATTTTTTCCATTGATTTTTAGTTAAATATATCAGACTGCTTCTAAGTAATCAATAAAGCAGTGTGGAGAGACTTCTAATCTCTGCAACTGTGTGGAGCAGATCTTTTTTATTATAATGCCTCTGTTTCTTAAAATTTTGTGTTTAATGGAAGCTATTTGCCATCGGTTTAAGCATAGGACTACCCTGTTTGCTTTCGTCTGAAGTCTTCCTCCTTTCCCCACAGGAGGGGATGGCAGCTCCAGAAGCCTGACTCTGATTGTGATATAACTTGGCAGTGTCACTATTAATGAGCAGGGTCACCCTTGTGCCAGACAGCTGGGTGAGTTCACAAAGAATCGGACTGCTTTGCTGAATTAGTGTGTCATTCAGTGGGGAAGTTAAAAAAAAAATCCCTGCTTTCTGCTTTGATGCTATAGCTCTTCTCGGTTGTTAATAGGAGCTAACTAACCAGTGTTATGTTGATATTGTCTGCTGTAAATTTACTCCCTAAGTGATCTGTTGAGCAGACTGCGTATTTCTAAATATGGGTATAAGTCACTTCCTTCTGTTTCACTGCTTTAACAGTTTAAGTAAATGAATACAGATGTTTTATTGCTCCCCTAATGAATGAGTGGAAAACCATGGATGATTTTCTCAGCATATCATCTTCCTGTAAAGCGCGATGTCTTTTGGGGACCTGGATGCCTAGATATAGTGTGAAGTTGTTATAAGTTGTTGGTTAAAATCCTGGCAAGGATGAGTGGGAGAACTGTCTGATTTATTGCTCATAGCTTTAGGGAGAGATAAGAGGGACTCAGGTTATGGGCACACTGAAAAATAGCTGTGAGAAAAGCTAAGGCCATCTTCAGTCCACTGTGTGCCAGCCAAGAGGGGCGGATGTTCTGCTCCAGTATGCCACTGGGAAGTTGCAGTCCTGCAACACCTTGAGCACAGTGCCTTGCACTGGTTTAGCTGTCAGGCTAAAACAGAGGCCATGACACAAAGCTCACCATCCACACGACAGCTTTATTCGGAGCCAACGGGAAAAAACTATTTTCTTTTTTATTAGGTTGAACTAAGTAGAGCCATATGGGAAAAGGCTGACAACTGCTGGTGTGTTTGCCGTCTTGGGGTGACTGGATAGATAGTTTCAGTCAAAGTGGTGCCTTGGGATAGTGTATGAAGCCCCAGGAGACAAAGGCAAAATCCGAACAAGAACAGTATGTTCGGTAGGACGTAGGCAGCAGACGACATGTTTATGAACTGCCAGACCATGACGGTCACCTTTGAATCAGCCCCACACTAATGCAGATAACACAGCGTGTTGCCACAGCCAGCAAGGAGCTGATGCAGGCACGCTGCGTACTGTCACCTGGCATGAGACACTGGCTCAGCTTGATGAGGGTGATTTAGTGGTTGATAACAAGATAGGGTGTCTGAATCTCCAGACTTAATATCTGGATGTGTTTCTGATGTGTTTCGTGATGCTTCATAAGTTACTTAACCTCTCTTTATTGAAGTTGACAGAGAGGTTAGACAATTTTAGTGTTCCAGGGCATTCTGAGAAGCTGTGTGGAAAGCCAAGTAATCTTATAAGGGACTAATTCATAGAGCAGCACTGGGACGACACTACTGGCTACAAGGCACTTCGCAATTCATGTGGTTTTGAAGACAAATCTGATTGGAAATCCATGACAGGTGAGAAGAAGGACAAGAAATGGCAGTCGGAGCTGGTTTCAATTTGAGAGATTCTCCTCAGGAGAGAACTTGACGTGTGCCACTCTGAGTTCTTGCTGACGAAACAGTCCTATTGCGTTTGTCACCATCGCTGTCAAGATTCACACAAGGTAACAAATACTCCTCAAACATTTAGGAAGTTTCAGATGAGTTTCAAGCAGTTTTAGTACTTGGTCCAAGATTAATGCATGTGGTCTCAACTGTTTTTCTCTGGATACACTTCAAAATAATTTGCTCACTCTGTGAGGTTGTGGCAAGCTGCAAAGTGGGTCTGGATCAGACTTCACAGAAATTCAGCTGCTGATACAGAATTTAAAGCCAAGCACGTCTATGCTATCACTGAAGAAAACTGTTGGCCTATTGTATACCAGCATTAGCCGTGGTGTAACTCAGGGAGTACCGTTGCCTGACCTAGGCACCTGTTCTCATACAGTTTCTAAGCCTGCAGAAACAATTAGTGTCCTTAGATCTGGTGATGTGCAACCTGACGGGGCCATGAGCTGCTGTCAGAGGCCTGATGCAGATCCTTGAAGCAGCATTCCCAGTTCTTAATGAAAAGCCCTTCCACAAGAGTGTTTGGCCTTTTCAGACCTGGGATTGATACTTGGAGTATAAGTCAGCAGCTGTTCAGCTGAACTGGAACCACTTCAGTATGTGCCAACAAGCTGGCAGCCAGCATTAACGTACCACAGTCACTGGAAACAAAGCAGCAGCTTGTTGAAGAGCTGGAGAACGGGGGGAGTCACTGCCTTGCAGCACAAAATCAGAGGCCCACCGTGCGCAGGAGTAGGGCTTTTTGAGAACTCCATAAATACTCGCTAGTATGTATGGCCTCAGTGTGCTGGGCAAGTGAAATAAATACCATGTAATTAAAGTCAAGTGGATTCTTACGGTTGTTACCCAGCGCTAAAGCAAACCTTGGAGCTGGCTTCCCAGCTGAGACATAAAACAAAGCTGGGTGGGGTTATGGAGGGAACTGTGCAAGGGACTTGGGGAATAAAACGTTGTCACTGAAATCCCATATTCATGGGTGGCCTTTTGGAAGGCAAACTGCTTCCTGTCTGTGAGCTTTAAGCAATGACCTCCACTTGCTTCAAGTGGGGCAGCTACACTGGAGTCAATTAAGCTACACCGGTTTACATCCGCTGGGAATCTGTAAAATGGGAATTAGTATATTTACTATCTATCTGCCTGGCAGACGTGAGATGAGAGATTTGTGCCATTTGCAAACATGTATAATTTGCTTTACGTGTGTTCGACATGATAATTTGTTCCTGTGTGTCAGAGCATGGTGGGCAGTGCTGAAGGAGTGCTGCAGAGGCAAAGCGGGGAGGTCAAGGTGATGTTGTTTGGGGAATGGAGGGGATGGGAAGAGAAGGGAGGGAAGAGGAGCTGCTTTTCAAAGCAAGGAGCGAAAGAGATTAACCAAAAGGAGAGCAAATATGGAGCAGTGAGGTAAAAGAACAGGGGTAAAGACACAGAAGAGACCTAGGACAGGTTTAATGCAAGTGATTTTACCATGATGTAATCCTGTTACTGCACCCTTGTCATGAAAGTGTCTTCATGTCTGTCTTCATGACATGGACATGTCCACCAGTCTTAAATATAAGAGGTTGCCCCTTAACGATTTTCCTAGAATTATTAACTTCCTACCAGATCCTGAGACAGAGAAATCAGCAGCATAACTTCATGGGAGATGGTAGCAGGACAAAGATGTCATCTTCTCGTCTATTTGAAATAGCAAGAGGTGGTTAGACTGTTGATGTCAATCCAAATAACCAAGTCAATGACATTCCCCTTGCATTGGATCTCTCTCTCTCTCACTCTGCATGGTGGTATTAGTTGGGGCTCCAAGTTTTTTTCCTTGCAGCTGTATCTAGGATGCTTAGAAGAGGCCAGATGGGTAAATCCAGTTAAGAAAGTACCATAGTCTTAAAAGTGAGCTGGATTAAGCATAGATTATTCTCTCTGTCTACCTGCAACTTGTGTTTCAGTAAAGTGTGTATGGCTCTTGGATACTAAATGTGTTTCTCCAGGCTGTAAAAATGTCATTTTATGGGGTTTGGTTAGATAGGACACTTTTTGCAGTTTATTTTCTTTAACAGGGGGTGGTATAAGGAAAGGATATAGACTCATAATGTAGAAAATCTTTTTTTTATTATTTGTGTATGAAAAAATAATATATTTTATAATAAAATATTTTATTTTTGTATTTTGGAGAGATCATCCTACCTGCTGTGCTTAGGTCTGGGATCATTAAACAAAATGGACTTCCCTCTTTTCTGACATGATATTGTGCTGTAGAAGAATGGCCCAGCTTCTTCTGGAGGACTGCAGATCTGGGTTTACTGTGCCCTGCCTTTTTGTTGCAGTAGCACTTAAAGATTTTTAGGACTTAATGTTCACTTTAGTTCTTTGAGTCCAGAATGAACACCTAGATTGCTAGCACCAATATTAAAAACTTACTTCAATAAGTGAATAACAAATTCACTATTGCGTGGGAAAATGGGCTTCTCTTTTATTTCATGATGGTCTTTGGGGTTGCACTATCGTTATGCTGTCTGAGTGCACAACTACTACTGCTGCGTTAAATTATGTGGGAGTAACGTACCAGGTGATGAATGGCTTGGATTCATCCTCTTCCCTGTGCATATGCAGGGGAGCGCTTAGAGTTTGCTATGTAAATATAGCATGTGTACATTTATATCCAAGAAGCAGTTTTGGTTTTGCATTTGGCTGAGAAAGTGGTGACATTTGCAGTTGTGTGGACCATTTCTTGTGAGCTCCAGTGTGAAATATGTCCCTGATTGCATGAGGCTGACAAAAACCTAAGCTCCAGGCCTTATCTGGCTTTAGCCTTCTGTATATTCCATTAGCTCTTCTAGGTTTTAGGGCCTGAGCAGGGAGGCAAAGCCCCCTCCTCCTTATTGTCCCCTGTGGACATATTTAAGGGGAATGCTATTAAAAAGCATCTCTAGAAAACTTTCCACACCTCTCCTTCTTCCTGCAGGTTTGGCCACGAGAGGGAATAAGCCAACTCAGCTTTCAGAGTACCCTTGCTCAGCGCTGTGGTTGCCAAGGAAGGACCCCACAGGATTTGAGTATTGTAGCGTAGATGCATTACTAGCGAAAGAGACGGCTTTTATGGGAGCAAGGCTGTGTCTTAACTACTGCTCAGTCACTTGGGAAGTCTGTAAAAGCTTTCTGAAACTACAAGGCTCCTCCCAAAGCACTACTTGATCTAGTGCATTTTCAGATTCAAAGCCAAGCCTATAAAACTTATCCCTGTGCAAAGACCACCCAAAAGCAGCTGGTTGTGCAAAGAAATTTCTGTTTATGGTTTAGTGCAAGGGTCAGAGAGCTTTGCTATGGTTCAGGTTATCCACCTAGAGAAAGCATGCTCTTTTGCTAAGCGTGGGGTACGTGAGTCATTTCTGTTACCCAGAACTCTAGACATAACATAAAATAGATGGCATGAAATAACATTAAAGATATTAAAGATGGGAGGAAATTAAGTGTTTTCCCCTTTGCATTCTTGAGCTATAGTGTAATGGATTTCTAGTGCAAACTCAGCTAGTAATGCACACATAAGAAGTGAAGGCAAACAGGAGAAACCTCAAACTTCTTACTATAGGATTCAGAAGACTCAGTCAAGCAAAATGTAACACAGAAGTGCTTTCATGATACAAATGTAGTGATTAGTTTCCTAGCAGGGAATTATCTTTTATCTACTTCCTAAAAAACATGTTTATCTTAAGCTGCTTAGACTTTGAGATCCTACCATTATTGAGCATATTGCAATAGTTTCTTTGTTTGAGAATGCCCATTAAGCCAACAAGTCTGTATTTTTCCCTTTTCATATTTAAAAATGTATTTTGTAAAAAAAACACGAAATCCTGCTCAATTTGTGCATTCCTAGCTCAGGTCTTTTCTATCAGCTATTCTGTTATGTTCCTGTGGAATTGCTAGAGGTCTCACAGACCTCACACCGACCTTAAATAGAAACCTTTACCTTTTCTGAAAGGTGTAAATCTTAAATATCAATTTCCCTCAAATCTGGAAATAAATCATTTGAAGGAGTGCTCTCCTCATTACAGACTGCACTCAAAAATACTGGCTCCCAATGAATGCTTCGGAACATTTGCATTTGGATGGATTTCTTTTAAGAACTATTTCCGTGTGGTAATTAATACTCCTCCTTATGTAACACTTGTGTCTGAAAGCGTTGTGCAAAGGGATAAAAACGAGCAGCCTGCCCTGTCAAAAAGAGATGAATCCATGGTATCACTGATGGACTTTCTCCCTGAAATTCTCTAGTGCATCCAAAGTTAAAAAAGTCAAAAGTTATATGTCAATATAGTACTGTGTTGTAATCAGTGACTTCAGCCAGTCTTTTAACTATTAAAGCCATAGACTTTAAGGCTAAATATTTATAACTTTTTTTTTTTTTTTTTTTTTTAATGGATGTCTTTCTTAAGCCTCTCTTTCAGAGGTTTTGTGTTCATAAAGCAGGATGGAAAGAGCTCCTGTCTAATCAGTTTATCAAACCTTCATTTTTATATGACCATTCAGGGCCAAGTTGACCAGAGGGCTGGGGCACCTCTCCTACAAAGAAAGGCTGAGAGAGCTGGGGGTGTTCAGCCTGGAGAAGAGAAAGCTCCGGGGTAGCCTTACTGCAGCTTTTCAACACTTAAAGAGATCTTATAAAAAAGATGGAGAACAACTTTTTGCTCAGTCAGACAATGACAGGACAAGGCAGAATGATATTAAAATAAATAAGGGGAGATTTAGATTAGAGGTTAGGAGGAAATCCTTCCCTCAGAGGGTGGTGAGGCACTGGCACAGGCTGCCCAGAGAAGCTGTGGATGCCCCATCCCTGGAGGTGCTCAAGGCCAGGCTGAATGGGGCTTTGGGCAGCCTGGTGTGGTGGGACGTGTCCCTGCACGTGGCAGGGGGTTGGAGCTGGGTGATCTTTAAGATCCCTTCCAACCCAGGCCATTCTGTGATTCTATGACAATTTATATGCATCCATTTAGGGACAATGCACCATTTCTAGCAACTAAAGATTGCTTGACTTTTGTGGTTGCTTTTGTGATTTTTGGATTTTTGTGCCTTTTTTTTTTTGTGATTTTTTGCTTTTGTAATTGATTTTGTGATTGGAAGTCAGAAACACTTCCCGTTTGTAGGCCAGAAGAAAATAATGTATTTTATTTGAGCTGTATTTGGCCTTGGTACATGGCTTATCCTAACCCAAATATGTTTCTTATAATTTAAAAATCTGTAGAATCATATTGATATCATAAATTTAAAGCTTCAAGTAATATCTCAGAAATACGTGTTATTTTATATTTACAGGAAATGCAAAAGAAAGAAATGCAACATAACAGAAAAGGAAAACCCAATTACTTGATTTAGCACAGCAATGCCTGTTTCCTACTTTCCTTCTCTAGATGAAGGCTAAAACAGTCCATAATCCCGCTTCTTGAGATCCTCAATATTTTTTTTCTTTACCTTACTCTTTGAAAGTACGCACCATTTACACAGGGTATTACGTGTGTAAAAAGCTGTAGCAACAAACTGAGACTCAGTGATCAATGCCAACCCAATCTTCTCTTACGACCTTAAACCCAGTCATATTCACAAACAATATTGTTTTCCCCTTTGGTATGAAGCAGGAAAGCCTGTGGAAAACCACAGCATCAGTGGTATGGATGGACATATTCGTCAGTTAAGCTTGGGGCTCAGCCGTGAGCACAAGCAGGACTTCAGAGGCCAAAAAATATTTAGCCGAACATTTTTTTTTTTTTTGCGTAATGGTTTCCTCAGAGCTCTAAGCTGTAGTCAAAAAGTTTCATTAAAACAACTTGGGAATGCATAAGGAAGCTCTTGGTTGTAGTGTTTGCCTGGGGAGTTTTGTTTCAGTCTAGATAGTCTTAGAGCCTGTTGCAGTCCATGAAAGGTAGGTGGGATCCAAAGGCAGAGTGGCAGGCACTGCCGATGCCGTGCTGGCTCCTGCCTGAGCCTTCCAGCAGCCACAGACTGTCCTGGGTGACGTCGGTGTTTCCGTGTCTCCTTTTCATCCACGCTCACTGCAGGCACCGTAAACCCCTTGCTCTGGTGTCAGTTCTCGTGGCATTTCTGGCATGTGTCATCAGAAGCAGGGAGTGCATCCTGTTGATTTTGGTAAGGAAAGGAAAACATTTATGTCATTATTATGGTTAGTTCAGTTTAGCCAGAGACCGCTGTTACCAGACTGCCTAAGTACATCTGCAACAGCTGTCCCACCACTGTGCTACCCTGCTTCTGTGAAACTCTAAAAAGATACAGGGACTGGACCTAGCTGGTGATCTTACCAGGGCAGCAGCATTTTATGCTTGATTGCATCCGGACCTTGTTCATTTGCAGGCAGCCAGAGCTTTTAGCACGCGACGGGAGGGGAAGTGTCCGGTTGCAAAGCTAGAGCTCACATGAGAGGGTAACTCAGCATGCTCCAAGGCCGAGCCTTTCATCTGGCAGCACAACGAAATTCACAAGGAGGGCGGTTCAGATTTATGCAACTTTATTAATTTGTTTATTAGCAGCCAGCTCCGGGTGTGGCATTTAATGTAAGTTGATTAAATAACGGGATGCTCTTCCCCTTTCATTTCAACCACATGAAGGGTTGGCTATTTTCAAGTGACTTGTTCTTTCCCATTAACAAGCAGAATAATTCAAATGAATCGCTTCCAGAAACAAGAGAAACTGGAGTGTCCCCAATTATTCATGCCTCTGTTCCATCTGAGCATCACTGCAGTGGGCATGCAGTTATTCTAAACACAGGATATGTTTTCTTTCAGGACCATTTTATCCCTGACAACCCATCAATCACCCAGAATGAAAACTGTGTTCCCCCTTTCATTATTTTGCTAATCATAATGTCTTTTCTAGGTCCGTAATTGTTCTTCATGGGTTGTAAAGCCGGCATAATTTGCTATATTGAGAAACACTGATTCTGATTTATGTGGTTTCAATTATGTAGTGTGCATTTCATTTTATGCCCAGTCTGAGACTAGAATACTCTCCAACCTGAATGTGTGCTGTGCCGCAGGATCCCTGCTTCTTTTCTCTTATTGCTCCTATGGAGAGAAGCATGTTTGCTTTCAGAAATGTTTCTGAGCTTTGCTTTCTTCTGGGCGACTCTCTCGTCTTCCACAATCACTTCATGGCCTTGTGGCATGCTGGGGCTAATTTCATGGCTTTCTCTGTGGTTGTGGAATATCTGCTATTTCCCAGGATATCTGCAAAACAAAATAATAAAGCAGCCTGGTGCTCAGCACAACATACAGCTTAACTCATTGCTTCGAACGCAGAGATGTGTTTTGCTTTTCCATCAGTAGCTTTTGAAACATATCTCATAAGAGTCATACTCATACATATTACTCATGCATTTCTATGCATCCCATACTCATTGTTAAATGCCATTTTAATTTCACATTCTAAAACTGAGGTTAAAACAGGAGGGAGCAAAAGCACAGATCTGCACTGTGCATTGTGCCCTGTGGGCTTATCGCCACGCTCCAGGCAGAGGTGCCCTGCATGTCGCAGAGCCGCACTAAGCTACGGGGTCCCAAGGCAGTGCACGAGCCCACGGCAGCGCTGGGCTGTATGGTTTGTAGCTCAGCGAGAGAGAGACCAAGACCTGCTGGTGCGGCTCCAGGGCTTTGCCAGGTTGGATAACCTGGTCGCTGCCTGCCGCTTGATCATCCCGTTAGTGCTGGCACTCTGGCACCGTGGGGTTAAAGGAGTTTCGTAACACTTGTCAAGATTTAAAATCCCTATAAAACAAAGGAGAAATGTTGGCTCCTGGCCTTAAATGTTACTGCCTAATACAATTTTTTATGGCCACGAGAATTTGCTAAGTTTTAGTCTCCATGAGGTAGAAGCGGGCTGTTCAGTGCAGCCTTGGAAAACACTCTCATGTACTGTTTCTTTCCTGGCAAGCTTCCTTCGTCTCCTCACTGTAGTGCTTATCTCATACAAGAAATGGATGGCAGAAAAACAAGGGCAGACAAATCCTCTTCTTGTTCAAAGCATTGCTTCTTCCCCTTCCAGGTTCTTGAAGCATTGCAGGACATAAGCTGGGTCCACTTAAGAACATGTTACTGTATTTGGGCCATAATCTATTGTGTTAAATAAATGTAAAGCTACCTAAAGCAGACCACTTACTGCAGTTGTGCTCCTCTACACCATGGGAGCTGTGTCTGGCCCTTTGCAGAAGGCCAGCTGAAGCTGGCGAATCATGCCATAGTGATCTCTGCCCTGTGGGCCTGAGTGCATCCTAACCAGCCTGCAGGTGAATTGGAAGCCCTGGAAATCCTGTTTCTGCTATTTGAAGTGTGTCTAGGCTGGGGGAGAAAGCATTTCTTAGCTGGCAAGTGTTGATACTTCGTACATTTTGGTTTGCAAGGACTGTGACTATCTCTCATTTTATCTTTGCTAGTGAACGCGATGTTTCTGTTACTGCTGGGGCCTTGGTTTAAGGAACGTGCTCAGCTCTGCATCTTATCTGTGTACTCTGGCAGGGGGGAGGTTAATATGCACATTTTAAGTTGATGCCTTTCTGATATCACCAGCTGTCTCCCATTTCTTGCATCAGAATAAGAAAGGAGATGAATTATTTAACTGGCAGTTTCTCCAGATCACTTAGTTGCTTGAGATTATTGATGCCGTGATCCCGCGGGGGGGAATGGTGAGTAATAGTGGCTGATAAGGGAGACTGTTTCTCATTCTCCCCTGGTGCCTTCTTCTTTTCCCGTTTTCTGCTAGGATATATACGGGCAGTTTTTGACACATTCATCGTTACCTTTGTGACTAGAACATCTAGAGATACCAGCTGTGTTTCTGTATTTTTTTGTTCCAGGTCCACACTGAGACCAGCCCAAAATGCCGAACAGAATGCACATAGAAAGGGTAGTCAAGCTGGGGAAAAAGACAACATTATTATGATTTTATAAATAAAATGCTTGAATATTGTGGATATTTTATAATGGGCTATTCTAGTTAATGTATGGTTTGCCCCTGTTATCAATCTTTTATGTATAACGTTAATCTAATAGTAATTAGAGAGATGTGGTATATATAGTAAGCTAAAAATTACACATTGGACGTCTCGGATGTATCTGAGAGAACACGGCATACAGATGAGATTTTGTCCTACAGTTTTCCAAAGGCTGTAATCCAGTTCATAGCTGTAGCTTTGCTTATTGAAGAGCAGTCACCAGGAACACGAAGCAGAGCTCCTGGCTAAAGGTTAGCTTTCTGCTCCCAGTTAAGTGGCCATTGCTAGGAACGGAGCTGAGCGAAGGTTATGAGCTGCAAGAAGTCTCTTCTGGAATTCCAAGGAGTGGGGAATAAAGCGTACTGCTTGCAGTGCTCTCCTAGCCAAACAAAAGAATCAGTACAAGCTTTTGAACTGCTTTTAGTTATATACCACTTAATTTCAGTTTTTCCGTTATGTTGCTTTCTAGGCTTTTCCAAGGCTTTTAATTTGGGGTGCCGGCAGATATCCTTAGGAAGTTTCAGTGCTATGTGTATCTGAAGGATGTGGAACCTTTCCCTTCTTCTCTTGACTTGTGAGAGCTAGGGATGCTGTCAAGGATGGAAGTATTTTCAAATATTCCAAGTCTGAGATGAAAAACCTGTGATGATTTTGTTCATACTTTGTTATTTTTTTTTTTTTTCTGGGACAAACCCTGTAAAGATGACAAAAGGAATCCTACAAGAACGATATTATACTTTTCCTAACAATTCCTCACTTCTGCTCCCAGTACAAAACAGCACCTAGAAATTAAAATGTTCCTTAAAATGAAAAATGGGATTGAAGAAAACGTCCTTAATGTAGGAATTTCATTGCAGCGTGGATGAAATCTGTTCAGTAAAAGGGGTCCAATGGGAGCCCAATAGGCTCTTACTGTTTCAAATGTCCCCTCGACGCACCAGGTCTTTCTCTTTCCTGGCTACATCTCTCAGAATTGGAGATCCAAGTTCTGTGGTTCTAACCCCATAACTGCATGTGTGTAGGAAATGGATAGTGAGTTAAGGTCAAACAAAGAAATTAACGTCTGTGTGGATTTCTCAATGTCATTGACTACGCTTACAAAAAATCCATGCTCCCTGTGCATCCTCTTGGATGCCGTTGTGAACCCTGACATCAGAAGCTCCTCATATGTTTCTAGCCCGTTCCCTGAAAGTCCAGAAAAGAAGCCTGCAAGAGTAATGCTCTTATTTCTCTCCCTGCCAAAAGCCCGGCGCTCACCTCCAGAGGGCACTGCAAACTTGCTGTGCCGGTGGTCACCAGCGTGAGATGTGCCAGAGGGAGCTGGCTGTGCGATGGGCATTTACTGCAATTAGGGGCATCAAAATATTTAAGTAATATTTTGCTCACCACTTTGCTTCTAAAACGCGTGTTTTTACGTATATCTTTTATGCACTTTTACTAAAAAAATCGCCGTGGCAGCTGTCTTTTGTTAACAAGAGATAATTGTGCTTATAGAGTGAATGTGAAAAACAGCAAAGGAACAGATCGAAATCATTCATGAAAAAATGTCATTTAATACCACTCTCGGGTATTTTTGCCTCTCTGCTAATTTGCAGCTGAACAGATGCTATGCAAGCAAATATTCATATGGTAAAAATATACAAAACCAGAATTTTGAGGAGTGGTACAACAGTGCTTAAAGACTTTGTGATACCCTGGCTCTTAACGTTGCTGAAAGACACTCCTTACCTTCCTAAATAGTGGCCAGAGCAGACAAGCATGCAAAGAGGGAATTGAGGCATGGAGAGAAAGAGGAGAAATAGGAGGGCTGGGGAAGGTGGATGTGATTTCTTTTGCAGCACTTATAGCATGGAAAAGTGTTGCTGATTCATGTTGCTTGTATAGGAAGTCTACACAATCTACACTAATCATACGGACTGATGTGTTTCAAGGTGTCACTTCTTTCAGGAATGTCCCTGACTATTTTTATTTTTATTTTTATTTTTATTTTTATTTTTATTTTTATTTTTATTTTTATTTTTATTTTTATTTTTATTTTTATTTTTATTTTTATTTTTATGTTTATGTTTATGTTTATGTTTATGTTTATGTTTATGTTTATGTTTATGTTTATGTTTATGTTTATGTTTATTTTTATTTTTATTTTTATTTTTATTTTTATTTTTATTTTTATTTTTATTTTTTATTTTTTATTTTTTTAATTTTTATTTTTATATTTTATTTTTTTACATAGCCCGGTTAAAATGGCTGCAGAAGAGCACAGCAGCTTGAGGAACCACACCAGCCGTGAGGCAAGAAGCTGCCTGCTGCTCTGCTGCTGGCTCAGTTCCTTGACACCTACATGGAAGAAATCTTTTCTGGCTTCACCGCCACGTGGTGTTGGTCTCACCTGCTTGGCTGAGATGATCCAGGATGGCTGCCAGTCTAGCACAGAAGTACTGGCTCTTTGCTGGGATTGCCCCACTCTGTACCAGAGTGTGCCTGCCAGCTGCCCATAGCTGTTGGTGAAGGAACTGGCAGGAAGGATTGGCCTCATCTCTCAGGACATGCCTCCTCTTCTGAAAGAGCTGGGGAAGGACCTGGAAGCAGTGTGAGCATGGCACTATCCGCCTGGTTTGCCATGCTGAGGCTGCATTAGCCGTAGATGCAGCGTTGGGCTCAGGCAGGTGCATCACTTCCAGTGTGCGAGCTGGTGCGTATGCCCCTGGTGTTTCAGTCGTTGGTTTTGGTCCAGCAAAGAGTGAAAATACTGAATTTTGTCATGGATTTATCAGATGTTCCAAACTATTTTCATTCTGAAAGTCAAAGCATATGATTTCCGCTTGTACTGACCACATCCGCTGGATCAGCTGTAGTGCCCTAGGCCTCCGTTCGAATTTGTGGCTGGATTCATCTCCATGGTACACACCAGCAGTTCAGCTGGGGAGGACATCTCACAGCATCTTCTCAGACCAAATCTGTCTGGAGAATGCAGAGGAAGGAAGAGGCAGGGGAAAAAGAAAGGAAGAAAGTGAGATATCACTCCTCCGAGGCAATGTGGTAGCCAAGGCAGAGAGAAATTAATCAAAAATTGACCTGGAAAGAAGTGTTTTCAAATGGGTACGCTGAAGTGTTTGAATTGGGCCAAGAAGACCTGGAACATCTTTCATATTGTTTTTCTGATTAAAGAAAAAAAAAAAAAAGCCTGTTTTCCTTCAGAGGTCTTTGGCATCAAACACCCAAACAGCTGTGATGGCAGCACAGAAGAGAATTTTCTTACTCTGAGCTGGCAGTAAGTTATTATACCCAGCTCCAGATCTTCTAGAAAAGACCCCTGTTTTGATTTCATGGTTAGTTTGGCCTTCTTGGTGGAACCCATGGCTTGGGTTTTTGGAGAAGTGAAGACAGCGGGATCTTGAGATGTTTCAGCAGTCCAGAGTACCCTCTCCTGCCATCTGGACTCCATCCCTTTTTTCAGTTGAAAACACACTTTTTCTCCCACATCTGCAACAACCCTGCTTTTTGCATTCCTTTTTCAGTCTAATTTTGTTGCTTCTAGCCTTGAGATCTTCCTTTGAATCAGGGGTCCCATCTGTTGTTATCCTGAACAGCACAGAAATAGAAAATCCTGCAGGCAAATGAAGCATTGCTTTGCAGGACCCGCCTGAGCTCTGCATTCAATTTAACGTTCAGTTTAAATTATCTTGAATAGGTGAATGGACACCTTAGTTTTATTTGTTCATTCATTCATTCATTCATTCATTTATTGAGGGAGTAGGGCGGTGGTGCAGTGTGCCAAGTGAATGGAAGTTTATATCTGGTAGCTTTATGTTTCCTTAAAAATGAAATTATCCACTAATAAGCACGCCAGGAAGACAGGTGAGGGGCAGGTTTGCTGAGGGACAGGGACAGCTTCAAGCACATGGATGCTCAGGCTTGTCAGTGCAGCTTTTTCTCCTGGTGTTGGGTTATTTTGTAGTCTGACAAAACTGGACCCCAAGGAGGCTGTGTTTGTGGACAGAACTACATCCAGCTGGGCACTGAACTATTCTCTCTTATAAAACCCATCTGCAAACATTTGGCCTCTGGTCAATTTCAAAGCTGCTTTGAACAAATACATGTATATGAACTGTTGTGTAAACAGTTCCTTGGCACGGGAAATGAGAATGCCGTAGCTTAGTGCCTATTTGACAGCACACTCTCTGAAGACATCTGACTTGTAAAATAATAATATATCCATTAGCTGAAACATGGGACTCAGGGGTTAGGCCCAAGAAATTCTTTAATATTTTCAAACCACGGCCTATTCAAAGTTCAAATTTTATATCTTTCCCACCTTCCAGAGGTGCAGAAGAGAGTCTGGAAGTGGCTGCCATCCCAATCATTTTTTTTACTATGCCCCAGTGGGATTTTCCCACTGTCACAGTGCAGTTGAGACCATTGCTAAATGGATAAGGGCTGAGACAGACTGGGACACTGAAGTGCTCATGTGTGCAGTGGCTTTATCTTCCTTTTCGTCTTCCCGGGCTTGGCTCCAATTTAGAAGGCCTGATTCTTCCACATATCTAGATACCAAAACCTGCAGCAGTGTCACTACCGCGTAGCACAATGTGCTTTGAGGATCCTGATTTTCAAAGTTAATACTGATAAAAGGTGAATCTGGATAGCAAAGTTCAAAAATAATTCGGGATCAAAGCCCTCCATCCATGGTTACAGGTATTCAAACTCTAGGCTTTGGTGTATGCCACTGAAAGAGATAGTTTGGATCATGAACCTGGCTCTGAATATCAATGAGTTACAGAGATTGTCCAAGCAAATGGTGGTTACTGTACGTACTGCTGAGTTCAAACTGAGACATTTTTTAGGGAAAGAGAAAGCAACAGGTAGCTTGTCACTCATAGTCTTTGAGTGGAATAAAACTTTAAAAACTCAAAAATAAAGCTGTGAAAAGCTGCATGATGAGAACATTTTATGTAAGCTTTGCACAATGTAAAAATTCACAGGAAAGCAAAGGGCAGAGATGTCAGATTCACTTTTCTGGATTTGGCCCAGACTCAGGTCAGAATCCAGTTTTAGATGTGAAGACCCCAAAGTCTGCAAATTTGGATATTCTGTCACACTTGGGTACTATCAGTGTGTAGCAGACAGTATTACACGAACAGCATGAAAAAGGTGAAACGAATGTATTTTGCTATTTTAATTACTGTTCATTGTGAACTCAGGAAATCTAAGACCCTGGTATCTCTGGTAGGACCATGGCATAAAAATAGTAAGAACAAACATTTATGGTGTTCTCCCTATTGAATTCCCATCCATTCTTACTGCACCATAAACAACTTTATGACCTAGGATAAAGTTTGTAGCTATACACCCCAAGGACAATTTTCATTTTTTCATTCTGTGTGTGTACAGCAAGGCGTAGTGTGGCTCTTGTCCTTTTCCACTACGTGAGGTGTGAGCGGTGCCTGCAGGTGTTGGGCGGCACCGTTGCCCCTCTGCAGTTGCCTGCTCAGAGCACGGAAATGGCCCCCCTCTCCTGGCATGGCAGCGCTGTGAAGGTCAAAGCATGCTGTGCGGGAAGGAGGCATCCCACTCCTTGCACTGGCTGATAGAAATCCCAGAGAGGATTTTAAACAAGGGTTTATTGGAAAACGGAAGAAAGCTAGCAAATTAATCAGCTAGCAAAAGGAAAACAACTTTCTGGAAGACTTAAGTTATCTGAATCCTGTGCCAGACCTGGAAGCAGAGGCAGTGGCTTGCCAGCAGGAGTACCCAAGAAAGACGTGGAGCAGCATACCCATGGCCGTGAGCAAGACACTGCAGGAGGCTGCTGCTTGGACTTGTGTTTGTGGTTGATTGTGAGAGGGCAGTAAGAGGGATGCCCTGTACCTGATGTTTTGCAATTGCTTTCTGGGCAGTTATCATCCCTCTGAGAAAAAGAGAAAGCCCTTGTCTTATATAAAAGGATTCCTTCTCACTAGACCACTCAATTTATTTCACTTTCAGAATGAAATTGAAAATACCACCATTTTAGTGCTGCTGAGGGCCCCTGGTTTTAGTGTTGTGTTTTAGATTGTGTGGTTGTCCTAAAGGAGCCGCACTGCTCTGCGCCGTGGCAGAGGCACCAGCGTTTCACTGATGGGGTCGGTGCTACCCAGCTGCAAAGACCTCAGCTCTACCACTGAGCTCTGATGTTTGGGCTGCCTTTGGCCTCTGCTTAGTTTTTTTACTGGTAATTTATGAGGAATGGCCAATGTGGCTGAGCATGGGTAAATCAGTCTGTTCCCTTGGGAGGGAATACTGAAATATTCTGTACTTTTTTGAGAGAAATGAGCAAATCGTTCATCCTGCAGTGGTGCTGCTGAGAGGAGGCTTCATGCTGGAATCTCCATGTCTTATCGAGCTGTATTAAAGAAGCCTTAGAAATATGATTACCTATCAATTTCTCTTTTTTGTCTAACTCAGACTTGTTTAACAGCTCCTCCCATAAGCTGGTAGAAACAGGAAAACTACAAATACGTATTTACATTTTCTAATGAATTTGCTTAGACTCCATTTATTCCTGTTCTGAGTTTAGTTTTCGGTAGGGAAGTTTGGTAGTTTACTGGTAGGGAAGTTTGCTGGGAAAGTGCATTTGACCTTAATGTAGCAGTTGATTAACAGCAAATTAATTTGAAGTTGTAACCCTGTGGTCTTGCTTGTGGAAACCTAATAGCAAGAGTCTCACGCAATTACTTAAAGAGTAAGAAAACCTCATATGACTTGAAGTAATTGCTTCTAACACTGAGCTTCAGGAAATATTTCTTTCCTGAAGGTTTTAACACAAAAAGTTTTCAATAAAAAATGTCTTTGATAACATTTCCAACCGTTATCAGGAAATGGGCTAGCAGAGAGGAGGAGATCAACTGATTACACAAGATATTTCAAATTCTTCAGCTGCTGCAATTTGCATCCAGCTGCAGGCCTCAGCCTGGAAGCTAGAACGGGTCAGCACCAAGAGCCAGATGAGGAACTCCACACCGATCCCTCACCTGGTGTCACTCACTGATGGCTATAGGGTCATAGGTGGGAGCCACTGCTTTCAGTGCCAGTCACAACTTGTCCCCAAAGAATTTTGCTCTTTTCCTTGACAGGTACAAATGACTTTGCTTTTTACATGAACCCCTTTCCTGCTGACTGTCCCTGGCACCATTTTTTCTACTGAGGGGTGATCATGCCCTTGAAAGACCCGTACACTGTAGTTCAAGGGTTCAGAGACTGCCACTGGGCAGACAGCTGTTTTCCCTAAAAGGCTGCAAGCATTGTTGGTCATTGACACCCCCGTCATCCTGAATACTCCCTCCTCACCCAAGCCTTTACCCATCTATTAATAAGGAGGTGTTGTCAGCCTGGTTCTTGTTCCTCCTCTCTACCTGCAGGCAAAATCTAATGACAGTGAGCAAATGATAGGTGAGATTTGGATAGGGGTTGCTGATGGTGTAGGAATGCAGGGTGGCTGCCGCAGAGTCAGAAGATGACATCAACACTCCCACTCCACTGACAGGTTTGCTATCTGCAAAAAAATAAAAAAAAATTGGGCTTAGGTCTGTGCTCCTATTGTGTTGCAGTTAATGCGGGCATTCACTAGCAAACAGAGGCCACTGTTAGTTAATCTGACCAAATGTAGTTTAATGGGATGGATAACAGCAGTGTCAGTTCTAAAGGGGTGATGCTGTTCTCTGGTCTGGAAATGAAAGTAGGCTCAGGTCACAGGGGAGTTGCTCCCTCACTTCACTGCATGTCTGGGTGCGTGTCCTGGTTGGGACTACAGGTGTTGTAGGCATCCCTTTTGGAGCATAAGCAGCCTTGTGGTTGGAACGAAATCTAAAGCTGGGATTTGCCTTCCCATCCTCTGGCCACTGCTCATCTCCAGCTTTGCCTTTCCATCAGAGTTCAAGGGGGCTGTTCAAAGCATCAAGAGCATGTTTGGTGAAATGGTCTAAGAATGGTCTTCTGTGCAGTAGCCCATCAGAGAATTTGCAGGCGTACAGTCCTTTGGAGATATTTTCGCATGTGCCCACAAAATCCCAAGGACGGCTGCCAGCTGAGAAGCCCTGTTACATGGGACTTCCAGATTCCTCAGTGGCAGGCTCTGCAATATGCAATGTCTGAGGCCCAGCTCTCTCCTCTACTCCAACTACCCCAATAACACAGGTTTGGTGTAGTCCTTTTCTCCTGAGTTATAAACACTACAATTTTCTTACAGTATAGGGATAGGAAACTAATACGTTTCTGGTGATCAGAAGCAGTGGCTTGTCTCTGGAAACCTAGAGGTGGGTGCCCGCCCTCTCAAAACTATAGTAGGGGTACATCTTCCTAGAGGGTGATCCATGTAGAGAGCCCTTTCACCTTTCACAAGCTGGTTTGATGGACCCTATGTCCCTGTGTTCTTACTTCGCTGACTCCAGTGGATGCGTAGCATTAAATGGTAGCCCCATCCATGCTGCATGTTACTGTGTACAGAGAGCGGTCTCAGCAGGTACAAGTTAACAAAGTACTGTGGTAGTCATATGCAGCAGCTCACTACAAAATAAAAAGTTTCTAGTAAATATTCTGGTAGAAACAGGCTTTGGGAGGGATCTTTCCCTGACCGTGTGCGTAGTCCAAACCTTACAGCCTCAGCTGATGATGAGCATGAAATGGAGATATGCATGAGGCTAATCTGCTTTCATGATATGAACTGGGAGAAGGATAGGAAGTCAAGAATAATCAAGAGATTATTGGGCTGTTAAGACTTTCCTGGGTTATTCATTCTTCCACTACTAATCACTATGTTGCTTTATAATTGTATGATTCAATGATGAAGTTTTACCCTGCCCCATCCAACAATCTCCCACAAATCCCATGTCAGGGTAGTAAGAATCTGCTATATTCTGCTTATAGATAACTAGGAGTCCAGTAGCTTTAATAGCTGGCATAAATCAGAATGATTTATACTCTGAGAGGTACAACACTGTTTTAGAAGGCTGAGCTGGTATTATAATGACCTTCTCCTTTTGATCTTGCTTTGGGTGTTGCAGAAGATGAGAAAGTTTCAGTGCCAATGTTCATTCTGCATCATGTATCACAGCAGTAAAACAGCACTCTGCTTAGATTTAGAGCAGATCCATGGGGAACTGCTTGAATCCCAAAGAGATCTAAAAACTATCCCTTGAAAACACATACACTAATACTGAGTTTTATATAACCCCCTTTTAGACACAATCTAAATCTGGGGCTACCACTCTTTCAAAAGAAGTGCTCTCTCCCTAGAAAAAAAACATTAAGCCAGCCTCTTCCAGCCAATTATTTCCAGGCCACCTAGCAGGAGTGAAATGATGTGAAATAATATTTCAGTAGCAGCCCTGAGTAGAAGGGTTGCATAACCACGGACTGTCCCGTGTCATATCTGAGTCAACGTTACTGAGAAGATAAGGCACTTTTACTCCCAGCTAGCATGGGTGGTGTGGTTTTTGTGTTGGATGCTCACGCAGCCCATTTCATTGTGACGTGGCTGTTTATTATAGGTGGCTGGATATACCTGTAAGCCAGTACGTTCCTTGCTCGTAATGGTAAGCCAATGACTATAACAGCTGACTTCAAGCGAGGAGACCTGGGTTTAGCTGTGCTTACCACTGATTCCATATGTGAACCCGGATAATCCATTAATTTGCGTTCAGCTTGTTATCCTGCATTTCATTTGGAAATTGTGACACCAATCTTTTTAAACCCTTCAGTTAACTTTGACTAGAATTTGTGGTAGGAAGTCAATCCAAACACTGTTGTTACAATAAGGAGGGTTTCTGTTACAGGGGCTTAGAAGTTCAAGGGAAAAGAATTAGTTCCAGTTATTGAGTCTGATAATCATGATCAAGCCTTGGTAGCCTCCAGCTGAGCAGCATAATCTGTAGAAAGGTTGTCTTTATCAGTTTTCCAGCTGGCTTTATTAGAAGGAGGAGGAAATCCTCCTCCTCCTCTCTGAACACCAGAGCAAGCAAGACAACAACTTTATGTACTGGTTTCTCTGTTTCAAGGATGATTTAAAAGAATCTGAGGGAGGCTCAAAAGTCACATCAGCATTCACATTTAGTTTCTTCTCCCTTTGCTCAGTGATGGTTTAGTGATGATGTTCAGTCAACTGCAATGTGAGTTGATCCAGACCTGTAGTGAAAGTTCATACTAGGAGCTTTAAAAGTCAATGGTGTGTACCTGGTACTTAGGTTTAGTAGACCCATCAATAATTAGCCTGAGCATGCTAAATAGCCAGGACAAGCGGGGCAGAGAGACCTAGCATAAACAACATTTCACTCTTCTTCATTTTTTTTGTTGAAGTGCTCATGTCTTGCCAAATGGCCAGTGTACATATGAACACAATGTCCCTGTTCTGAGGAGCTTTGTTTAAGAACAGCTAGGAAAGGATAAGAATAAATATGTACATATTTTTAAATCCAAATCACCTAGATTCCCCAGGGAAGTCTGGCATTGGGAGTTTTTTAGGCAGGTTTGAAAATGGGAAGTGTCCTTGTGCTGTGGATGGGCTCAGAAGTGAGGAAAGAGGCATGATCACATGAAACTATGCATGGGGTGTTGGTGAAGAGGCCAACAAATATAGGTGTGAGAACATTCGTGATTTGAGAGCAAAGATTTTCTAAGAATACAGTATTACCTTGAGTTGTTGCCGCAAAATCACTCTCTGTGATGCTGAGGGGTTCAAAACATCCCTCTGTCCAGGCAAACCCATTCCAAAAAAGTAATAATAAATCACAATTTGTGAAATGAACAGATATGCAGAAAGAGAGCCTGGCTTTTATCTTGCGTATGTGGAGCTGAAAAAAATGGCTTCCTCAATCAGTGGCACATTAGCTTTCATCCCCCTCCTTTAGCTAACATCTTCCATCACTGATTTGCTCTTCTCTTTGATGTACTTTTTTGTTTTCAAACAGCTTATTCTTTCATAAGGAACAATCAGCTTCTCCTGTGGGCAGAACATCAGTAAACACACTAGAGAAAAATGGAAGAGATGATAATATAAATTTATCTTCTGAAAAAGTTCCTGTTCCAGAAAACTAAGCAAGATCTCTTCCTCCCCAATGACATTTCTCTAATAACCATTTCGTAGTAACAAGGCTACGAACAAAAGAATCTTAATAGCTTTAGGCTGCTGTACTGTTCAGTCAGATTCACTGTTCAAGGTGGAAGGATTTAGATGATAAGGATTTCAGCTGCTTTTGGTATTTTTAGCCTGAGCAACAATGGTTAAATGACAATATTTTAATATGTTTGCACCTCACATTTCAGCGTTGTACAGCCAATTTCTCTGCTAGGAACTGATACAAAGCAGCTTGAAGTCTATGTAATTCTCTTCATTAACTTTAAAAAGCTTTCTACCAGGCCTTTAAGTCAAGGTCAATATTGGTTTTATTCCCTTAATCTATTATCCAGTGAGATAGATCAGTAAGAGGGCACAACAACCCTTTTACAGATGGTCGGACCAAGGAAGTCAGAGCCACGTCTGACTGTGGTCAGTTTGATCAGCTGTAGCTCTGGCACATCTCCACCCCTTCCACCAGTCTGCAGCATCTCTCCTTGTCGAAGCCTGCTGAATCCTACTGGGTTCAGTACAGTGCCTGTATCCTAAAGGATCCTTATAAAGTTGCAGGCTCCACCAAGTCATAAATGAGATCACGTTTTAATTAAAGCTTGACATTATATAGTATATGTGGTGCATAATATTTAGGAAACTCTAGCAGGAATTACATAAGAGTTTGTTGCAGTATTTAAAAACTGTCAAATTTCACCCCGTTTTTGCTGCTGGTGTTGCTGGGGATTTCCTCCAAAGCCCTTCCCTGGACCATATCCTACTTATGGCTGTTTTCATAGCTAAACTATGCAGATATCTCAAGGTCAAGGTTATCTTTTTTCAATCAGTGGGTGTGTCATGAACACCTCACATCGTGGGTTCCCTGGTGTTATGAGTAGCCTTGTTAAACTCGTATAGATGCTTGCGAAGTCGATTATCCCATGGATGGGAGCCAAGATTCACTTTCTGGCTTGAAATTCATCACTTCTGCTTACAGACAGTATCCTTCCTTTCAGCTTTTATTTATTACTCTTCTAGCAAATATATTATGGTGGAAGGAATTATTATGACAGTTCTGGATAAAAACGTCCTTGACTTATATCATCTCTTCTCCTTATCATGTGGCAAAGTGCAACTGGTTAATTCACAGTTCATCCCATGTGAAGAACCTGCCCACATTCAGTAGAAATGTTTGTTATTTTCCTCCTTTAGACACCTGTTCAATTGCCTGTGGATTGGCCAGTGTGCCTATGAACAGTGGTCTCCAAAGGGATGTCCTGGCTGGGGACAGCTGGGGTTCAGTCCCTCTCTGTTCCTCTGCTGTATTACCTCCTTCACCATCACATGGAGATGTGAAAACAGGGTGTGGAAATCAGCCCTTCTTTCCTGCTTTTTCTCTCACTTGATAGATGCAGAGACTGGGGTAGGGTAGGGAGTTCTCCTTGTAATATGCCCTGGAAGGGAGTAAGTCTTAATTTTATTTATTTGTTTGTTTATTTAAGTCTCAAAAAATGATTATCTAATTATTTCGATGTTTACTCTATCTATTAAAGGATGATGCTTCTGTGTACAATTCTAGCAAATCCAAGCCTTTCTTTGCAGGGAACACTTTGTTAATGACTTCTTTTGCGTGAGCTCCCTATACTTTGTTTTCATTATTTAGGCTCCTACTATCGGGAAGATGAATAGCTGGTTGCTAGTGGCTGTCACTGTTATCACTTAGCGCCAGGTGATTAGTAGTAGCCTGCACTGAGTATGTTCTCCCTCTACTTTGGACATGTAGCTTATCCGTAAAACTAACAGTTGCTTCACATTCAATTTGTCATCCCTGTCCTTGAAAATAGAAGCAGATTTGTGGATACTCCCCAGTGTGCAATACACGTCTTGTTCACTGCAGCAACAGCTGATGAGTGACTTGGGGATGGGGAAGGGGAAAGACGTGGCTTCCAGTAAATAAGAGCCACTGGAGGCAGAAGCGGAGCTGGGCAGACAGGTAGCGAGGAATGCCAGATACATGGACTAGATGGGTTGTCACTGAGTTTTTCTGTTTGTCACTGCTGATTAAACCCCTCATTTGTAACTCATGGGGGTGTAATTCTGAACTCCTTCCACTTCATGCCAAGCTTTTCAGACCACAGTGTTCATCCTGGGAAATCTGTGTTTCGTTTCACTTGCTGCACTGCTGTATTAGAGATCTAATATCAGACACAATCGTTGACCAGCCTGGTTTCAAAAATCACTATTATTTATTGCAATATATTGATCATCTTTCTTTGGAAAATAGGTCTTATGTAAGGTGCTTAACACCAAGCCTTCAGGACTGCGAGTTCCTCCGGAAATTTTTGTCTTTAGTCATATGAGCAGGGCCCTGTCCCCCTTTCCCTGCCTTCTCTAGGGAAACAGGATGCTGTTGTCTTACTCAGCACAGCTTGTATCCATCTGGCACTGCAGCCATCTAAACCCAATTAGAGAAAGCACAAGAAAGAAAAAGCAGTGAAAGCTGATTTTCTGAAATTGTGCTACCTTTGTTATCAGTCTGTGATCAATGTTGTGGTAATTGGTGACAACAGCTGAGGAAATGCTGGTTATTACAGAGGGTGAACGTCCATGTCTGTCATCTGAGTCCAACTTGCTTATCTTCAAATCAGAGCATGGGGTCATTAAAACAACATAATATTATTACATTGATGGAACAGACAGTCTGCTAAATTCTTGGATACCAGATGGCAAATGCAGCTTGAGTTGGCAAATTGTTGCTCTTCTTCCTGCCGTGAAAAGGCTTTTTAGCTACAAGCATAATAAAAACAGAACAGAAAACTAAGGAGAAATTTCCTTAATCAAACATAAGAGACTTGAAAGAAAATAGTAACACCAAAAATGTTAGACAAAAGTATAAGAACAGATTTTGTTCCAGTGCATTCTGATTTATTCTTCCTGCATGAGAGCTCTGAGGGCAAAGCCTGCTGATTTTACTGTACAGAGAACTCTAATGACCTCAACAGGAATTTATTATTAAAATCAGGTAAAATAAAATAAGGAAAGGGATGAGAGTGTTAAAAAGGTAGAATTAATAAGGAATAGCTGATGATAAGGACCACAAAAGTAAAACCTCTTAAATTATGGAGTTGTTTCTACATACAAACTATGTCACTCCAAATGAGACTACACGAAGCCTTGTAGGTATGCTTTAGTAGGCAGTCATGTCCTGCTGGTGGACTTGTTAGATGGAAAGATAAATCTTCCCATCTCTAATTTCAGAAAATCTAGGAAACCTTCTGGGGTCTTGCAAAACTGAAGAGATTATACTGCCTTTTCAGTATATGCACATAATGTGCCTTGAAATGCAATCATAAAAACCTCTGCAAATCTAAATCCCAAAGGCAATCAGCGTATTTTGGTGGAAATCTCAAGAGACCTTAGTTGCCTAGTCTTCACTGTACAAACAAATAAATGCCACTTGTCCTGTAATTTTCATCATGGGATCAAAATATGTTTGGTTTCGTATGTTCTCAATGATGAGGGCTCCGATTTCTATGAGTCTGGCATTTCTTTCTGGTGGTATCACTCCTGGCCGCATCCTGTAATGCTTTCAGACATTGTGGGGAGTGCTTTAGTCTGTGAACGATACCAGGACAGCCTCTAACTTTGTCACAAGTGGATCTAAATGTAGAATTCAATTTCTTTGATTTGTTCTTTTTTTTTTCCTTTTTTAAACTGGTAACAAGTCTTCCCCACATATTCCTTCCTGAATGAGTAGGGCCTTAAGTAAATGAAGTAATTCATGCTAATTTTGATAGGGAGGATTCTGTAGGAGAAGTTGAGGTTATCCATTGAAATGCCCTCTGCCTCTTCCTTTATGTAGCACACCATGTGTTCCTCTCTCAGACCTATTGCTTTGTGTGAGAACACAAGAACAGTTGTACAGGGGCCAGCCAGAAGCCCACCTACCTCCATGTCTCTTTGCCAAAGCAGATTCATAAGGAAAAATAAAGAAAACGACAAGCATCTAATGATACTTCTCCCACTCTCTAATGACTTGCAGGTTGGGGATTTCCTGAGCCAGAAAACATATTACTGACTTTGGAAAGTGGGCCATTTGCCCCAGACAAGTGGTTTGTGATGTGATTGTCCCATTCATTTTGCTGGCACCATTTAGAGAGCATTTTGATCAGCCCAGATTCTTGCCTCAAACTAGAGTGCTCATTTGAGTCCTGATTATTTATCGTTGTTATGAGTTTTCCTGTTTGTGGCCTTCTCATTTAATGACGAGTGCTGCAGATGGCTTATAAATTGAGACATATTTTAAACTAAGTATGAAGCTGGTTGTGTAACCTCAGCTGCCTTGGGATTTATACTGGAAAAAAAAAAAGAAAAAAAAGACTTTCCTTGCAAGTACTCAACAATCACTGCTCAGTGAATGAAGGGGCATGGATGTCATTTTACATCAGCTCTACTTGCTTACATTCCTTGTGGCTGGAGGCAGAACTTAAAAAGCCATTGGATATGGCTGATAGAGGGAGGTAATAAAACAGCACAGAGGAACAAAGAAATGCAAACTTAAAAAGATAACAGCATCACTCCAAAATGATCTCTTCCTAAGGTCTGTGTTTTTAGGGAAAAGGAATTGCTTGTCTTCTGTATTCTGTTTTCTGCTGCACAGGCAGAAATGAAGAAAATAAAAGAAAGGGAAGGGAAGGGAAGGGAAGGGAAGGGAAGGGAAGGGAAGGGAAGGGAAGGGAAGGGAAGGGAAGGGAAGGGAAGGGAAGGGAAGGGAAGGGAAAGGGAAAGGGAAAGGAAAGGAAAGGAAAGGAAAGGAAAGGAAAGGAAAGGAAAGGAAAGGAAAGGAAAGGAAAGGAAAGGAAAGGAAAGGAAAGGAAAGGAAAGGAAAGGAAAGGAAAGGAAAGGAAAGGAAAGGAAAGGAAAGGAAAGGAAAGGAAAGGAAAGGAAAGGAAAGGAAAGGAAAGGAAAGGAAAGGAAAGGAAAGGAAAGGAAATATAGCAGTGCAGTTGTAGATTAATACTCAAAAATCAAAGGAAGGTTTATGCTGTGAGATTCTCAGGATGTGATTAACCACCTCATTTTCCCTGCTGTCTAGCTTCTTTGATGACTGAGGGGACTTTGACAGGTACAGGAAACATTTGAAAGAGCTGCTATGCACCTCCTGACATCCTCTGTGAAGCCTCTCGATTTGCTCATCTGGGTGCGGATTCCTTGCTGTTGTTCAGTAGCAGCATTTATGATGGCTTAATACCATCCTCAGACAAGAAGGGAATCTGCATCATCCTGACAAACGATGACCTGACTTCTTGCCGTGACCTCATCGTACTGTGGCTGCATCGCCCGGTGCACAACAGTGGGCACAACACCAGCAAGGCCAAGGCACCACAGCCTGATGCAAACTGGTGCAGGTCTTCTTCTCAGTGACCCAGCAGCTCTTGTAATTGCATTGCACTTGCTGCCCTGGCTTTCCATCAACTGTTAGACAAGATCATGTTGTAACCGTGTAGCTGGCTTGGGCCTAAGCTAAGTACCAGATGGCTGGGAGGAAGGTGGTTCCAGAGGTGCTCCCCTGGTGTCATCGGTCAGGTATTTTCTGTACTGGGAATGTTTTCTTCTTTTTTTTTTTTTTTTTTTTTTTTCAAGAGGAGATCTGTGATTCTGGGCAAACTCAACGTGAACTGTCATGCATCTTCTCCTGTCTGGGCAGGATGAATACTCTTGACCTTTGCCTTCTATAACAAAAAAGCAGAATAAAGTGTACTTTCAAAAAACTCTCAAAGGCCTTTGAGAAGGAAATATATTTGCTGTAGTGAGACAGTCAGGGTTACACAGCATTATGTGTTCAGTGCCATTTGAGAGGATTTAAGAGACCACATGGTCTCTTGCTGTCTCTCCAGAGGGGTGAGGACTTCTCATGGATCCTGTGTTGTATCTGCTGGGCCTGTGTGGACAACTCAGGTGCTCCAGGACGGCCCCATGCAGCTGAATCCGGGCAACTGAAAATACCCTTCAGCCGTATCCAAATGTCCTGAGGTGGAACACTTATGCACCCATACTATATACATGGTGGAAGTTGGTCACAGCCAGCAGTGGTGAGTGCAGAGTGAGAACCTGTGCAGGGGGGAGCACAAAGCCACTCCCAGCCCAGTGCTGTGGTCCAGTTGCAGTAAGCCTGCAGAAACCTGACAGACCTTAATATGACACCAGTGAAAGTTTTAGCTAGATAAGACCTGAACTTAAGAAGTATAAAGTCATTACGACTTAGATCATGACAACCTCATTCTTGAATATCCTCTGGCTGCCTTTGGCCGTTCCGGCAGTGCAAAGCTGCTGCAGCTAAGCATGTACAGCTGTACTAGGATGCAAATGCTTCCACAGTTCTGCAAGAAGCAGAACACCAGTCAGTCAGGCTTGTTCAGTACTGCGTATCAGTTTTCACCAATGCAAAGTGGGTGTAAAATGTGACCTGATCAATCCTGTCCTCTTTCTTGCTGCGCAGAGGGGTGAGGCCCTGGGGGAGCCGTGTGTGCGTGCTTTGGTGGAGCTACTGACAGAGAGAGTAAGTTGTATCTCACCACACATTTCAACAAGCCCACACTTACACAAGGCATATGGTGTGTAGGACAGGCAACCGTATATCTAAGGTGGCTTTTGACTGACAGTGCAGTTTATGAAAGCATTTCTAACTGTGTGGCAGAACCCAGCCTCCAAAAACCCAGCCACAAAAGGCTACCTGAGCAGAGAGGCTTTATGGTGTGGGCCGATTCATTTGCCTGTAGAGAACATAGTGCTTGTGGCAGCTGCTTTCTCATCCCAGGAACCAATTTAGCATCCCCTTCTCCATATCATTCAGACAATAAATTACACTTTAATATAAATCTTGTACATTATTCCTACTACAATACCTGGGCATTTTCCCCATATCTTTTTTCAACATCTCCCTTGGATCCTCTTTATCAGGTATATTGTTTCATATTAAGTGAGTTATTGGGTTTGCCAGGTAAGGAATTTATGCTCAGCATGAAAATGAGCAATACACTGTCCTTAACATTATTCCCCTTCAACAAACAGAGCAGATAGCCCAAGCTTCAAATTTACCTAAAGAAAAGAAACAAAGATGATGTGAGGAAGTATCTTATTTGGATGGAGTTATTTCCTGAATATTCTGCCTTCAGTCAGCCACGTGCATGTGAAGTCTCTGTGAAAAAGCATGTCAGACAGAGGTTGGGGAAAGGGAGAATTTTTATCACCAACCAACATAGTGATGTGCACAGCAACACAAGTCTCTGCTGCAGTAAAATTATTTATGCATGGGAGTGTGCCTTCATCAGGGGATCTTCCAATGCCCAGTTCTTTAATATTCTCTAGCATGCCGATCAAAGTATGCTACAGACCATGGAACAGGGGGCTCACCTTGATGTCGCTGAACTTAGACAGAACAAGCACTTGAATACCATGTTGATGGGATTCAAGTAAATTTTCTAGATTTTGAACTATCCATTGCTCTACTGACTGAAGAAAATTACAGTTTGGATCAGAGTCTGTTGTCATCAGAGTTGGTCTGTACATCCATGCAAAAAGTTTGTATGAACAGTAAGCATTGCAGTAAAAAATGGTGAATGCAGAAAACTCTTGGCTCTTGTGGAAGTGATGGCTTCTGCAAAATCCTAGCAGGGAAGCAGACGTTTTGATTCTCCACCAGGAGGGTGAAATGAAATTTTGATTCAAGTCTGGCTGCCATTTATCTGGGTTCACCTTAGCTGCTGTTGTACATCATGTGATGGTTATGTTCTTGGGGCATCCACAACAACTCTTGCAGGAGGCACTGAAATGACTCAGTAGTTAATGGCAAATAAATACTAGGAATGTTGAAATGATTAGTTTGGGTCAAAAACTATGGAAATATTTATTCAGCATGCTGCATTTATCATAGAATCATAGAATATTCCGAGCTGGAAGAGACCCATAAGGATAATCAAGTCCAACTCCTGGCACCACACAGGTCTACCCAAAATTTTAGACCATATGACTAAGTGCACAGTCCAAGTGCTTCTTAAACTCCAACAAGTTTGGTGCAGTGACTACTTCCCTGAGGAGCCTGTTCCAGTGTGCAACCACCCTCTCAGTGAAGAACTTCTTCCTGATGTCTAGCCTAAACCTCCCCTGTCACAGCTTTACCCCATTCCCACAGGTCCTATTGCTTGCTACTAAAGAGAATAGGTCAGCGCCTGTCCCTCCGTTTCCCCTCATGAGGAAGCTGTAGACCGCGATAAGGCCTCCCCTCAGCCTCCTCTTTTCCAGGCTGAACAGGCCAAGTGACCTCAGCTGCTCCTCATTCATCTTCCCCTCTAGGGAAGGCCCTTCACCATCTTTGTAGCCCACTATCTTACTGACTTGAAGAAAGGGGCTTTAATCTATCCTGGTTTGTTTACTAACGAAGGAGCACGAAAGACATGCATGTCCTTGTCTCTGAAGAGGAGGTGAAGGAACAGCTAGTGCAAGGAACACAAAAATCAGTTGTGCCAGACTAATATGTGGTTGTATCTGAGCTTGGAGACTGCAAGCCTCTTCAGACTTCCAGATCTAGAGGAACACTGGCTGCAGCCTAAAAGCCATGTGTACATAAGCTGCCCCAAGCCAGCCAATCTTCTTCCCGTGACCTGCCAGGAAACAGCAATGTAGACATGTAACCAAATTAAAGCCCAAACCTTCAGTCCAGTCCTTGACCTGAATAGTGAGTTAGGATCCGGATCCTGGCATTTATATGTGATAGCTTATACGCAGCCGAAGTAAATAGTGTAGTCAGAGGTCACGGGGATAGATTTTGAAAAGTCCTACATAAAGAAGAGATCTCAGAAAAGCAGATTTAAATAACATTAATGTCAAGAAAAGGAATTCTGATTGCTACATTCTTTATCTGTCATGACTAGACAGATGAAAATCTATGATGGCAATTTTGCCTTTAAGGTAATTTTCTTTTTTCTTTTATTTATTTATTTTTTATTTTAACAGGCTCTGTACTAATTTTCTTCACAGAATGACTAACAGAAATATGACCCTTGTGCACCTTTTGTAGTTAATTCATTAGGTCAATTCTAACCACCAAGCCTCTTGTCAGGTTATTTCTATTAGTGATAAGGAGCAATTGACCTTAAAAGACTGAAGCCAGGTAGATGAGCCGATTCCACAAGGTCTCTTGGCTCTACCCTTGTTAAGTGAAATCTGCCAGGTGTGGATCGTTTGACCTTTGCTATATAGGAAGCATGAGGAGCTAGGGGGAACTGCCTCCCCAGGGGAGTTTGAGGCTTGGGTTGTCTAGGGTGCCTTTCTCTTGTGGTGAAAGGGACTCAGTGTTCCCTAGTGGGCTGCTTTTTCTTCGTGTTTTCTAGCATCTCTGTGAAAGAGTTTTAGTGACTCTATGAGCTACCTACGTTGGTGGTGCCTTCTCAGAACAGTAAAACCCTAGTGGTCCTACTTCACTGCGAAGCAGTTTGGAAGGAAGTGACTCAAGTTCAGAAGTTGGCATGTAAGTGTTCTTGGGTTCTATGGTTGCTCAATGTGGAGGAGTTTGAGTACTTCCTTCACCTTGTCTGTTTTCAGTGAAATTACTTACATGGATTCCAAGCTTCCTTCTCAGCCCTAAAAAAATAAAATAATAATAAAAAAAACAACTCAGAAGCACAAGTGCATATAGGCAAGCCTGACTTTGAAGAATGTTCTTAAGTATTTGTTAAGATTGAACAACAGGCTGTGTGAAAAAGGTGCCTTAATGTGAACTTAAATTTTGCCTTGTGGTAAGTAGAAACAGATTTGGATAGATACTGGTTGCATGTTTGTTATTTTCACTAAGTGGAAATGGTGAGAAAAATTCCTTGTGGACACCTGAAGGAGTTGCAAAATAATAATAAAACTTAGGTGAAGGAAAAAATCCTTCTCTGTTATTGTTTTTGTTTTCTTTTCCACACAGTCTTAAAAGGAAGGTCCCATTTTCTGGCCTTTGGCAGATTGTAAGCATGCTGGAACACTTCACATTACGTAGACCATATTTGTCTGAAATGGGAATATCATACATATAGTCTGCTGCAGGTTCAAAAGTAGCCTATGCCTCAGGTACTGCTTTATGCCTTTGCTTTTGTTACTACATCCTTGTAAGTCTTCAAAAGGGAAATGAAATTATCCTATTCAGAAGAAACTTCAGTTGTGAGGGCCTGAATTCTCACTGAAACCAAAGGTGGATATAGAATCGTAGAGCAGCCTGAGTTGGGATGGTCCCATAAGGATCACCAAGTTGAACTCCTGGCACCATGCAGGTCTACCAAAGAATTCAGACCATGTGACTAAGTGCACAGTCCAAGCGCTTCTTAAGCTCCGACAGGCTTGGTGCAGTGACCACTTCCCTGAGGAGCCTGTTCCAGTGTGCAACCACCCTCTCAGTGAAGAACCTCTTCCTGATGTCTAGCCTAAACCTCTCCTACCTCGGCTTGACACCATTCCTCTGGGTCCTATGGTCCTATCACTGGTGACTAAAGAGAACACATGGGTGCCTGCCCCTACACTCCCCCTCATCAGGAAGCTGTAGGCTGCAATGAGGTCTCCCCTCAGCCTCCTCTTTTCCAGGCTGAACAGGCCAAGTGACCTCAGCTGCTCCTCATACATCTTCCCCTCTAGGCCCTTCACCATCCTCGTAGCCCTCCTCTGGACACTCTCCAACAGAAAACCATCTTCTGTTTTTATTTTCTGTATTTCCTATTCTTGGCATTTGCATTTAATAAGATCATAAAGTTTCAAAGCTTCAATAGAGTGAGATGAAAACAAACAGAAATAAAAGGCTGTTGTTTTTGATCACTGGGTAATGGGACATACCACAGGATTCTATAGATAGCCTGTTTCTGATCCCAGCAAGTGAAATGAGCAAGGAGCATCCCTCCCATTCATAGTAGCTCTGAACCAAGTAGCAAAGAGGTTTTTCCCGTGTGAGCAATTTCAATTATTTCTGGGTAGTTTGTTGCCTTTGCAGCATTAATCTTATCTGAGTTAAAAAAGAGCATGTATTTGCTCATGGTGATTTTCATACTGCTGTACATGATTTTCACTTTCAACCTAACAGATAAGTGTGGATTTACAGCACAACAAAGACATGGACCTGTTAGAACAGGTTCAGAGGAGGGCCACAAAAATGATCAAAAGGCCAGAACACCTCTCCTGTGAACAAAGGCTGAGAGAGCTGGGATTGGATAGCCTAGAGAACAGAAGGCTTCAGGGAAACCTTATAGTGGCCTTTCAATACTTAAAGGGGGATTATAAGAATGATGGAGAGAGACTTTTTAGAAGGGCACGTAGTGATAGGACAAGAGGTAACAGTTTGAAATTAAAAGAGGGTATATTTAGATTAGATATTAGGAAGAAATTCTTCACGATGAGGGTGGTGAGGCACTGGCACAGGTTGCCTGGAGAAGTTGTGGATTCCTCATCCCTGGAGGTGTTCAAGGCCAGGCTGGATGGGGCCTTGGGCAACCTGGTTTTTTGAGAGATGTCCCTGTCCATGGCAGAGTGGTCGGACAAGATGATCTTTAAAGGCCTCTTCCAACTCCAATAATTCTATAATACTAGGATTCTATGATTCTACATGACCACTGCATCACTGAGATTCTTTCATAGCACTTTTCAAGGAAAATTTTATATTTGTCCTGCAAGAGAAAGAATAGACCTGTCTGAGGCCTGTAAAGGTGAAAGGCAGAAATAACAAGCCATAGGTTTTTATTTTGTTTATTTATTTTTTAAATTTCCTTTTACATGAATGTTTTACACATTTATGTTACTCTCTGGGCTTCAGTAGGGATAGTCTTAATAAGCACTCCCAAAAAAGAGAGTGACTCGTATAATGCCTGATTTCTGCATGAAACTAGGGTTTCACTTGGGTGGTCAGTAAGAGGGTTGTCTGAGATGGATTGATTTATGTCCTGCATTTTTAAAATCAATTTGAATACAGCTAGAGATTCTCTACCACAATTACCCTCATCCTCCTTGCTGGGGTTCTTTTTTTTTTTTTTCCCCCTGCTACTGCACTATAATGATTAAATAACAATGAAAGGAATCTCTGGGGCTAAAGCATCTGCCTAAAATCTGAAGTTTGACTCAGAATGATATTCCTTTGTGTCTAAACTAAGGTTTTGCTGTGCTTGCATACTACCATGTTGTGATGCAGCAGACTGCACAGCAGCAAGCTGAGGGGTATTGATAAAACCAGGAAATTAGGATAAAGGCAGCAAATTTAGAAGAAACATAAGTATTTTATATACATATATATATTTCACAACAACTAATGAAAAATGCTGGCTAAAACGCATGGGTGAGCTCTGAAAGCATGTTGTGGTGTCTGGGATTGCCTATATTAGTATTTGTTGTGAACAGCACTGGGTCTAGAGACTGGGTCTAGGGAAGATAGGTGTTTTTTTCTCCTGACAATTTAAATGGACAGTGGTTGGATAGTCTACCTTTTACAGCTGTGTGGGGCAAAAGGATATTTGTCACCCAGTTGCATTGCTACAGTGTTGGACTCTGCTCACTAACACAGACACATGACTGAACCTACTCCTCTAGAAGTGGAAAGCTTAGACACGTGTTTGTGAATGCACAGCTCTTGCCTTCCTTTGCCCTTGATTGGCTGGTTAACACTCTGCAGCTTTTACTGCTGCAACAGCTTTTTTTCTTTTTTCTTCTTCTTTTTTTCTTTTTTTTCCCCCTTGCTCAGAAGCAAGTTGTACTTTATTTTGGGTGTAACTCCGTGCTTGTCGCATGTGTAAGTTCATTGTTTTGTTCCTTGGTCAATGCTAGATAATTCCCAGTTACTTGTCTGAGTTTTGTCTTTCTCTCCTGCTACTTCTTTCTCTGTCTCTTGGGAATTAATAAAAGCAGGAAGACCTGAAAACAACTCAGCTTCGCTTTTATGTCCTAAATAGGAGAGTCTTAGGTGTATTCTTGTGAGCTTCTCTTCCAGCCACCTTAGAAACACCCATTATGAACGTACCAACTATCTGTCCTATGCAGCAGTGCACTGCAATGGCAAAGTCTCTGGTGTTGGTCATGGAGAAAAGCAGTAGTTTCCTAGTGGTTTGATATCTGTTCTTCAAATGCTCTCCTCTGTACCTGAGTAATGATGTTTGAATGATGGCCCATTAAGAAGAGGGGGATAGAGAGGAAATGCTCTTTGGGATAATAATGGGGAAGTATCAGTCCCGCACCACCCACAATGTACCCACGTACGCTGTTTACAAAGTAGGTGTCACACAACCTGGAGAACAGGAGGGCCAATTAATGTGTAGAGGCTGCACTGTTGAATAAGTGCCACTGGAAAACTGGCCTGAAACAGAGACAGAAGTTCATTCATATCTGTTGTAACCAGCATCAGAGAGAGTGATGAGCTGATATGCCCTTCTCTCTGAGATGACATGCCCTCAGTGAGCATGCATCAGGGCTCAGTTACATGTAAACTCCTCTGAGCCCGTAGCAGACAGGCTGTATTTAATATATTGGTCCCTCTCTCTAGCAACTGAACGGAGGAAGATGTCAGACATCACCCAGTTTCACAGTTCATGTGTTGAGCTTGTTTCCAAGGTAAATATTGGACTAGCTTTTGGTAATTTTCCATCTCTCTCCCTATCTCATTCTCAATCTCTGCAGTAGTAAATCAGCCGGGAGTGTGTGTGAACAGTCTGTGAACTCCCTCGCCACAACACACTATGCTCTGAGCTCCTCACCTGGAGTCAAGGAGCTTGGATGAGATCAGGTGCTTTGTGTGAATGAAGTCACTTTTAATCTGAGATGCTTGCTGTACATTCCCACGTTGTTTGTGCCATGTAAAATAATCTCCAAGTTGCTTAGGATACATGATTTTGAGAGGTGTCAAAGGGATCTGGAGATTGTGAGGTTGGACTTTCTTCCTTCCATCTTTTTCTTCTGTGTTTCAGTGCCATCAGTACCACATCTGTGCTAGCTGCAATAGCTTGTGGTAGTCCTACATGTGGTGTTTTCAGACTGGTTCCATTGATTTCCTTCCATTCCCTAGCTCAGCACCTGGGAAGGAGCATTACTGAAACTTTTTCACTCCATTTGGACACAAAAGATCCACCTCAAAATGGTTCTGCATATAGCCACTTTTTCTGGTGTGCTAAAATGGTTTTCTGTCAGTCTCTGAGGACTTGGCTCTCTTCTAAGGCGTTATCAACTTCCATGGAGTAGAACAGAACAATTTAGCAGAGGATTCAACACAGAGTATTTTATGTCTTTCTTTCCCCAATGACACAAATGACAAACATTAAAAAACATCAGACAAACAAAAACACAAAAAGAATGGGGAACAAGCTTCCTCCATACCACTAGCAGTTCAACTCGAGAGCCCTGAACGTATGTAGAGAGAGTTTTAGATAAATAAAAATGCTAAAAATCTCTGGATTTCTCTGATACAGTCTTGACTTTAATGAGTTGCTTCCCAGTTAAAATCTCTCTTTGGTAACTGCTTGCGTAAAGTTTTTCCATCTTCTTCTGTCTGCCCTTCTCTGCCTCTGGGTTCTGGTTTGGTGATGAATGCACGGTTGCTTTTTTAATGAGGCACGCTCGGGGCACAGGACGCTGAGGAAGGAGGTACACAACCCTTTTGGCAGCTTTGACACCAGTTCTTCTGGTGGTCATGCGCGAGTCACACGGCCTTCCCTCTACCAAGTTTCTTCTCAGAATAACAGGAGTCATTCACCCTTTTCAATCTACATCACTTGAATTTTGTGGTTATTAGTTTAGCAGTGTACTGGATGAAGTTGTGGATTGCAGCTTTCCTCATGGAAATTGCATATGGGAAGTCCTAGAGGTAAGGAGTGGAGCAGACACCTCAGCTAGCCTGTGGTATTAGGGTTATGAAAGGAAATTCATGTGAGCAGCATCACACACCTTTGGGAGCAGTGGTGTGTGTTGGTACACCCTTGCTTTCACTTGTCCTGCTGGAATAAGAAAAGGAATGTCTTCCAGTAAGAATTATGATGACAGCGTTTTCAAATAAAGCTTTATTTCTGAGCAGTTGAGAAAAAGCATGTCAGCAACAGTTGCTCTGAATGAATAGTGTGATCTGAATTTTGTGATTTTATAAAGTGATTAAGTGACTTTGTACTTTGTTCTCTTTTGCTGGAATGAAACAATACATTTTCATGCCAGTCTGTTGTCTTTTAATAGTGTATTTTTTATTACTCTGTGTTGAGATAAATTTCCTTTGATTCCCACAACAGATGATAAGAGAGAATTAAAAAAAAAACACCAAAGGCTTGCAGTTAAAATACTCAGGTGAATTAAACAAGAAATAAGGCTTAAATCAGCTGAATCAAATTACTTTTTGCTTGTGAAATTACCTCCGAGTTGTGAATCAGAAGATTTGGCTCCTGTTCCTCCTGAACATTTATTTGTGTTTTTCAGCCCCAATAAGTTACTTTGCACTTCCTAACACTGCAGTTTCATCTGAGTTGTGCAGATGTACTGCCCTCCTTGTGAGGCAGGTACATACTGTCTTCAGTTTCCCGATGAGTAAGCCAAGACACAAAAGTCTTCGTTGAGCTGCTGAAGGTGATGCAGAGGGTGAGCCAGGGCAGGTCCACGGAGCTAACGCAGGACCCTGTGCGTTGGCTGAGCTGTTACAGCTTGACGAGTGAGCTCATTTCCACGGGGCCCTTAGTGTGGCTCGGAGGTCACGCTGGTAGGTTTGTGTAATTTGTTAAAATATATGTTAGTAGATTTGGGTACATTATGAGCACATCACTGGACTGTAACCTGGATTGTAAAGAGCAGCAGCATGACATCATCCCTGCCTATTAGGCAGGCAGTGATCTCTGCTGCGGAGGGGGAGGGAATATACTGCCCCCGGATCTCTTGCTCTAGAGCAGGCTCCATGGATGTGAATAAAATAAGTGATCAAAAGGGGAAGATCTTCAGAAGGAAATGATCAGTGGGGTTGCAGAAGGGAATTCTCTTGCTTTGGTTTCATGGGGAAGAAAGAAGGGAAAGCCACAGGAGCCATGAGAAATCAAAGCGTGAAATACTCACAGGGAACGAATGGTTGGTAGCTTTAACAACCATTTTAACAGGGTCAGAGAAGAATAAAAGGACTTATTGAGTTCACTTGCTGAGACAGAGCTTATACAATGCTCATTTGGCTGGCAGAATGGAAAATGGCAGCAATCCTGGGAGTTCAAGAACAACCCTTGGGCTGCAGACACATGATTATATGCCAATGAAGAATACAGTTAATTAAGGACAGCAGAGCAGAAGTAGCTATACTTTGGTGTCACGCTTTGCCTTGTTCTTTATTATGACTGTCCTAGTTGCTTTTGGAAGCTTCCAAAATTTGCTACAAAAATGTCGTAGTTCTCTATTGCATGGAAACATCTTGAAGGATAGTTACAGGGTACAGAAGGAGATTGAGGTTCCATTCATACAGAATAGTTCCTCTCTGAATATGACAGGATATCGTCCTGTCCCCTGCTATGAACTGACCCTGCTTCTGGCTCTGTGGAAAATGTGGTGGTGGTTTTACCTTGCTAGGTAGCTGAACTCTACAACAACTGCTCTCTCACTCCCCCTCCTCAGAAGAGGAGGGGAAGAAGAAAAGAAAAAAACAATTCACAGTTTGAGACAAGGATAGATTAATTAAAGGAAAAGTAATTATTAAGGTAAAATTATTATTAAGGTAAAATTAAATAATTTAACTAAAGGGAAAAGAAAAGGAGGGAAGGGGAACCAACCACCACCACAACCACCACCAAAACAAAACAAAACAACAAAAAGCAAACAAAAAACTAAACCCTGTTCAGAATGAAAGCCTAATGGGGAGACTGTTGAGAGTCTTCCAGGCAAGAAGAGAAGAGAGATGATGAATAACTGGGTAATATACATGAAGGGCATGTTTTGTTTCATGCCAGAGCAGAGGCTAAAGAACTCCAGTTACTTAAGTCAGTGATTATCAGCAGATTTCAGGTTTTGATTCCAGTAGTGAAGCCAACCAAAGGTTATATCTGATTTTAGTAAGAGCATGATAAGGTCAGCGTTGGGGGCATAACAAAAACCTCCATGGGATCTGGAATATTATACTGAAGTTTTTTAGCATCTGCTAACCTTAATTGATCTACACAGGACAACAGATTGGGATGTTCTGAGACGCAGTATTGTCAAGTCCCGGCAGTTTTCTGGACTTTGCGCTAGAAATGCCTCTTCTTATTTGCACATCTTTCATCACGAAAGACCAAGCTGTGTAGAAACAAGCCAGCCAAATTCAAGCTGTGATCTCTTCTGCCAGGCTGGTGCCCAGCAGTTCTATTAATTATGTCTATTTTGTCTAGGAAAAAAGGTCCAAACAAATTTACTTAAGCACCAGTTTAAGTTAAGAAGTAATTGTACAACCATTTCTTTAGTTCATAGCCATCCAGCTCCCTGGCACTAGTTGTGTGTTAGCAGACGTATTTTTGCTTCCATGTGAAACATCTGGTTACTGAACAGAGGCAAGATATTTTAAAAAGTGTTTTAACTGTTTCCCCACAGGAAATAGAGTCCTGCAGCAAACACAGTTCTGTGTAAAATGGTTTATGTGGCAGAGAAAAAGACTTAGGTGAAAAAGTGTCCATGGTATTCTGAGTGTCATGCTTTCTGTGACTTGTGGTCATCCAAGTTTGTTGAATTTCATTCTCCACACCACCTTGAGAAGACCTGCCTCATTTCCCTTCTCCCAGTAGTGATCTTGCCTTCTGATAGTCCCTAGCTGCCTGCAAGCTGAAAGCATGCACCATCCAAATGCAATGCTGAGGAAGTCCATGGCATTGTATGGCCACCATATTTCCTGTTGATGACAAGAGAGGCTTTAACATTGTTTTTGCTGACTGGCTCTTTTCAAAGTTGTAAAGGAATCTTGAAAGGACTGCAAAATCCATTCATAATGTCTGAAACTGTCACTTTTTTTGTCTAGGAATATTATCAGAAGTCTTGCAAATTTTTGACAAGATGCAGCCTTTCTATAGCATTTCAAAACTACAGTGCTTCAGCCTCTGTCAGCTCCAGAAGAAATCACCAGTCAGACTACTTGCTAGATGAAATGTTACGGAAGATTCAAATTTACATGAGTTTCAGGTTAAATTCTTTGTTACGTTCATGGCAAAGGGCTACAAAACTCAGAATGAGTTACAATGTCATGCATTATATGGCTTTGTCCATCCATTGAATTAAAAACATTTTACAGTACCTAATTGCTGTCGTCCCCAATTACAAATGAAGAAGGGGAAGCATTAAGAGACTGCCAAGGGTAACAAAACTTGTCACTGGGAAGAGCTGGAAACATGGTCTCGACCCACGAGCTTGGTGTTGCTCAGTGTCCTCCCATCACCTCCTAACAGTTCAGAGGTGAGATCCTAGCTCAGCTGAAGCAGTGGAAGTTTGACAGTTGACTTCAGTGAGCCCAAAATATAATCCCATAGGATTATTCTGCCTTTGTTTAGGTTATCCAAACTTCCCGTGACAGTCAATCAGTCTGGACTCTTTAAAGCAGAGCTTTAAAGTCCGGACTCTTTAAGGCTTTCTTTCTTCCTCTGTGCTGGGGCGTATTTCCTTCAGAAGAAGGAATTATCTTGTGCTTCATCTCAGCTGTGATGTGGCCTGTAGGTTGTATCTGCTTCACAGTCTAGAAAGAAGCTGATTAACTCCACTGCACATACTGCACTAAAAATAATACTAAATAAACATATATGTATATATTTTTAAGTACATTAATTGTTTGATTCATCCTCTAGTATTTATTTTTTAAAGAAAACGTGACATGAGTATAAGTTTCCATTGCTATATTGTCGATGAGTATTACAACAAATATGAATGCCAGGGAGACAAACATAGCTGGGGACTCAAATAAACTTCTATTAACCGGAGCTCCAAAGATCAGCACAGCCTGTATTTCTTGGATCATATTCTGCTCATTTACTTCTTGAGGATTATAACTGAAAGTATCAAAAGATTTGAAGATGTGGAAGCAACTGTCTATTCATTTGTTTATTCAATGCAGGAATATGTTTGCATTAGGCAGCCATCCAAAAGCAACTTCTATTAAAAGAGAATGGGTCACAGCAGGACACTTAAAAATGCCTTTTTTTCAGTAGCATGCTGCAAGCACCCGTTATTTCCAGTTGTTTTGTAAATGAATGAGATTTACTTTCTTATGTATTACTTACAAAAAATAAAGTAGAAACAAAAGAAATCATATAAGTGGAAAAATCACAGACATAAACAGATACATTTTCATTGTATTTAAGTATTAAGTGCTATTAGACAAAGTGATAGTGCCAAGTGAGTGCAGAAATTAAACAAGCTCCCATATTTAAAGGCAATAAGAATGCAAGTTAGTCAAATAAGACAAAAATAATGCTTTGTAGTTTCATGTCTCAAAGGGAAGCATGACCTTTCCAAGATCATACAGAGCTGAAAGCCACCACTCTCATTCATCCTGAATTGCAGCTTGCTCTTCAATCACAGCTACAGCCTATGTAAAGGAAACAGGAATTGAGATTAGGCTTAGGTTGCTAAATATGCAAACTTGCCTGGGTTTTTCTCCTGTTGCTTTTCATATCTTCCAGGTTAAAGCCAACACATGGACAGCTCGTTAGCATGAGCTGGCTGGTGGGCAGCACTGTGTAAAGGCATGATAAATTGATTACATGTCAAAGGACTGAGGTTTCCATACAGCTGAGGGGCAGGATCAGGATTTTGCACAACTGTTCTCAAGATAGATTTCTCTTTATGGTCATTTTAACAAATTTGTGTAATCCACAATAGAGTTTTCTTGTCCTGCAGAGTTGAAAATGAATGTGATAATCTGGAAGGTAATTAACTGACAGTCTTTCAAGAGGATGCTTAGGTCATCCAATTTTTTTTTTTTCTGGTCAGGTCTCTGTTTTTCTGGGATACTACCTGCGTCGGTCAAAAATTTCAGGGCATTAGGAAAGTTTCAAATTTAAAATCTGTTTTAACTGTTGTTAGAAGGTTGCGTCAGTTCTTATTTCCCTGTTCAACACTGGCTTGCTTAACCAGAGTGAAATCTTCTGTTCCTCAAGTATTATATATACTCTTCTCTTATTTGCTGTTTGGGAAAGATGTGGAATTCTTATACGAGTAACAGATAAGTGAGACCATATGTGGTATAATAGGTTGTATTCCCATTATGTTGCTCTTGGCACCTCTCATATCCTCTGAGTAAGTATAAAACTGTGTCTCCCTTTTCCCCCTCCTCACAAGAACATAGACTCAGTTCTGCATTTGCCATTGTGCTGACTTCTAATGAGCCAAAAAAATCCAGTTACAAGCCTACCCTCAAGACTGTGTGAGTGCACCTCTTAAAAAGTGATTAATTTTAACATGGCTCACCAGGGTGTTTAGAGAAAGAGAGATGTCATGGTGTCTGGCCCTTTTGCTTGCTGGAAAGGCTAGGCATAAAATGCATTTGGGAAAGAGAAGTATGAGTGCATAAATCTGGATCTATTTGTATTTTTATCAATCTGCATTTTGAAGGAATTCTAAAAAGCTAGTGGGGTGGTTTTGGAGATCTTCATCTGGAAAGTTGTTGGGGATTACAGTTTAACTGGTGAAAAATCAGTACATTTAAGAACAAATTCATAGTAATACAAATAATCAAGGCATTTGCATGGTATCAGAGGCATGAAACTGATGTACTTGCATTGTGTGTAAAACTTTAAAGAAACTTGCACGTAACCAAAACTGGGAGTAGACTGAGGGCCAAAACAGGGAAGTAAGATGGGTTGTTTTGTCTTTGTCAATGAATCAATCAGCAGTATCTTATACTGGAGCTGGAAAGAACTGAAACAATCAAGCTACAGGATACAGGGTGCTATCTTAAGAATTGCATCTAATCCACAGCCACTGAAAAATGTTACGATCTTCAGAAGACCTTACTGAAAAATGGTGTTTGTTCTCCACACACAGAATTTTTACTGGGAAGGGGCGGGGGGGTTAGTAGTGAAGGAAGGGGGAAAATCTGGTTTCCATTGGAAACATTTTAAAATGGAAATTTCCAACCACCTCTATAGTTAATGAGGAAATAGAACATTTTGTTGCAAAGATTTCATTGGGAAACAATTTCCGTTTTTCATCAGAAAGCTTTCCAGCCCGATTTTTCCAAGCGGCTCTGGTTGTCTCACATAGTGGCTGCTGGAAAGCTGGTGGAACAGATGGGAAAGAGCACAACTCTGCTGGCTTCCAAAGTGTAGCATCCTGCAGTGGGGGAATTTCCCCAAGTGAGGGGCAGCAAGGGGATTAAATGATACCCAGAGCAGTTCTGATTACACTCATCGGAGGGCAGTGGTGCACAGAAGCATTGACTGGCTCTGTGCTGTATCAAAGGGTCGCACGACTTATTATACATCGCAGAAGGATCGTATCATGCACCAGTGAAATGGAGTCTGTTGTGGGATGGAAAATAGCAATGGCTGGACCTCAAAAAAGGTTCAGTTTCAGCTTGGGATACCACAGAAAAGTCAACATTTGCTAACAGTTACCAGCCTACTGGTATCTGAGACACCACATTTTCCATTTATACTTAGAGCAGGAAGTAACTGTGGTCTTTTCATACACCACAGTGTGGTAATTTTTTCTGGCAAATACTCACTTTTTAATGATGACCACTATATTTTCCATTGTGTGTGCTAGAGCTTTGTTTAAAGCTTAAGGCAGTTGCGATGCTTCGTGTTAATCATTCATCCATATGGAAATGTAAGTAACATACACTTCATAGAACACTTAGTAGAATACTCACAGAGATCATATACAGATGGAGTAGAGAAAATTCACCCCTGACAGTCCCCCTGCAGTCCTTGAGCATACATCTTCTGTCTTCTAGGTTTGCTGATACGTGTTTCTTTCTAAATCATCCTCATGGCTCTGACAAGATCAGACCAAGTCAAGATAAAAACAGCTACAGCTGTTCCCTTCCTTGCAGGTCAGATCTTTCTTCTTTGAAAAGGGCCTGCCTGTGCTGTCTGGTGTTTTTGAGGTCTGCTGCATCCACAGCTGAAACTCCCACCCCAGCCAGCAGAGCTGAGACTCAAGCATCTCAGCAGAGTGATGCTGCAGGCCACTGCTGCTGGCTGAGTCACAGCACCAGCTCTCGCACAAGTCCACTCAAGGGCACACCTCTACCCGTTAGCTCTATTACAAGGGGCTTATGGCAAAGCTTTTGTGCACAGCAACAAGCCAGGGCCACTTACTTGACCTTGGACATCTGGCTTTTGACATAATTTGTAAACACTTTTAGGAGCACAGTGAATAAGATCGGGAGGATTTAGCTATAGTTATTTTCATTTTTGCCTGCTACAAGTTCTGGGATCCATCAGCGTAGCCAGGGCAAAGGATCACACCACTGAGCAGCTGACTGCACACTCACAGGTGTGCAATCACAGCACACTCACAGGCACACTCTGTTGAACAACAGAGTACAACTGTTTCCTTTCCTGCAAATGAATTAAGACCAGATTTTGCTAGTCCTCTGGTAAGGAAGGAAGCAGAAATTTTTCCTCACTTAGGGTTGGAGGGGGTCTCAGAGTAGGAGCTATGCTCCATCCACGTGGCTGCCATATTGATATGATTTTGGGGGAGAAGTAAGCTGTGCTTCTAGAGAAACTTGAACCCTCCCTGTCTGGAGGGAGAGCCTTTTTTCCTCTGTGAGAGCAGACGCCACCAGTAACTGCTCACAAACACAGTGAGGGCTTTTAACCACTTCCCCCCAGTGGAGAAGTATTCCCAGCAAAATCACCCGTACCGCAGCCTATTTTGGGCTGCCCAGGGATGTGTGGTCCATCCCTTATGTGCAAGAAAATGAGTTGGTGTGGCAGAAGGTCACATTGTCTGGATGGGGAACCCCTCACTGAGCTCAGTGAGGAAAACAAGCACTGAGAAGAGGTGGACAGGACACTGAATGGGAATACAGAAGCAGCTCCTGGGTTTGCAGGGATGGAAACAGGAAGAACCAGCCTTGGCTGGAGTTAAACTGAGGAGGGATATGGAGGGCAGCAAAGGCATTTCTACAGGTACCTCAGCAGCAGAGGCAGGGCTATTCCTGGATGGGTTAGGTAGTACTGTGATGAAGGACACTGAAAACACTAAGGGACTCAGTGCTTCCTTTGTCTCAGCCTTTACCAGCAAAGTCTGCTCTTGGGCCTCCCAGGTCTCAGCACCTAGAGAGCTCCAGCACGGCCCCAGTGCTCATGAGATGCAGCCCTGGAGAGGAGCCGTACTTGGGCTGCTCACGGGCTGTAGGTATCTCAAGACCCAGCAGTGGCCAGACCTGATACGACACAAATTGTAGTGGGTGGTATCCTCGTCTGGTGAAAGGGAAGTTCCTTGTGTCCTCCCAAAGAACAGGAAGAGTTTGTCTTGTGCTTCAGAGCAACAGATTTATCTTTGGATGATGGCTAGCTGATCACAACCCAGAAGCTGTCTCTCACCAGGCAGGTTTACAAGGACTACTCTCCCTTCTAGGCAAATACTGAAAGCCCAGATTCCACCTGGCTTGGCGTTTTGAAATTAGAGGGAAAACAGCAGGGAACTTGTAAGGCTCACATGAGAGGCAGGAAGAACTGCGCCCTGGGGCTCCTAGAAATGCAGGATTGGTCTTCAGCTTATGGAAGTTATATCTATTTTATGGCATTTGAAGGACCTGACCTGTTATATTTATTCTGCAGATGACCCCTTTGACCTGCTGCTGTTTCTACCTTTTTAATGAGGTTCTCAAAAAACATTTATCTATTAAATCAGGTCATTAAAAAAATTACATTTCCTTCCTGAAGCCCATTGTGGTTTTTCTGTCTAAGAAAACTGGGACACACAACTATCATTTCCCATGTGCATGATCATGGAACAGTATCAGCAGAGACCAGGGTCATTTCTATAGATTGAACACTGTCCCTCTCCCCATCTTCAAAGTGCTAAATAAACAATAGTGTTCCAAAACCAGAGAACAAACCAAAGTGTGTCTTGTTAAACAAAGCATTTCAAACAAAAAGGAAAACCTACATTTTCAGTTGTTGCTCCCTCCCCCCCCCCCCCCAATTATCTATTTGTCTGAGTCTAATCGTATTTGAAGCCCAGATTTAGGCCATAGTGAGTGTTTGTCTGCATGAACTCAGAGGTAAGGTGATAGAGGTGACAGCGTTTCCAACAGGTCACTCTGGAAGACCTTCAGAAGACTCAGAGGCCTTGCAGCACACTTGCAAGCTGAATGTATCCATTAACAGTGAGGGCTACTGAGGGAATTAAGCGGGAAATGTTTGTGCCCATGTTGTAAATATTTTTAGTACCCAGACCAGGGAGGCTGCATACCAACTGACCTTTGGGGATGATTTGGGGGAGCAAAGTCCCTCCCACTGTAAGCAAAGAGCAGGTTCAAGACCACCCAATGACACTGAACAGGTACAAGTCCATGGGGCCTGATGACTGCATCCCAGGGTCCTGAGGGAGCTGGCTGATGGAGTTGCCAAGCCTCTCTTCATCATATTTGAAAAGTCCTGGCAGTCAGGTGAAGTCCCTGGTGACTGGGAAAAGGGAAACATCACTCACATTTTTAACAAGGTTAGAAAGAAGGACCTGGGGAACTACAGACCAGTGAGCCTCACCTCTGTCCCTGGCAAGATCATGGAAAAGATCCTCCTGGAAGCAATGTCAAAGTACATGGAAGACAAAGAGGTGATCTGAGACAGCCAGCATGGCTTCACCAAGGGCAAATCATGCCTGACCAACCTGGTGGCCTTTTATGATTGAGTGACTGCATCAGTCAGCGAGAGAAGACCAACCAATGTCATCTACCGGGTCTTCTGCAAGGCCTTTGACACGATCCCACAGGACATCCTGGTGTCAGAATTGGAAAGAGATGAATATGATGGGTGGACCATTCAGTGGATAAGGAGTTGGCTTGAGGGTTGTACCCAGAGAGTGGTGGTCAATGGCTCTGTGTCCAGGTGGAGGCCAGTGATGAGTGGTGTACCCCAGGGGTCTGTCCTGGGACCGGTGCTGTTTAATATCTTTATCAATGACACAGTATGTCATTTAATATCTTTATCAATGGCATTAATATCTTTATCAATGACATAGTGGGATCGAGTGCACCCTCATCAAAATTTGCAGAAAGACACCAAGCTGAGTGGTGAAGTTTATACAACAGAAGGAAGGGACACCATGCAAAGGGACATGGACAAGCTTCAGAAGTGGGCCCACGTGAACCTAATGAGGTTCAACAAGTCCAAGTGCAAGGTGCTGCACCTGGGTCAGGGTAATCCCAGACATGAGCACTGACTGGGAGAACTCATTGAGAGCAGCCCTGTGAATAGGGACTAGGGGGTTCTGGTGGACAAAAATCTCGACATGAGCCAGCAGTGAGCACTTGCAGCCCAGAAGGCAAACTGCATCCTGGGCTGCATCAACAGAGGAGTGACCAGCAGGGCAAGAGAGGTGATTGTTTCCCTCTACTCTGCCCTTGAGAAGCCCCACTTGGAGTGCTGCATCCAGGTCTGGGGCACCCAGCACAAGAAGGATGTGGGGCTGTTAGAGCGGGTCCAGAGGAGGGCCACAAAGTTGATCAGAGGGCTGGAGCACCTCTCCTATGAAGATAGGCTGAGAGAGCTGGGGGTGTTCAGCCTGGAGAAGAGAAGGCTCCAGGGTGACCTCATGGCAATCTTTCAGTACTTAAAGGGGACTTATAAAAAAGATGGGGTGCAACTCTGTGCTCAATCATATAATGACAGGATGAGGGGGAATGGTTTTAAACTAAAAGAGGGAAGATTTGGATTAGAGATTAGGAGGAAATCCTTCACTCAGAGGGCGGTGAGGCACTGGCACAGGTTGCCCCAGAGAGACTGTGGATGCCCCATCTCTGGAGGCGTTCAACACCAGGTTAGATGAGCCTCTGAGTAACCTGATGTAGTGGGTGGCATCCCTGCCCATGGCAGGGTGGGTTGAACTAGATGATATTTGAGGACCCTTCCAACCCAAGCCATTCTGTGATTCCATGAATTCTTGTGGAAGGTGAGACCGTGCCAGGGTGATTAGTTTTTGCACACCTTGCGGAGGACCTTACCTGATGGTGTAAGGCACACTCTGTGTGCCATTGCAGTCACCTCTTTCCCACCAGCAGGTTATTGTGATCTGAATTGCTGATGACACTGAACAAGCTGAATTGCCAATACCCCATGGCTAATGTCCTGCTTCTTACTCCTGGAAGCACAGAAACAGATGTCCTGGGCCAGCCTGGCTCTGTTCTTCTGATGCTTGCAGCAAACTTCACATGTGACACATTAACATCATCCACCATGCAGATGAGATCTCCGTTGATGACTGTTTGTTCTGTTTTGGCTAAGACCAAAAAGTGTTAAGCACAGATCCAATATAAAACGGCTAGCAAAGGTTGCACATATGACATCCCTGTTTGATTTAAGGTTGTTCTTCCATGTGGCAACAGGTTGTGAGGAGAGAGGCAATGCCTCTGTGACTTAGCACTTTCATATTTTCCACTTGGTCTGTTTACAAGAGACAAATCAATAGAGAATTTGCAAAGCTGTGAGGAGGCTGTAAAATTTTACAGCCATGACCACGTTACATATGAGTGACAGAAGCACTGGTGAATTATGCAGCTTATGCCAAACAACCAGCGATAAAACTTTTATAGCCCCATCACACATTTTGTATGTGTCATGTCTTTGCCTGGTTTTGTTAGTTTTGTTCTGTTTGTTTGCTTCTTTTAATTTTTTATTGAAACTTATTTGTTGCTATAGAAACAACTATATGCATTAAATTGGGTGGAGCTTAATGACATTCTCTGAGGATGTCTCAAATCAGTTCATCGTTTAATTTTAATGATGCATTGTAACAGTTTCTGCAGCAGTGTCATTTCGTCGTTGTTTCATCCTTCTCTCCAAGGCCCCTTTTGTTTCTCCCACCTACCTGCTTTCTCCTGCGGTATGAACACAGTGAGCTCTTTTGGGCATGAGCTTTCTTCATTTACCCTGTCTTTAATCAGCCTTTGAACATCCTAAAATGTAGTGGTGAATTAATCCTTAAATATAGCAATTTTGTTGTAAGGAAGCTCCATTTTCCCCATTTTGCTTGGTCAAAGTGATGTACAAAAAGGTGAAATTAATTCTATGTAGTCATGCAGTTGAGCATTATTAGAGGTGGATTTCATACTGAGACAGATACAGACAGATAGATAGATAGATTTTTATATATACACATTCCTCCTTTCCCTCCTGCTCTTATTATGCTGTATTTACAGATTTTCTAGTTTCAGAGGAGACCGATTTACCCTATTGTTACTTCAGTTTTTTTTTTTTGGTGTAAAAAACTCATTTGGTACTAATCTGCGGGATCATGTAAAAGATAAACTGAGTGTGAACTCAAGGTTAAATTGCAATTTTAAAACTACTGCCATGTGATTTGGATCTGAATTTCTTAGTACAACTGCTGCCAGGCTGAATGTGGATTTTGGAAGGACAGTTATATTCCTTTTGGGGATTATACTGGAGTCAATTCCTTGTTTGCCAAAGATAAGTCTGAAATGATGGCAAACATTGAGTCTCACTCTTTAAGCATCTGAGGGTGTGTGCTATACATAGAAACTCAGGTCTGGGGGATAGGGATTATTTTAAAAGGGGGTGAGCTGTCATTGGCAATACAAACGCATAGTATTTATCAAATCTCTGTACTCAATGGGAATGAAATGATGCAGAATGAATTTTCTCCCATTTTCAGAGATGATTCTTTAGGAGATGGAACATGATGACTGTTAAACAGCATTCAGCAAAATAGATCTGTGGCCCCCTCCAATGATTTTATGAATGGCGAACAGTTCCATCAAAGTCAACAGTCATTTTCATTGTGTATAAAAAAAAGTGTGCAGATACATTTTTGTATTTGCATTGGGTTGGTTGATTTTGATTTGAGACGGAGATTTACCAGGTTTAAGACAAGGCATCTTTCTTGTGTTTCCCTTCCTTTCCACTGTGCAATTTCAAGGCATGAACTAGAGGAGTGTAATGTGACCAACAGTTTGGGAATAGCTTCACTGTTGCTGTTCTCACGTGCGTTGCTGTCATCCAAGGACCTCTCCTCCAGACTTGCACAGAGCACTGATACAGTGAGCACTGCGTCACGTCTCTGGTACAAATGAAGCATCTTTTGTCGCAGCATGGCCTACCCTTGGGAATGAGAGATGGGAAGATGACAAATTACAGGTTGCTGCCCTATTGCCAGTCTCTATCTGAAGAGCCATGGTACATTTCCTGCCCATGCAATGCTGGGTTTTATCCAGCCCTGCCATCCTGCCAAGTTAGTCACTCTATGTACAGCTTGTAAATGTTTTGAAACTGTGAATGATATGTTTCTGAATAACTGTGAACATTTTAATGCGTATTTCCTTAAAATTTTCCACAGATGGTTTGGAGGTTAGGCTGTGATTTATCAAATATTTGGATTATAAGGAGCTCTTAATAGTCACAGCAAATCAGAATATTGTTGTAAAAACAAAACAAAACATAACAACAACAACAAAAAACCCTGATCTTTCTAGCATTTCTACACTATTACCTTCAGATAGATGGAGTCAATTTTGTTATCATTTGGAGCTGAGAAATTCCAAGGCTGGTGAAACAAATATTTAGTCTTGCAATTTGTTGTCTTCAGTTTGTTGGGATTATATTTCCTTGGATATCTGATGAATCTAGTATTAAACATGCATGAAATGCCTAATAAGGAGCAGGTAACAATGGGAATTGTTGCTTGAAGCAGAGCCACTCATGGTGGGACGCTATGGTGGCCTCTGGGAAATGCCCTGCGCTCTCTGGGCAGCCAGCATGGCTGCCCTTGGTTGTCCCCAGCTGGGAAGCATTTGGTGGTTCTGGGTAAAGGACCAGAGGCACAGCACACAGCACCACGTGCTGCTGCTCTCACCAGCCCACTTGCAGACGTCTCATCTGCGCCGTAGCATTAATGTGCTGACGTACCAGACAAGCTGGATACCAACATTTCAGCACTCTCTTATCTGTCAGCTCTCCCATGTCGTTTCCCTCACAGGGAGTGTTTTCCCTGTTATTTCCAGCCCTGCGGTCCAGTTGGGATGCGGCTGCGAAGCAAAGGGCATGCTCATGGAGACCGGTGCTGTTAAGTCTGCCCTGGTTTTGTGGAAGCTTTTGCTTCTGGGTCTGAAGACCTGGAGCAGAGATCCACCAGTGCTGCTCCAGCCTTCCCTGCTGCTGCTGCCAGGGAAAGCCTCTCCCCTGGGCGACTCGTGCGGGGCGAAGCTGTGAGTTGATGGGGGAAATGGTGGCATCCAGGACCTCTCTCTCATCCTCCATGCTGCCATTTTCATCAGTCTGGGCACCTGGGACCCCAACAGTTGCACAGCTCTGCAGAGAGGAGGTCCCGGCCATGCTCATGGGGCAAAGGGCGGACAGGCGGTGCTAGGCCATCTCCAAGGGCCTGACGGGATCTCAGACCTGCCTGGAGTACGTTGGCTGGCTGGTAGAGCATATCACTTATTTTGTTGTTTTAAGGGCTGTTTTCACTGGCTGGCAGTAAAAAGTGCTTGGGCACTGTCAGTGCTCCTGGTGGGATCAGACAGTGATCCCTGGCCATCGGTTGGCTTTGCCAGGGTGTCACAGTCCGCGGGGACCCGAAGCTGCGGGCCGAAGGGGCAAGGGAAACAAGTGGCTCTGGTCAAAGTGAGGGACCCATGCTGAGAGGGTGTCATTTCCAATTAGACCAGTAACTGGGGGAAATGGGGAAGTGCATTTACACTCTTGAGTCCACTTGTGCTCTAGGGTTTCTTCTTTATTTATTTTTAAATTAAAAAAAAAAAAAAGAGAGAAAAACTGAACAAACACATTTCTCATGTCTTGTTTAAACACAAGCTGCTTATCCAAAGCATTGTGGCATATAAACAGATCTCCTCTGTTAATATTATCTGACTCGTCAGGGTGACATCTGGTAAATAACAGAACTGAGCTGTCTGCTGCAAGGAAAAGTAAGGAAGAAAAGAAAATACCTCAACTCCTCAAAACCACTTAAGTTTTTCCTTCATGAAATACATTGATAAATATAGTTCAGCTAGCACCCGGCTGGTGTTATCATGTCTGAGAGCTATGGCAAGCTTTCAAACAAAGCCAGCAAATACTATACTTAGAAGCAACCTTTCAGTTTTCATGCAAAGCATGGAAATGAAATGGGAGTGATAACTGAAGGGGGAAGGTGGTGGCTTGCCCACATTTTTCTGCCAATCCAGGTGCTGTGTCAGACTTTCCTGTGAAAACCCCTCAAATCGTGATTTCCAGGAATGCAGCTGTGTCTGTGCCTCCCTGTGCACCATCACAGGCATGCTGTCATGTGTCTGACCTTTTCAGAACTGTGTTGACATGTTCAGAAATAAACTTTGCGATGTAAAGATAACATATTGGATCGGGAGGGAATGGGAATAAACAAATCAGCCCCCACAGGAACAGGTCCTTTAAAAGCCATGGTGAGCTCTTGCAGGGGTCTAGATGCATGCTGCAGTTGGCATCTTGTCTTCTGCCCGTGGGTCCCTTCTGGGACTTGCCACGGTGGGATCGAAGCACCCCGCACGTGTTCATCAGCTTATCCTCACATCACCTCTCGTGGGGTGGGTGGGGGAATCTCATACAGGGGGAAATGAGCTCAGCTCGCACTCATCTCACCTCAGCTGAGCCTTTGCACAGAAAGATCAAGTGAATGTCCAGTCTGGAGACTGGTGCCATAGCTGGGAGAGCACCACATCACCTAAGCCGTGGCCCCCTCCTTACAAGCCCAAGAACACCTTGCTCACTAGGTCTTTGCAAGGTGCGCAGCTTTTAAAGCCTCAGAAGCTTCTGATATCCCCTTTACTGTTCCTGTCAAGAGTAAAGGTAGCATAATGCCTTTTCTGAAAAGCTGGTGTGTTGTCACAGGAGCTGTATCGCTTTTAATCAGGCTGGCATTGTGAGGAGAGATAAGCTTTTCTATCGGTTCACAATAGCAACAGGCATCGGGACAAATACAAATCTTTCACCATGAAATTGAGTTTGTTATTTCCCCAGCCTGCTTGAGTGAAGGCCCTGTTGGGAGCACCGTGGTCTGGGCAGGTGCCTTGGAGCTAGTCCCAAACGCCCTGGGAAGGACTCAAGATGCGTGCTGTGTCGGTCTGGATTTTGCCATTGATGACATGTCAGCGGTGGCTGGTGGTGTGCCTGGTCTGACCTGTACGGTCATGATTGCCTCGTCTATCTTCTGTACTTTGGTCTGGCTTCATCAGGCAGGGAGGCAAGGTTGCCAGGAAGTTGGAGGTCTGAACAAATGTTCAGAGGTTAAATTCCTGCTTTGACACTTTCTTCTGGTGCGACTTTTGCCAAACCATGGAAAATGTGGTCTGGCAAACCTTTAAATCACAAGTAATTTTTACTCCTGAAATCCTGCCCGATAATATACATGGGAGTGTCTCTGGTATTTGGTGCTTCTGAAGATCAGCAGTTTTTGTTTTGCTTCAGAGATGTGTGCTAAGTCCATCAGGAGGTGTGTTAAACTCTGACTGGGTTTGTTTGGGCAGTTGCTTAATTTTTTTATTTTTTTTTTAAACTCAAAAATCCTTCAGATCTTTCAGGCTTGCTTGCATATGGTAAATTGCTGTGAGTAAGACTACTTCTGTAAAACAAAAAGGACTGCATGGTGAGGTTTTGGTCATCTTGGACAACTACAGAAATGGCTAATTCTTGTCATGGACATTCATATCTACTTATTCATTTACTGAAAATATTTGATTTTTCCTATCAGGTTATTAGGAAGCCATTGATCTGAGCAAACAGTTGTATGGATTTCTTCATGGGAAAACAAATTTTTTTATTTCACTTTTTACTCATTGAAAAGATAGTTCCTCTAGCAATGCCCTAAATGGTACACTTAAGTAACATTTAACTAAATTTTCTCTTCATTTTGTTATCATCTTCCCTCCTTTTGGAGCAGATGTAATTTGAGTCTCACTGCTATTTTGAGAGAGATTCTCAGTGCTCTTTAATCAAGAGCAAGAAAATGGAAAAGTGCCAAAGAAGCACATGAAGATCAGGAGAAACTGGATGAGCAACGTATAAATGTTATCCCATGCTAAGAATTACCATTGACTGCAAAGCAGTGGATGAACATTTTCTAATGCAAGCTCCACTATTATACCTTTAAAGAGGATGTATCCAGAACAGTGACTTTTTCGACCGTTTTCTGACTTGGCTCACTAAAGGCTAAGCTGCGAATACCACACCTTGTTGACTGCTTTCCTTCACATTTTCTGCTGTCTTAGTTAACTGTTGTTATTTCTGTCACTCATCGTCCATTGATCACTGAGTCAGAGAATGATTCATATGTTATTTGAACAATGATAGTTGAAGATTGTTTATCAGTGACTGTGTCTCTGTGGGAGGCACATTTTGCAATATGTACTTCACATTTTTTCCCTCTGATAATCTGGGGACCTGGTGGTGTTACAGGTCTGCTGGCTCACCTCACCTCTGTGTGACTCAGCTTCCCCAAGCATCCTACTCTTTTCTGGGCTGCCCCAGTGAGATGCACCAGCGGAAGGTTTATGCTGCATAGCTCTGGCGGCAGTCCGCTTTCCTTTGCTTAAATGTATAGCAAATATGATCCCTGCTGAGAGTTCAGGAGCTGATAGTTGAGACAGGTCCTTCGTTTTTGCAGAGAGGAGTGACGACCTGGGGAGACCAGCATGCTGCCAGCCCACAGGAATGATGGTGGGTAAGGCAGGCAATGGCAAAGTCTTCCTTGTTGTCCCCATGCTGCTGTGAAATGGTCCTGAGAGACATCAGCCATGGAGAAGCAGCTCACAGTTGCTTTTCTCCTGCTCCTGGGGCTTTTGCCAGCTGCTGGTTTAGCTGAGCCAGTTCCCTGAGGTGCTGATTGCTCCCTTAGGAGGGTGGAGGGCTATGTTCACCTTTTCAGTGAAGGGCATGGCCAGAGGTATTTTCTGTGCACTGTCACTGGAAAGCCACACCATCAATCAGGCTTTACTTTGCAAGGTGTACAAAAGCTATCCTAATGTGTGCCGCTCTCTTCACTCTCCCACGTAGAGGTTAGGTCATGCCAGTCCATGTAACCCAATAGTTATCCCATGGGTAAGTGGTATCAGTATCATATTCCATAGGAGAATGGTCTGACCTTTCTTGTTTATACGATAAGTGCGTCCAGGAGGCTTCTTTGTCAGCCTGGTAGTCCCAGCTGCCAGCTCCCAGCGCATCTTGTCAGCTCCAAAGCTCTCGCCAGAGCTTTGAAGTTAACAAAGAATTATTTGGCCTGGCACGGAGCATCTTGCTGCATTACAGGGTTTTATTTCATAGTGAACCCCTGTGCATGGCTTGAATAAAAATGTTCTCATGAGTCAGAACTCGCAGATTCAGCGGTGCTGGAAAGGTGGTGAGTGTAACAACAGCACACAGTCAGTGCAGGTCACTTTGTTTCTATCTCCAAAAGCCAATGAAGATGAACTGGTCTAGATATTTAAGGATGGGCTACAGCTGTTTGCTGTGGAAAAAATCAGCAATAGTTCAAAAGGGTTTAATTTAGTTTCTACTTAGTTGCAGAGGAAGAGGGTAAAGACAGCCTTTGAATGGGACCAACTCTCACATCCAGCTGAGGTGGTAAGGTGTTCACTTGAGCTTAACACTAGCAAAATATTTGTGATAGCAGCTGTTCTCTGAACAGAGACTCAATTGGCTTAGGTTTTCCCACATTGCCCCAGTGTTTCATCCCCTTGGCTTACTATGGTAGGTAAATAAAGGGGAGGATCTGAGCTTCTTCAGAATATTCTCTCTGCCCCTCCTAAGCTCACAAACATGGGTGCCTGCCCAGTAGATCTCTCTAGTCCCCAGTATGCTAACATGGCATTTTTCTGCATAACACATCTAAGAAAAAACCATCTTGCTTAATGTTACACGAGGAATGTGTTTATGAGACAGAACAAAGTAATCCATCTATCACAGCAGTTTTGGGTTTGTTTTTTTGGTCATTGCTGTTTTGCTTTTTACAGAAACATCTCAAAGCCATAAACTTGTTCCGGGAGCCTGTGTGCTGGCTGTTAGATGCCTTCACATTGTCACAAATTCTTACCAGAACTGATAAGGGTAACAAAGAGAAAGGAGAATCCCTGCTGTACAGAGTAAAAATGAAGTGCTTCACTCCAAGTCACAGATGAGTTCTGTGGTAAAGCTGGGAACAAAACTATAATCCTCTCTGAATCTCAGTCTCTTCCCTGCAAATGCTCTCTTTCCTTATTATGCTTTATTTTATCCATAACAATAAAACTAAAATAATGCAGACTGTACTAGGGGAGTCCTTTCATGCTTTTGGTGCTGATGGCCAAACGAGACATGAACATATCTGAAAAATAATTGCAACTGGTTAATTAGGGCTACAGTGTACCTGCCATCACATCTGTTACTCTGATGGATAGACCAATACTGGTGGAACAACACCTCCCAGGATCCACCTCTCTGTGATGGTGGGAATGTGACTCTGTGTTTTCTAAAAAGCAAAGCAAAAGACAGACCTTTCTGAAAGAACTAACACCGTACTCTTGTGGGCTGTTAGGGGTCAGGCTGTCCCAGGACCAGGGCAGCTGTAGGATCAAAACCCTTTTGGTTTTGATTGCCCTGCCATGGGGGCTCAGTCAGATCTGGGTGCCAAAAAGGTAGGAGGGAAGAGAGGATGTTTTCTTCTCTTCTCTTCTCTTCTCTTCTCTTCTCTTCTCTTCTCTTCTCTTCTCTTCTCTTCTCTTCTCTTCTCTTCTCTTCTCTTCTCTTCTCTTCTCTTCTCTTCTCTTCTCTTCTCTTCTCTTCTCTTCTCTTCTCTTCTCTTCTCTTCTCTTCTCTTCTCTTCTCTTCTCTTCTCTTCTCTTCTCTTCTCTTCTCTTCTCTTCTCTTCTCTTCTCTTCTCTTCTCTTCTCTTCTCTTCTCTTCTCTTCTCTTCTCTCCTCTCCTCTCCTCTCCTCTCCTCTCCTCTCCTCTCCTCTCCTCTCCTCTCCTCTCCTCTCCTCTCCTCTCCTCTCCTCTCCTCTCCTCTCCTCTCCTCTCCTCTCCTCTCCTCTCCTCTCCTCTCCTCTCCTCTCCTCTCCTCTCCTCTCCTCTCCTCTCCTCTCCTCTCCTCTCCTCTCCTCTCCTCTCCTCTCCTCTCCTCTCCTCGTGTGCCCAAGGCCATCAAAGCCACTTGGCCGGGGGGGCAGCAGATGAGCAACCTTTAAAGGGCACAGTGATTGTGTCATTTCTCTCTTCATCACTTGGCTCCTCAAAATAGTCCCGTGTCTTACCTAGGACCTACAAGAAATGGTTTTCCATCTCAGTAATATTTTGGATCATAATCCTCATTTCACTTCAGAACTAACCTAAGAGCTGTCGATTTTTAATTTTATTTTTATTTTTCCCACGCAGCAAGTGTGAGGCCAGCCTTAACAAGCCCAGCAGCTCATGGGGTTGGCAGTTGTTTGGGGTGGTGAAGAGAGGCTGCTGTCCATGCCCTCAGGAAGCCAAACTGAGCCTGGGTTTCTCAGGATCAGGGTGTTATATTTGCCAGGCTTTTGGTGATTCTAGGGAGAGACGACCCTTGGTTTAGGCCATTATTTTTATGTGTCAGAAGGCTACTGACTCAGTCCAGTCCTGGATGAACTTTCCAGTAAGGTTTCTTACAGAGGCCTTTCCCAGTTGTTCAGGTAGGTTTGTAAGGGAGGAGTATTCGCTCTGGATTATTGCTGAAACCAGGTTTAATTAGCAAGTGTGAGAAGTGAGTCAGGCTCCGTCTATGACACCTTTCTTGATACAATTAGATAAAAAGAAGGCAGGTAGCACTCACCTTTCAAAACTTCTTTATCTTTGGTAGCTCTCACCGTCTTCCTCCAAGGCCTAGACTTCTGGCAGGAAACTCGGCAATTTTAATTGATATGTGCAGATAGTACTGACAGGCACACAACGGTGTGGGTTGATGTATAGCTGTTATTGGCATTTGCATGGAGTGACTGAAGCCCTTGCTTTTGTCTTTGCAAGCCTTCCCCAACAAGTGCCAACAGTGTCCACACATTCCCACTGTCCCCCAGCACCATGCGTCGCTGAGAAATTAAATTGCACCCAGCAGCAGAGTCAGCAGTGGAGGGTAGGGAGGGGGCAGATTGTCAGACCCACACCAAAGGGTAGGGGGAAGTTTTGAGAAGATAAACACATTTAAGGTTATGTTTTCAAGGGTCTGGCCCTCAGCTAAAGACCTTTGTAGAAACAGTGCCTTTTTAAGAAGAGCTGCACATCCACTGAAAGCAATGACTGATGGATGTTAAGCATGTCTGGAGCCCTGATCTATCATTCAAGCCATGCTTTCTGTCTAGCTAAGGAAAATAAATCACATGCTCCAATTTATCTCTCATCCTCAAACGCTCAAAGAGATTTGAAAGCTGAAAATGTAGAAGTAGCAGAAGGAAAAATTTTTTTCCACTCAAAGCATAATTCCCTTATGAAACTCAAGAATTCAGCAGGGTTCAGGGTGGGAACAGAATTTTATGGTTGGACCTTAGAGAAATTGTGTAGCCAATTGTAAAGAAAGTCACAGGTTTGAAGCCCCATGCTGTCTGGAAAACGAGACCATGCATGCATATTTTAGATGTTTTATTTATTATTTTGGTTGTAATGATTGGATGTGAATATAATTGTCAATTCTAAAGAACGGCCCCCAGAAAGAAATTTGTGCAGTAGGCATGTACTTCTATTGTTTTCTCCTTGGGCAGGAGGAAGCAAAGCCACACGATTGCAAGAGAGTGGTCACATCCCTAAGTATGTTTGTCTGTCTGAATGGGGCTGTGTTTATGTTCCCCCCAGATAGGCTTTTACTGCTCCAAAGCCCCTGTGTTAAAAGCAGTACCAGGTCAAGGCTGCTGAAAATTGTCTCCCACTGTGTCAGAACCGAATGTTTCACAATCTCTGGGTGAAATACCATTTTATTGTACTTCAGGATTATGCTCTTGGAGGGGATAATGTATACTGTACTGCTCTAATTGCCGCTATGGTTTTTTGTTGTCCCCCCCCCGAGACAGTGAATGAGTGAATGTCTTTTGTAAGGGCTAGTGATTTTCTCTCCTTAGCATGATACACCTTTCATCTTTAGGCATCTCTGCTAGCTCACTGTCAAGCCTCATTATTCCAATTGATCACTGCTGGCAGTAATACTCACAAAAATAATAATACTTATTTATTCCCACTTTCAAACAAGAATGAGACCACACACCCGTTCTGTTTGTAAGTGACTCCAGTAGAGTTGGCATGTCAGATTATTGCTTTACAGCCCACGTTGACGGGGTGTGTGTGCATTAGGTAGCACATCTGTTACAAAGAAGGTGCTCGGTGGTTCCACGCATAAAGGCTTGAGTCAATTCTCAGAAATCTTTTATCTGGCAATCAGTTGTGGCGATGACAAAAGCTTCCCCACATGATCACCTGCAGCATCTCAATGACAGCTGTGTGGGACTGACTCGAATACTTGTACTTCACCGCATCTTCATGTTCATTTGTTCATTTTAATTGCTCTGCTGGGACTCCTTTGGGACTGGCCCAGATCTTTGCATTGATTTGAGTTGGCCGTGTTGATTTGTGTGTGCTGTAAGTGAATTCACAAACATATCCTATCTCTATTTTTTTTTTTTTTTTTCTGTCAGTGCACTGAGCGTACCAATGGGCTGTGATGACCCTGATCAGTCCCAGCTGGGCCTCCCCGCACACCCCTGTGCCACAGGGCTCTGTGCTCAGCCCTGGGCTGATCTTTCGCCGTCAGAAGCTACTGTAGAGTGGTTACCAGCTACAACCATAGCACTTTGATTTAGACCTCATCTTGTAGGATGACTTCCTTGCTCAGCCTGAGCTGTGCCTCGTTGCTGTGGATGATCTTTAACCCTGACTCAAGGATTGGCTTCCCAAGTCGACCCTGAACCTGGTTCATCACTGGGAATTGCCGTGTGGTCTGGATTCTTGGTTGGACCAGGCTACCATCCAGGTCTGTTCTGCTCAGTATGGTGGGATGATGGGCCCTGCTGGTTGTGGGGTCTCTCCTGCATTGCCTTCCCTCTGGGAGCAGCCCTGCTCTTTCTGCTCCATGACATTTGCAGATTAGCCTAACTTCTGTGTGAAAAGACTGCAAATGATCTTGTATAATTCATCTATTTGTCTCTACGTGAATACAGCCTCTTTGGAGTGCACTGTGGTGGTCTGGTAGAAAATTGGCCCAAGAAAGTCTAGGGCAAGAGAGTCCGTAAAGTGTTTTTCACCACAGAACCTGAGGAAACCTCCCCTCTATTCTTAAATCCATTAATATTCATGCAAAAGACATTAATATTCCTGCAGAGTGGACAGGTCTGGTCTCAAGGTCTCATCAAATGCGGTAGATTGTCCAATATTAAATTTGTTTACTTCTTTGCTGTGAAAAGTCAGAGTCTGGCACTCAGTGAGCTTGTTAACTGCCTCACTGCATGGGAGACAAATGTAGAAGAAATGTGAAATCGGTCTCACAGATGTAACTGAGAGCAGAACTAGTCCCTGCAATTTTGAGAAGAGGCACCAAGTTAATTTTTGTGGTGTCCTTTGCGCAAGCCTGGAGAGTTTCCTATCTCCTTTCATTGCATTTGTCATAGCGACGAGTGTCCAGGGAAGCAGAAAACATATTCAATAAATAAATACCCCATTTTCCACTGTCTGGACCAGATTTTCCTGGATGGAAGTTGTTTCCCCAGCTGAGCAATGTTGTGGGGCAGCTCCAGCAGGAGGAAAACCCTTCAGAGGCAGGTTTCAAGGAGGCCATCCTGAGCCACCTGGACATGCTTAACTTCAAGCCTTCAGCCTTTGAGATTCTTTACAGAAAGGGAACAGAAAACTAAATTGACTATAGTTTTATTTTGGTCTAGTCCAGGCAAGATAATTGCTCCTAGGTGGTAGGTGGGCAAGGAGAACTTAAAGAAACTATTTGATCCAGACAAGCAGAGAGTGCTGTGATAGATAGTGTATTGAGCTAAACTGCTTGTGATGTGTGTGAGTGCAAACCCACTTGTGCAGAATGGCAGCACTGAGCTTGGGTGGAGGGCAAGCAGTCCTGAGCAAAGTGTGGAGGGAATGGTGGGTTCAGATAGATGTAGTAACTTGCCCTGATTTGTTCTTTGATGAGCCTGAGCTTCTCCAAGGGAAAAAAAAAAAATAGAGACAAACATTTTTACTTAGGACTTCTTTCATTCTGCTCTTGGAGAAAAGATGCAGTGTGAGACAAGAAATGATTTGATTCTTGGTGCTCATAAAATCTGTATGTGGTGCAATAAGCTACGAGTTGTTACATTTCTAAGCTCTGTGCATCAGGGATACTTAGCAATCTTCTTTTAGCTGGAGTGGAAATCAAGCAGGAGGTGACTTAAATGTCAGAGAAGGTCTCAGACAAATTGCAGGGCTTCCCATTCCGGGTGAAGGTGTCAGTCTGTCCCCCTTTTTATAAAAACCTCCTTTCTTAAATGTCAGTGAATGACCACTGGTTACCCAGAGGGGTTTTCATCAGTTACCACTGAGTTCCTATATTGCAATACTACCTTTTTCTTGGTAGTCATTGTTTGCCCCTCTATTGTTATCATAATTATTTGTAAGGAGTTTCTGCTTCACTTGCCTGAAACTTCAAGGTGAATTTACTGTGCCTCTGGCAGCTGCAAATGTGGCAACAGAAATGAGTATTTAAAACCAGTACTTGGTTCATTTGTAGGCCCTCTGTGGCTCATTCCCTCCTCTATCAAATTAATTGATGGCACATCATCACTACTTCAGTTTAATACAAGCACAGGTTTTGCAGTGGACCTTAATGTCCTTGCAAACATTAACAAAGGATAGTAGCCGGCTCTCGGATGAAATAAAAATTCTTTATAGGTGCGAGGTATGTTTTTTTTCTTCTATTAAGAAGGGAGTTTTGAAAAAATACCGCCATCAGATTTTTCTGTTCCTGCTGATTTAAACTGGAATGTGCATACTCTTGTAATGAGCAACAGCATAAATTCTTAAGGCAGACAGATAATTACTCTGACAGACAAAGGAGCTTTGGGCTTTCATTTTTGTCCATAAAAACTAAAGAAGAGATGAAATTCTCTCTTCCATGCTGAGACTTTCTGTGTGTCTAAAAAGCATCCAGTGCACTGCTACCTCCGTATGGTGGTATAGAATTACCCCTAGGCAGTGCCTGTAACACACGGGTGTCTGTTTCTCCTTTGTTTTATGTAGGGCCGGGTGCTGGCATTGACATGGTCTGTTGCAGTAAGACCCTATATGCCCTTCAAGATGCTTCTTGCATCTGAGGGAAGTGTTGCTGGTTGTTAAAACTATACTGTCTCCTAGTATGGGACTAAGTGCCTGAAATAACTAAATATTGAAGGATACTCTGGTGATGGAAATCTGTTTTCATACCAAGAGCAAGCGTGTGTCAACGTTAAGTACCCTCAATAATGAATGACTTCCTTCAGTCTTGCACATGTTTTGTCCCTGAGACCATCAGATGCCATTTCCCTGTATGGTGTAGATGCCACAGGACACCGGCCCTCCTTAGGCTTAAGCACAGCGTCCCAGAAAATATCTGTGTTCAGGAAGGAAACCAGTGGGAAGTTCTTGTAAGGATAGACTCACTGTGGCTGAAAGTGAGAAAATGAGAACTTTGAAATGATATACAGCAGATTTTTTGTTTTGTTTTGTTTTTAATGTCTAAAGCTTTTATTTATTTATTTATTTATTTTTATTCAAGAGGTAGGGAAGACCATCACAAATATAACCTGCCAAAAAAAAAAGAAACACCTACATTTTTCTCCTCTATTTAATATCAAATTATTTGAAATTTCCAAGGGGAAAAATTAGCAATATAAACTGTGAGGGGTAAAATGAGAAAATGGAAAAAGGAGAAAAAAACAGGTAGGTATTTGATGAGAAGACAAATGCCTTGGTAACAGTATGCCTGGAAAACACACTGCACTGTGAAGCTTCCTTACTGGTGTCCCAGACAGTCACAAACAAGGGCAGTAGATGCAGGTTCATTTAGTCAGCTACATTATAATTTGAAATTGGCTTAGAACTAAGAGTCTTAGCACTGTGGGAAACCCTCAAAGCAGCTTTTGTAGTTGAAGTAAAGAAGGCTTCAATAATTAGAAGATCATTTGATGTTTGTAAGCAAGGCTTTGTGACATAGGGTGTGAAAATTCATTAAATTTTTCAATGATTAAATAGTCCTTTTTGTGTCTCAGAAATGGCATTTCTTTCCCATCATATCACCATCATGAATACACGGCATAAAAAAAATCTTTTCTGGATGAACATCACACACATTTTGGCCAAATTGTTCCTTTCTAAGAGATTTTGAGGGACTCACAATGAGCTTTTTTCTCCTGGTTTTACTCATCTGTGTGCAAACATGGTGTTACTGCATACAAGTGAGCAACACTGCGTAAACGTCACCGTGTATCTACTAATCCCATTTGCCCTCCCCTTCATGTATGTGTATGATCCTGTATTTGGCTTGTCTGTGGCACTGGGGGAATGAGGTTTTCCATTTGGTCCAAAGAGAAGAGTAAATGTATTTGTTTAATTTTCATGCGAAAGTAAAATATTCATCAAAACATTTCCTTTTGGATCTGTTTGTACAATCCATTCCCCCGAGAAATTAGACAAAATTACAAAAGAGAAGAGAACAATGTTACGTTTGGCTTGTCCTGGAAATATGCAGGCTGATTTTTCTCAAAATGAAGAGGTAATTGAAGCTGACACATTTCACTTCCAATGAAATGGTGTTTCCTGATTCTGCGCTGGAAGTCCCTAAGCAGTACTAATTGGGAGGCTGAGTTTGTAAGCATACAAGGGCAAGATGCAGGCTTTGCTGGGTAAACTCATTGACCTGTGTTTTGCTAGGAATCAGACTTGATCAGTGATATTTCCTGGTTTTGAAGTCTATTAAAAAGATGTCTTTTCCTTGATCCAGTGGTAATTTCTTTACTAAGAATTGAGGTCTGGCTAATTACTTTCAGCTTTAGTGCAGAAATAAATGCTTTATGGTCACTTTCTACTGTCCATCCACGTTGGCAATCACCTGTCTCTGGGAGGCATACTTCTTGAAATGAGGTATAAGCCAGTCTGGCTCCCTAGCAGAGAGCTGAAGACGTCAAAAATATGATAGCTGTGACAGTCGTGTGCACGTCTGGGAAGAGAAGGGTCAGGGGGTCATCGCACACTGCCATGCTGAGCACTCGTTTGCTCTGATCTTCAGGATCTGGCCACGTGCTACCGCTGCTAAGCAGGCAGAGTAACTTTTGCATCCTGTGCTGTTCAGATGAAGCTTTCCATTGAAAACTGCAGTGGAAAAGATGACCCTTTTTAAGATCTTACTTAAAACAAGCTTGTGTTTGCAACATGGTGAAGAAAATGGTTTCAAGTGCTGTGCCTTTGCAGTGACTTGCCATGTGGGAAGCACAATGTGGAGGCTGGGGCTGGGGCTGTGCAAGGAAGATGGTTCACCACCGAGCTGATGCACAGGCCTTAAAAAGGAGGAGATCTGTGCTTCTTCAGCTATTCTCACAATAATTCCTGTGTGGAGGAGAAAAGCGTTAGGCCTGTTTCTGGAAGGTGACTGTTGTGGTTTAGACTGGCAGGCAGCTAAGCACCATGCAGCCATTCACTCACTCCCCCACAGAGGGATGGGGGAAAGAAATGGGGAGAAAAAAAGTAAAACTTGTGGGCTTAGATGAGGAAAGTTTAATAAGAAAAAAAGTGGAATATCTCTTTGGTCAGTTTGGGTCAGCTGTCCTGGTTCTGTCCCTGGTTCTGTCTTCTTGTGCACCCCCAGCCTCCTTGCTGGCAGGGCAGCAGGAAAAGCTGAAAAGTCCTTGGCTCAGTGTAAGCACTGCTCTGCAGCAACTGAAACATCAGTGTGTAATCAACATTATTCTCATCCTAAATCCAAACCACACCACCATATCAGCTACAGTGAAGAAAATTGACTTTATCCAAGATGATGACTAAGCTGCAGCTCTGTGAAGATGCAGCTCTGTGAAGACGCAGAGCACTTAACTCTCACTGAAAGCAGGTAGGCTGGGAAGACACCCGTAATCTCTTCAGGAGGTCAGCAATAAGTGACGTGCCGACAGGTAGTCTGAGATAAAAGAGGACCCTGCAGCCTTGTCTCGATTTGCTTCTTGTCTCCTCACTTGCCATTATGGAAATTGCCTTCCCAAAGACATCTTGGCGCTTGTTAAGGCTGCTCCAGCAATTAACTGCTTGAACTTCTGGATCAGACTGAGTACGTGCTCTGGTGACTGGTCCTTTGGGCTGTTCAGAAAAGAGCAGGAGCTCTCTAGGGCTCTCCCTTGGTTGACTGCAACCCCAATACTGTGTCAGGGTTGCTCAGCCAGAGATACTCTGTGAGCAGAAACATGAGGTAGGCAATTCCAACAACCCATGTTTCCATTTTATTGGGAAATTTGGCTTTCACACTTCTCCTGGCATCTAGTACCTTTTTTTTTTTTTGCTTTTCTTTTCATGATTTAACTTGAGGCTAGATTCTCAGCACAATCCAGCTGAAGGGAAACAGCTGCTGGCTGAGGTTCTTTGGAAAGCACTCCCTTGAGCTCCAATCTGACCGTTCTTGGCGTAAGCTTCTGCAGACAACAGGTGACTCATTTTGCTTTGGAAAGCACAGTCCTATCCTCTGCTGTCTCCTCGAATGCTATAGGCAGTTCAGAGAGCAATTCCAGCTTCGCCTTTCCTTCTGCTAATTGAGGAGAAGCTCTGTGCTTACCCTCTGCAACAAAGCCAAGCCAAGCCGGAATACACATTTGATCTAGATTATCCCTTTACTCTTTGGTTTAAAGTAGCACACAAACAGCAAGTGGACAAGGCTTGCCTCCCTGCCGAGAGATTTAGAATGCAAGCCGCAGCCACTTTAAAGGAATACTGATGGCTACTGTAAATGAATTGGTAAAAAGGGTCCAATGCCTCCACTGAGTAAGGCTCCCCTTGAATGACGAGTGAAATGACGGGTGAAATGCTCAACAGACTTACAGCCCAGACCTACCTGAAACACTAAGGAATTAGAGAAGGAAGAACCTGGTATTTTTGTATTTTATTTTATTTTATTTTACTTTTGTATCCCAGATTGCCTTGCCTCCCAGCTAGCAATGTTCCACACTGGAGGCAAACAGGACAAGGTTTTTTTTATCCTGATTTATAACAGCATTTTCCAAAGTGCCTTACTGAAATCATAAACAAAATGTTCACACAGTAACGGAGGGGATGCCAATATATTAAAATCAATGGACCAAATTGCGCACTATCCTGTGAGTACTTTTGGCCAGGGGATAGAAGTGACCTGTATTTGGCTGAACATGGATTGATTCTCTCCTCTCCTGCTATTTATGCCAGCACCGATGTGCAGTGCCTTTGACGTCAGTCCTCAGGACGGGCATGAGCACAAGGACAACAGGCAAGTAAAGTTTGTCTGATCACTGCCTTGGGCAAGGGGAGCTGTGCTTGTGAGGAGCACGGAGGGGCTCCACACCCTGCAGAGGACTGTCGCAAGAAATGCTGGGTCTCTGTGTGGATCCCTTGGCTCCCATGACAGCGCTGTCCTGAAGGCAGGGAATAGAAAGCAGGGAAACTTGGCACAGGACCGCATTGAATAAAAGCCACCATTGCGGATGAGCTGAGCTTGCCCCCCAAAAGTTCCTCTTTTCAGTTGTATCTTTCAGTTGGAACAGGCAGAAAGACTATTTACGTTGGCTTTCTGCCTTGGCTGTGTGAATTATCAGGGATGGGGAGAATGTTAGTAAACTAGTAGGCATCCATGAACTGGAGGAAAATAATTTGGGTTCTCAAGGTCCTTTTAATCTCTTCTGAAAATATTTCCTCTAGGAACGCTTTCCAGTTTAGAAGAGGCACCTAAAAAAAAAAACACTGCAAAGGGGACATGTCTTGCTGCCACTGCAAAACTGTTCTTAGATCTGGCTGATGTACAGGTGTCCCTAATCCCCACCTGTATGGGTAGCAAGTCTTGTTGGGACCTGTTGCTACAGTCACTGAGCACGACCTTGCACTGGCCATTCCTGCTCACTAATGGCACGCAGCATGCTTGCACCCTCTGGAGCACCTGAAGGCACAGGTTTGAAGCTGAAGTTTAAATCATGCTGCCACATGTAAGGGCAATGTGTATCAATCTGCTGTTGCTGAGAAAATCCAAAGGGCAGCCTTGTTTGGGTCCCCTGGCATGGAGATGCTGTGCAAGGTCCTAACCCATGGAGCAGGCTCTGGTTGCTTGCGTGGCAGGCTTTTCAGGCAGCTCGTACTTAGGCTAAATGTGTTTGTGTGGACAGCTGTGTTTTTCCGTAACCACCAGGCACCACTTCCCTCCAAACCCAGAAATAGAAGCAACAACTCCTCACTCCCATCTTCTGTCTAGAGACTGGGCACAGAAATGGGAATGGCTGTGATGGTGGGATCGTCTGCCTGCCCCTGCCAGCAGTCACCCGTATGGTGCCATGGGTGGTCAGGAGGGGTGAGGGCACCTGGTTCTCCTCGGTGGGGAGATGGTGTGAGGGGTCTGGGATGTGGCACAGGGCTCGAGTACCAGCTGGTGGTTTGGCAAGGCTGCAGCCCCGAGGGAATGGAGAGGCCTTCGGGTATGGTGGTGTTACGTGCACCAGGTGTTGTTACATAGGGACTGTCTGTACGGGAAGAAACTTCTTTCTGCATGTTGCTTGAAGGGTGTATTACTGGTCCAAGAGGGGCTAGAGAGGTTTTGGCTTCTAGTGTTGGCTTCATGCTTTGTTTCTTAAGTACAAAATCAGGTTTGGGTTCAAGGTGCTGGCGGAGTTGTGATGCAGCTCTGTCCTGGGCGGACAGCAGGTTGTGAGGTTGCGGTGGTCTGGGGTGATGTGCATCTTCATGCCTGTACCGCGTCTCAGCTGCAGCGAGGCTGTGCTACACTTGGTGTTTGCTGGTCCCTCTCTGCTGGAACTCCTCAACCCAGAACAACACCAAGACCTAGCCTAATGACCACAAAAGCAGGCACAAGGCTTATGCTCTACCAGCTAGGTCACCTCCGTCAGTGCTAGGAGGAAAGCAAATAAGCCAGTTAACCACCTGTCACTGTGAAAATGAGGCCTGCGTCTGAGAATGAGGTTCCCTCTCCCATTTTTGTTGTGGTCTTGCTCTCTAATGCATGCACAAGCACACTGGTTTAAGTGCACACAAACAGTTTATTTCTCCATGGGGTTTCTGTGCAGCAGTGCACGAGTCCCAGAATGACTCAATATTTCTCAAGACATGGCTCTTACGGTGGCCACCCAGCCGTGCGATCAGTGTAAACCTCGTCCTGCACAAGCTGGTGAAAGGGTGGTATTTCTCCTGTTTCACCAGGGCTTACGCTGAGCTGTGCTGAGAGTTTTCAGGGTCCATCAGAGCCCCTGCAGCCCTTTAAAGGATGAGTAGTCCTTTAGTGCTGGGCTGCAGTTTTGGGATGTGAGTGTCCCACCTCAGCAGGAACAGGAGCTGAGGTCCCCCCCAGCCACCAAGTCCTTGCTGGGTATAAAACCTCTCACTCAATGCAAGTCTTAGCGCAGGTGAAACATTCTCTTCATTTCTATTTGTCCAACCCTGTGTGTTTCCAAAGACTAATATTGGGAGCTCAAAGCATCTCTTGGGGAAGACAAATGCAACTGAAGGTTGTGAAACGCTGCTCGAAGAGTTCACTGGTTTGGGAGCTCAGCTGCATGGCTCCTCAGCTGTCTGTCTGTGTGGCACTCTCCCACAGCAAAGATACAGCACTGAGCCTACTGATTCACTAGGCAAGTCCTCAGTAGTTCTGGTTCCTTTTAGAGTTCCTTTCCCTGACACTTTTCAGCTTGAGGTAATTAAAAAACGCCGGGCTCTGCTTTGTCACAGTCCTTTGGAAACCTGTAGGGACCATAGAGGCTTCATCAGTGTCTTTCTAGCAGGGGTCTTGCTAACGACTGGCCTCCAAGGGGTGGTGACAATGCAAATAAATAACAACACTTGAATGGAAAATTCCACAGATGAACCTGCAATGGTTTCCAAAATTCCTTTCGAAGCGAGGAAACAACAGTACCTCAGCAGAGAGCCTGTGGTGAGGGTATCCATCGCGCGTAAAGGAATAGAGAGCAAAGGGAACATCTGTGAGTGCTTAATTCAAGCGCTGAGGGTCCAGAAAAATTGGTGAGCAAGATTTTATTTCATGTGATCTGGAAATATACCAAAGAGAAATGTAACTACATGGCAAGCAAAAGATGTGCTGTATGTGACTACCTACCCTTTGCAGCACCTGAATTTTCTGGGTAACTCAACTCATCATGAAACGTCAGCATCAGGAATGAGATATGCTCGCATGTGAATTCTGGCTTATGCTGTTGTTGCCAAATGCTGTGCGGATGCTGCAGATGAGGAGCAAAGCCTACTTTCCATGCAGAGAAATATTTAATAGCATTTGTTTTTCAAAACACGATTAGCAATCCACAAGAGCTTTTTCTTTTTTTTTTTTTTTTTTTAATTTTGTGTCCATCTGGGGATTGCCACCTACATCCTTGCTCTTTCATGATGAGGAAATAATAGATTTCATATGGTGAGGGAATGGGATTACCTCATAGGCCTCTGACACATGTGGCAGATTGTACCTTTTCCCTCTGTGACTGAGTCATTTGAGAGTAAATTTGGCTGCATTTCTGATGAAATGAGCAGGGAATGTTTTTGAAGAACTCTGAAAATGGGCTCAAAAAAAAAAAAAAAAAAAGAGTAGTTCAGCTGTTTGCATCACTGCCTGTTCCCGTTACACAAATGCTCTAGCAGATTCAGCTGGCTGCTCCCAGCCACTCTCACTGACCGATCCTTTATATCACGCCAGAGCCAGTGCTGCGTTGTGCAGGGGAAAGCAATCATTAAAATAATTGCCACTGTGTTATGTTTTCTTCTCTCCTGTCCATTAAGCACTGAACTGTACACAAGTGGGACAGGTAATTGCAGCGAGATCCTCATGGCTGTGTTTTCAAGTCCTTGGTTCCTGCTGAAGCCTGTGGTTGTGGTTAAAGTGCTCCAAACACCTCCAACCCATCACATCTTCACTGCTGTGTTTGTTGAGGGTTTGGAACCAGCTCTACAGGCTTGCACGAGAGCTCTAGAAGATATAAATTTAGGTGCCTGGATCTCAGTTTTTCTTTATTTTCTAGATGAGCTTTGGATGTGGAATACTCCGAAAAGCCTTTGCCAAAAAGATGTCCAGTGTGTAGATTCACAGCCCATCTCCCTGGTCTCCACTGGCACATCTGACATAATATCTACCAAATGAAAGGAAGGAAAAAGACTTGCATATAAAGTTCTTGCACGCTGTAAGGCAAGGACTTTAGATTGGCAGAGACTGATACTTCTGAACATGGGACAGACTGGGTGCTGCGATCTGTTTTGCTTTTGCTGGTCAATCTTGAGCAGGTCACTTTCATGTAACCGGGCCTCCCTTTTGATTTCCTCCTCCTGTAAAAGAGAGGGATGCTGAGTGCAGAGTGCGCTGAGGCACTCAGATGTCATGGGAGTCAAAGCCTCAAGAATGTTTCTCGGGGAGGATAAAGATAGCAGATTTGGCAATACTCAAATATGTGCACTTTCTAAATTTGGGTGTTTTGTTTAGATAAAAAATGTAAAAATTCAAGGAATAAAACCCTCCTAGTGTTTCAAAACAAAATTATTGGATTCTTTGGTTGGAAATGTCTTCTTTTCCTACGCCCTTCACTGTGACTGAGATATTAAACATTTTAAAATACCTGCAATGAAGCTTCTAATTTCCATAAATGTCAAACACTTTGGTCTGAAATTCATTTAAGCTTCATTTAAACTTCTTTAGCAACTCCTAAAGTGCAGTTAGATTTTTTCTTGTTAGTGCCAAAGTGCCATTTTCTTATGTCTTTCATAAACTATGAAATCTGTTGTTGCTACAGCTTTATAACCACATTAGAAATATGCACATGCTGTACAAAACATTATTAAATGTACTGGAGAAACTGGCCACTTTGACTTACCTGGTCAACCCTATATAAAGCACACATAAACTCAGACACTTTACCCTTTGGACACCTTGTAAGATTGATCTGTGCAATCTACGGTTTAAGAAGCGAGGTAAATCCAAGACTGTGTCTGCAATTGCCTCTCACTTAAAATATGATGCTTTCTTGTGAGTGATAAATGGCCAGGAGCCTCTCGCCACCTCTGTTTGCAGAGCTGGGTTTGTCTTTCACGTCTCTCCCCAGGACTGCACTCCGGACACGGTTATTTTTGATAAGCCCTGAAGTTCCCATTCTGCTTTCTGTTCTGCAGAGTGATGCTATCATGATTTATGGACAAAAATAAAAAATAAAAAAAATCAGCTCCTAGAGTTTGCTTTGCTTGGCATGCAGACAAAAGACTCCAAACACATTTTTTAACAGAGAAAGGTTAGGTGGGAGGCTCTGTGCTGTGCTCCTTGAGTGGAAAACTTTGCAGCTAAATTGAGAATAATATTTTTCCATCAAAACTGACCTTTATGCTGATAAATCCTTTGTCATCTTGGGCTCTTTTAGACTGTATGTAACTTTTAGACTGTATGTAACTTCTGTGGGCTCACAGTTGTCCTTTACCACTTGGAAATGAGAGAAAAGTACTAAAGACCTTGTCAGCTAGAGACACCTTTTTTTATCTTTGAAATTAAATGGATTTGTGCTTTGGCCCGACTTCCAGCATCACCTGTGCCACTGCTGCGTCTTCACGTTGCCTCTTCATCTGCACGGTCCCATTTGGGCATGCTGCGTCCACCTGCTTGCTGTTTTCTGATGGCACTCGGGGCAAATTTCTCCTCATTGCCATCTCTGCCATGGTTTGCTTGGCCTGTCCCTCACTTTTGGCAGAATTGGGTCATTTAGCTGCTGGTTCGGGGGGAGAGGTTTGTGGGAATAAGTAAATTTGTGATGTTCTGAAAGGGAAGATGCTTTGTGTGGTTTTGAGGAATTGACATTTTGAAAATAATGTAGTTAATAAATAATGGAAACAGATGTAAAATAGTGGAAGGAATTCTAGAGAAAACTAATCCTAAGATTTGCTGAGGCAGATCTTTTTTAGTAGATTGTACCTTTCCCCCAAGAGTCTGAGCTCTTGGTAATCTCACACTTCTGCGTATACAGTGACAAAGATGCGTGGTCCAAACTGTTCTGCAACACAACCCCCACACAGACCATGGCGTGTATCCCTCCTGCTGTAAGGCTGTGACAAGGTAGGCCGTGAGTAGATTTATTTATTTATTTATTTATTTATTTATTTATTTATTTATTTATTCTTTTAAAAATTCATAGCAATGATTTTAATGGTGATTACCATTTTATTACCATCAGAAATGGGAATTAACTGAATTCATTGAAATCAAAACTTTCAATGGAATGGTTCAGAAAGCAGTTCTGGGAAAACTAAGCATGTGTCTCCCAATAACGAATAATGGTTTTAAACTAAAAGAGGGTAGATTTAGATTAGACATTAGGAAGAAATTCTTTACTTACAGGGTGGTGAGGCACTGGCACAGGTTGCCCAGAGAAGCTGTGGATGCCCTGTCCGTGGAGGTGTTTAAAACCAGGTTGAATGGGGCTTTGGGCAACCTGGTCTAGTGGGAGGTGTCCCTGCCCATGGCAGTGGGGTTGGAATTAGATGATCTAGATTAGATTAGATTAGGTCTCTTCCAACACAAACTGTTCTATGATTCTGTTCTATGATTCTAACTACCAGCCAAAGGCACCCAGCCCCAGAGACCTGGGCTCCGAAGCAGCAAGTCACAGAGATGACTCTGAGACTGGGATTTACCCTTTGGCCAGAAGTTTCATAATGCTGGACTTTTTCTTTTAGTGGCTATTTATAATGGAAGTGAAAACAAATTTCAAGAACGCATAAAGCTTCTAGAAGATGGAATTATCATAAAAGTCTGTAAAGTGTTGGATGGAGATTGTGATATCTGTGATATTGTGAGGAGATTTCAGAGTGGACCATCCACTGAAAAGTGCCCGGGGGATTGCCTTTGAGCAGTCCAGAGAAAGCCAGCTAGCAATTAAATGTGGGTGAGGAGGGTCCCATTCTCTGGCTTTGATTTAGCAGTAAAACAATACCCTCCTTCACCAATAGTGCTCAACCCTGGCTTGTGTGTTTGACCACAGCCTTAAGCAAAATCATTCATAGCTGAGTCAAGAATAGTGTGCTGCTGGTTCTTAGCAGAGACACGGTAGGGAAGGAAATCCTCACCTGACCCCCCCAACACTGTGTTGGTTTGGTTCATGGAGCAGTTTTGGTGCGTGCAAACAAGAATCCACTGGGAGGAAACCCTGAGGAAGCTCTGCTCTGTACTTCCTAGTATCAATTTCCCTGGTCTCTGTCATCCAACCCTTTGAAAGAAATTCACAAATGTTAACTGAAATTGTTTGCAATTCATGGCAAATCAGCATGGTGGCAATCCTGTGGGCTGAGCTGTAGAAGTAGAAAGTGTTTCTGATTTCATCCAACAGAAACGTCTGGGGAATCCCAAGGAGCAGAAGGCATTCCTGCCTAAACCAAGATTGAAGATTGGGATTCAAGTGGCCAGTTTCCTTTAGGTTCATTTGTGTGTATGGACATCCATAATAGTGTTTGTGCTTGGGTTTGCATAACAACTTTATAGCCTCCATAAAGCATCATTGAAATAATTGTGGATCATCACTGGGTGAAAACTCATAATCAATTTGTCCATTTTTAGAAGCTTCTGAACAACCTTTTCATCTTTATTTTTCTAGCACATCTCCCTGTTATGAAACCTTCTTGAGATCCTCTGTCTTCTAGGCCAGAAACAGAAAGAAATATAAGAACAATTCCCATTTGAATCATATCTCAACAAACAGCTTGTTTCTATAAGGTTAATCTCACCTGAGTTGTTCCAGCAGATAGAAGGTGTTTGTTATTGTTGTTGTTTCTATTATTTATTTTATTTTATTTTATTTTATTTTATTTTATTTTATTTTATTTTATTTTATTTTATTTTATTTTATTTTATTTTATTTTATTTTATTTTATTTATTTCATTTCATTTCATTTATTTATTTTTTCATAAAGGGATATTAATCAACCTGTCTCAGCTTTTTAGATTAGAAACTGACTTCTTCCAGCCTTCTCTAATGTATGGTTCACAGATTGATGGCTAGATTCTTCTACCTTATATATCCGACCAACTCTTGTATACATCAGTGTAAATAGGGAGTGATTCACATTAAGCCAATGTAGTTTCAGTGGCATGATAGTGGTTTAAAAGAAGAGTAGGCTGACATGCATAGCTATTTGTGGATTCATCTAAAGTTTAGAAGCAACATTGGTTTCTTAAGACTAGCAACATGCTTCTCTTTAGTAAAAACATCTTCGGCCTTTTAGAGTTAATTTGCTCCTCCCTTTTCAGTAAGTTTATTCTAGCTATTGATCAAAATATTTGCACTGTCCTTGTAAATGTTCCAACAGTGCCATTTTTTTCCCCAGTGCATTTATTCCTCACTGGCTTCTTTGGAATGGTCTCAGGACTGAACTTGTTTCATTGTTTATTCCCAGTTATTTCTGGGATCACACATACAATCCCTGCAGAGCCTTTCTTAACTTTTCTCATAGGTAAAATTATTTTCCTGCTCACAGTTACACAATGTGTTACTTGCTTCACTTTTATTGAACTGGTTTGGCTGGCTTTCATGTATTTTGTACAATTGCTACCCTGCTATGAGAGCTAGTACACTTTAACAAAACAAATGGCTTACAAAGCATTCTGTAAAATGTACCGGTGTTCAGTATAACGCTGTTAAACTTCCCTGACAATTGTTGAGCTTCACTGTTTTCTCTGCCCTTCCCTTCCCTCCCCTTTGGATCGCAGAAAGCAGAGCCAGGTGCTGTAGAAATTCTAGGCCCAATTTGCAGAGGTTTTGCGTTGTGACATAACTTGGGGTTAGCTGCTGCATGGCTCCCCAGACAAAGGGATGTCTGTGCACAAAGCACAAGGTGTGTCTCTTAAGAGACCAACAAAAGTCCTCGCCAACCACTATGAATTTATGATATTTGTTTTGTTGGAAAACCAAACACACAATTAACCAGTGCAGAAAATAAATAAAGAGAACAGAAAATCTATGGTGTAAAGTAAAAGTAAAACAGAACCCTGAAGGAAGAAATGAGATGAGGGAATGTCCAGATATTTTGCAACAAATTCTAATGGTGGGTTAAAGCAGAAAAGAAAGCTACCAAAGCTGGGCCTTTGAGCACGTTAAGGGAAATAAGTTATTTATTGAAGTTAATGTTGATGTTAATGGGACTTTACAGGAAGAAGATTACAGCAGCATCTGCCAAAAGCTGAAATGACGGACATGAGTAACAAAACAATAGCCAGAGAGCAGCTGTAGGATGAAATGGGTGCAATGCAATGAGAGGGTTATAATGCTTATTTTTTTATAGTTGTTCTCCGAAAGTGATATCTCTCCTTCAAAGACCTGTATCTTTGAAGACAAGTCACTTTTGCTAATAAATCCTTGAAATGTTGCTGTACAATTGACATAAGAGGTGAATCCCTGTTGTCGTGTCCATGTGTGTGCTCTGTAGGCTGGCTCCAGGGAGGTGACATCCCACTCTGCAGCAGAGGGCAGTGACCCAAACTGCAGGCTGGCTTGCGGGTGGCAGTGTGTAACGCTGTGTGGGTCAGTGCCCATGGGCACTAGTTGTCCTCCAGAGACAGTAAAATCTTTCATGAGAACTACATCCAGGAAGAGCAGAGCGAATGCGCAACAGTTACGGGTAATGGTAGGAGAGAAATAGCGCAGCTCTTCCTCTTTCACTTGTGGGCAGAGGGTGGAGTTGTTCGTGATACATTCTTGATGTTATTTTGAACCCTGAGAAAGCTGGGTTTCTTTTCTCTTCCTCTTTTATTTATTTGCTTATTTTTGGTTGCCACATAGGAACCCTGGGGAGGGCAGGCTTCTTGCAGCCCAACCCTAGGAGCTGCTGAGAGAAAATTATGTAAATCCTGAGGACATTGTATGTGGGGCAGAAGCTGTTCAACAATGATCTTCCTCTGGTACGGCAAGGATTCATTACATGTAACTGCTTGGGGTCCGAGAAGGGCAAAACAACAGGTGGGAGCGCTTCAAAAAGCAGCTGGAATGTGGCAGCCGATGTCACCCGAGCCTCATTTGCTCCAATAATGAGGCGCACGGTGACACAAAACCAACATGGCATTTACAGTTATGGCATGATAAATGTTGTCCTGTGTTTTACAGCATATCACATAGTTTTTATTCTTGTACACAGAGATTAAAACAATTCGATACGAGACCTCTTTTTTGCTCATCCCAGTAATGGGCAGGAAGTGTTCAGAGTTCGGACAAGTGCTTGAGTGAACTGTCTGCTTAATAAAGCCCTGAAACTGCTGCCATTCGCTCAGCTGCCCGGTGTGATGAAACGACTGGGTCTAACTATGGACACAACATGGCAGAACCAAGATCCGTGTACATTGTGGGAAGTGTGGCACTTTTTGTTTTCTTTAAGCTGAGAAGCAATCTCCCCTTGGGCAGCTGGCAGGCATAGGAAACTGCATGAGGTTTGTGTCCTACAATGGCTATGGGCAGGTGTATTGCTTGCAGGAGATGGCCTTGATAAAAAAAAAAAAAAAGAAAGAAAATTATCCAAAAGTATGATTGGTGTCCGGGAGGCAGGGAGCAATGCCTGGGTAGATGTCTTACAGCGTGTCCTCCACAGCTAATGTTTGGTCCTGAGGAAGGATGTGCCATCTGTGCTTGATGAGACCAACTGAGATTTTCTTGGAACTTTTTCCATGAAGTTTGTCTCTAGCACATTATTCTATGAACATACGCTTGGAAAAGTAGATGGTTTTAAACTTATCACAGACTTTGGAATGAAAAAGCATCATGGAGGAACAAGAAGTGACTTAAGGATGTTGATTATAACTGTTGTGACCTTAAATTAATTTAAGTCACTGCCTGGCTGAGTCTTAAACCAGGCATATATAAGGTACTGTGGTTATGGTGAAAATACATTCTGGTGAAAGTATGAGGAAGGCATATTGTTTCACAGGCTGCCTCAAAATATTTGCTTTTGCTGCCCCTGAACTTGTAACAGCAAATGTCTGCAGCAAAGAAGAATGGTTCAACAGGAATAATAATAATAAAAAGCACAATAAGTATTATCTGCAATGCTGTCCGGCTAACATAGTAGCAGTTACGTGTAAAAGTAAGGCTTTCAGTTTCCAGCAGTTAAGAGAGCACATTTAAAAAAAAAAAATCCTATGTCTGGAGCTAAAGATGATTTTTCAGACTAATCCACAAACTTGTCCAGTGCCAATGGGACAATTTGCCCCAATATTTATTGCATCTAAGCTTTCAGGGCAATATGGTTAGAACCACAAGTAGAATGGAAGAGAAATAAGTTGTTGGTGAATTCAGAGCTGGGGGAAAAAGTGAGTGAGCACAAAATATCTGTGGTCTGACATAGCAGAGGACACTCTTTGCTCGGGGATATTCAAGTTGAGCATATTGATTTCTGAAGCAACTAACACATGGCTCTTCCATTTACCCTTTCTCCCAATATATGTTCAGGCAACAACCGTCCAAAATCAGGATCGCTCTTGCTTTTACTGTGGCAAAGATTTCAGAGAGAGTAGAAATTGTCAGAACAATCTCAGACAGCACAGCTAAATTAATAAACATCCTGTAAAGAATGAATTTCTCTCTTCTGGAAGGAAAGCTGAAATTTAAGGAGAATATGTTGAATGAAATGTGAAGCTCAGCTTTGGCCGGGGCACACAACTGGTGCATGAAGCTTACATTCTTCCACAACTTTGAACAGACCTGAACAAGAGCATCAATTAGAGAAGCTGTATCCTTAGAACTTAAGGTTGCTTTCAGTATGGCACAGGCCTGGAACCCCAAGAGAAAAGGGCAATGAAAGATTTATCCTAAGGTACGTGTACATGGGGCCACATACTGTTGTGACTATGGAGTCACTGGTCTAAAATAATGTTGTAAAGATGTATTTCATGTAAGTTAGCAGTAATATGGTCTTCCAGTCCTTACCCAGGGTCCACCAAAGTAAATTGAATTCTTTGTCTTAATGATCTCTCTTAAATGTTTCAGGTAGTTATTTTAATTTTATATCTAGAGAAGAACAAAGTAACAAAAATTAAGAACTTTTAAGGTCTTATCTCTGTTAAAGAGCTTCTATGTGTAGAGGTTTGTAGGAGTGGAGAGTTTTTAATATTCAGCTAGATCCAGCCCTCCAACCAAACACAGATACATCTTTTCAGTTCTTAGCTTTTGAATTTTACTTAGTCATTATTTCAAGGGGGAAAGATAAATAGGAGCAAATTATCTGATTTTTGATGTCTTTTTTTCCTTTCAGCCAGCTATAGACTGTGAATAACCTAGTACATGAACCAAGAAAAGGAAGAGAGAGGGGTTAGGGAAGGAGGAGAAATAGCATAGTGAGTCATCCTGTCCACTATCTGCCTGAAGTTCTATATTCTGCTTCCTTCTTAAATATAGAAATGATTTCACTCAATTATTAACTCTTGCCAGCTACATATTCGGTATGAAGGGGGCTCTTGGATACTGATTCACAGTGATGGTTCTCTGAAGGAAAACTGGAGCAATCATGTATAAATTCTACAATAAATCTTGACTGAAGCAGAAGATATGTATTTAAAAAAGCTTTTATTCGGTGCCTGTCATTTCTGTGTCTGTTAAATTGTGAGCAACACTAATGACAATTGATAGGTGCATTTCCACAAAGATAGACTTGTGAGCCTCATATCTCACTCACCTCATGGCTTTTAGAGGATACCAGGACTTTTGTTTGAACTGTGGAAGATTCCTACCACCCACATAATCTCATGGTGATGTAATAGTCCACTTTTGGATGCTCACAGTCTATACCAACTGCTCCCGGTAGGTCTTCATACCCACACAAAGTACCCCTCGTATCAAATTGTATCTTACCTAGGCAAAGAGGTAATAACCCAGTCTTGAAATTGGATATAGTCAGACAATAGAGGTACAGCCCAAAGGGACCTAACATCAGATTTTCATTGCAATGTGGGACACAGTTCATCTCTGTAAATCAGTAAGTGGAAGCACATGCTCACTGGATCTACCTCCCACAGGTGCGACACTGACACCTCTCACATTACCTGTGTGTTGAGGTGTTGGAGATGCCACTGTGTCAGAAAGGTGGTGTGAGGAAGTCAGTGAGACTTCGTCTTCAGAGGTTTGTTCTTCTCCACCATGAGATATTTTCACAGGAATAATCTGGGGACTGCGTTGGAAGTTTTAGGATGGAAAAATGTGCTGGTGAAAGCGCTATCACCTCATGAGAAAATTAATGCCAAGTGTCATGAATTTGAAACAATAGGTAGATTAGCATGTTAAAGAAGAATTTCAAGTATCTGCACTGCCCTGTGCTGTCATGGGAAGTGTTCTTGAAACCCTCGAATATTTCCCTAGTTATTTTAGGATCTCAAAGCTAGAAGGGAACCAATAGTGGAAAATACTTTATTCTTCCATGGGGAATAATGACTTGGTGTCAGTCTATCTTGTATCTGTGATAGTGGTTGAAGGTAGATATTCATTTAATATTCTTCTTCCAGACTGATCAAGTGCTTGCTTGCTGAATGTCTTAGATGGTGAAATCAAAAATAAAATATGTCCTGTACTCAAAACCACTGTAGAAAAATATGGTCGCAATTCAAAGAAAAAAAAGTGTGATACTCTGTTTCTTTTTATCTTGGACAGGTCACTGATGAGTGCTTCATCTTGGTTTTCAAAACTTAATAGCATTTGTTTCATATTGCTTGCAAAGTTTCACTGACAAATATAACATTTTACACTGAACTAACTTCACATTTCCAGGATCAACTTCTCATCATTCTTTTCGGGGCTATAATGCCATGAAAAATGGGAGGACAATATTAACTGTCCTTGAACAAGAGCTATGTAAGCTTCTACTATGCTGGTGGCCAGGTTAATCCAGGCCCTTTATTTATAACCTGCTTTAGATGTTTGAGTCCAGCCTTTGTTGGTTTGGGTTTGTTACTACTGTGCTGGAGTGGTGGTGTAGCAGGGAATAGCCCAAAGGAGATCCCCAAATTCCTTTCTTTATGTTGCTCATAATTTCCTGCAGCACAAGCTAGGTATAAGCAAAAGCTGTAGTAACATGTACATTCCCAGATCCAAAAGACTTTGCCTGGGATTCAGAGATGTCCGTCCCTTGAACCAAGTGCATTACAGGAGCCCTGGATGCCATGCTTGCCTCATTTGTTTTCATGGCTATCGACCTGCCTCATGTCCACTAAAAACAGGGAAGCTGCTTGGTCGTTGGATCCTGTCAGTACAGCTTATTCCTGTTGTGGGAGTGGAGGAAGGCCCCAAACCGTGAAAGAGTTTTGGAAATGTGTGGAAAACACAACACTCCTCAGATGAAATGATGCAGTGCCTGTGGGTCTCCTGCCATTGACTCCTTGGTTGAAGGGTCTGGGAAGGAATAGACTTTGGTTTCTCCCTCTGATGCTGTTCTGTTTAAAAGGGGTAATCCCTGCTGGAAGCCAAGAGAGAAGAAGGACAGTGAATGAAAATAGGTACAGCCAGAAATTCGCAGACCTCAGACGAATACCCAAACCAAGCTTCAGCATACAAGAGTGCCATCAGCAAAGGGGATGAGCTGAGGGTGGTTGCAGTGGAGGGACACCACACTCAAACGGAACACACAGCACCTCAGGCAGAAAGGCTTTAAATGAAGATGTATTTTTTGTTCCCTAAAGTCAGGCAGATAAAGGAAGAGAAGACTGGAGTTTATTTACCAGCCTAGCTATTTTGAGGACAAAACTTCACCATCTAAAACTATTATTTCCAGCAAGTGTAACAGAATTTGTTTCTTGAGAAAGACATTCTGAGTGCATGAGAGAAAGGAATTTATTGGCATTCACACTATTTCTTACTTAAATGTGGATATGTTTAGTGAGACAATTATTTATTGATTAGATTGCATACTAATAAGAAACATGAGCATTTCATCAACTAACTAAAAGCATTAACTTATCAAGTAAGTCCATAGACAGCAACTGTAATTTGCATCGCAACCACCTTTTACAAAATGGTAGAGGGAAGAGTGTTCTCAGGCAGTGAGGCAGTGAGATGAAGCCAGAAGTAATCTGATCTTTGCAAGCAATTGTTTTGGACAATTATTGATGATTAAATTTATTAACAACCACTGGGAACACACAACTCACACTTAGGATCTACTTTCTGTGGGAAGGAGCACTTTGGCAAAGCTGTGTCTGAAAAGGAAAAAGAAAAATGAAAAGATATAAATCTTGATACCATTTGTTGCTTAGGATCCATAAAGAGATTGCAGGAAACTGGAGGCACTGAGGCTTTTATAGCAAGGTAGGCAAAGAAAACAATTTCAGCTTGGAAACTTCTCAGCCAGCACTTGATTTTTACGACACGTAGTGGTTGTACACAGGGAGAAGCTGAAGACAAGGAAAAGTACTGGCCCTGAAGAGGGTAATCATGAATTGTGAATGATCAGTGTAGTGTGATTCATCTGCATCATTTATGTCTATCTATGGAAAGATCTAAGAACATCAAATGCTGCACTCACCCAATAATGCCAATTATTTGTTAAGTAGTGGATTCGTCACCGTCATTATTAATACTACATTACAAAAGCAGTGTCCCAGATGAGGTCAGGGTCTCCTTGCCTCTGTCTTGGTACAAGTGCACAGTAAATCCTTGCCTGCTCAGACAAATTTGATCAGCTCTAGTTGTGTGCTTGTAAAGACTTTTTGTCTTTAGGTATTTGTATCCCTTGCTGGGAATTCTCTCCCAGACCTGTCTGACAAAGGAGAAGTTACTGGCAAAATTGTCTCATTATGTTGTGCTAGTTGCACAGATATGAGTCCTGCTTCATTTAGAAACTCTTACTTTGATGGCTAAGTCAAAAGAGGAAGACTTTAGTCCGCAGAATGGACAATCTGAGCATGGAGATCTGAGGATGGAGGTACAAAAAGTCTTTGGCTTGAGGCTGCACATTGGCTGTGGGGTGCAACGAGGATGCCTCAGGACCCCGTCCACAGTCTGTCATTCATGAGCAGGCATGGTGTCTTCTTCCAGCCCTGTGGGGACAGGCTGCTCCCAGGCTGGATCCAAGAGATGGAAAAAGCCCAGGGCTCGCCGCCACATTCAAGGCACCACAAAGCACGCCTGGCATTCAGCAAGAGCTTGGCATATCCCAGTCACTGTGTGAACATTAAGGGAATGTTCTTTGCTGTGCCACAGTGAAGTAAGGGGGATAATAGCCCTAATACAGCTGATCCTTCTTTCTCCAGCCTGCATGCTTTCCTTGATGTTTGGCCTTTATTGCCAGTGGAATCACTCACAAGAAAGTTTTGGTTAGTCTTTTAATTTCCCATCTAATGGCATTTTTAAGAGATTTGTTAAATGGAACAAGGCTGCCCGTTTATTGTGGCATGCTTTGTTCTTTCTTTTTTTCTTTACTTTTCAGAGCTTTTTGGTGTTTGACTTTGGGTGATGCCAATTTTGATTGCCCTCCTGGGGTGCTTAGTGAAAGTTTGCAGATGTTCCTGGCTGTTCAACTGCTGCAGAATCCCCTTAGACTGCCTAATTGCCCTGTGCCTCAGTTTCCAAATTATGTGCTGGGTTGTGTAGTGTCTCTGATATATTCCAAATGTTAGCAAAGTAAAAACAAATTGAATATCCCACACTCCAAACAGACTTATCCGAGTGCTTAGGCAATATGAGTACGGTCACTTTCATTACCTCATCCCCTTAAAAGAAGCTATCCTGGGCAGATATCACAGGGATGTGCCATTTGGAGCCCAGCCTCAGGCAGTGCTCTGTCTGCCATCTGGAGATAGCACCAGGGCACGCTGACTCCTTGCTGCTTGGGAGTCTGGCTTGGTACCTGGATCTGCACTGTGATATACTTCCCCTGTGCCACAGCATCTGGGGCCAAAAGGGGTTTTTGATAATGTTGTGAGAACAGATAAGACCAGGTAGGACCACAAACACTACATTCCCATCTGCGTTTTGCTACAGTTCTTCTACAGAGAGTGGCATTGTTAAATGAACTCATGCAAAATGCTTGAAAGATGAACTGATGAATTTAGGACCCAAACCATCCTTTCCTTGCACAGCTGCAATTTCTAGTGCATGTAGGTGAGGATGGGAATGACTTGAAGGTTGGTGTTGTAAGAGGGGCAGAGTGTTCCCCAGCTGCCCGGGTAGATCACACACCCGGAACTATCTGTGTCCTTCTTGATGACTTTTCTTCTGTTTGATGTCATCAGTCTGGATGAGGAACATGTTTGTATGGCGTACTAAGGAAAGCGAAACTCCCTCCCTGTAGGCAATCTAATGCTGTAAAAGCTGTGAGAACTTAGCTTGGATGTTCTTTCTGCCCTGCAGTAAATGGAATACAGTCACTTTCCACAGTGAAGGCAGGGCCTGGCAGAGCCATCACTGATGTTAACAGGCATGAGGTTATTCTCTGTATGCATGTGCTCAGTTAGCATGTCCCCTATTTTATTATCTGCTAGGGTAAGCTAGTCAAATTACAAGGGTATCACTAGGAAAGCAGCAACATCATCAGCTAGGTTATGTGTCCTTGGTCCTGCAACCAAGTTCAAGTTAACAAGGATCTCAGGCTAAGCTGTGTATTCTGACTCCATGTGTGTGACCTATTTAACTGCCTAATAACCAGGACACTGCTTTCTGTGTGCCACACGTCTGTCCAAGGCTACTGCTACCCATAAGGACAGCCAGCCTTTCCAGGACCATGGCAGCACTGACTACTCGTGTAGGACTGCTTGTGAAATACTGCTTTTGTAGTTCTCTTCTTAATCTCATAGTCTAAATGCCGCTCTGATTTAAAGAATATGTTCATTTGTTTACTTGCTTGCTTTTTGTTTGTGACAAACAATTCCCTTCTATTCCCCCATATCCTCTCCTAAACTCCCTTTTTTCAAGCTAGAAGAATCAACTGCCTTGGGATTCAGAAGTAGTTTGAAGTGGGATTTTGGGTTGGCCCATTAAAGACATGGAAAGATCCCAAAGTCAGGGTTTGAATGAGGCCTTCGTTTCTCCAGGGTAACTGAAGTTTAGAACTGGAGTTTCATCAGGAGTCCTGGTTTGTCTCTCTCAGGTAGCACCAATGTGGTAAGTGCAAATGTGCTTTTTTAACCTTAGAAGGAAACAGGAGTGCTTGGCTTGTATCATAAGGAAAGTGTTCACATCCCACTGATATACAGGGAAGTTGTACATTTAATAATGGAGAGCCTGTATAGGATCATGGAACCACAGAATATCCTGAGTTGGAAAGGATCCACAAGGATGATTGAGTCCAACTCCTGGGTCTGCACAGAACCACCCAAAAATCAGACAATATATCTAAGAGCATTGTCCAAAGACTTCTTGAACTCCAGCAGGCTCGGTATGTGACCACTTCCCTGAGGAGCCTGTCCCAGTGCCCGAGCACCCTCTGGGTGCAGAACCTTTCCCTCACACCCAGCCTGACCCTCCCCTGTCCCAGCTCCATGCCGTTCCCTCGGGTCCTGTCGCTGTCCCCAGAGAGCAGAGCTCAGCGCCTGCCCCTCCGCTCCCCTCGTGAGGGAGCTGCAGGCCGCCATGAGGCCTCCCCTCGGCCTGCTCTGCTCTGGGCTGAACAAACCAAGGGGCCTCAGCCGCTCCTCATGCGTCTTCCCCTCCTGACCCTTCACCATCTTTGTAGCCTTTGTAGCCCTGTATCTTGTTACCCTTGCACACATGAGCCCAGGTGGGTGAGATGAAGCCTATGAAGATGTAGATGGCAATGGATTTGTTAAAGTATCACATCACAAGCACATATTAAGTGTCTCACTGTTCTGCTGGAGAAGGAGCCAGAAGATGAGGTCCTGAAGGATCAGTTACTGTATGTGTGACCCTTCTGCCAAGATATGACTGGCAGCAACAGGAGACACATTAAAATTTTACCCCATCCAGAAACACCGTGCTCAGTGGGCTGATTTTCCTGGCACAAATCAATTGCCTGAAGAAGCAATGTTTTGTAAAGACAGGGGAAACAGGAGAGTGTCCAAATACACTGTACCTCATTCCTTTTTTTATTTTTTTTTCGTAAAGAATATCTATTAATTTAAAAATGTAAAACAAAGAATCCTGACTGCATTCCTCTGTTCTCCCTGCCTCCCACAGGCTATTCATTCGGTGCCCTCACTCTGGAAGTAGTTTGGGTGTCTCTTTCTTTCCCTGTTTCTCAAGGGAAGTGGAAAAATGAAACAGAGTTGGTCAGCTGAGTTTGACCAACACTACACTGACTGCAAACTGTGCTCTACCTCATGACAAGACTCTTTGAAAAAAATGTTCGCTATATACACTAAGAAAAAATATATAAAATCAGTATGTCTCAGAAGCCTTTGATTTATTTGCTCCCTTCTGAAACAGGGAGGTTGCTTTTTCTCTGGCCACCAGGCCCACTGAAATTTGTTGGGTCAAATACTGCCAATCGTGGTGAGATAGCTTCTGCCCTGTGATGAAGGTACCTGCAAGCACTCATGTAAACTCTTTGTAGCAGTGGGTGTCTGATGGAGGCAACCAAGCAAAAAGATGCACAGGACACTGCCAGAAACAAAAACAAGGATGGTGTTCCTCAGGGAGAAGGCTTTGTTAGGTTTCAGTGTGGGGTGCTCTTTAATGAAAGAGAATAAGAAAGTGAGGATTTAAAATTAAGGAAAAGGAGCAGAAAAAGTTATGAAACATTGACCACAAGAACCAGAGGGGGAAAAAAAAAAAAAAAGAGATTTTAGCACCAGATTTCCTCTGGTGCATCAGGAAGTAGGACACTATATGATCTTCCCAAGGTTTTCAAAGATTTCATTGCTTTTGGTTTTTCTTTGTACCTGGTCATCTTGCTTGGTGCTTGGATGCAGATGGGTAATGTGTTCTCCTGATGTTCAAAGCAGTCATGTAGTTACAACGTGTGGCACCTGCATGTGGGCAACATACTTTAGCCTGTAATGAGGCTACAGGTGACAGCTTTGGGATTGGGCAGTGATATGATCAGCAGTGCTGCTGTATGGGGATGTGGGTTTTATACACACAACGATGGAGCTAAGAGCTGGCCCAGGACCCTCCTTTTCTTTCTCCAAGGGAAAAGGACAGAAGCAGGATACTCATGTCTTCTGCACCTTTTCCTCCTGCCTGGGCTGCTCACATGTCCCACCCCCTGAGGAAGGAAAGGGCTGAGGAAGGCATGTGGAGATGGTGGTCCTTGGAAAGCCTTTCCTTTCACAGACACTGATTGTGCCTCCTGAGGGGTAGAATGCAGCAGCCAGCTCTGAATTTGACTCTGGGGGGGGGGGGGCACTCATGATCTGGAGCTTGCATCCACAATGTCCTTAATATATTGGCTATGAATAAGCAAGCACGAGAGGAGCGAAACACTGAAAAATTGAGGGGAGACATCATTAATGTATATAAATATATGAGGGGAGGGTGTTTAGAGGATGGAGCCAGTCTCTTTTCAGTTGTGATTGGGTAGTGAAGGGAGAGAAAGGCACAGGGTCTGAGAGATGTAAGATGGTATGTAGGAGGTGTGGGGCTGGCTTTTAGGGGATTTTTGGGTCCCCAAAATCTGTCCCAGAGATGAGCCCTGCTAGCTCTTCAGGATGAAGCAGGTTCAGCATCAACGAGAAGTGCAGTTGGGCCCCTGGCTTCCATTTTGTTTGAGGCACTGATCATTCAGGGCTGATGTAAAGGCAAGCAGTTCTTTAAGTGATACATTTTATTGCCGTTCTTTTTCTTCTTTTGGTGATTAAGAGAAACATTGTCTGGGAAATGAGCATACCTAAAATCAGCTGGTAATTGCCCTGTATGTGACCGTTCTGCCTGAGGTCCTTGCATCAGTTACTTTGTGATACCTCCTGCCTATATGAGCTAAAGTTTTGATGGCAGTCTTTTGGCTGGGTCAGGGTTGTAACCCTCGAGGCATTTAACATCCTGGAAACTTGATTAACACTGAAGGGAACACAGAGGTGCTTTAGCTCACTGCTATTTTCAGTTCTCATGCATCAAATGCATGGAAACATGGCATGAATGCACAAAGGAGAATATTTAATATCAATGATGTAATACTGTGGTGTTGGTTCGGTGGCTTTCCAGCATTATTCAACACATCTTTCTCAGCAGAATGATCTTAGTGAAATGAGATTTTATTAAAAACAAGCAGCTCAGTGTATCGTTAAGCATTCAGAGCAACATCTCCATTTCCTTTCTAATGCTGTGGTGCTGAAAACATCCAATTTCAAAAGCGAATGTTTAACTACAAATGTAATTTGCAAGAAAAGAATTTTTTTTTTTTAGTCTTTTTGAAATCTGCTGAAAGCATGCATATTTGCAGGGCAGCCTTTCTTGCAGGGTTTTAATTTTCAGTTTCTTTCAAAAGAACTGCATAAGAAAGTTGTTCGAGTGATTTCTCCCCAGCTATTCTGCTGAGCGATCCCTAATTACCCTCAGCATTTGAAAGGTGAATGGTACTCTTATATAATCAACATTAATAATTCAGCTTCATCCGAGAAAGCTTATTGCAGCTCGTTCTTTGATGCCAGAAAACCTCTACTAAAGCATTCATTCTCAATTTAATTCATAAGCTCTTAATAAAGTCAGTCCAGCAAAAGTATTTTGACTACCACTGTTAAAAACGTTGCTGAAATTATTTCAGATTGGCAGTGGTAAATAGGTATTGTAAATTTTAGTAGAAATATACTTTCACACTTTGTTTTTGATCCTCAGGATTGTCTTGTTTGATTTAATAGAAAATTCCATAGAAAACAGTGTGCCCACAAACTTTCTCTTTACTTCCTTTCTGGATGCTTGCTTTCTTTCTAACTGCCCTCTCTGGTGAAAATGTCACTGTATCAAGTGATCAGTGTAAATGGAGGTGAACAGTGTCAATGTTCTTTACAGAACAAGTATGGGAGATCACACAAGATTTCCAGAGGGACTTTCCATCACATTGAGCCACCACAACCTACTGTTACAAAATCATCACGATTACTGGAAGATAATGGTATTGTTCTCTTTCATTAATGACAAGAATGGGGAGAACGCACTGACAGACTGGTCTGATCAAAAGTACAACGTAAAGAAACTCCAAAAAGCTTCCACCATTTTATGGTAGATAAGGCTTTCTATAACAGTGAGTTTTACTCTAATACTGACCTGCAGAAATGTAGATGTTCATCTCATCATCTCAGCACAGTCTGGGAAATACAACATGAACAGAGATCCCCTGAAAGCACTCCTTTCTTTGACACCACTGTGCTTTCTATGAGCAGCTGCTAGATATGGGTGAATTTATGCCAATCATCAAAATTTTCATGTGTTAACTTATTTCCTTCTCACTGTTTTTAAAGGGATGAGGGTGGACATTTGTTGTCTGGGTACGAAGGAGGGAGCTGGTGATGTGGCAGGAAGGTACAAAATGAGTTTCACAGGCTAGAGGCCTTCAAGGTCTAACCGCTCATTTGCAGCTGGGACTATGTGTCACACATAGCTGTCTTAGACACTTGTGCTGGCTAGTGAAAGAAAAATAGGTCTCTTTTTTCATTCTATCATTTATAATTATTACTGAGATTTTCAAAACGTGGAAGAGTCAAGGGAGGCATTTGCTGTTTGAGCACCTGAGAAAATAGTCACTCCGACTCCAACGTAAACAATGACAAAAATATCACAGGGAACATTTTTTTCAAGGAAAACAAAAAAGGTACCTCTGCTTGAAATGCCTAATCCTGCAAATGTGTTTTATGGAAGTGCCATCATTTCTTCAAGGTGTTGTAAAGCTCAGCTGTTTGAAGCAGTTTTGCCTTATCTATGGAAAATGAGAGTCCTGGTGAATGTTTCTTCACACTTGCCATTTCAAGACTCAAAATACCATATTCACTCATAGCAGTTGAAAGAAATGATTTCTACTAGGTAGAAGCATAATCTTTTTATTTCTCAGCTTTTCTATCTCTCAGAGGGGTGTGGTTTTTGCAGACCCCATAGGTGCACTGGAAAGATCACTGGCTTGTAAAGTTCTTTGATATATCAGGATGTGAGATGTTACAGGAGAAAAAAAATACTTTGATTATACTTGTTCACTTGTGTAATATGTCCATGAGCGCTCATGCTTCAGTATTAGCATTCCTGGAGTCTGTCAGTGCTTAAAAAAAGCTAGTGGTTCTTTTCAGGCTTGATTGTATCTGGCTTAAGGTTGTCTGCTTTCAAAACTGTGGTTGGATGTCTCTAAATTGAAAAGTATGTGGCTGATACCGAGGAGATTCTTTTATTATTATTATTTTTTAAAGGGGTAGATGATCCATTGAAATGATTGTTATTTGTAACACAGAGGCAAAGAAAGAGCATGCAGTGTCCTAGTCAGGATGATAGACAGCTGGTGCTTGGGTTTCCAGCTGAAGTAAACCTGCATGGCTTGGTGCAAACCAGACATGGCCTGGGGCTACGAGTTTGTGGTAAATCCTTGCCAGGTTTTGAAGTGGAACGGTTTTCCAACCGAGCTGTTCACTTCAGCCATTTGGAAGTGGCTGTAGCTGTGTTTGGGTCCTCCTCAGTGAGATGGAAACCAGCTGAGAAAAGGCTGGAGCTAGGGCCATGACCTCACCAATTGCTGGCACCACTCTGCCTATGCCAGCATGGAGCTTCTAATATAGCTGGACTGGGATGACCTTGTACAAGTTTTGATCTTGCAAAGAGGCGAGGGCCCTGGGTTATTTTGGGTCAAAAGAGTCTTGTATGCTCCAGGCAATGAGACTCACCTGGCCCAACAATATTTTTTTTCTTTTTATTGCAACAGTTAATGAGTTTTTGTGAATTTATTAATCATGATTTAGCAGTCCATGTATTACTATGAATTTTTGTTTTTAATAGAGTCTAGAAAACTTATTTGGAACAAAATATTTATTGTAGGTTATTTAATAGAGGTCATTTCATGTGAGTCTGTTCATCAGTGTGCTTTACTAGCTTTGGGCTTATCATATGACGATGTGTAATCAATCAATCAAACCATTTGTGGTTATTTTGCACATAAAGCCGGCTTTTTTTTGTTTGTTTTGGTATCCAGACTGGCATGTGTTTTTGTTGTGCTTTTCCATAGCTGAGCCATAGAAATGACCAGTTGTTAGTCTCTGAGATATCCATCTGCTCAGGAAACTGTATGAAGAAAACAAACTGCCTCCTTAATTAGAAAGCTATGCCTGCTTCTGATTTGAATGACTAAATATTCCTTTTCTCTCAAATTAATGTGTTATTACTCACATGAGACGTCTGCTTGTTTTCAGCAGGGATTACTAGTTAGTGCTGTGTGGGAGGGCCCAGCAGAAAAAGCCAGGGTTATCCTTGGTTATCTTTGTGAGAGGAATCTTCATGGAGGTTCAGTGGCCTTCAGGGCTGCCACGCAGGAAAGGCAATGTGTGATTTGGAACCCTGTTGGTGGTACTGGTGGAGCCTTGTGAACCCTGAATCCACTCTGCATTTGAAGTCGTAGTATTGTAAGCCCTTGTTTAAAGAAGAAACACCAGTCATTCCTTGTAACTACTTGTCGTGTATGATTTATAAACATAATGGCTGTTCGGAAAAGAACTGTGCAGCATGAATTTCAGGAGGAAAGAGAGAAGGATGGTAAGGTTACCTGGAGAAAAAATGTAAATTGGGAAAATTGCTGTTACTCAGAGCAATTCCTCTGACCCATGAAAGACATGAGAGGTCTACCTACTCCTTTGCACCGTTTCTCTGGGCGCATGACATTTTTGAGGGTTGGAAAATATGAGTGCGGATTAGAAAGGAAGCTGTGGAGTCCTCTGTGACAGTCAAACCAAAGGTAATTATTAGCCGCATATGAACATGAGCTAATCTGGAGCCTGTGCTTCCTTCATACCAGTTCTTATGGGCCAAGAGCAGCTGTGAATAGACAGAAAGGGATTCAGTGCCGCAGTCAGTGCCCTAGTTTAATCATCAGCTTAGAGAGAGCCTCTCTTCTTCTTCCATGTAGCTGCATTACTCTGCAATCTTGTGACTTTCTCTTTGTGCTCTGAAACAGTTAATTATTTTGTTACATCCAAGTGATATATTGAAGCCTCACTACTGAAGAGTCATATGATTAGCAAAATGCCAACAATTTTGCCTCTATAGAAAGGAGCTGTGAAATACAGCATTATCATCTGAAGCAAATAGCCTCACTGATCTGCTACTTGTGTCTGTATACACATGGCCTCTGTAGACTTTGAAGTGTAGCAGAAAAGAGAAATTCATTTGCTGTTATTTGAAATTTAGTCATGCCTACAGAGAGAGGAGTCCTTTCGGAATGAGCCTGTAAGCAGTCACTACCTAAAAAATAAAATAGGAGTAATGGAGAAGGTGAGTGGGAAAAGGTAGACAGATGGGATTGCTCAAGGTCATTGGAAAGAGGTAAGGTAAGGTCTCCTGTGTTGTATCTGGTGCATAGCTGCTAGGCCACACGTTTCCTTAACAGGAGAGTCACCTTTCCTGCAGCCAAGTCATAGGTTCTCTTATACTGTGAAGACAAGCTTCTGCTCTAGATCAGATAGCAAGGACTTGAGCAGTGATCGTGCGCATGCAAGGGAAGCATCCCATGCAGCAGACCTGGGAGCACACTGATCCTTGATTCCCTTAGCCAAGCTGCATCCAGCTTAGCCATGCTCTGGTAGTGTGGTGCCTTCATACCACGTTGGTGACCATGACACAGGAATATCTCATGTATCTGGGCTGGGGGGTTGGGGACAGGACATGGGACACTGATTTACACCTCTGTTCAGGGTCCCTGGTATCTTTCTTCCTAACTCTGGTATGGTATTTACACCTGTGGGCATGTGGCAATGACAGCTCTGTTGGTGTTTACTCACAGATAGGTGTATAAGTAAGCACTGGCATCCACTGGCTATCCACCTGGTTAAGGAAAATTTTCTATTTTATCTATATTCTATATCTCTCTATATATCTATACACAGAAAATTATTTATTTTACCACTAAATATCTTAGTTTAAACAGGAACTCTGTTTTTCGAAGAGTAGCCATTGCTTCATCAGAACAAAAAACTGTTTGGGCAAATGTTGTCTCCAGTAGTAGCATAGACATGGTCAGGAGATACAACAGTGAGGATAAAAGGACATCTGTGTGTGTGTTCACACTCAATTTTTTCCAGTGTTTGGCCAACTCTATTGATGTGAGCTGACCACAAGTGAATAGGACAAAGCTTTTGGCTCTCGCTGTGTGCATTTTGCTCAGCTCCAGTGGAAAAGTTTTTAAGATCTATTTGCTACTAATCATTCTCAAGCAACGAATGAATGGGAAAGTATCGTACAAGAATGATTTACTGTTCATCATGGATAATAAATGAATAGAGTTATTCACTGGCAGTCACACATCTCTGGCTAATCTTTTTGAAGGTCACTCGTACCAGTCGCTAGTCTCTCGTCACATCTACTTCAGTAGGGAGCAGCGCGTCAAGGATATGGAGTTGCTTAAAAAGGTGGGATCAGGTCCATTTGGTGGCCTGTGTTTGCTCTTCTCACTGATCCCTCCACTTCACATCACCAAGGACTAGTAAAGGGAAGATTGGAAACAGATGAAAATGTAAAACGCTGCTTAAATTATTGAAATCATCTCAGCCCCAAAGAAAAGAGCTCTCAGCATTAATTGGTCTCTAGGGAAGTCAGAGAAGAACAGTTTGTTTCTGGGATGTCCTCTCATGCCCAGATATTACACTAACCAGGTTGCAGGGCATCTGCAATGGTTTCCTCTTGATGCGAAACCATCTGACCGGACAACTAGATTGCAACACATTATTAGCATTTTTATTATGTGCTACTTTAAGTTCTTCAAAAAATCCCCCAGTTTGGGTTTTGTGTTGCAATTTCCTTCCTCAGTTCCAGAGTCAGACAACACCAGAGGAGAACAGCAGTGTGACCTCACAGACAAGAAACATCCAAGGAAATTAGGCTGTTGTAATGACCTGGTAGGTGTGCTTGGGCACCGTTTACTCTCTGGGACTCAAAGAGACAAACTGTGTATTGCCTGCCTAGCACAACTGCAGCAGTCTTCTGGTGGCTCTGTTCTGTGCCTGCATGGGTCTGAGCACCATGGGAAGTACTAAATGACTACAGATCACTCACAGTGTACTAAAAATATAGTTTGTGTTTCAACCTAAGGGAACCACTCACCTGATGGCATACTGCATGCCGAGGAGGGACTGAGGTCTTCGAGCACATGGGTGAGAGCTGGGGATAGGAGCAAAAGTGAGTAACACATTCCCAGCTTGACAAGATTTTTCCTTGCCGAAAGGTCTGTGAGTCATCTGATGTAGATATCTACAGAGCTGCTGGAAAAGGCAATATTTCTTTCCCATTTCCCGTAGGTGCAAAGCGGTTGTGCCACCTGCAAGGAAGAAAGAGGTTAAAGAGAAACAGCAAAATTTGCTGGCTATATATTTTTTTTTTCTGCCTCCCTTCATTGCTTTAGATAATCACTTATTTCTGCACAGTTTGCTGCTCCTGGCCCCCATTGGGCTTCTTTGCTGTCCCTGCAATGGCCACAGCCTAGACTGGCTTGCTGCCGTGGTTAGGGGTGAGGCTTCTGCCTTCTGCCACTTCTGCCATGAGATAGACCAGATATTGATCCCATTACTCTGAAGGAAGCAGATCTTAGTTAAAGACAACAGGCCACTGCTTATATGTACTAACAAGGAGAACTGCGTAAATGGTACCTTTTTACAGCACGTGCAGTGCCTGAATCTTTATACAGTTTGATGGGTAACACTCCTATTGTGTCTGCGTGGCCAGAATGTCAGCCTGTGTGTAGCGCTGAGTCTGAAGCCCTGCAGCTCTGTGAACCCCTCTGGGATCCATTTGTTTCCACTCTGGATTGAGAGCAAACGCAGAAGAGCACAGACTGCTGGTTGTGACCTTGATCCACTTTCAGAGCCTCAACACACCTTCTTTCTGTGCTGCGGAAAGTAACTACCGAGGTCTTCACTGATGGGTCTTAGAGACAAGCACTGAGTGAGTCTATCTTGATAGAAATAGCAAGTGTTTATGCAAGGAACATCATTCTTGTAAGGGCTGTGCTTGATCCACAAAAGGACTCTCTTCTGCGGGTTAAAGTCAGCACCCACTGCATCGTACTGATTCTTCTTCTTGAAAAGTTCCCCGGATACCTCCTGTGGAGATTTCAAGTGTGGGCCACAGTGAGGTGGTTACTGACCTGCTGACCTGTCCTGGGGGAGGTGGGAGCGTGTTTGTGTCATGGATACTGCGCTGGTCCATCAAAAACGCAGGCACTTTTCAGAGGGACCATGTTGCTGCTCTGCAGCAAAGCCAGTTGAGAGTTTATTTTTGGAAGGCTGTTAATAAATAAAAGGACATTGAAAATACAGGTCACAGAGTACAGCAGTATCCTCTTCTGCTCTTCTCTGCTGGGCTCAGTGGAGTGACGCTAATCTGTCCTCTTTCCCCTTTCTCTGCAGCCTTCCACTTCAGAACCAGTTTTGCATGCATTCAGGTTGCAGGGAGGTTGTGGGAATCTGGTTTGCTCACCTTGGCAGCTCTGAAGCCTGAGTCCCCATGAGAACCAGAACTGGAGCCTCCTTCTCTGTTTCCTCCCAGAGATTCCTGTTTTCATCTGGAGGGACCAAAGCCATGTAAATATTTTATTTTATTTTATTTTATTTTATTTTATTTTATTTTATTTTATTTTATTTTATTTTATTTTATTTTATTTTATTTTATTTTATTTTATTTTATTTTATTTTATTCTATTTTATTCTATTTTATTTTATTTTATTCTCAGAAAACCTTCCGTGCCCTGAAATTCCCAGTGATAACAAATCCAACCAAGTAGCTCAGTGCTACAAGCCCTGCTGCACACATGGACCTTGAGCACAATGTCAGCCAAGCTGATGACTGCAGCTGTGCTTCAGAGGCTTAGTTTGTTGTTATCAGGGTCCAGCAGGCAAACAGCACCCTGAACTTGGCTGCTGCACAGCTCCGGCTCTAAAATCCTCCTTCTCACTACCTCCAAGTTCAAACAATACAAGCACCATTCTAGTTAGGACTGCAGGTGGATGAAACCCACATGTGGAGGGGACACGAAGTTTGGAAGTAAGTCAGACCATACTTTCTTACATGATCTAATTGCCCTCTGGCAGTGTCCTCTTTGCATTACTGCTGTTCAGCTTTCCCACCTCATCCTCCTGCATCAGTAGCACTGTCCTTCTGTCCCCTCCCCTAGGCACACCATGCCATTGCTACTTATTTGCCGTCATAAATTCATCTGGCTATGCCTCTGGTGGGTTTCCCTTGTCAGGTCACACCAGCTTTCCTCACATATCCTCGATTATCCAAATTACCGTGTGGGGGCTTGCTTTTTTTTCAGGCCTTTGACCAGTCAGTATCCTGGTAATACTCAGACAGATGGGGAAAGGGCACTGTAGAAATAAAAATGGCTCCACTTTGCTCATCTTTCATCTTCTTCCCCACATCTTCTTAGCCTCATCCTGCCGGACTGACCTAAGCAATCCTAAGATCCTCTTGATCTGCCTGTCACTTCTTCCTCTGCATCCCACCCCAAAGGCAGCTGCTGCCCCTCATCTCCCCTGCTGCATGGGCACCTCTCTGGTTGGAAAGAAGTGTCAGGCACTGCTCAGCCCTGTGGCTCACCCATTCCGTGGCTTTTTTTCGACTCTGTAAGCCACTTGAGTCAAAATGGGGATGGTTCTCGTGCAGGGGACAAATGAAAGGGGTGTTTCCGTCTGCTGTTGGATGAAGAGGAGATACCACTGGGGTTGCAGTGGGGTGCTCTGATTTCTGCACTACAGCAGGACAGATCTTTGTGAGGGCTGCCACCCTGATACAAATGGAGAAGAGCGGACTGACTTTTCAGACTGTCTGGATCATTTAGTGGAGAAGTTTTCAATGAAGTTCCTAGAGGAGGGTCTTTTGGGCTCAAAACTGGTTCATCTGGACATCACATGACATTTTATCATGTTATACAGTAACAGAGAGGAGAAAGGGCAATAGAAAGAGAGATTTTTGTTAGTCCCTCTCAGCTGTTATATCAGACTTGGGTAGGGAGGGGTCATGGCAAGAGCCCAAGTGGAGGGAGAGCTTAGGACAAAGGGACAGAGAGAGGGGGAAAGAGAAAGTAATCGTAACCTGCCACAGCAGTGACGGATAGCAAATTCAAGTAGCCAGGCTCATGGTGCAGCCAATTAATCTGCCAGTAGAGATATGAGAACAGCTAATATCTTCTTTTGCCCCAGGGTTTATTTCTCCTTATTTATAACACCATTACAGAGAAAGACACAGCATTTCAGAACTACTGCTTCCTTCATTTCAGAAGCAAGGAATGGTGTGTTGCTCCGCTGAGGAGGAAGGTTCCTGAAGTGAGATGTGAAAAAAATGTTTTTTAGCTTGATTGGAGGAAAAATGTGATTGAAGGAATCTGAAGTAGATGTATTAACTAATTCAAGATAATGATATTGAAAAAGGCACATTCTCCTTGTGATTTTGATAATGATGGAAGTGAATCTATGTCCAGCCCTAATCCTTTAATTCAAAATGTTCTAAATCATCAATTACTAGCAATAGCCTTTTTTTTTTTTATTTTTCCCTGTATTTTTCTGAGGTATCTCCCACTGAGTGGTTTGGATTTTGTTTTGTTTCCTTTTTTCTCTTCACTGCAGAGTGGCCTGTTTGCTGTACATTAAATTTTCAGTGAGAAAATTATGTACTTACACTCATTAAAGAAATTCCATTGTGAGTTTCAGGGTGGTAACCAAGACCCTCTGATTTTTATTTTGAACAGGGAGGAGTCAAAAATATTCCAGATATCCCTCAGTCTCCAGCCAGGATAAAATGCCAGATTAACAATGTACTGTGGATGTTAATGGAGAAGTTGGAGAGTGAAGACAAGCCTTGTGCTCGTTTCTAACACTGTTTGGGCATTTATGAAACACTCTGTGCAAATTTGAATTCCTCTAGGATGTCGTAGCTAGTGCCGTTCTTACTAAAGACTGAGTCTGCTGACCACATGAGGCCATGGGGCAGCTAGACCACCCAGGACTCTTTGTCATTTTCAATCACTTAATTATTTACCAGAGGGTAAATTGTACCATACTAGCATGTAGAATATTCATTCTTCTCTGGACAATCTTATAACTGCCTCTTTAAAGAAATTATACTAGTTTTCAAGTCATTTTTTTGTATTTGATTAGTTTGTGCTGTATAAGAAAATGAGGAGTAATGCTGAATTATAAGAAAAAAGGTTCTGCCAGATGTCTTCTGTGCTATGGAGAGGATGCCTATCTACCCAAATTTTCAAGTGTGTGTCCAGTTTGGGGCTTTCCCTTGGTATTAAGCCTGAAATGTGATTTTTGGAAATGCTGAGCCTCAGAAGTTCTCATAGACTCATGGTGAACTTGAAGACCAGTCACAGCATGTTGGGAAATGAGGTACTCTTTTCTCAACTCTCCAAAGTTATGACATCTGGTATTAACGCTTGAACTTTTAAGTACTTTTCATGAAAGAGTGCAAGAGACCACCCAGCATAGCCACCAGCCCGGTGGTTAGGAAACTCATCTGGTTCTTCTGGTGTGACTCTTTTTCTCTGTTTCTGGTTTTGAGAAGAAATTCAGCCTGAAGCTGGAAGAATTTCATCAAATCCTATTGTGATGAACAGTACTGCATACCAAACATTAACATGAGAAGGGGCATCCAGTTGTAACGACAGCCATGAGATCCATACATTCCTGTTTCTGCCAGGATCACAGAAGTCTTACCAATGGTACTTGAAGTGCCATGACTCTGCCATGAGAGACAGCATGTAAAGGATCTTGCAGTCATATTAAGGCTCAGTAAACTTGCTGGTAGATGTTAGTGACCTGGTTTTTGGGGACAGTTGGTTCTGGAAATCAAGCCACATGTAAAATGGCCAAGTTTGCACAATGAGTCAGCAGTGGAGAGAGAGTAGCGAAGTTAATCCCTGTGGTCTGAGATGTTGCAGTCAGGCTCAACTTCCTCTTTGCATGTGTGCTGCTCCTTGATGGAGGAATGGGGAGAGAAATTAATATTGATGTTACGGTCAAGTGCAGCTTTACAATCTACAGAGCTCTACAGCGGGAGAAACCCAGTGGCACAGACCATTCCCCAGGACCTGTAAGGAACAGTCACACATTATGAAGGAGATGATCTGGCCCGGTCTCTGCGTCGTTCTTCTTTTCTCTGGCTTCCCTCCCTGTAAATCACTCCTGCACACATTTTATGCCTACCCAACACATACGGAAATAATTAAACAGCTTTGGAGAGGAAGTGTTTCCCGTGATAAACCAATTCTCTCTTGGTACTTAAACACTGTGGAAAATTGACTACAAATTGACTCTGACAGGATTAGGGGTCCCCAGTGAGGGATTTTATGGACTCTTGAGAGACACCTGCTGCCTCCCCCTGTGTTTCTGCCTCTTGCACCGTGGTGGCTCAGATGGTTTGCCTGACTGCTTGCCTTTTTGTGTTAAGTGGCAGGAAAGCAGCTTTGCAAAGCAGAGTAATCATTGTGCCAGTCTGCAGGACTCACTGCCCCACAGCCAGTGCTGAGCAAATTTCAGCAGCTGCATTGCTGGCCATGCCGATGCAAGGTGAGGTGCTAGCCAGTGTTGCTGGTCAAAAACACTGCTTTTGCAGTCTAATTAAAAATATGCCATTGACTTGGGCTTCCTACACTAGTAGCAGTGACAGAACTTCTTTTACTTTTCTTTTTTTTTTATTTCTTTTCTAGGTCATGGTATTAGGAACCTGTAAGGAACAATACAAGAAAACTTGAGACTATGGAGAGAAAAGCTAAATTCATAGAATGGTTTGGGTTGGAAGGGAACTTAAAGATCAGCTAGTCCTACCCCTTGCCATAGATGCCTGCTGCTAGATCAGGTTGCCCAAAGCCCCATCCAACCTGGTCTTAAACACTTTCAGGGAAGGAGCATCAACAACTCCCCTGGGCAACCTATTCAAGTCCTTCACAACCCTCATAGTGAAGAATTTCTTCCAAATATCTAGTCTAATCCTACCCTTTTTTAATTTAAGACCATTACACCTTGTATTGTCACTACAGACCTTGATAAAGAGTCCCTCTCCCTATCTTTTGTTTACTTAAAGGGTTGGCCCCCTTTAGGTACTGCAAGGCTGCTATAAGGTCTCCTCAGAGCCTTCTTTTCTCCAGACTGAACAACTTTGGGTGTGGCCATCAGACTAATTCCTTATCTACCAAATGGTCCACGCTTCAAATCGATCTCTCTCCAATTCGGAGATCAGGATGTCACGTGGGATTGTGTCAAAGGCCTTACAGATGTCCAGGTAGATGACATTGGTTGGTTTTCCTTTGTCGACTGGTGCAATCACTCCATCATAGAAGGCCACCAGGTTGGTCAGGCACGATTTGCCCTTGGTGAAGCCATGCTGGCTGTCCTGGATCACCTCTTTGTCTTCCATGTACTTTGACATTACTTCCATGAGGATCTTTTCCATGATCTTGCCAGGGACAGAGGTGAGGCTCACTGGTCTGTAGTTCCCCAGGTCCTTCTTTCTAACCTTGTTAAAAATGTGAGTGATGTTTCCCTTTTCCCAGTCACCAGGGACTTCACCTGACTGCCAGGACTTTTCCCATACGATGGAGAGAGGCTTGGCAACTCCATCAGCCAGCTCCCTCAGGACCCTGGGATGCAGTCATCAGGCCCCATGGACTTGTACCTGTTCAGTGTCATCGGGTGGTCTTGAACCTGCTCTTTGCTTACAGTGGGAGGGACTTTGCTCCCCCAGTCCCTTCCTACAGGTTCAGGGACTTGACAGACGTGGGAAGCCTGAGTGCCAGTGGAGACTGAGGCAAAGAAGTTGTTGAGCACCTCAGCCTTCTCCATGGCTGTTGTTACCAGTTCCCCCTTCTCATTTATCAGAAGGGGGTACACTCTCCTTGGCCTTTCCTTTCTGGCCAATGTACCTACAGAATCCCTTCTTGTTATTCTTTGCGTCCCTTGCCGAGTTCAGTTCCATCTGTGCCTTGGCTTTCCTGATCCCATCCCTGAACATCTGCAGGGATGCACATCTGTTCTCTTCCCAGGACACCTGTCCCTGGTTCCACTGCCTGTGCATTTGTTTCTTAACACTGCATTTTGACCTTGCTCAGCCACACTGTTTTCCCGCCTTCCCTGTTTGATTTCTTACACAAGGGGATGGAAAGTTCTCGCACTCTAAATGTCCTTAAAGAGTTGCCAGCTCTGATCACTGTCCCTGAGGACAATGTTCCAGGGGATCTCATCTACTAGGTCTTTAAACAGCTGTAAGTTCTCTTTTCAGAAGTTCAGGGCCCTGACTTTGCTCTTTGCCAGGCCCATATTCCTCGAGATCACAAACTTAACCAGGGCATGGTCACTGCAGCCCAGACTGCCTCCAGTCTTCACCTCTTTAATGAGTTCATCTGCATTGGTGAGCTCCAGGTCCAGTAACGCTTCTCCTCTGGTTTGTTTGTCAGGGATCAGGAAGTTATCCTCGACTCATTCCAGGAGTCTCCTGGGTTGCTCCCAGCCTGCTGGGTGGCTTTTCCAGCAGACATGCAGGTGGTTGAAGGACCCCATCAGGATGAGAGCATTCAAACATGACGCTTCTTGTAGTTGAAGCAAGGAGGCCTCATCAAACAGTACCCCTTGATCAGGTGGCCTGTAGTAGGCCCCAACCACAAGGTGTCCTGTATGGGTCTTGTCCTTAACATTTATCCACAAGCTCTGAACCTGTCCGTGGCTGTTTCTCAGAGGCAGCTCTTCTCAATCAATCCATTCTCTAATACGGAGGGCAACACCCCTGTCCCTCCTTCCCTGCCTATCTCTTCAGAAAAGCTTGTAGTCCTCTATTCTAGTGTTCCAGTTTGTGATTTGAGGCCGTGTTTTATGTAATTGTGCTTCAGGCTTCTCTAACTATCAGTACTAGATTTTTTTTATTATTTTTTTCCCCCTTCTCTCCTCAAACACTGAACTCTCCTAAAGCATAGTCCCACTGCTTGTGTTGGATGCATCTACTTTATGTTTTCAGCAGAAGGACAGGCTGTAACAAAATTCATTAAACTATGTTATAAAATGGTTCATTCCCATGGTAGTCTTGAGTTCATAAAACCAAGCAAGAACTGGAAGGCAGTGACAAGTATGCAGAGTTTAACAGCAGCCACATGAATCCACTAATCACTAGCCATATGGGTTTGATAGGGATCTAAAGGCTTGTCACCAGTCCATGTCACAGCTGTGGTGAGCCAAGGTTTTTTAGGTTAGTAGTTCTGGAAAAAACTGGGTTGCCCTACCCTGATTGTAGCATCTCAGTGTTGCTGTGTATGACAATGAGGAACTATGAGGACAATAAGGAGCCCGAAGCATCTACAACTTGCATTGGTACTTATGATCCTACTTGTTGTGGACTCGTTGTGATCCTGAAGACTGAAAACCTGCTGGGACACCAGGCTGTTTTATACTGGGAGAGAAAAAAAAACAATAAAACGCCTCAGTGGTGGCTATCTCAAACCAAGCTCTCTCTGAGACTTGTGCAGCTGAAGAGGTGTATGAGTTCGGGGTTCTGGATGCTGTCATGGCCCCATGGGCTGTGGGAGGAAGGTGAGTGTTTTGGGGGGAGTGAAGTTGTATAGCCCAGAGGGCTGTTGCATGGGGGTGGGGGGAACGTTTCTTTCCTGAAGTCCATTTGTGTCTAGTGAGGGAAACCAGGCCTGGCAACATGGACCTACTGGTGCTGGCCCTACTCTAAAACATCTTCTACTCACACTATAATTTCTAAAGGTTTAAGACATGATACTGTTATGTGTAACTGGACACATGGCTCATGTAGCAGCACAAAGTCTTGTAGTGCTGGGGGAGAAAAACCACATCCGTAAAGGCTTTACCTGTTGAGCTTGTATTTTTGATGTTTAGTGTAAACTACTGGGGCATGTTCAGCCAACTCCGAACCTTTTGTTTTTTTTTCAGGTGTCCCAAACTAACACATTTGAGCACACTGTGAATGAAACTGTTTATGTGTGCCAAACAGATTTTGTTCTGCTTTGCTTGCTCAATAATGCTTCTGTCTTGTTCTATTAGCAAACCAAAGTCACCTTGGGTGGAGACAACCCAGTATGTTCAGGATTGGAGTTGACAAATCTGCCAGGTTTTCCTGAGATTGGTTATTGCTTGGTTTTAAAGTTTGTTTGAGAGAGAAGTAAATAATAATTAAAAAAAGCTCTCCTTATTAACCAGAGACTTTTGCTCCTGCCTGTGAGAGCTGAAGAAGCTGATAAGGAGAAGCCCTTAGTAGAGTTTCTCTGAAGGTCCCAAGTTTGTAGTTACTCCACAATCCAAACTTGATTTAAACATAATAATAATAACAATAATAATAATGTATAACAATAACAATATATATAATAATAACAAAAATATAATAATAAATATATCCTGCACGTTTAATTCACTCCTGCAGGTGGAGAGGACTAAACCTGGTGTTTAGGTCTTGTGGCTTTGTTTGCTGATGTCCAACTGGGCATCAAATGTAGTGTTACCTTGACTGGGATCCTGTTTCCATCACTGGTGGATTTCCTGGGGTCTGATGAGTGTTGATCTTGCACTGCCTTTTGTTTGATGAAAGCTACATATTACTTCTCCCCTTCCTTCTCTTCGATACAGCTTTTTCTATGGAAGCTGCAAGGGGTTAGCATTTCTGAGAACATCTGGCTTGGTTTGAAATATTAATGGGTTCAAGACTAACTATGGCAAACATGAAATGTGTTCAAAACCAAATAATGAAAATGTGCAGGAGTTGAAAATAAGGGAATAATAAAGATAAAAATCGTATCAATTGTGCTGTTGGGTGCTAGTGGGAGGTGGTATATGAGGGCCTTTTCTAACTCTGGGACCTCATTTGCTGCCTAGGTCCCAGCAGAAGTACATTGTGCTCTCTACTGAGGATCTGGAACTGCCAAGACATCGCCTCTGGACTGTGTATGACAAGGAGGAGTGAAACTGGCTTTGAATTAACTGGAATATACATCAGAGTGCCTTAAAGCTTTTGTCAAGTCTTGTATCCCATTAGTCCCTGTTGAAGAGGAAGCTTTAAAGACAAAGGAATTGTTAATGCTCTTGGGGAAAGAGGAGAAAACTACTTCAGGTAAGGTTAGATATTTTGAAATAAATGAAATGGTGCTTGCAACCCTCCATCCCTTCTGGCATCTCCTGGAGGTTTTCTGTGAACGGGTTTCTGGGACTGAACCCTTCTGCATGGAGGGGGAAGCTACTGGTGTCATTCCTGTGTATGAAGAGGGGAGGCCTTGAGAGCTGAGATGAGTTTGCGGTGCATATAAAGGAGTGTTAGTGGATCTGTATGTGGTTTAGCAGCAACAAAACCAAAAAGTGAAAATTCAGACAAGAACCAAAAACCTAGGGTCTGGTTTAGAGAGAACGGCTTTTCATGGCAAAATTCAAAAGCTCAGCCCTCGTGAGAAGATCAGAGATGGAGGGGAAGTCTGGGAATGGAGATGTGTGGTATATGGGGAGGAAGAGGTGAGGAAAAGGCAGAACATGTAGCTGGAAGCCAAATTCAACAGACTTAAAGTGGGTGTTGGTCACAAAGAGATAAGAGAGAAATCAGCCACGGGGATGAGGTGCCATGGAAATTGTGGATGTTTTATCTCATTCTCAAATCACGAGTACCTGCCTAGCCTGAGGATGAATTTTAGCCTAATCTCTCTTTAGAGATCAAAGCTGGTGTGTCTGTCAGTGAATTCTGAGAATTTGTTGTAGGCTTGAGGTAAATGCCATAAACTGATAGCACAGCTGGATTATTACAGTCTGTTATTTCATAATAAGGTGTCAAATTCCCTCTGCCGTTGGAGTGGGATAGCCATTCTTACTCTAAAATCTGATTCATGCTGGCAGGATGTTTATGTGCCACTGAATGTGATGTCTTTGACAGGAGAATATGCTACTGTGTTTTTTAAATCTGAGTGCCCTTTGTTTCTGCAGGATAATACCATTTGTACTGACACTAAATGAAGCTTTAGGGAGTTCAATTGATTCTTCTGATAATCTGATAGGAATTACAAGCTTGTGACATCATGGTCAGATTTCTAATTAGAACAACACAGATTTTTGAGACTGTTTTGCATCTTAAAGTCCATGTCTCTGGAGGATAGGAGGAGGAAGATTTGGAGCCCAAGTATTTGGATCAATTCATCATATAGTTCATGCTTCTCCTTCTAAAGGAGAAATGGGAAAACTGAAAGCATTTTAACACTTGCAAAGTACTTACTTTTGTTTTCTTTGAAACTGAATGTTTACTACATTTTAGAAGGATCAATGTTTCTCCAATAAAACCTCAGTTTGGGGGCTTTGTAAACCCTTCATTTAGCTGGGGATCGATTTCTGTTTTAATAGGCTTATCTGAGAAAATTATTAACCTGTTGGTTTGGGTAGGAGCGGGAATATCTATGTCTTGAGAATGGAAAAATCAGATTTTTGAACAGCTTTATTTCCAATTGTCACTTTAGTTGCTGGAAAATTCTACAAATTTTTCTCATGGCTTTTTGAAAAGTAGAACTGTTGCTTTGGAAAGAGCCTGATAAGAAGGAAATTTGTCTTGGCACATATTGCTTCTGACTCTGTAGTGCTGAAAAGTTATTTTGCAAGATTTTGCCTTTCACAAAACTGGAATGAAATATAGTCAAAGCACAGATATGTTTTGCTCTCAGAATGGGGTTACTTGAATTCTAACTTTTTTTTTTTCCCTCCGTATTTAATCAGAAAAGAGATAATAAAGAACAACTCGGAGTACATCAAAATCTGTTACATTGCACAGTCTGGAATAAGCATAAACAAGAAGGCAATTAAAGTCTGGTAGCCCTCGCTTCTTAAAAGGAGCTTGGCAGGAAAGCTTATTTAGATAGAGAACGTGGGGCTTGTGGTGTTGAATTCAAATGACTTCAGTGGCACCTGTAATGATCAGCTTCAGTAAGAGTAGTAAGCTTGGGCAATGCCCTTCTGGTTATGTCCCTCAGGACAGCAGCTGCAGGGTTGATCAAGGTCACATGAAGTCTGTGAGTGGATTTGAACAGAAAGCATCTCGTGTCTTCTGAAAAGCTGGCTGCTCTTCACACAGGACTCCAAGAAGAGACAGGACACATAGCTGAGAAGTAAGCCCTGGAGAAAGGGTCTGCATGCATCAGGCTCTGGGTTTAGATAAAATACCCTCCTCCTTTTGTTGAAATCCCCTTGCTTGGACTGGGCTTTCATCAGCAAGGAAACTGCCAGCCATAAGTCTCATGTAACCCAAACATCAGATGTTAGCAGGCAGTGAGATAAGTGGTGGTGGTAATGGAGACCACCACTGGAAACAGGCATGCTGTCCCCTGGCATGGCTTGCAGGGTGGAGGCTAGCCCTCAGTCAATGGGAAGCAAATTGGATTGTAAAACACTGAAGCAAATAAAACTGAGCTTATATGGCCTTTCCCCCAAATGACCTTCCCTGTGAATGCCAGTGCCATTGCCCCAGCACCTCCTCCCCACAGCCTGACGAGGAGCCCGTTTTCACTGGGGCCTGTCCTGCAGTGTGCTGTAAGCAATGGGCCTGGGTGCTTGTCAGCAGCTGGCTGCTCCTTCACGGACCATTACCTGCCCAGAGGTCCCGAGCCTCAAGTTGTCCTTCTAGGTGCAGCTGTGAGTGCAGCGAGACCTTAAATTGCAGCCAGAAAATTTGTAGCAGTGTAAAGCTGGCCATAATGGCCGGGTAATGGATCTTTCCTCCCCTGCAAGGCTAATGCTGGGGCTCTCCACCCTTGGTGCTTCAACTGGTGCCTCGGCGTGTGCCACGCTACTCAAAATGACAAGGGGGTGGTAGCTCTGCGGGGTGGAAAAACATGTCATTAAAAAAGGCTGACAGCAGACAGTGCAAAACCACAGCAGGCAGTGTGTTTAGCAACCTGGGCTCCCTGCTGTGTGAAGAGGTTAAGAGGAAGGAGAGAGAGATCATTCATAAAAGAGCAAGAAGGTATCACTTGCTGGTAAGTCATTTCTGTCATGCTGTTTCACGCAGAGCATGCTAGGGAGCCAACCCAAACCACAATGGAAACAATAAATGAATGTGTGTGACTGTGCAGGCTATGTAATAATTACTCTCTCTTCCTCTCCTTGCTTAGCTGTATTTCTGAGGAATAAGCACATCTAGTAAAACCTAATTCAATTAATAACCTTGTTTTTACTAAACTCCATTGAATGAGTAAGTATTTGCTAGTGCCTCATTTATCTGAGTGGAGATTAAAGTTTTTTTTTAGGACAGCCATAGTTATCAACTATTTGTAATCATGGCATAAACCTGGGGGAAAACATCTTCTACCTGCATTTTCTCTCTATACAAGGTGTGTCTCCTAAGTCACAATCTTTGTCTCACCTGCATGTGAGCTACTTGGAAGCTCTCTGTGCATGGTTTTGCTTATTCATACCCTGTGCTTTTGGTACAATGAATGCCCCAGGTGTCAAGTGGCTGGGAGATGACAAAAGCTCTGGGCTGACTGAAACAGCTCTGGTGGTGGCTATTAATTTTGAGGCTTGGACCACGAAACATCACTGCTACAGCCCAGTGCTCTGTGCAGCTAGGGAAGTGAGAAATGTGTCTTTCAGGATGTGCGTTATTATTTTTGTCTTGAACCACCTGCTGAATGATCAGGAATGAGTCAGTGTCATGTACGGAATGAGTTCCCTTGGTGGGTCCCTTTGTGATTTGCTGCAGAGTGATGGAGGCGTGGGGTGGAAGGGGAAGGACGTTACGGGTACAGAAAAACCCTGCAACACCCACCAGAAGACTCTTGAAAGTACCTCAAAGAGCAAGTTAGGAAGTGGTGTGTTGCTTAGCAAAAAGGTGAAAATGTGATAGGACACTTCTGTTTGGGTGAGCAAAAAGTCATCAGGGTTGTAAGTGAAGAGGTCGGTGTTGAGTACTTGTGGGTCTGCCCTCTGTAAGTGCACCACTTGGTTAAAGTGGCTCCTTACCACTTCTGGAGAACCTCAGGCAGGATCCAGTCCTGGTACTGGTGCCCATCCACATTATGGATGTATTTGCCTGTATCTGTTTTTCAGGCTGCTTTCATGCTATCCTTATTCTCAGTTTTCATCCTGCGATTTGTATCTTTATTCCTGCTTCGGATATCTTTGTGGTTTTGTCTTCCTCCACTTACACTCCCCTTGCTCCTGGTCTGAATCTACCTCCCTCTAAGCAGAGGTTTGTCCTTGGGTACTGCTTGACCTGCTTTGCCAAGGTGTTTATCTTCTGCAATGCAGATATCAAACTTTTCAGTTCAATGTTTCCAGAGGCAGGTTGGCTGAGGCAGCACTGGGGGAGGCTCCTTGGAGAAGCGCGTTTGCCTTCACTAACCCCTCCAGAAATTTGGAAGGAAAGTCAAAGTGTGCAGAATATCAGGCCAGGAGACAAAGACAAGGGAGAAACAGAAGTTCTGCACCAGCAACAGGCACTGCATCTGCCGGCTGCTTCATGGGACTCGATGTGAATTCAAAAGGATATTTATTACTGATGAAAATAAAGCCAAAAAGGACTTGATTTTTCTGCTCTTAGGCTGCAAAATCCCACAGTGACTTAGAAGAAATTGAAGTCCTTACATCCAGTGGTGACTTTGAAGTGGAAGGGGAGCCTCTTATTTCACAGGGTTTGACTGTAAAAGCGTCTTGTAGCCAGTAGTCAGCTCCTTGCAGGAGCATTGAGCTGCATACCACAGATATAACCCCTGCCACACAATATCCTTCCTCCTTATGGAGGAAAGATACAACGAAATGACAGTAAATGCCGTGGCATTTCTGCAAGTTATTGATTTGAGGGGCAGCTGCTTCCATTCCAGTTGCTACTCCACCACTCAGCACCCAGGCTGCGTAAATTCACAGCGAATGAAATTCACGTTTCAGTTACTGCTGGTTGTGATAGGGGAGCTTGGACCAGCGGCGAATGCCAGTGCCAAGGACACCTAATCAAATCTAGTCATGCAGATTCCTGCCCCCCTTCCGTCGGCTGGGCAAGCTGCAGGGCGTTTTAGGGCTGCAGCAAAACTGGACTCCCTGTCCTCTCACCGGCTGTACTAGCAGCTAGGAGAAATGGGGAATACTTTGAGAGGGAATGAATACACCTCTTTACTGGGCATCCCTCCATGTCTGTGGAGCGTTTTGGAAAGCAGATCTTTCAGTGTAGCCCACTGTGGTGGTGATGAGCAGCAAGCAGAAGCCCACAGAGAGCTGTATCCTTCTTTCTCATTGCACACTGTGCTCACCAGGTGAAAGCTCTGTGGTGTCTGAGAGTTCCCTTCAAATCCTGCTTTAGCTCAGTTATTTGGAGCCTTGGTGCCCTGCAAAATTTACCTTTTATCAACCCCCATGCGGAGAAACTGAGCTGTAGTAAACGCTTGGTGCTGCTGAGCAGGATAACACGTGTGATGAAAAGGAAGGTGCCCAACTCTCAGCTGTTCTTGTGACGCACGCTTTGCCTAACCACAGCTGCTTTGTACTCAAGGACACTGTTTCAACTTTAACCCAGGCTGTTCACAGCCTCTTTTACCGAATTATCCTTCTGAACGCTGCTGGCCATGCCCTGTCCTAACCTTAGCTTCTTTGCATCCTTCTGCCCCTCTTCCAGTGCTGACAGGAAGGTAATTTGGTGGTGAGAAGGGTCCCAGGCCAGAGGTGGGAGCCACGGAGCTGTATGTGATGAGGAAATGTGTGTCAGCTGCCCTAAGTGTTTTCCTGAGGATGGGGACAAATAGAGGCTAAAACCTTGTTGGCTGGTGCTGCTCCCTGAGAGGAGTGGCTCTCGGGTCTGCCTCAGTGAACTGGGCAAGTAGCAGTGAATTGGGAAAGGGGTCTTTACTGCAAAAGTACGGTGCCCCAGCAATGAATCACCACTTGCACCAGCTCCCTCTGCTCCAAACTATTTCCCTGGCTGCAGAAATACTGTCCATCCGCCCCTCTCATGCCCCATCTACATCTCCAAAGACTTTTTCCAGCCTCTGCAGTGAGGGCTTCTTGTGCGAACTCCTCTTCTGGCCTTCCACATCCTTCCTGGTGTCGTTGAAGCAGTGCGACACCCCTGCGGGCTGGGAGCACCTGGGGATGACAAACCACTTCTGGGGAAGGTTGCTCAGAAAGGTAACAATGCCTTGCAGGAAGAAGAAATAATACACAGGTAGAAAGAAGGGGCTTGCTGAGCTGGGCAAGGGTGTTGGGGGGCTTGGGAGGTAGAACCAAATGCAGCCTTCACATGGGGAGCTAGATTCAAACTTTCATCTTCAGGAAGTGTTCTGGCTTACACTGATTTGTTTCTCATTGATGAAGGATCCTTTGACTTCATCGAATTCATTTTGACTTCTGTAGAAGGGGCAGAACATCCACGACCTTGGGCTCCATGCACGCAGCTGTACTGAGGCAGTGTCGGTGCCCGTGTCTGCGGATCAGGGCTTCTGGGTGCCAGCCACTGCAGGAGAGAGATCGTCCCTTCTGCTGCAAGCAAAATGCTACAAGAAAAAACAGCTGTCATAGCTGGCAGCTGCTGGTGGACTACACGCAGACTTAATGTGAAGGAAAAGCAGCAAATCTGTTGGCCTCAGCGCACAGCTTACCAGATGCTGGGGCTGTGACATCCACATCTGACATCTTACCTCCAGCACAAACCACTCCTGGTGCCTAGAGCAAAGCAGAAAAGGTGCAGTTGTGAGGCTTGCTCTTCTTAGGAAGTATGGTAATCCGAGATGTGATGCTTGAAAATATTTCTACACACAAAACAGTTTTGACCTTGTGCCTGCACATAGAGTTTTATGCTCCAAGGCATATTTTATGTTAAAGGTGTGTACTTCTAGAGAAAGAATTTGGCATGAGTTTTAAAGCCATAAACATAAGAGCTCTTAGACAAAGTACACAAGGCTGTGCTGTCTGTCTGGGCGTTCATTTCACCATCATCTGTCTTGCCTTGCCAAATTTGTTTGTTGCTTTTTGCTCTCAGTGTGTATAAACCAGTGCTAATGTAGTCCACAATATTTTTTTTTTCAGTCTCGTTCTATGGAGCCAAAAGCTCTGCTTAGATAAATCAGTGCCCACCTTAGTCACTGCCCGGGGCAGCCGTGGAATAAACTGGCTGCCTGTGTGCTGGGGATTCGCGGCTGCACCCCTGCCGTGTCAGGCCTGTGAAATTAGAGAGCCAGGCGTGAAATCAGCAGCTGCTACAAGTGTAGTTCATTCTGCTGACAACAGCGTATGAAATTAGTGTAGGTGTTTCCTGCAGCCCAGTGTGAGAACCTGCAGACCCGTTTCTTCCATTCTGGTTTAACATTTAGGGTTAGGATTACGCAGAACTGCAGAAGCGCTGCAGCAAGAGCAAGATGTGACCTCGTGTCTGGGCTCCTGCACAGCCTCCAAGGGTTGGGGGGGGGGGAGAAGGCATGTGACAAAGACAAAACTTGCATATGCCTTCTCTATGTCTCCACATGGAGCTAAGACACAGGCCTGGTTAACTGCCCAACCCAGTTGGAAAAAAAATATATTTGTTTTTAATATGAAATTTCTTTGCTACGGAAAAATCTTTCATTCAAGCCATTTTGAATTCAACTGAATAGACACAGCTGAGGAACACCCCAAAGAGATGGAGAGTAATTTCCATTCCCCTACAGGGATGGGGAGGCTGGAGCGTGAGGGAGACATAGCCAGCTGTACCCACGGCTGCACAGCAGCCAAGGCTGCAGTTCGGAGCCACATCTAGACTTCTTCAGCTCTGGTTTATTGCCCTTTAATATTGTCTGTCTCTTCCGCCGTTGTTCCCTCCCAGTTCTGCCATTTCAATTGAGCTGCTGTTTCAAAAGCTAGAATAAAAAGGAGATGTAAAAGGTGTTAAAGATGTCAACTGGAGTTATCAGCACCCTTCTTTCAGGTGCAGTCCATCCCTAGATTGCATGGTAATCTATGAAAGATGTTTTCCCCTTCCAGTTTTGGGCCATTGATGTATTTTGCCTGTAACAGAGGCCAGGGCTCTGCTGCATGTGGGCAGGCTGCGTACGGATGTTTGTAGCTGCAATAGCAGTGGGCTCTGTGCCTGCCGTGGTTTCGGCTCAAAATATGCCTGGTTTGGTAGCTCCCCACTAAGTACGTTTCAAATGAAAATTGTACTGTCAGGAATGGGCATCAGCTCTGACATATTTTGTATTTGAAATATTTCGGCAGGGGATGTGTGAATTAGGACGAGATTCCTGACAGCTAGATTTCCCCCAATTTGCACACATAGGGACCGCCTGCTCACCCTGCCCCAGCTGCTGCTGCTACCTTGGCCCCACAGGGGCAAATGGTGTGGGTGCAAGGGGATGCCAGAGGGGAGAGAGAGGGACAGAAATGCATCTGGGTGTCATTTTTATGCAAACAGTTATTCCACACACGCCCCCCACCCCCCCCCAAAAAAAAAAAAACAGGGGGGTGGAAAGCAGCTTCAGGTCAGCCAGAAGAGTTTGCTAGTCAAATGTAGCCAGCTGTCTGAATGAAGTTTCTCTTGGGAAAGTTCAAGCATTTTATTTTGGACTTTTAAGCAAAACTCTTTTGTTTCTCAATGGCTTTTGTTTGGGGGTTGAACTAATTGCAGTTACAAACGTGAAAAAAAAAGGGTTGAGGATGAGGGAGAATGAAAGCAAATGCTGAGCTGGAAGCCAAGTGAATGTGAGGGGTGTGGATGGGTTGGTGAGAGAGGTAATATTTTAGGTCAGGAGTGATGCAAGTTGGGGGGTTTCCTTCAATGTGTTTGTTGTTTGTTTTGGCTCTTCCACCAATTGAAAAAATGCCTTATATTGCATGACTGTAAACTGTAACAGTCTTGGTTCAGAGATGATTTGTATATATACAGCATTTGCCAGAGAATATGACAAAAACTCTGACATTCCTGACTTCTGCTAGGCCTTCACCTAACGTCCATTATACAAGGTAATGGATGCTTTTTTTCCTGTAGTTTCTTGGAGATTAATTTTCTACCACCTGTCTCGAATATCTGGTGAAGTCTGTGATATAGATACAAGATTATGGCTTTTCTAGGCTTTTATTTAAATGTTCAGGCTGGGCAAATATTGCATATGATATGTGTATTTTCCCCTGTTAGGCATAGGGAAACTACTGCTTTTGCCTTTGGTTCATTTTGAATGTATGGCAGAGGCACCCAGCAGTTACTGAGGTGGTTACTGCTCAGATCAGTAAACAGATAAATGGATCATGTCCTCTTTGCTCTCGTAGTTTTGAAATTGGTTTGCAAAACTCCACTTTCTAATCTGCTGCCTTACTCCAAGCTCATCACTTTATTTCAGACTGGCTCCTGATTCTCTGAATGATCAAGTAAGCTCTTTGTTCCCCGGCTAAAAATATAATCCATTCAACAAGGCTGCAATTAATATTTTCCTGTCACCATGTCCTGTGCTTTATCAAGATTTCAGATCAAATGTGGGCATTCAGATGTGAAGAAGGCACCGCTTCATGATTTTACCCTTTCAGTTTGGTGGTAGTCGGGTAGAAGAAAAAAAAAAGAAAGTCTCCAGAAAGGGAAAACTTGATAGTGGCATAATGTTAGCAAGTCTTTTAATTTGATAATGTGTTTTTTGATGAGGAATCTGAACTTCTGAAGGCTTTTATTTCTGAGGATGATGAAAATCAGCCCTCTGGGAAATGATTCCTCTGCAGTGTAGCTCTTTAATTTGGCTGTCTGAGCCCTTTAATAATGTTACTGCTTTCTAATTGGAAGTCACTTCAAGGCAGACTGGGTTTTGATTGTGATTGATTTAATACACCCTTATTGTATCTGGTCTTGAGAAACCTATCTTGACATGGAATAAAGTTATTAATAAGCTCTGCCATATATTCTTGATCCATGGCTGGCACAGAGGTACAGTCTTCATGCTTTAATTTGACCCTGTTGTACCTTGTGGAGATGTATTCTGGAGATTGGGAACTGTCATGGGGAAACAACAACAGTTAGTTCTCCTGCAGAGGGAAACAGATTAACTATCTGTCTATCCATTTATCTCCAGCTGGGCAAATTCTCCAAAACTTGACATTTGACTCATCGTGGAGCAATTGTAAGGGAAGCTGATGAGTTTGATACATTTGTGTTTTATCCTTGTTTGAGCTCTGTCTTCTTGCAGGGCTATGAAGGAACCTGAGCCCTGCAAGCACTCTGTGCAGCTCCCTCCTGGAGATGTTTGCCCCTCCTGGAGGAGAAGGGTGCGTGTGAAGGACGAGGAGAGAGCACTTTGCCACCCTGTTGCTCTGAGAGATCCACAGTAAGCACCTCTTTGCTGAGCTGCAAGGCAGGGCATGCTCCCACATTTCCTTGTGCCTGGCTATCTCAGGTGCAACATCCTTCCTGCTGGCCGGGGCCCTGGACCTGCTGTTGTGGTTTAACCCGGCTGGCAGCTAAACACCACACAGCCGTTCGCTCACCCTCCCCCCTCCCTCTCTGGGATGGGGGAGAGAAACGGGAAAGTGAAGCCGGTGAGTTGAGATAAAGACAGTTTATTAAGACAGGAATATAATAATAACAATAATAATAATAATAATGATAATGATAATAGTAATAATAATAATAATGTGTATGAAACAAGTGATGCACAATGCAATTGCTCACCACCCGCTGACCGATGCCCAGCCTATCCCCGAGCAGCCGGCCCCCCACCCCGGCCAGCCATCCCTATATATTGTTTAGCATGACGTCAGATGGTATGGAATACCCCTTTGGCCAGTTTGGGTCAGCTGTCCTGGGTCTGTCCCCTCCCAGCTCCTGCTGCACCCCCAGCCTGCTCGCTGGCAGGACAGAGCAAGAAGCCGAAAAGTCCTTGGCCTGGTGTAAACACTGCTCTGCAACAATTAAAACATCAGGGTGGTATCAGCGCTCTTCTCATCCTAATCCAAAACATAGCACCCTACCAGCTACTATGAGGGAAAATTAACTCTGTCCTAACTGGAACCAGGACACCTGCCCAGTCCGTTCCTCCCCTCCAGGACTTTCTGCAGTGTTGAACGCCTCTGCTGAATTCCCTGGGACAGCTTATACCAACAGCAATGAATTTAAGTCTCAATCAGGATAGAAAGAGTCAGAATTTCATCTTCTCTCTCTCCAGAAAGCAAGTAGGAGCTTCCAACTCTTTACCTACCGGAGCACAAAATCTTCCTGTTTATTGTCTCAGTTAAGCTGCAGTTGAATTGTGTTAGTTTTAGTTCATAACTGAAGCCCAAGTACTGGCTAGGGCCATAACACTTTCCCTCTTGACAAGCTCACATTTTATAGTTTAAGGCCAAGGACTCTTTTCAGCAACCCCTTTACTGATCCGAGAGCAGTGTGTATTAAAATGTCAGTCAATTTCTTTTAATTATGCCTGTAGCAATCGAGGAGAGCTGTTGATTTTATTATGAGAACGCTATCACTTTTGACAGATTAAGAAGAAGCTGGTTCTGGTGGGACACCCGTTCTGTACAAGCACAAGAGGAGTGCAGGCTTGTTGGGATAAAACTGGCCCTTAGCCCATTGCGAGTTATTGGTCCTGACCCAAAGGAGGAGTGGTAATTTCCATAAGACCTCCACCGACGTTACCTGAAATATGATGTAACTGTAAGAACTTTTGCTAACCTTTTGTTGTGGGTAATGCGCCCTGCAGTGACCAGGACAACCTGTCCCCTTCTGCTTGGGGTGCTCAGGTGTGCTGGCCGCAGCTCCCTCTGGGGCTGGCAGGCGTGGGACGTGCAGGCAGTGCCACGCATCAGGGGGTGGCAGCGGCACAGCAGCAGAGCCGCTCTGGGTTTGAAAATCTGGGCTCTGATCCTCTTCCCAAGTAACATCACGTTGCTTCAGTGATGTAAAATGCAGCCTCACCTCTGAAGTGTGGTGTCGGTGAGCTGGCTGCTTTAACATCTCCTGAAAGCCATTGTGTTTTATTTTCCAAGCAAATGAGCTTTGCTTTCTCATGATGTAAGAGAGCAAACGAATTGTGCAGGGATCCTGGCTCTTACCTACAGAAAGCATTAAGAAATGCGTCCTGGTGCATGGGAGCCTTGCCACTGACTTCAGGGTGTGTAAGATTCCGCTCTGTGCCTGAGCTCTGACGCACTTGGTGCTGGCAGATGCAGAGAGATTTCCCTGCGCACATGATGAATTTACATGGCTTGGCTTCACATCACTTGCACTCATTCCTCTACCAGCTGTCGCAGGGCTCACGTGTCGTGCCAGCGGTACCAGCTCTTCAGCACATTTCTCCATCGTCCCTATCACAAGACTCACATCTGTCTGCCTCCCTTTTTCAGAGGCTCTTGTCTCATTTGTAACGGCAGAAATGAAAAATAAAGTGCTGAGTCACCAGGTAACGATAACAAAAATGTCATTTGTGCCCGAACAAATTAATTCTGTGTTGCCTATAGCATGATGAGTGAGTTTCAGTCCAATGGTCTGCCAAGGACAGCAAAAGTTCTGCATGCTGATGCCACCCCTATCACATCCCCTTGCTAAATTCCCCTTGAGTGTGTCCTGCTGCATCACCTTACAGCCTGTGTGCCCAAGGTAGTCATAACCAGCTAGCGTGGGAGCTGTGACAAACCTCACCGGGGCTGGATGCTGTGGTATTTGCTCAGCCCTAAAGGGTCCTGCAGCCTCTGCCACATCTGTGTTGCCCTCCTCTGCCCGGGGATGTCTGGGGAGGCATCTCAGGGGGCTCAGTTGGGTTGTGCTGTGAGCTGTGGGACTTTGCTCATCCTTCCAGGCGGGTGCAGGGGAGTGATAAAAAGATTATCAGCACTCAAATGATACAGGTGTTTATTTATTTATTACTTTTATTTTTTTGAAAGCAGTGCCTGGCTTCACATGCTTACCACCAGCCTGGTGCAGATGCCGTGTCTGCTGATTTCTGTGTCCTGGGTGGGAGGATCAGCTTTAGCCCAGCTACCAGTCCCTGACAGCAAGTAATCAGATGAGTCACCGGAGAGACGATTTACAGGTGGAGGGCCAGGAGAACACAGAAGCGAACCATCCTATACTTACATATCTTAAGCAGAGGGTTAATGAATGGGGCTGCCACTGGCAGACCGTGCCCAAGCGCAGGAAATGCAGGTCAGGTGTAGTTGATGAGATCTGTTAAAATGAGGGGTGAAGGAACCTAATGCCTCAAAGGATGGGAGCTGGCTGAAGATGCAGTCACAGTGTGGTATGAGAGCTTTGCCTCACATGGCCTCAGAGTAGCAGCTCCAGTGCAGGAAACTCTGTGCCAGGTCCCAGAGAAAAGGTATCCAGGGGCATGGGCATGGCTCAGGCCTGCTGGGCAGATGTGCTAGCTGTTCTGGATCCCCCACCGATCCTGCTGTGGGGATCAAACCCATGCCAAGTGCTCGTGGATTTTGCTGCAGATCTGGGTGAAGATGGACTCTGGCCTGCATGGGGCAAAAGGCTGGTGGATTTGTTTTTGTTGTGTTTCTGGTGGTGCTCTCTGTGGGTGTAGGCACAGCTCAGCTCTCATGCCAGGGAGGCTGGATGTGCTGTGCTCCTGCTTGGGTGGTGTCTGGCCTCGTTCACGGGCCCTTACTTAGGGCCTGATGGCATCCAGCCAGGCTGACCCGGGGCCTGTGCTCCCTCTCTCATGCAGTATACCACTTTGCTTGGTCTCCTTCTTGCCCTGCACATGTGCCGGTGGTCTCCTGGGACATCTTTCCCAAATGCTGCTTGTCTCTCCAATACCTCAATGCCCTTCCCTTCAGAGGTGAATCCTGATCCCAGCAGCAGGGTGGTACGGACAGCTGGTTGGGCACTGTGGCAGCCCCCAGCACCTCAGGAGGCAGGTGGGACATGGAGAGCTTCCAGGGGCGCTTTGCAGCAAAGCTGAGGGTGAAACAGTTGGGGTGCTGCTGGTTCTGGTGGCTTCTTCCTCCATTTTGTGGGTCTCTGTTGCTCTTGTTTAGCTGAATAGTTTGGGAAGTCTCCTCCAGAGCTGGGATGTGGCCTGGTGAAAGGGCTTGCCATGGTCAGAAGCAGGCCGTGACTGCTCCATCGCTTTGGTGGCTCAGGTGCCAGAGAGCTACCTAGTGGGCTTGCTTTTTCCATCTGTGCTGGGAAACCGGGCTGGCATTTGCAGCTCAGGCAAACATAAAAATGAGCATGTAGGTAGTTATTCATACAGAGGAAAAAACAGTGTTATCTAGTAGCTTCTGCAGAAGGTCTGACTGCCAAAATATTCATGGGAACTGGCGGAGGTCTGTCAGACTGAAATTAGGAGTTTGTTATTTGTGAGGATTTAGTCACAATATTGATTGAAAGTCATAAGGAATTGTAGGAGTCCTAGAAAAACAGGCTGCCTAAGTGGGTTTGTCTGGCCTTCCTCCCAACGTTGGGTTTTGCATGTGTGAAATGCTTGTGGCAGCCTGCTGTCTCCTTCTGCTCAGCATAAGGATGGCTTGTTTGCTCCAGAAGCTGCTGTTTTCCAGTGGAGGATAAAAGGATTTCTGTGATGTCTGGCTTACCTGTACTTTAAGAAGCACTTGGGAGGGAATGAAACCAAAGGAGGGGGATTACAGCTTTGTTTTCTTTGCCAGTGAACTGACAGCAGTTTGTTTCTCTCGTGCTTGCCTGACTCATGAAACAATTTTCTAAATCTAGCAGGAGTACCTTTACGTTGTATTTTTGCCAGCAACAGAAAGAAAATCTCCAGCTTCTCCTAGTTAAACAAGGAGTCAAAATCTGTCTGCTTTTCCAGGCTTTAATGTCTTTTGCTGGAGACACCCTTCCTATGCCGGGTTACTGTCGTATGCTGTGCAAATACCTCAGACGCTTCAGCTTTGGGAACATCCCATGAACCCAGAAGCCTTTAAGGATGTAAAATCCCTGAAGGTCTTTTGGTCAATCCCTCCCCCCTTTTTTTTTTTCGTACAGGCTTGCTTTGCAGTTGTGGGCTGTGATATTCAGTGTGGCTGTGCCCTGGATCGCCCAGTGCTGGGGGGAAGTTTTCTACATGAATTGCTCTGTATAAATAAACCTGTGACAACAGTGATGAAAAATGCAGGCTTTTGCTGTAAAAGTGCATCATCTAGTTCTTATTCTTCAAGAATTCTTCCACCAGATCATCACAAATCATTGCTCCTTTCTCATTGCTGCGTTGTCTGACAGCAATATTTTTGTATATAGGGACAAACAGAAGATGAATAGAAAAAAAAAAGAAATAACCACACAGGATCCTAAAAGCCTGTTGAGCAATTGCCCCCTGGAAAGAAGAGCTTCACAGCATATGCACGGGTTTTTTTAACTCTTGGCTACCATTTACAATAACTTGATAACTTTGTTTTCTATAATCTTTTTCCTTTGGCCTGGCTCTAGGATGCTGATGATCTGCTTTTGTCCCCCTGCAGTGCACATCAGTGCAAGCTGCTTCATTTTTCTGAGGTGCCCTAGAACAGGAGGAGAAAGCTGAGGATGGAAATTAGAGTTATGTTGGTAGATTTTCTGGGCTAGATGTGGAGCAGCATCCCCGTGCAAAGTGAGATATCCAGCACACAAAGGGTCTCCCCATGACTGCAGACTGGGTAAGGGGAGGTGGCATCAGCTGAGCTACCCTCATCCAACAGCACATAACCAGAGCAGTAAGATGAGGACTTGGTATTACCTGCTATTGTCTGTGCACATAGCACACAGTTGTCTTTCACTGCTGAGGGTCTGGAACTTCTTTATGGGCACTTGGCAGGAGGTGCTGATGCCTTGCCTCAGCTCAGCGTTCTTCATTAGCCCTGTCTCAGCACCAAGAGGATGCTATTGCAGTGCATGGCTTTTCCATTTAGACTGCTGCAAGACTTACTAGCTCTCCAGCTGCTGTTAATAATGATGTATTTGTCATGTGCTGTTTAATTAGTATGGAGCATGAATCACAATAAAGGAGAGGAAGAGAGCTGAGGTAAATGTCAGTTGATATACCAACAATGAGGCTGCAAACAAAATTCCTCTGTACACTGGCCACACAATACTGAGGTCCCTATTATAACATGTGGCCGAATAAGCATGGGGAGAGTGAAGATGCACCGATGCTGCATCTTCCCTGCAGGCATGAAGACCTTGGAGGGACAGCTTTTTTTTTTCTCCAGACTTAACACCTGCATGGCATTCAATACCTGTTATCGCAGAAGAGCAAATAAAGAGCACGCTGCCTGTCTTGCAGAAGCCAAGGGCAAAGCCTGCCGTCATCTTCACTGATGTGCGTTGGCAGTGTTTGACACTGGCTGGATTAGCTTGTTTAATTTGCTGGCTGTGTGGCTTTCAATGTGATAACTGCAATGAAATGACCAGGGTTTGGTTAGTGCTGATGTGCTTGTTATTCTTAAACATTTCTTTGGGATACAGCTGCTCTGAGGGTTTCAGACCAAACCTGTGTGAGCTGCTGGGCTTGCTGCTGGCCACATACATGGTAAGAGAAGGTCTTGCCTGCTGCTCTTCAGGCAAAGATGAGCAAGTATCACATCTTTACATTTCAAAGAGATTGGGATTGACAGAGTGCCCTAATGCGATGTGGCAAATTGCTGCTGGCTGTCTCCTGGATGCCAGGTGAACACATGGACATGAGGTTTGTTTTTTCTTCCCCTGGCAGTATGAACAAGCTGGGGAGGGACTTGAATTCAGCCCAGCCTAAAGGCTCCCAGCAACTCAAGTGCCATTACTCTAGCTGCCTGGGACTGGTCCTGCAGCCATCACACCATGAAGGCACCTGCTTATAGAGTGAATTCATCCTTGGATCATTAGCTGGGATGAACCCTGAGGCTGTAGGCAATCATCACTGGGGTTTTGATGTGCATGGCCATGGATCCTGTGCCAGCTGCTTCCTTTGTAGTATGTTTAGTGGACCTGCCCTCTCTCCTAACCCATGGCAGGATGACCCAGCTGTCCTCTGACAGAGGAACCAGGACTTTATGGGATTCCCTTTCCTATTGTGCCATATTGTATATCCACATGGTAACAGGGAAGACTGGTGTCTGGCTGTGGAGGAGCTGGGCAGGATGCCTGGTGCCCTAGAAAAGGGGCAGAGGCAGTACCCTGGCCCCTCAGCAAGCTGGCCGTGCTCCACAGGCGGTCTGAGGCTGGTCCTGCACCTGCGCCTGAAGGTGGTTGGGGTCTGGGTGCTGACTGCCCTGGGATGGGAGTGGGCAGCAGGAGGTTGCTGAGCTGGGGGACAGGGAGGGAGCTGGTGGGGACAGGTGAAGGTGAGGAGGGAGGCAGGGTGCAGATGGAGATAGCCAGGCACTCACAAGTGATGCTGACTTCTGCTAAGGGACAGCCTCATGTCTAAGGAAAACCTTCTTTTCCATGGTAGGAGGAGACTTGCAGTCTCAGAACAAACTGGCACTCTTCAGGTCCCCCTGTTCCATGGCACAAGCCAGCGTTGTGCTGTCCTCCAGCACAGCACAATAGCAGCTTTGGTCTGCTGGTTATTTTCTGTGCAGGCACTTAGAGCAGTGGGGATGTCCTGCAGATCAACCTCTGACTTGTGTATGTGCATGAAGCCCTGCAGTTTAAAGAAAGCTATAAAATGGGCCAACAGTGGGGGCCCTTGCCAAAAGAGTAGGCCTGCTATGGGAGAAAAAACCCTCAGCTCAGCAGATGAGGGTGAAACGGGTGTTGATCTTTGTGCTGGGATGTGTCAAATTGACACTAAAGAAATAGACTTATCCAGAAAATGTTCTGATAAGAGCTGTGCTGATGAAATTCAGTGGCATCAATGAGTGTGCTGTCTGCCCTACAGTTTTGCTTGCTTATGAAAATCTTGGTATTTGCATACGAAGAGAGTAATGACACTGCTGCCTGGCTGTGTGTTTTAAAGGGCATTAGGAAGTGTTGCCTTTTAAAATGATAGGCAAATACTCGCCTGTATGAGTAAAAGTAAACTAGCAGTATTTCAGAAAGGAGTCAGTCTGAGTGAGACCTAAATGTTTCTCAGAGTATCTGACTGTGCTGATCCTCTCTGCTAATTAGTGCACTGTTTTACTTATGGTGCATTAATAAATTGACGGAGGCTTGAACCTACCTGTTCTGAGAGTCAATAGGCTGAATCCTGTGATTGTGTCTTAGCCTTAATTCTGTAGCTGTATATTTCACTATATTTATTCCCTGGTTCAGCTGTGTACTGCATGGCTGAAGACTTCTCTGATGTGCCACCACCTTGTTAAGAAGTTAGGAGAAGCTTTGCTGGATAACCACGGTCTTCCACATATGCTACCCTCTTTAACAGGTCTGTATCTGCTATCCATTAAATAGGTCAGTGCTTTATTTCTGACTCTCTCAGCAAAATGATAGCACACTGAGGTTATTTTTCTCATCACTTAGTATGGCTTGGGACCTTAAGCTTATACTGGTGAAAACTAGAAGACAGGAAGGGTATTGGACAGCCTGTGTTAATTCTGTGTGTGCTATGCAGTGAGCCTTAATTACAGCCTTTCCCTCAGCTGGGTGCTCTGAAGTTTCAGCTCTCAGCTGTTTCTTTGCCACCATGCCACCTCTCTTCACAAAGCATGTTGGAAAGTAATTTACTTGAAGGCATTTGCTTTCTGTCAAATCTGGCTGAAATCCTCCAGTGTGGAGGGTAGGTGAAAAGGAACATAAAACGTGTTGCCTACAGGCCCTTGAAGTGTGACCGCATAGCCCTTGCCCTACAGAGCTGGGTAGGAATACCTACAAAGAAAGGTAGTGTCGCCCACCCCAGTGAAGTCACTGTGCACCTTGCTCCCCTACGGATGTGTAGAAATCTGTCATGATTCAGCTAATCATGACAAAGCAGCAGTGTTTTCAAAGGGATGGCACTATGTGGCCATTTTCCTCCTCCCGGGACTTCATGTACTGATTGCTGAGCCCAGCAGGTAGTGCTGGGATGGGGCTCGTGGCACAGCACCCACCCTGCTGCACGTGGCTCTGCCTTCTTGACACAGTGCCTGATGCTTTGAGGCACTGTTCTCCATAGGTGGTGGTGGGGGTAAATGCTGAACCCAGCCTGGACAGTTCAAATGCTGTAGCACACTGCAAAGCACTTGAAAAATGACATCATACACAAAACAGCTGCCAAAACTGGGAAAGTTAGGCTGCTTTTGGCAGGCAGAGAGGGCAACGAGACAAAGCACAGAAATGAGCTTTTAAAGAAATTTCTGAACGGGACTGGTTAGGCAGCCTGTTTTGCAGGAGGAGTTAGCTGTGTGGTTGGATGCCAGGGAGGATCCTCTCGTATTCTTGTACTTGGAATATTAAGTAATCTAATTTTAGGATGAAGTTGTTTGCTTCTCTGCATCATATTCTCTTCTGGTCCTTTTAATGCTAACGGTAGTGGGAAAAGAAGAAATCTCCATCACAAGTTCTTCATCTGGACCGCATGGTCTCTTCCACGAGGGTGGGCAGGTGCTATCTTGCTTGCTGATCTGTGCCCATGCAGTGATGTCCTGAAGGATGTCATGAATGTGTGCTGTTCACAGCTACTGCTGGGCAGCTAAATCTGATACCCGAGGACACCAATGAGGGCAAGAATTACCAGTGTGTGGGGACTTGCAGCCTCCTTTTGCCTCCATTTTTCCTGTCAGCACTCAAATCAAGCCCGAGGAAGATGCAATGTGCCCCCCTCCTAAGAGTTTTCTATTATGTATGCTGTATTTTTCATGCTTTATCTCTCATGTGGAAGAAGCATAGTTGTCTTTTGTGGTTTTTTTAAAAAGCTTTCTTTCTAAGCCTCTGTGGTATCAATCAGGCACAAAGGAAAGGAAAATCTTACAGAGAAAAGAAATGGACAGTGAGTGGGAGATGTAACTGCTATGCACACGGGGGGTGACACAGATCCCTGTTTTACCCTGCACCACGTGGCTGGTTGGCCTCATGGTCATGTTCAGTGGTGACGCGTTTCTTGCTTGGCAATTGTGATCTTGATGTTCTTTCTTTTCTTACGTACTTCCAGTTTATTATTATTTATATATACTACATGTACACTATGTAATGTATTCTGTTGAGTAATACCAAGCATATGGCTAAATATTTGTATCCTGTTATTGCCATAACCCATCTCCATCCAGTTCTTTCACCTCACTATTTTTTCTTCTGTGTAAGAGATTTGGAGCAGGGAGCACATGTGCTTCTTCTGTTTCAGGAGCCACCTAACATTAGTGGAGGCTGAAAAATGAGGAATGCCAAGCTGTATGTAACAAGGATCACCAAGGCCCTGAGGATGACAGGAGCATTTGGCCTCAGCATCTCCTACTTCTGTGGGAGCAGCAATTTGTGTCAGGTCTTTCGGCAGCTCCACGGTAGTTTTGTATGAAGAAGAGCCTCTTTTGGCTGCTGCAGGTGTGATACATCATCTAGGAGAAATGAACTTTCTTAGGGATGCACAAATTCCATTTCTCAAAACAAGAAGTTGGTCTGGGTTTGCGGTGATGAAGCGAAGGTAACCAGCCTCTGGCATCCAGAAAGAGCTTAGTTCAGAGATGCGGCTTGAAGCCAGAGATCCTCACACGAGGCCTCGTAAGAGCACAGGGACTGATGTGTCTGTTCTGATTTCTGAGCTCGTCTCTGATACCCTTGATGTGGCACAACACGCCATTTCCCTATTAATTTTTCACTGGTCACAAAGGCATTATTTATGAATTTTTATGTGGCATAAATAAAACTGTGCTGATGCAAAACACAACAAAACCCAGATGAAAAGACAAGAGAGGACAGCCATGGGGAGGGAGAAAGGAGGGCAGTGAAGAGACACTTCTCTAGTTACAATTTGCAGTCCCTGTAAATAAATTCCAGTGAAAAAAAAGAAATCCTCAGCCATGTGAGGAGCCATTAATGGGCTGGTGCATTAATGACTGAGTCTGGGCACTGAGTTTGTAAGAATGCTGGTGATTTGCCAGATCTGACATCAAGAGCAGGCTTTGTAAAAATGAAACAACCTCACCCACCCTCAAGCTGGAAAGTATCAAAACCAAACAAAAATGCTTTCTTTGTCATCAATAATACACTCCTTTCTCTATTGTCTCTTGTGTGGCTGTGCCAAGAGCTGCTCCCTGACTCATGCCTGTCCTCTTGGGAAAGGCGTACGTGAATGCATGACATGGGACAAAGTCACCATCAGGAGGCATGTCCCAGTGGTGCCGTGACAGATAGGTGGTGCTGTGACCTCTGATCTTCCACGTTGGCCTCAGCTTGTCATTCAGCATCAGAGGCCACCTCCAGCTCTTCCCTGACTACAGGGAACTCACTCTGGGATGAGTTTGGTCGTAAATCCCCCTGGGGTGTTTTGGTGCCTGCAGATGGGTTAAAGGAGTTGGACAGGGATACACATTACTATGGGGAAAGACACAAGGCAAAATCTGCACTGCAGTTAGGCACCCCAGTAGAGTTTCGCAAATTCAAATGACCATCCTCCAACTCGGCACATTACCTTTAGCGTTTGATCACAGGTGTGGTAAGTGGGAGGTGCTGTATTTATAGCATTTGTCCCACTCTGATGTCTTTGCTAGAGTCCTTAGTGAGAGGCTTTGGGCTTTTTATCCAGAGTGTATAGCTGACCCTGCCTGAAGAGGCAAGAGAGGGATCAGGGAGCTTCTGCTCCTTTTAATGGTCAGTGGCCTCAGGAGAGGGGTCTGGTGTCCCAGTAAAACACTGAAAGGGGGTGGCTCAGCCATCAAGACCCCAAAGTCTTCTTTCAGCATGGCATTTCCCTTGCCATGCCAGAGCCAGCCCCATCTCCTGATCCCTGTTGTCTCCATGGCTTTTGTGGCCATGCCACCTTTGAGGCTGCCAGCATGGCTCACCCAGTCATGTGGGTGGCGGGGACAGTGAACAGGAGGGCATGGTGATTACAAAAACCTGTACCCTTTCTCCTCCTCAAGGCAGTGGTAATAAGAGAGGGCTTGCCTCCTCTGTTTCACTTTCTGACACCTTCCTAGTAGCGTTGACTTTTCCAAGCTTTTTTTTCCTTTTTAAAACAGTTTATAGTCTGCATAAGAAAGAAACAAGGAAAATAATGTCAATTTAGGGGCTATAATATTACACGTGTCTATGGGTTTATGAATTCATCTGTGAAAGCACCCATCCTACACTGAATCAAAGACCATCCTCTTCCTCAACATTTTCTCACAGGATAACAGAATTAATTCACTGGGAGTTGTCTTCCTGGGGATAGCTGTGCCTGAAGTAAGTCTTCCTGTAAGGACTTCTTAAACAATTCTTCACTCTTTCTCAAAAAACAAGCAAACAAAAAAAAAAGCCAACAAACCACCACCAACAAAACACTTCACCCATCATACTTTTCCTCCTTGTTACAGAGCAACAAGGGGAACGGATAGATCTCCAGCAAATTTTGGATTTGGTGAAAGCATATGAAAGGGGGGCCCTCATGCTGCTTCCACAGTTTACTCCAGTGATAGCCTTCCAAAAGCGTGACCAGTCTTGAAGACAGCAGTTTGCATTTGTTATGGCATTGCTATCGTATTTAAAAATAATAGTGTAAAATTGTGCATTGAGCTTAAGAGCTCGGGCTTATTTCATTGTATATAGCTTTCTGCTTTTTATGATTTCATGGATCATATAGCAAATTTAGTTTGACTGCCTAGTAAATATAAGTAGGCCTATAGGAATTGTACTATTTGGCTGTGTTGCACATATTTCAGAGAGACTTTGAAAAGTAGTGTGATTCAGCTTAACGTGGTTCCTGATGATGTCAACAGCAGAAACCCCCCCTGGATTTTGGCAGCAGAGGGGAAGGGGCACTTCAGTGCTTTTGAAAATCCTGTCCCTAGAGCTTTTATAGAGTAATTATCCAAAATATTCTTGAACTAATGCTTTTTGAAATGTTTGTGCCACAGCTACATTGCAGCTCATTTGCAGGAGCTTGCAGCATCATGCTCCCATTCTCCTTATGTGTAGTATATATATCTTTTTCCTTTTTGTTCTCTCCCTGTCTAAAGCCTTATCTTATACTTTCTCAAGTCAAGCACAGTTTTCTTCACCCCATACAGCTGCCATACTGGTCTGGTGACTTTTTCTTCTGTATTTGTTCTGATGATTTCATTGAAGACTTGAATAGCTGACACCTTATGCATGGCACTGCCTTGCCAGGTATTGCACAACAAATGCAAATACAGCTCAGAGGTCAAGGCTGAAACAAGGTTTAAAATCAATAGATGCCGGGAGATAGGTGCCATGCGTTGTAACTCTCTGGAATCCTTTATTTCTACTTACGAATTTCTTCACAATAAGGGTAGAAATCATTTTAGAGATTCCTTCTCCCTTCCGAAACTAGGCTAGTACCATTCTAGGCACAGCATTGGAGACCTGGGCAACAGATTTTAAAAGGAAGTAGGTGGAGTTTGGGGGGATGTTTCTGAGTTAATACAAAGGTTTCTCTTTTTCTTCCTGCAGAAATGTTTGCACCAGCCTTAAAAGGACTCTTTTCCTTGCTCCCAATCTGCATGTAGAAAAGCAGCCTGATTTTTTTTTTTGTCAGTGGTTTGAACAGCACAATGTGGACAGCAGAGCCTCGCTACCCTGTGCAGCCAGCTCGCTGCTCCGAGCAGGTCACAGCTGTTCTGTGTGCCGGGAGGGAGCAGAGCTGTGGAGGTGACCTTATGTCGGGCTGGTGCAGAACCAGCTGCACAGTGTTTGTGATGTGCCTGAGATAAGATTACCTCTCAATCCAGGACGTGTTCTCGGGGTGAAATCCAAGCGCTGCCCTACCTGAGAGGGGCACCCTTTAGGAGCCCATGGATGGACGGTCCTGTAGTGCTGCATGTTCTGCACTGGTATGTGCTCTGTACTGTCGTGTGGGCCTGAAGCTTTTGCTTCCAAGCCATACCTGACCATCTAGCCCAGAACTTGGTTTCTGACAAACAAAAGAAGCTCTTTAGGGAGAACAAGAGTTTGGCTGCTGTTTGCATTTGCACCCTTTGTACTTCCCCAGTGTTCACAGCTGTTGGGTTAGACCTATTGATCTACTGATCCCCATTAGGTCCTAGTACTGTTTTCTCAGTTCTGTGAACCAAGCCTCAGAACATGGGGCAGTACAGACATCTTCCTGCAGGTGCCTTGAGCATCTGGCCTTAAGCTCTCAATACAGAAGCCAGAGCCATGTATTCGCATTCAGAGCGTGCATCTTGTTCATGTTAAGTACATCCTCACGGCTGGTGTTATCTGTGTTATCAGTCCACTTCTTTCTCCCATGGTAAATTGCTGACAAGTCCTTCTGCTGGTCTTTCAAGAGAAAAAGAAGAGATTAAAGTCCATGTTTTTTAAAATAGCAAAATATTGGAAAATGTGAAAGGTAGCAGCATTATTCCAGAGCATAGATTCAACTGAAATTAAGGAGCGTAATGTACTAGTGCTTTTGCTTTCTGTCTTTGGTCTGGGAGGTGACAAAGGGTGAGAAGAGTATTGTTTGCAAATGCTTTTGAAGAGGCAACTGACATAGCTCCTGCTGTTTTATTTCTCCTGGTGATGAATGAAACCACCTACAAATAGTTGTCTTCCTCCTACCACATTCTCACCTTCTGCACACGTTTATGGGGCTCTCTCCTGTTCTACAGAAAACATCCTAAAGCTATCTGGGGGCTGTGGCAACACTCCACATGCAGAGCTTGAGGCAGCCACCTTAAAATACTGGCTTAAAATGCTTGAAATGCTGGCTAAGGTATTTGTGGGAGCAGGGGGGTGCAGTTTGCTTGTAAGTTTGGCATTCAGGACAGAGTTCTGCATGAACAAACAATGTGTACGAAGAAGCATTTGCTCATGACTTGAGTCCTGTTTTCAACTCATGGGCACAGGGCTTGAGCACCTGTTCTGTGAAGGGGCAGATTTTGGGCCTGTAACTCATGCTTCAAGCAGAGCAGAGACTCATCTGTGACTTGGGCTGAAGTAAGGACTCTTTGGAGTTCAAACAGTAGGTCAACCTGTGTGTGCAGATACAGCCTTTTTCTTGTCAAATCAACAGGGATTAGAAACAGCTGCATGTGCTTTTTTGTAATTGTTGGATATTTGTTTCTTTAATTTTTGTCTCAGGTCTGATTGAAAGGACTTTTTCAGGCACTTTGTCTGGTTTTGGATCACTTTTAAAGTTTTCTTTACACAGTGGAGATGAGGGAATCCATGGGATCCATAATGTGGATTATATATAAATGTGACGGAGGCCCTGCTGTGCACATGTGGATAAACGCGTAGCAAAGACCAATCAGAAGCTCCAAAAGCTAATAATTGAAATGAATAACCCAGTGAATTTTGTTATCCTTCCCTGGCGGAGAACAATCAGCAAGCCCAACCTATCTAGGAGGCCTGCAGCACAGCTGTGGCTTAGCTATAGCTATCCTGAGACTCATCTTACTTTGGAGAATTATTATTATTTTGCAAACTGACAGCCTTCCTATCTGTGACAACTAACCCTATGGTGTGTCCGTTTGGGGTCTCACATCCTGAATGGCAACCATCTAATAGGTCCTAGTCTGTGAAAATTGAATGGAGAAGAGTTTATCACCAATATTCTTTAGCAAATTGTTTTCTGCTCATCATGGTTTTGGCTGGGATAGTTTTCTTTCTGGAGGCTCGTACGATCCTGTGTTTTGGATCTTTGATGAAAGTAGTGGTGATAACACACCAGGGTTTTAGCTGTTGCTGAGCAGGTCTTGTACAGTCAAGGACTTTTCTGCTTTTCATGCTGCCCTTCCAAAGAGGAGGCTGGGGGTGCACAGGAAGCTGGACACAGCCAGGGCAGCTGACCCCAACTTACTAAAGGGATATATAATACCTTATGACAATGTACTCATCAGTAAAAGCTGGGATAAAGCAGGAGGAAGCGGGGATGTTTGGAGTAATGGCATTTGTCTTCCCAAGAAACCATCATGCGTGATGAGTCCTGCTTTCCTGGAAATGGCTGAATATCTGCCTGCTGGTGGGAAGTAGCAAATGAATTCCTTGTTTTGCTTTGCTTCTGTGTAGAGCTTTTGCTTTACATAGTGAACTGTCTCTGTCTCAACCCACGAGTTCTTGCTCTTTTACCTTTCCAATTCTCTTCCCCATCTTGCCCTGAGGGAGCAAGTGAGTGGCTGTGTGGTACTTGGCTGCCTGACAGGGTTAAACCATAACACTACTCAATGGTGAGCTGCTGTTGCTGGTCAAGTGGCAAGAAAGAGGAAAGAAGCAATGGAGAAAAAGAGAGGAAAAAGACTTACGAAAGATCTACTAAAACTAAATTACAAAACCAGCTTTTCTGCGTCTCAGAGTACACCTCCACTGGAAGCAATGATGTGTGATTTTTACTACTTCTGCTACATGGTAGGGTTATGCATGTCAAAATATATGGCTACTTAACCTTTGTGCCTCTGTTTGAAGATGGGGAACTTAGAAACACTATGAATAGTCTTTTACTTGATAAAGAACAAGTTACATGTGGGATTTTTTCCCCTGAATCCCAAGATATTGGTAAAAGTTGACACGAAGTATTACTGAACAAAATACTAATTTATTGTGGTGGAAGATACAACACAACATTATCATACTGAGTATTCCAAAATATAATACAAGGCAAACTAACAGACACCACTTTCAGGAATATTAAGGAAGAGATGCAACGAGAAGGGTAAACAGAAACAAATTGTGTAGGATTTCCCAGTCTGGAAACAGGAGTCATCACTTGCTAATGGTCCATAGAGTTGGCTGAACTTCTAGGGTTGGCTTAACTTCGTGTCCCCAGCTGCTGTACTACATTCAAAACAGATTAAAAAGGCATTAAAGATGTTCCTTGTTTTATTCTCCATATAAACAATGACTTTTCCAGTTTGCTAGTGAGAAGCTGCAGATGATACAGAGTGGTAGAGGGGCAAATGATGGAGCTCTGGAGAAAGGTAATCCTCTTTCACAGAGGACTCAGACTTCCAAATCGGGTTTTGTTGCAGGTTGTGGGAGTTGGAAAGCTCCGATTTGGAATGAAATCACATAACGTTTTACATTTCCCACACAGCAGGGTGGAAGTGAAGACCCGTGGCTCCATTTCTTCATTATTGTGCCTGGTTTCTATTACGACTTTGTTGAAATCTAGCTATCTACCCAAAACATTTTGATTAGGAAAAATCCAAGGGAAATTCCAGTTCAGCATTTTTTTTCCTGAGTAGCACTATTAAATTATGCTGAGGATTTTTGAGCTCCACTGAACAGTGAATTGCTTTCTTGGTGTGCCCCAAATCAAATAACATGTTTTACAGCCATTTGCAAAATGATGAACACAGAGTGGAAGGAAATGCAGACATTCATTAGAGAATGAATAATGGTATCATGGAAAGTAGCAACCCTTAAAAGAAGTTGTGACTAAATGAACACAAACTCCGAAGTGATAAAGTGGCAAGAAGTCTATTGGGCTCTTAAGTGCATAAACAGGGATGTTAAAGACTGGAGAGTGGGGAGTTAATGATTCTGGTAGACACAACAGTGGAAGTCAGTTTGGTTCTGTTCTCCTCATTTAAAGAAAATTTGCAGAAAAGGTTGGGCAGAAAAATGCCTATGAAATTATTCTTGTGTTTGGAGAAAATACTGTTCAAGGAGACTTCAGGAACTTGGCCCACTTCACTCACCAAAATTCAGATTGCGAGATATCTTAGTTATAACCCAATAATCGCAGACTATAGCAGGTACTAAAGGGCTATTGAATTTACTAGAAAAATACTATAACAGGAAAAATTGACGAGGCTGAGGCCATTTAAACTAAAAGTGAAGTAAATGTTTTCGCTGAGCTATGTTGATCAGTCACAGAGAAAAGTGCTAATGGCAGAAGTGGGTTCTCATTTCTGGATGTCTTAACAAGACAGGCTGTCTTCTAGGGAAAAAATATAGACCAATTTAGGCAGGTGTAAATTAGTGTGTTCAGTAGAATAAACACCTGAATCTGACAGAACCGTGATGGGTTACGAGGTAGTGTAAATGATAAGATGGTTTCTTTAACCTTAAATTATAAGAATTGTGAGGTGGGATCATGATGAGTAGAGGAACTGTCTGAGGCAATATTCCACTAAGATTACTTGTCGTTACAATATCTGACAGCCATCACACTGGAAAATAAAATAGTAGAAAAATAATACAATGTTTTTTTCCTATGAGCAGAGATCAGGGAACACTTTCCTAAGGATTTCCTGACTTAAGAGTCCTGTTTCTTTTGAAGGCTGGTAAAAGGCGGGTCTTCAAGTTTTTACCTGCCTTGGGAATGAGATGTGGGTGCCGAAGGGGATGCAGTGTTGTCCCTGTCATACAGATCCTGATGTTGCACAGTGCTGAGCAGTCTCATTTCAGTGTCACGACAGGAAGTGACCACTTTTAAGGCAATGGAAACATACTTTATTGTGTAGCCTCTATACGCACCAGGCATGTTTTTGATAGTAAGCCTCCTCGCTCTGATCATTGCTGGTTAAACAGCAAGTAGTGAGACCAACTGAAGTTCGCCAATAATAGGTGATGGAGATTTAGCCACAGCGACCTTGAAACTCACAAATAGGCTGTCACAAAGTCAGGAGAAGTGCTTCTGCCTTTTGGTGAAAGGATGTAGATGGCATTGTTTTATGTCTCTTGATAACTTGCCAATGAGCTTTATTAACATTAGCCTCACAATGAGGTCGATCAATCAATCAATTTCCATATTTGCAACATATTTACAAGAAATGCCTTAAAGCACTTTCCAAAAATACAGATGTCCCTGTGAAATCTTTATTTGGAAAAAAAAAAGAAAAAAGGGGTCAGGAGGGAGGAATCAATAAAATTTTAACACATTGATGTTTCATTTACATATTATTCGCAAATGTATGTGGTCATATTTTGTATAATATCTCATACATAACCCTATATAAAACATACACTTGTGATGCAGTCCTCTACTTACCCTTTCTTTTGCACCTGCTGAAAAGTCATTGTGTAAGTGATGGACTGCACAAACTGCACTTTCTCCTGGCTGGAGAAAGCAATGGAACTCTTCCTCTGTACGCCTCCTGATAATGGTGCAGTAAAACAGCTATTAAGTTTTAAAAAAAAACACTAGTCAAATGGATGAACTGAGGTGTCAGGCTAACATGCAGTAGAAACCTTTAAGTTCTAGTTATCTGTAGGGTGGTACTATTCTTGTTTTTTAACCAAGAAAAACAGTATTTGGGAAAGTCAGCCAACTGAGACTTTCGGTAATTCTGTTTATAAATAGGTGAGGTATCATGCAAGAATGAAACAAGGAAGCAAAGGGAGAGAACAGGATTCAGACACAGTATGACTCTTTCTTGTGAGGTGTCAATACCTATCATGCATATCCAGAGTTCTGAAAGAGGCAGTAGATGATAATTAAGCCATGTGTAATATTAGCAGGGAGCTGAATAATAAATTGTGCTCGCTCAACCATTGCTTAGTTTCTGTTTGAGTTTCATTTCCAGCAATTGCTAGACAGTCAAGATTGAACTCCAGACAAGCAGAGGTAGGACCTGGATTACATCAAGAATTATGTGTTAGTCATGAGAATTACAGTGTGGTCTATTATTAGAGCATCAGAAAATAGCCTTGTGAAGTAAGGCAGAGACTGAAAAGCATACAAACAAGATCTGAGAGGGCTCTCACATCAGAATTAAAGTAAAATAGCAATTTTTCCCTATTGGTGAGCAAATGCTGCCTCACAAATAGGAAGGCTGCCATATGTCCAGGTACCTCTAGATTGTCTGCTGCCTCCTGAGGGTGCGTTGGTCCTGCACTTCCCCTGCTCTAGGTGGTTTTGCTGCAGGGGCACTACTCTCTAGCCCTGGTGAAGGCTCTTGGAGAAAAGCTTGTGCTAGCCCATACAGCTGTGGCTGAAGCCTCAGCTCCCTTGCCCTGGGAGCACCTACTCAGCCTGCTGTTGCCCTAGGTCCTGCCTGACTGGGTGCCTTGCTGGTTCAGGGCTAGGTTCTGACCCCTGGGCTGAACTTCCTCACTTGACCTCAGAGCTGCCTTGCTGCTTTGGACTAGCTTGGTTATCTGGACTCTCTCAGGCCCTGGTTGCAAATTGTGGATAGCAGCTGGCAAGGCTGAAGCCCGAGGCGTGTTGTTGTGCTGTTGGCCTCTGAGAACGTGACTAACTGCTCGTGCAGGACCCTGTGGCGCAGTGCCCTCTACAACACGAACGATGCACCTGGGCATGCTGGACTCACTGTGAAATCACTGTCTCTCATTACTTGCACAGCCAACATAGAGTCTTTGCCTCTAGAGCATCTTCCTGATTTATCACGCTTGTGGTCTATACATTTCCAAAGCTCACTTTCGCTTCTAACGTATGTTTTTTTTTGCTGGGGTCTAGTTCAGGCCTGCAGTATTACTGTTAAGTTCCTGATCCCTGAAGATGAGGCAGAAAACCTTACCTTTTGAGTTAAGCATTCTCTGAGTGTTTAGTCACACGTGACTTTTACTGTCTGCCTTCATAATATGAAAGAGTGCATTCAGTTGTAGAATTTTTTAAAAAAAGTAGAAATGACTACAAAAACATGGTCACTTCTTACTTATAGGTTCTTGTAAATTTCTTTCTGACAATACTTGTTTTGCAATGGGTCAGGTGTCAGTCAGTTTATGGGTTAAGATTAGCAGGTAGTCCAATATGGGTGAAAAGAGGCTACTACAAGCACACAAACACCGAAAGGGAGACCTGGGAAAACAAGAACCCACTGGTAAATGAGGCAGAGCAACTGGTAACAAATGACATGGAGAAGGTTGAGATACTCAGTGCCTCCTTTGCCTTGGATTTTACCAGTAAAACTAACCATCAGGAATACCAGGCACCTGAGACCAGAGGGAAAGTCTGGAATGAGGAAGACACCTTTGGTGAAGGAGGGTCAAGCAAGGGCGTACTTAAACATGTTGAACATCCATAAGTCTGTGAGGCCTGACGGTTTGCACCTGTGAGTGTTGAGGGAGCTAGCTGATGTCATTGTGTAGTCACTCTTGATTATCTTTGACTATCTCAAATAGTCATTATGACTGGGAGAGGTTCCTGAAGACTGAAGGAGCAAATAGTACTCCAGTCTCCTAAGGAGGGCAGGAATGAGTGTCTGGGGAGCTGTAAGCTGGTCAGCCTCACCTCTATCACTTAGAAGGTGATGGATAAAATCTTCCCAGAAGGCATTTTCAAACACATGAAGGGCAAGAAGGTGATTGAGCATAGTCAGCATGGATTTGCAAAGTGGAAATCATGGTTGAGCAACCTCATTGCTCTCTACATTGAGGTGACTTGCTTGGTGGACAGAGGCAAGGTGATAGTGTTGTTTACCTTGACTTTAGTAAAGTCATTGACTCTCATAACATCATCATAGGCAAGCTGACAAAGTTCAGGTTAAATAAATGGACAGTGAGGTGGATTGAAAGCTGGGTGAATGACTGGGCCCAGAGGGTTGTGATCAGTGGCACTGAGTACAGCTGGAGGCAAGTTTAACACTTTTTAACATCTTTGTTAATGACCTGGATGATGGGACAGATTACACCCTGTACTCTGGGAAGGGCATTGCCTGCAGGTCAGAGGCAGATGATCCTTCCTCTCTACTTGGCACTAGTGAGACACATCTGGAGCAATGGGTCCACTTCTGGGCTCCCCAGGACAGGAAAGAAAGGGAATTACTGCAGTGAGGCCAGTGCAGGGCCATAAAGTTGATGGAGGGGCTGGAGCGTCTTTCACGTGAGGAGAGGCTGAGAGAGCTGGCACTGTTCAGCCTGGAGAAGAAAAGGTTCAGGGTGGATCTTGGCAATGTGTATAAATGTCCGATGTGAGGGAATGAAGAAGGGTGAGTCAGGCTCTTCTCAGTAGTGCCCACTGACAGGAGAAGCAGCAATGGACATTTAAAAGGCAGGAAATTCCATTTGAACACACACAAAAAAAACACTTTTTAACTCTGAAGGTGACTAAGCACTGGCACAGGTTACCCAAAGAGGTTGTGGAGTCTTCATCCTTGGAGATATTCAAAAACAAACTGGACATGTGCCTGAGCAACCTGCTGTGGCTGACCCTGCTTGAGCTGGGGGGGGTTGGTCTAGATGATCTCGAAGTCTTTTCCAGCCTAAACACTTCCACGTGAATTTATACATCCTACATAGTTTTTGCAGCTGAAGAACCTCTCAATCCATCTTGTACCAGTCAGCAGCAACAATGAATTAAAAAGATAGTTTTCTAAAGCCATGATACAAATTGCACTGTAGTCATTAAAAAAACCCTATTGATTTCAAATGTCTTTGGCTTAGTCCCAATAGTCCTTGTTTAAACATCTAAATGGCCTGATTTTCACAAATATAGGGAATGCAGCTGCTCCAGAGGGCTTCACTTGGCTTTGATAAGGCTCTCATTAGTTGTACTTGTTTAAAATGTTTCTTAAAAGTTTGGAAAATTGTTTTTCTTCACTCTTCACACTCAACAAACTCAGTAATTCCTGAAGGGGTATGATTTAAACTTTCCCCGGAGATCAACCTTTTATATAAAATAACTTTAGACAAAATATTATTATAAAATACAACTCTGACTGTGAAAAAGCAGCAGCCTGATAGAGAGACTGTTCTGTAATCATGAAAACAAGCCAAGGATTTCAGTGTCTATGGTTTATAAGGGTAAAATTCTGGGGCAAAGTGTATTGAAGTGTCATTCAGCAAATGGGAATCACATTGGAAATCAGAGATGGCAGTCACTGGAGACTGGGAAAGAAGGACTGGATCTTTCTTTCCTACAAGTGGCAGCTATGTTGGAAACATTAACGCCAATGACTGAGTTTTTGCCTTCTGCTTAATGAGTAGGTGCATGTGAATGACGATATTTCTGAAAAAGATTAGTAATGTAATATTACAGGTTGACTAAAGATCTGAGATTCAGCATCCCCCACTCCCTTTCATTTTTCAATAATGAAACTGTTTTCTGAATGCTGGAAAGCTGGGATGCCAGAGGGAGAGTGATAATAATGACATTCTGGTGAAATGTTCATCAACTATTGTCATACTGTATTAAAATCAGTGAATTAAGTACCCTCAGTGGTTATGCCATTGTTATTAACAGCCTATAAATGTAAATTTAATTCTTAAAAAAGGTTACCTGGGAAGTGTTTCCTACTCCACTACCAAAATGTGTAATTTTTGTATTAATTATACTGCCTTTCAATGTCTGAAATTATCCATTGCTTAAATGATTGTAATAAAAAGCAGTCCTTTAGCTCACGGGAATATATTATTAGTGATACTGTAGCTCCTACTAAGAGCTTGACGTTTTTACACGATTACAAGATCTTATTACTCTATTTTTTTATTACCATTTTTCTTAGTAGGCCTATATTCTATTTCAAATGACTATGGTATCTTCAGGTTGATGTGTCCAGGACATTTTGTATGGTGTAGCTTTCTTCATCAAAAACGTTCATAAACATGACTTCAGCTATATTTCTTTCCTGTCTGCTACAAAAGCAAGAAAAAAGCTCTGATTGATGCAGATGACTATGGGGAAAGACAAAGGGGAAATATCCAACCCGGTTAAGTGCAAACTAGAAATATCAAACCAGACAGTTAGCTAAGCAGACTGCTAGATAAAAAAGATAGAGATGACCACAGAAATATACTGAGAATTATACTTAGTTCAACTGGAGAAAGGCACTGAAGTAGCAATGTCTGTCCTGAAGATACCTGAATGTGGAAGAAAAATAATAAAGGATAGAAAGGTATGTGTGCCCACTGCACTAGGTGACCCTGCTTGAACACTCGGGGGTTGGACTAGATGAGCTCAAGAGGTCTTTTCCAACCTATACAGTTCCATATGAATTTATACACCCTATGTAGATTTTGCAGCTGAGGAGCCTCTCAATCCATATCGGGTTGAGAGAACCTCAGCCATTCTGTGATTTTGTTATTTCTTTTATCTCCTAGTGAAAATTCAGGGTATAAAGATAGCCTTAAAATAAATGCTCATGTTTTTCCATTGTAATAACTATAAGCAGAAGTAATAGCAAGTGTCAGAAGAGGAAAAGGTTGGTTCTTTCAATGGTCAGGACAGACTCTAGCTGTGACCAAAAGAGACCAGCCAGAAGGGTTGTGAGCACTGGGGTAGACCCCTGGTTCTGGAGAGCTGTGCTGTTCACCCAGAGCAAGTACCTTGCCCACAGCCTGCCCTGAACCCATGCACAGCAGCAGCACAATGAAACTCAGTGTAGTTTAATGGCATAGTTTTAGAAATATCTTCTGTGCCTCCTTAACTGAAAGCCTGTTACTCTGTGAAACAGTTCATTCTTCCTGAATGAAAAAGCCAATACTCCAGCATTCATCATTTCCACCATTGTAAACTCCAGTGAAGTATTAGATGTTTCAAATTTACATGAATGTAAAAGAGGGAAAGATTCAGACCACGAACCTCCCATTTTTGGCTCACAAACCTTGAGCTTGTTACGAAGGCGCAGATGCAGTGACTGATAAAGCTGAAGCCTACGCTTTCTTGCTTTTCTGTGCAGGAGAGGAAGTGGCTTTTCATCTAAAATGCAATACCACAAAGAACTAACTTTTTCCATGTCTGAGTTGTACAATGTTCTTCTTAACTAGATTCTTGGCACCCGTCAAAATATGACTAATAAAAAGACTGCACTTGAAGACATGTACAGGATCCAGCTACCAAAATCAAGTCACCTTCACCTTAGTGTGGGCATTCATTATGAGGGTGCTTCCTGGTTTCTTAATATGATGTGGTATTTATCCCCTACACCTGCCTTTAACTGCTGTTGCATTGTAGGAGCAGGGTGACGCTATGTATGACAGCTGTAACTACCTTTGGCTGCAATGAAGATCTGAATCTATGGGGTACGTACGTGCTGCTTGTAAAGGTCTGTATGTCGCTGCACCCATTCACCCCAGTGGGAGGTCTGGTCATAACTGTCAGTCTCTCCTTTTGGGAGCATTTGGGAAGTCTTGTGGAGTGAAATTCTTGGATTTAAGGAGGAAGGAGCATGCTGTGCCAGATATTTTTATTGTGATCCTGTACCTGAAGACAGTAGATTACAGAGGAAAACTTCCCAGGGTGGATGGACTCTGAGAAGTAGACAAAGGCTTTCTTTCTGCCATTTGGCTTCAGGAAAGGCTTGGGGCTATGTGCAGTTTGGGGAGGGGACTGCAGGGTAGGGCTTGCTGTTGGTCCTCTTGTAGCACCCAGAACCCGTGTGTTTTGCCTTGATTGCTTATAGCGATATGACTGCCATATTTTCATGCTTCTCATCCTCCTTGAGTGATGCCCTCTTGACACATTGTGATTGACTAAAAGAATTGTTCTTTCAGCTTCTGTACAGGCACAGCCCCTTATTAGGGTGACAGGGGCCATGACTAAACTGTGAGGCAGAAATGCTCTGCAGGTGCCCCGTGGCTTGATAGTACTGAAGATGCCTTCTGGCCTAATGCCACTGGTTTTCTTTCACGAAGAGCCCAAGCTCCTGAGAGGGGGGAGGACAGAAAATCCTGCGTACCCAGTCTCCTTCTAGCTGGGAGGTAGGCCATACGTGGTACTGCAGGCTCCCAGGTCCCCTAGTTTAGATGAGGCCAAAGGGGGAGCTAATATTTAAATCTTTCATCTAATTTTATGTAGTTCCTGAAAACCTATTAGATCTAATTTAAATTGCGGTAAGGCCTCTTAGCACTAATCCGAAAGGCTAAAGGTACCTCTTAATGGTATAAATTAGTCAGTTTCAATTCTAAAGCATTGCTTTAATTCATTCTTCAGTGTTGGACAGTGAAGAGCAATTGCATCGGCTCCTTGTTATCACTGCTTGATGCATGCAGACCACCTTCATGCATGCTGGTGCACCTTGGCAATTGCTGGAGAGAATTAGTGCACACAGCAGAGCTGTGGAGCAGACTCGAGGCTTCTGGAGAGTACCAGAACTAGCGTTTTGTCTGTGAACATCGTTTAAGTTATCTTTTAGCTCATGTTTTAAAAGAGAAAGTTTTGAAAGACAAATGGAAATTTTCTGAAAGCAAAAATCCCCCAAAACACCACACGCTTTTTCAGAATGCTTAGACAGTCTATTTTTCCAGACCAGCCTGCTGAAACAAGGCATTTTAAGAGCTTTGTATCCTGCAGTTTCCCTCGACTACTCCAGCTCTTACAGGGGTGTGGTGATGTTTGATATTTCAAACTGACTTAATATCCCTGATGAACGGTGCTGTAAAAATGCACCTTCTTTACATGGAAAGAATACAGTCTGCCAGGACTGTAATTTTCTGCCTTACTTATTTATCTTATTCCCATGCCCTTGGCTGCCTATCTAGGATGTCACAAAAAGTGATTTTCCACCTGTGCCACTGGACAGGGCTGGGAGAGCGCGTAGATTTGTATTACCACACCTGCCTGTATGACAGAAAGAGAAAAAATCTCTTCCAGGTGCAGGGTTTATGCATACAGGTGACTTTATATGCCACAGCAAGTTGAAAAGGTGGCTGTGTTGCAGCAGTCTGGTGGCTGACCTGTTGCTTTGTGATGTGTTGCCATCTACTTCAGCTTTGTCCAAGTGCCATGAGGTGACCCTCTACCACGTGTGGAGATGTCCCTGTGTGTGACTAGCTTGTTTCGTAGCTGGTCTGCCATATCGTGAAGGGGTTCTTCTAGCTGTACAAAAAATGGGTGGAAATGGTACGTATTCAAATCATATAGAGCTAGCTAAAAACAGCTTGATAGACTTATCACTACTGGCCAAGCAGCCTCGGTGTGTGCATCAGACCTTCATGTGTCAGAGAATCCCCTTGAGGTGATGAGGATGTGCAAAGGAGTAGAGGACACGTTAATTGTTTGGGTTCCTTTTTTTGGCCTTAATTTGTATAATCAAGAGATCAAAGGTTTCCTAAATTTCTGCTGATTTTTGACTTTGAGGATGTCAGGGTAGTGGGATATATAAACTGAGGACTAGATTTCTTTCAGTTGCTCTGGGTTGAGTGTGCTTATGCAACCATGGAAAACGCATGCTCCAAGGACGTAAAGGTTGTAAAATACAGCTATTTACACACAAGGGGTTTTCACATCAGACTTTTCTCTCTATGCCCCAAATCTCAGATCACTACAGGGTAGATGAGAATGTGGGAAAGAAGCCATCAAGCCTGGATTATCTTCTTGCAGAGAAAGAATGAACACAGATATAGGAGGTAAACTACACCCTGCACTAGGGTTAACCACTTCAGTGAGTGAAAAGTCCCCTTGTCTGTATTAACAGCAAGATCATGCATAGCATCCTATTTGATAAAGCATGTTTCACTGAACATGTTTTCTGTTTCAGTCCTTGCAAAGGAAGTTGGGCTCTTCAAACCAGAGTGGGAAGCAGGGCCTGGGCCCGATTCTTGTGGGAGTGGGTCGTCTGCCGGATTATGGGTTCTCCAAAGTCCCTTGGGTTTTACTGTTTGCTAACATTTGTTCCCTTGATCCTAAACATAATAGTCTTCTTAATTCCTGACGTGTAATGTTCTGTGTGTATTATGTAGGCATTGTTTGCTTTTCCGCACTGGAAAGCAGCCTGTACTTCGGGTGGAGGAACTATTATTTAACAGCCCATATAAATACATACAGCAGTTGGAAAATAAGTAAATAAGGGAAAGGAAACAGAGCTTCTTCAAGAACTGAAGAGGCAAAGCTGTTGTTTAACATTTAGGGATGCATGCTGTCCTTGAGGATGCTCCCGTGTGGTCTACTGAAACTGGGTTAGCTTTTCTGTTTGTTTTAACAAAGGCTGGATGGGATCCATTGCGTTAACTCCCTGAGAGAGTTAACGAAGGCTACAAAGGCACATCCAGGGAGAGATCACATACAGCATTTTCAGCTGTAGTGCCTGGTCTCTTTCAAGCTGGGAACACACCTGTACAATGGGAAGAGAATCAGTCAGGCAGCTAAACTTGCACTTCCTTCTGATATATCAATACATTTTGTCAGGAACAATCAGTCACTTATAATCCTTATGCGACAGCTGCAGTTTCTCCTCTCAGCCTCACACCCTGTGCCATTATAAATAGATTGTCATATTCCTTGCAGCACTAAATTGCTCTCTGCATTCCCAGCCCCTGGGTGAACTGATTGACTTGGGAAATCTGCCATTTGGTAGTCCTCCAGAAAAAGTGATTACTTATTTTTGCATCCGTTGCCAAACCTGTATAAGTAGGTTACCATTAAAAAGTTGGTATTTAACCACAATTACCATAAAGTGGTATTTGATACGGCAGTTGTTTCCTGCTGCGTTATGTTTCTCTGTACACAAAGAGCAAATAGATGGTTTTAATTAGCGGAGGGGGCCTTCCTAGCAATATCTACGCTGCTTTGAATGCAACGTACTTCTTTCTTTAAACAGTCCAGTGATTAAGGATTTAAAAGCAAAACTCCCAAAGATACAGAAGTATACCTGTTATAGGGAGCCCATGAGCACAGAGAAATATTTGGGTGTATCAAATGACACTGCCTGCAAGTAAATGTTATCTGCCTAAGGGTGATGTTGGAAGTGGAACGGTGATGTGGCCGTGGAATGCTTTACTGGAAGAGTAACAATATCGATAGCATTTGCCTCTGCTAAGGCCTAATACAGAAATGTGTGCATGATGGTGTGCTGAGCACTCTGCAGTCGGGGGTACGTCTCTGAATATAGTAAGATCTACTGCCATAATGACCTAGTCCAACCCCAGTGAGACAGTGAAGAACTTCCCATTGAGGTGAGTGGGCTTTGGATCATACGATAACCCTTGAGAAACCTTCCAGGGTGCCTTGTGCCTAGCCCTGCAAAACTGGGCACTTTGGGCTTCATGGTTCTTATTGAGACAATTTAATAACGTCATCTTAGGCAAGAATTTGTTTAATAACACCTTCTCAGACTGGAGCTGCTTCAGTGGCTGCTTATACACTTTACATCGAGTGCTCATTGATTAAAACCCAAGCACAACTTCAGGAGCAGGGACCAGTCCGTCCTGACTGGCTTCCAGACTGATGTCCCCTCCATTCTTCTTCCCTCCCTATCTAGTCCTGTGAACAGTGAATTTTTTGCTGCATGTGACAGAGCCCTAAGGAGAGTTGTTCTTGTTTCTGTTTCCCTTCTCTACCAGCTCTCTTCCTAATCTGTTCAGCTTCTGGGCATTCAAATGCCCCTTGAGAATTTAGGAGTTGGGATGAGGAAGGGGCTGAATCTCCCCTTCCTGGTCAGCTGCAATAAAAATGAAGTTAATATACAAAGGATGGGGAGAAGGTGATATACCTACAGTTTTATTTTTGAGAGACAATGAACTGGAGGAGAGGATTCGTCCAGCTGGATTTTTCAGTGCTGGATTTATTTTTTAAGGAGGGTGGAAGATGGAGGACATGTCTAGTTTACAGCTGAAGCTTTGGGAGGATATTTTCAAGTTCTCCTTGGGCAGCTGTCATCAGAGACTTTCTGATGAACCTGATATACTTGTGATCAACAGGGATGTCATAAATTTAGGTTCCTTCAGGGCTTGGTGGCAGGTGGGGCTTGTTCTTGCTCAGTTTTGGGTCACAGCTTTCAACAGGGATGTTTCACATCTGCTTAAGTGCTTTATTAAAGTGAAATCTAAATCCAGATACCTCAAAATGATTTTTGAGATGGGTAAACATAATTATTTCATCATTTTGGATGAGGGCAGGATTTCTAAACATACCCATGCATCCAGAATCAGAAAAAGAAGCCTCTGGGATTTTTTTTCCTCCCAGTGATTAAATCGGTAGGTGCTTGAGGGTTTCAGTGAAGATTAACCTGAATCCTACTGAGTATCTGCAAATCAGGTGTCTGAGTAATCTGAAAATACAGTCTTGGGGGATTTGCCCAAATTTCAGCAGTCTTCAGATCTGATCAGAGAATGTGGGTTTCCTGAACCCTCATCTACTGCTTGCTCCATGGACACAGATGGGCTCTTCTTTGCTGCTTCTCTTGTCCCCTCTTCCACCAGGAATCCTGTCTGACATGTATTTGAGTTATGCGTTATAGAAGGCAGGTCTGTACTTTGTGACTGCAGGTAGAGGAATAAGGAGCAGAAATTATTCATTGTAAATACTTAAAAAGAGGTAGAGACATACAAAATTCTATTGACTTAATAAAAATAGTAATTTAAAGTAGCTTAACAGTATCTAAGTACTATTTTACATCTGGTCTGTGACATGTTTTAGCAGGCTCACTTTATTTAGATTTTGTAGGTACTTATTGTAATCAAAATACTTACTGATTTAGCACACTTAATGGTTTTCATCTAGCTAATAGAAACCTTTTTAGTTGTTCTTTCCCTTCATAAATACTTTTTCTAATTTCTAATACTTTTCTTTTTTTTTTGAATACGCAAATCCCTCTCTCCTGAAGAGCAAGGTTAAATAGGATGCTTATGATATCACGTATAAATAAACAGCTCTACACTATTAAGAGCAGCTGGCCAGTAAGTACTTCAAAATCAGCAATTTCTTGTACTTTCAACCAGAGCATAATTCAACTTCACAACATGGTACACCATCAAATCCATGTCTGTAATAATATAAGTGCAGAGTTTGTTCCAAAACCACAAAAAATAAGACTACAAACCATTACACATCTACTGTATTTTTCCTAAGCGCTACCTTACCACTGAGTTGCAGCGCCTTGTCAGCACTTCTTTTTGTCCTTTCTTATTGCAAGACACATGCAAAATGCCTGCAAAGCCTTCAGCATGAAGTAGGAAAGATGATGCCTGTTTCCAAGGTATGAAGATTGTTTACTATCCAAATATTTGAAGATGTTGCTAGTTGTATGGTAACCAGACCCTGTGTATCTCAATGCTTTAATTAAAGTCTTCTGTTCACTGAAACATAGGTGATAGCTGATTGGAAAGCTATTGCTGCAGCTAGGTTTTATCTACTTCTATAGCCCACATCAGAAAACGTGTAATTCAGAGTAAATATAAATAAATAAAAACCACCACCACCACCAACAGCAAAAAATCCCCTAGCTGCTGGCTGGTTGCTATGCAAATGCAAAGCGTTTGGTAGTCTGGCATGAGGGGAAGAATATCTGTGACAGGGAAAATTGCACCCAACAGGAAAGCCTGCTGCTTTTACTTCCTTTTATTTTTGCGACTCTTAATGGTTTTAATCTCTCCCAGGACATTCTCCGTTTACAGAAAATGCCATCTGAATGATGTTCTGTGGGCTCTTTACAGCTGCTTGACTCCTCTGTGGTTTGGCCAATATTGCCATGAGTAGCATTGGGTTTGTAGATTTGGTTATTTGTGTTAATGAGAATCAGTGTGGGCAATGAAGGGCTTGAGTTGGCAGTGCAAGGGAATGAGTTCAAACTTGACCATCTTCCTTGTTCTTATGAAATGTGAGTGGAAGTCTTCATGAAGAAGGTTTTCGGAAAGCCAACAGCTGCTTTGGAGATGTAACTAAACATCTGGGCCTTTTGAGGTTTGCCCATCACTTCTTACGATCAGCAAAGAAATGCATGACTGTGTGAGGAAGGTATTTTAAGTTTATTTTCTTTAATGTTCTGGGTTTTGTGGTTGTGAATCCCTTGAGGTCATAGAGATATTTATAAATGAATTCTCACTGCTTGAATAACACGGAAATAATGTCTTGGGTTTTAAGTGCTGTATTCTCCACCTTCATAACTTTGGGCGCTCCTCAAGCAAAGCTGAAGTCATCGGGCTGTTCCAAGAGTACTTTTGTATTTACATTAATAACAAACCTTCCCCGTGAAGAACATTTGCAATACTTGAAATGTTTATTGTTCGGCCGGGCTAGCTAACAGCTGTATTGAGCAAAGCACCATGTGACAACCAGTGCATTCCTGGGTGATTATCATATACTGCCAACGACTGCTTAATGTGTACATTGCAGTTGTATCTGGATGGCCCAGAGCACAGATAAGGAAAAAAACCCTTTCAATCTGACAATCTGAGTAGGGTAGATGAGATTGTTACAAAAGGGATATAAAGCAAGGAAGAGAATTATTCTTCTGTTTCCCCTTGTGTTTAAACATGTACCGATTTTTTGGCAGAAGAACCTTCAGCCTGTGTAGGTGTGTGTTGTGGTGTGGAGATTTTGGAGCTTTTCTTTTCTTTTTTTTTTTTTTTTCCCCAGAAATGGCTCAGAGCTTTTCACTGAACAACATTTGCATCAGATAATGGACTCTGTCAAAATCCAAAGGTTTTGTGGGATCACACCAGTGTTACAATGGTGGGAGGAGGGACATGTGTCCCTTCAGCACCCCCTGCTTGCTCTGATCAGTGCCAGACAACCTTGTTTTGACAAGGTGGAGACATTTCATTTCAACCCGCAATGTTCCTATTACCTTTCACTCAGTGTATTTACAATTACGGTAATGTTAACATTAAAACTCATCAAATATGATATTATGATATCATTGGAGAAGTGAGGTATTTCCATGCTTATGAGCTGGTTTCTTTTAAAAGATTTTCTAGCTAGTAGGAAAATTTTAATTTTGAACTTGATTTTTTTTTTTCATTACACAAATTTGGAAACCTTGGAGGTGACTACAACTCTATAGGTAACTTGTGGGGGAGCAACAGCTGGGGTGGAGGAAGGTATGGGTAGTCTCCTCATCTCTGTCCCCATTAAATGCCTCTGCTATTGTGAAGATAAAGGCATTGGGGCACATCCAGGTCTTCACTTTCCTAATAACAGGAAGTTTAAAATCATCTGTGGTGTTTAGATTGACTGGATGGTGCCCTCTGTTCAATGCAGTACTCTGCCCTGCTATGAGCTACTTTCTTACTAAAGTCATCTAACAGACACCAAGGGAGGAATGAATTACTGCAGTTTGCTAATAAAAAGTTACTGGGATTGCACCTGGGATTGTTTGTTACATTACTTTTGGATGGATTTTTGTGCTAATGGAAATGTTTCTCCCTTACCCCCCAAACTTCTAAGACAAAATAAATAGCCATAGCCATAGATTGTCTTGTAGCAGCTCACAAACAAGGAAGGAAATTATATTCATGCAGGCCTTTTAAATCCGTTCTGAAATCTTATCTTGGCTTGTCATGCATGAGAGCCCTCCGTTCACTGACCTACTGCGGCAGTACAAACTGGCTATTCTCCTTAGGTAGACAAGCAATAATCTCAAATGTGGATTAAACTGACAATTGGCTTGCTATAAAAAGTCTTCTTTTAATGGCTGTGCAGGCTGAACGTTTCCATCAAGTCCACAGAATATTACATGAAAATTGGATCTGTAATTAGCTCCTTCTGATTAAATTCTGTTCAGCGGGCTATCACAGTGCCACCTAGATTGTTCCTGTTAATAAGGCTTATTGAAGAGGCAGAATAATGATAGTCTTCCAAAAAAGCCTGGTTTTGCAAGATTTTCAGTATAATTTTGATGACTCAAAATGATCAGATATGATTCTTTTGAACGAAACTTTTTCAGTGACTGGTACTATATCTTTGCAACATATTAAAGATTCTAAACATTTTTGTGTGAATATTTTTGTTAGGAAATGGGAATAAGGCTTTGCAGGTTGTCACACTGGGCAGAAATATGCTGCAGGTTTTGGTTTTCTTTTTTTCTCATGCTACTTTCTGCAGAACAAAACATTACTTAAAAGGCTGTTTTAGTTCATTTAATGTTAAAATAAACTTTTCTATTTGGAGAGAATAATTTCACCAATCTGTAGATTACACTGGGCCTAATGAACCTGAAGAACTGTTTTTTTTTCTGGGCAGCAATTAGCTCAAATCGGGTACTCTGGGGTTCATTTTCCTGAGTTGGAGAAACTGAGAAGTGAGCTGTTTGCCTTGGTGCAGCCCAGCTCCCTAAACTCAGGAGGAATAAAAAAAAATCAAACAGCTGAATACAAAAATTCATATTTTGCATATGCCTCTTGGTCTCTTTCTGCTAGTACTTTTCCAAGAAAGTCCTCTGGACTTTTCCTCGCTACATTTTTGTTTTTTCCCTGAAGCAGTGAGTTTGGAGGACATCTTCTCTAGGACAGTGGGGAGTGGGATGCAACTTCTCCCTGAATTGCTTTCCTTTTCCTGCTGCTATCTAGGCTTACTTAACTCAGAAGGATCAAAGGGCTAATCACCTGCATTTCCAAATTGGACAGACTGCAGCCCGTAACAGCACTGAGGTTGCAGCTGTGTAGCTAGTGTTTGTAATGCAGAGCAGGGAGACAAGAGATGGAAGTCGCTGTGAGCTGAAAATTAATCCAAAAGACCTTTGAAATTTCAGAGAAGAGATCTCAGGCCCTTCTCTGACTGTGAAATGATGTCTGTATAAACGAGCCCACATGGCCTGTGGCTGAAAGCCATGGCTATTGAGAGAGAAGGTGCCATCACAAAGAAGCCACCAGATCAGGGAGCAAGGTCACCTCTGCAGTCACCTGATGTCCCCCGTGTCCTCCCTGAGGCTGCGACAGGGAGGCACGGCTGAAGCAGGGCCCTTGCCGTAGGGATGTTGTGGTTTGTGTACATCTCCTGTCCGTACTCTGTAGGGGGACACGTGGTGTGCTGGTGGGAACTGAGTGAAAATGAGATGGCTAAATCTGCATGGCCCTGCAGTATATTTCAACTCCGACCTTTGATACCTTTTGCTACCCACATCTCGTGTCTTTCTTTATCAGACTTTCAGGCTTACATCAATTTTAAGACATAGCTTGTGGGCCTCAGGCAAACATCCTCTGTGGATTAGGAGGAGACGTAACGGATGTCACGCAGCAGAAGCATTTGCAAGACAGCAGCTTTTGATAAACCTTTCCCAGGACAGTTGCAGCAAACCTGGGACACACCGTGGTTTCCCTCACTTGAGATGCCAGCCGCAAGGCATGCTGTTCCACGTAGAGTTTCTTCTGCGTTTCAGCTGCTCAAAACGTGTGCTCTGCAACTGCTGGGGACGTGAAGTGAATTTGGGACCACATCCAAAAACAGGTGTGCTTTGTGGGTGAACGCCAGTGGATGGAAATTCCTGCCAGATGAGAGAGTGTGAAGAAAAGATGATCCCAACGCATGTGCTGGCCAGTGCTAGGATGAGGAAAGGGAGGGAGGCATTATTTCCACTAGGTGCATCGAGACACTGACCCAGGTTTGTGGTGCGATGGTGGTGGGTTTTACACAGAGCTGACTGCGCGTGTGGGAGCTCAGCAGGTATCAGCTTGTAGAGCACCGCCATTGCATCACGTCCCTTCCCAAATGGGGAATGGGCAACCTGGAAGTCCCTGCAGCTCGATGGCAATATTGGGAATTGCCTCCCCTTACTCTACTCTGACTGGTAAAACTCTGTAGAAATGCTGAGCTGTGGGATCTGCCTTTAAGGTCTGGCTTCGAGTTTATCCCTTTTACCCACATCCTAATTAGTTGTTAAATGACCAATAAGTGATTGCTGCTTAATCTCAGCTTTCCCACACAATCAGTCATGTAAAATGATCAGTATTATTTTATTCCTAATACAATTAATTTGTTAAATGAAATGGTGCTCTTCAAGGACGCGTATGATGCAGAATTTGGTCTGACCCAGAGCTTATTCGACAAAAGCTTCACCTGTCAGGTGTTAGCCTCCTCTTTCTGCCTGTTACCAGACCACAATTTTATTTCGGTTTTGTTTTCCTTCGGAGATCTAATCTCAGATCTTCAGGAAGCACCAGAGAAAAGAGGAAGGCTGGGCTTCCTGCTAAAGCAAAGGGTCGAGCTCAGGCCTTTCGGGTGCAATTCCCAATTTTTGCCCCAATTTCTCTAGAAAGTGGGAATGATCATACTAGCTCATTACTAAGCAATTACTTGATCTTTAGAAAGAGTCATGAGAGTACAAAATGCCATAGTGTTGTGTAGACCTCAAAGAAGTTGTGTCCACTCCATCACACAACAAGGCCACTGCTAAGGTCATGGCCACAGCAGGATGGCATTTTGGATCCTTGTTCCCAAAGCTTAGCTTTCCTTTCCCAGGATTTGAAGGGAGACTGTCCTGCAGCTGCCCTCAGCACAACCTCGGCTGCATCTGTGGGTCTGACTGTGTGCATCCATGGCACAGCAATTCCTCTCACATTTCTGTCTTTTTTTTTCAGTTTTCATTTCTGATGAGTAGTAAAAGAGCAACTGTTGGTTTGGGGGCCAAATTAGTAATGTGCCCAGATTTTAGAAGTTGTTTGAAGGTAGATTTCACTGAAATGTACTAGAATTTTAACAATTCACAGCTTGTTAGAGAGAGGCTTGTGGTCTGGAGGGCCTATGAGCATTACGGGGTGATGAGTTACTGCTTCCCACCCTCCTCCTGCCCAGGTGCACGTCTGCCCAAGCACCAGAACATCACCGCTCCTCTGGTTCTGGCAAGAGTCATGGCGGCTGCTGTCCTCAGTGAAAATCATTTCTCCTTATGTCCGCTTATGAGCAATGATGGGAAGTTTCCTGTAGATCCACCTCTGCAGCAACTTAGCTAAGGAGCTGGGCCCTTTGCGTGGGGCAGCTTCAGGCTGGCAACAGGGACCTGTCGTTTGGCACTGCTCTGGAGTGGGATCCCGTTGCTTTAACCCTTGGTGACAGGACCTCTATTTGTTGCTGAAGACCAACACATTAGTACTGAGTGCCGCCAGCCGTGTGTCCACCCTTGATCGAGCTCAGTGTGTCTGCCAGTATTGATTGTGGTGAAGGGAAGCACTTATTTTATCGAACCAAGCTTCTTTTTTTTTTTAGGCAAGATCTGCTTGACGCAGGGGAGTGGGACGTTTGTCAGGGACTGTAGCTACCTGTGAGGTCTGCTGGTAGCCTCTAAAGCTGCCACGGCCTATGAATGACCATGGGGCTTCACTTGGTGGCCACAGCTATGAGGTAACCCAAGAGGGCGCTGGTCACCCTGGGCCTTGGAGGGTTGCTGGGCTGCTCTTTCCACAGCTGGGTCTATTTCATTTAATTTTCTTGCTTGCTGTCTCTTCAACCTAATCTTTCCCCTGACCCTGGTAGGACAATAAATGCCAGCTGAGACATGCCTAGTTCTTCCCTATCTTCCTCAGCCTGTAATCCTTTCCTTATCTGAGTGGCCAGAAATAACCTGTTCTTCCTCTCCTTTTCTAATACTGTTCATGCAAGATTGGCCTCACAGTACACACATGCAAGAGTAAAGCATATAGCTTGGGATTGTCCGTACGAGAGGGATTGAACTCTAATAAGACGGGAATTTCCAGAGCTGGGATTCATTTGCAGCTACTAGGGATTTTCCTGGAGAGATGATCCAAAGCAGAAGACTTGTGTAGTTTTCACAGCATCTCTTTGGTTGGATTGCATTGCATGACTTGCGTATTAGAAGGCATTACAGGAAAAGTGTTTTGGATTTAGAGGTGCATAATTGCATAAAGATGTGAGTAAAATAAATGCAGATTTCCCCCCCCCCCCCCTTTTTTTCTCCTCTGCAGTAGATTTCTTTTTTGTTGTCCCCTTATTTCAGTGTACTTATCATTGCTGGATGCTAGCATAAAGAAGGAGACTGAAGTACTGGTGTAGAAATGCCATGTGTAAAAGCAGAGGTCATGATATGGATTAAAAGAAATGAGCCAGAGCCTCAGCAGAAGATAAGAGGGTGCAGAGTCTCTGACTACAAATGTAGCCATCCCTGTTCATGCCGCTCTTAAGATGCGCCTTGGAGGAAGCCACCTGAGCTAGGCAGCTAGCATACTGCTAGGGAAGCACGATGAGGGATGTGTCTACATGCATCTACCTCCCACTTGCTCTCTTGACTAGCCGGACCATTCTCTGTGGTGAAGAACGTGCGATGTGCTCAGCTGTTGACCTCCTCCAAAGCTGAACCTTCACCGAAGCAGCTGTTCAGGCCCGGGCGGCTCAGGCATGGCACGTCCCTTGGCCATGAACACATCAGTGAGGTGCTGAGGGAGTGGCTGACTCCAGTCAGTGCTCAGACCAGGCAGCAGATGAGGTGGCAGGAGCCCGCTGGGTGTTAGTGCCGCAGTTCTCTTGCACGTCTGGTACGTGAGGTATGAGGAAACACAGGGAAAAGTCTTGTGCTTTGTAGGCAGCTTTATTCGGTGTCCAGATAAGCATGGACTGTGGCAGTGGCTGTAGGTAAAACTCTCTCCTGTGGGTGACTGGCAGCCCTTGTCACACTCCTCGGTTCACATTAGCTGTAGCTGAGAACTTAAATGGGACAGATGTGCCCTGTGGACTTTTCACTGTCTCTCAGCACAACGGGGAGCTCTGTTCTTTGACAGCCTAAAATGTCTCCATGTTGGCCAGCTGTGTGCAGGAGGCTGAGGGGGGCGGGGGTTTGGAGGAGTGAAGTGAGTGTTTGTCCCTTTGAGCTATAAGCACTTAACGAAAAATCATAATTAAATAAAGAACAGAAATGTCAGCCCTGCACCCTGTTAGCTTGTGCACATCCATGCATGTGTGCATCTATATATAAAGAGCCATTTTAAAAGGCTCTTCACTCGTCTCCCTTTCTCCATTTCACATTCATTCAACAGGGCACTGCTCTTCCTGGCATACCAGTAACTGAGAGAACGGAGTTGCAAGGCTAACAAAAGTGTCACTAGAAAGACAGGATTATAGCCAAGATTTTGACATAGTGATCTACTGGCATGACACTTAGGAAAATTTTCTGTTTGCCTTGCTCTTGTATGATGTTTAGTTCTTCCATTCATCTGGAGATCAGTAGAAAAGCTGTGGAAGTGGACGCTTGCTGGGAGGGCGAAACACTTCCCTGGGGTCACCAGCACCCAGCAAGCATCAGCACCCTGAGAGTAACAGGGGAGGGAGTTCAGCATTATCAGAGCCAGCTACTTGCTTCTCTGAGGCAACAAAATATATAAGTGTTTGGTCCCTCGGAAATGCTCAAGGCATGTGCTTAGGTGGAGCAAAGCCTTCGATCAATAGGTTTTTACTACAGGGTCTGGTAGTAATGGCAAAACACCTGCCCTTCTTTGGGATTGAGAGTTTTTTGATACCTTCTGCTATCCCTCTGTAATGATGGGCATGAACCTCAAGTGGCATAAATGGGCAGAAAGACCTTGGTGTCACTGGAGCTGTTCTGACCAACATGACAAGGGACATTGGCCTCATTGTTACTGTTGGCCTTGGTTACCCGTTTTTTCTGATTTCCACTCAGAATTACTCATGCCAGTTTGTCAAATGGGCTATGTGTGGTGACTAAAGCTGGCTTGGATGAGTCTAGCATAGTTCACTGTATCTTATGCTAACATGAGTTGTTATTTTTATTTTCCTGACTTATGAAAAGCATATATGTTCAGGGTGAATGACTATTTTACTATATATGGAAATGTCTCCTTGTAATATCAAAACATCTTTCAGGCAGCCTATGCTTACTGTTTTGTATGCAGCTATATTGAGTTGGATTCAGTGCTCCAGGGGGCTGTACAAAATGACATACTAATGGATCTGGGTTGTAAAAAGGCTTTTAAATGCACTGGAATATTTAGCTACCACTGTTTGTGTAGACAAGGGCAGTCTGAGATGTTTGACAATGCATTCTCACAGCTATCCCAAGACATAATATCCCTGGTCTTCCTGCTGTGAAAGGGGTATGCTGTACTGCAAGGATATCTGCATTGCTGGTAGGTTCTTGCACTCCTCTGACTATGCAGGGTCTGGAATACAAGTGCTTGGCTTTAAATCCTTTGTGGTAACTGCTGCCTGATGTCTATTTGGCTCTGAGAGCCTGAAAATCTGGAAAAGGTTGTCCATCAGCAGAAAAAAGAAAAAAAAAAGAAAAAAAAAAGCAGATCCTTTTTTTTTTTCTGTCAACAGAGAGGTATCTTGCTGATTAGGTCGAGTATATATGACTCAAAAGGTTAATAGACCTGTATCATGCCTGTGAATTCATATTTATGCATAGCGTGTGCTCAGATCCTCTTTCAAAGCAGCTGGCTCAGGGGTTATGGAACTGTTGTACTGCACAACCAGGGAAGGTGTTCTGCAGTCCTAGGAGTCTTGTTCCTGAAATCACTCGAGTCCCATGGGTGACTGTGGTGTCTGTAGGGTATAGCCATGTTTTATAACATATCCACCTGACTGCTCTTAAATTGTGTCAATGTTAAGCCCTTGGGTATGTGTTATACCTTCTCGCAGCAGTAGCATTTCAGCTACAGCTCTTTTCCCCTCCACCCCTGGCAATGGTTCCATCTAATTCTCTTGCAAAAGAAATCCTCTCTCTGCAACCTGGTAGGGTGTGAGCTGCATGTGGGTCGAGTGGTATTTGCTGAGAAAACTCACTTCTTTTTTATATGTTGCACCGCCTTTCCAATGTAATTACGAACTCCTTGTCAGTTTTGATTTCTACGTGTGTAAAGCTCATGAATCACCTGTTATTTCCCCTTTCTGTAGTTTAATAATGAATGTTCTTCCTTTAAAGTGTTCACTGTACTACAGTGAATCTTTGACCATGACTTGTCAACTCTGGCTTTACCGTAGTGAATGATTGCAAGTTGTGCAACATTGTCCCTTGATAAAGATGAGTGAGCTCATCACTGGGACTCAGAACGTGACTCCTCTCCCAGGCATTTTTTCATTAGCAGAGGAATAAAGTCACCGAGGCACGAGAAGGCTTCTATAATGAGAAAGATCGGAATGGAAGATTAGGCACGGCTCCTTGAAGCTGAGTGAGATTATCAAAGCCCTTTCCACTAAGGTAAGTAAGAACTGAATTGGAGAAGTTAGGTCACCAACTTCTTGTGGTGCCTCTCACCATGTTGGAGTATCCCAGAAAATTTAGAAGGCAGCAAATGTACAAGCAGTAACACTCTGTTTTACACAAGGCCTAATTAACATCTGAAAATTCCTTTCAGAGAGAGCCTTGAGGTCAAGAGGTGAGTGGAATTAAAAGAATGAATGAGACAGATCATAACAACTCTGTTAGAAGGAATCAAAAGCACTAAAAGTTCTCACCTTCGGGATCATCTGCCAGCTTTTGGACAATGTCATTGTTCTTTAGTTGTCCACTGAGGGGTTCACTGATACCAAACCTCTTGAGAGTGAACAGAAAGATACAACAAAAAATTCAGGTTAGGTATGTTACAGGAACTACTCACAACAGCAATTTGTCTATGTAACATGGAAGGAATCACCGAAAGCATTTTGTGTGTGTAAATATACATATGCGCACTATGTAAATTGAAACTATTTCATATGCATAGTTGTTCAGACCTCAGTAGGTTTTGTGGCTGGGAAGTGTGAAGGCATAACACTTTCAAGGGGAAAAGTTACATTTATCACCTTTTTGCTTGCAGACTCCATATTATACACTGACCTCAGCAAATGTAGTAATGAAGACAGAAGTACCAAAAAAAATATCAATACAGTGTCTCCCAACTGCTTACCCATGCATGTTCCCAAATCCTGCACTGAGCTAGGTTTGAATTTTGCAAATCCTATCCTTTATAATGGGCTGAACAAGCAATCAGGTTAAAAACAACCCCCTTTTTCCTTCCTCTCCCCGCTCCCTCACCAAATCTGCCCTGTTTAAAATCCTCACACTGAAGTTTGGAGGTCAAACTCAAATTTCCAAGCTCTTCCTCAGTTTCTTCCTCAGAATACCTTGGTGAAAGACGTGAGTTCCAGGCCTCTGAGCAGTGGCTTACCATCCTGCCTGTTCCTTACTGTGGGAAGCCATTCCAGCCAAGATGACTGGATGCTTGGAAGACCCCATTGCTCTCCTGAGCCTGATCTGAAGTTTTATTTGTGTGGAGTTTGCCAGAAGAATGTTAGTCATGAATGAAATATCTGTAAGATCACACAACTGTCCTCCTAAGCTTTTATTTCATCTATTTTGAAAGTGCGTGAAATTTTATAATACAATGCACTCTTTTGAGAAGAGCTGCAAATGAGAGATTGCTGTGTTTCAGTTGTGGCGATGAATGGACCAGATGAAGGGACCTGTTTATTGGTCCATCATGCCAGTTGCATACATCCTTTGCCCGATGAAGCAATTCCTTGGTTTTGTATTGAGCGCTAATTGTTTGTGTGTGCTCTGTGTTTAACGCAGAGGGCATTGCTCATTCCTGTGGCATTTACAATTAGTGCTAATCACAAGCACTGTAGTCAGACATACGTGGTATATAAATCAAAAGCCAAAGGGGTGCTGATTTTGTTAAACTGATAGGTCCACAAGGTCTTAGGGCCAGCCCTGCGCTGATCTCATCATGATTTGCAGGAGTGGTTTGCCTGCTGCAAGCGGTGTGGTGCCGAGGGCAGGCAGGACCTCTAATCCCCATGCTTGTTCTTTCCCTGGGGATGGTGCTGAGTCCATGTCCCACCTTGCCAGGGTCACCTTGTGCTATCCCAACTGCTCTGTGGTGCAGGGGTGTGATCCGAGGCCTGGGAGGGGGCAGGCAGTGGACAAGGTTGTAGTTCCTGGTCATTTCAGAACTCCTCTTCTTGTCTTGACACCCTGATGAGGGCAGAGGAGAAGCAATGTTCAGGCTGTGATTAGGTTTAGAAATGTGTTCCCTGGCAGGGAAAGCTTTGATGATTCATTAGTGGAGCCTCCATGGATCTGAAACAATTTTTCTGCACATTTCTCAATCCCTGTTCTGCTCGTCCTGCAGATAACTAGGTGACAGGCAAAGATTTTTCTGAGGGAAAAAAGATGTTAGAAGTGAGCAACAGCATCATAACAGCAGCCAGCAGAGCTGCTGCAGGTAAGGACCTGTGAGTATTTCCATTACCCTGTTGTTTGAGTGCTTACAGTTCAGCCATTAAAATTAGTTTGGAGCTAAAAACTGACGCAGGGTTGCTCATCTCAGTAACACTGAATACACTTGAGGTATATTTTTTATAACATAAGTTCCCTATTCTTGGCAAAATTGATCACACACAGATTTGCCTCCACCTGTTACCTGCAGGCACAAACTTATGTGTGTAGTTTAGAAGTATGGGGCAAAGAGGAAAATTATCCAGGTGTGTAAACACAGGAAGTTCCATGTGAATATGAAAAAAACCTTTACTGTGAGGGTGACAGAGCACTGCGACAGGTTGCCCAGAGAGGCTGTGGAGTCTCCTTCTCCGGAGACATTCAAAACCCTCCTGGATGCCATCCTGCACAGTGTGCTCTTGGCAACCCTGCTTGGCAAGGGGGTTGGACCAGATGATCACCAAAGGTCCCTTCCAGCCTCAACCATTCTCTGATTCTTTGTAACCAGAGCTTTTTCTCTGCCCTCCAAATGGGAAGGTCACTGTATGGCTGTGCATGTGATATAGCCCAGAGCTTCTCCACATACACTGGTGACAATAGTTTTGGATATAAGGCTTGGCTGAGTTGTGACATTTTCTAGCCCATGATTGGTCATGATGCCACAAAGGAATTTTGTTGTTTTCTTTTTTAAGGTAATGCAAGCCATAGTTTTAAATCCTTTATATTTTTGGTTTTGGAACACATGTAGTCTGCGATCTTTGCCCTTAAGCGGGTAATGAAAGTCCAGTTCCCAACTCCTGCACTTCAGCAGCCTCTGGGCAGTGCTGCTGCTGCTGGTGATCATTGCTGGGTTGTGATATAAGGCTGCCCGTGTGGGCAGGGAAGTACATTTTCAGTAATGTAACGGGGAAAGTCCCTCTGGAGTGCTTATTTCTGAAGAGGTCATTCTGCACTGTAGGAAGTAAAGAAATAGAGAAGATAAATCTTCCTGAACATGTTATGCCTGTACAGATATGTGAGGAGCCAGTAGCTGCTGTTGTCAATGTATATGTCTACTGCACTGCTGCTGGAAACACCTCTTGGAAAAAATGTTCTTCCTTAGTGATTTACTGTGTTTTTTTCCGAAACACGTTCATGCCTGACAGCTGGTTATTGGGTGGATTTTCCTTAACCAAGAAGGAAAGCAGAATGGGGCCAGGATGCGAAAGAGAACCAGGATTTTTTTACACAAGATGAGGGGTGTAATCCCTTCTGGGGAGGGAAAGGGCCAAAAGTGACCAAGGAGATGGCGAGAGAGAGTTTTCTGTCACAGGATGAGTTCAGGGGTGGGAGGTGGCCATCACTGAACATGAATCCCTGCTCGGCCTAGCCACAGGCCTCGGCTGACACAGGCCTGTCACCCCACCTGAAGGCTGGAGACCGTAACCTACTCCTGGCTCCCACGAGGGCTTTGTGACCATGACTTAATTAACGCTCATCAAGAAAGAATCTTTCACTCCATCATATCATCACTTTTTATTTTTACACCCCTTTGATTAAAAAACTGAGTAATGGCTTGTGCTGTTGACTTTGGCCACCCCCTTGCAGATCCCCTTTGATAAGGCCCGGTCAGGAGGCTCGCGTGGTGATTCAGAGCGCTCCATGTACCCGGGGGCGGCTGCTAATTAAGGCAGCCATGGTTGGGTGCCTCATCTGGATGGCATGGCTGCCTGGAAAGGAAGAGGACCAAAATCCTGAATGAAAGTCACCCGACAGAAATCAAAGCAGGCCCACGTGAGACCGGGAGTGACAGTGCTTGCCACAGTATCACTGTGTCTGGTGGAAAAATAGCTGTTATTTACTTTCTCGCTAGCCAGATCAGATTAGTCATATTTGAAAACTACTTTAATCAGACTAATAGTAAACATACTTGTTCAGCTAGAAAAAAATCCTTTTCATTTTTTGATGAAATCCACTTGATTTGCTTGATGCAAGCACAAGTGATTGGCACAGCTCAGAAACGTCTGCGCAGCACCATGTCCTGGTGCGTGAGTGTTTTACTCGACTTTTCTATAGAAACCTCTCCCTCCTGCGAGGTTACAGTTACTTACACTGGCTTCTGCCATGTTTCAAGGCTGAGTCACCACCTCATATATAACATATGAAGTCCTGCAAGTTTACTCTATTGTTATTATTAGATCTCTGTAATTAATGACCTTATTTTGGAAGAGAGGGAGTGGAAGCAGTGTTCTTGAAGCATGTTTATAAAATTGAAATTTACCAGGGCTTTAGGAAGAGCAGAACTAGGAAACAGTGATGAAAAGCACCCAGGCTCCATTTATGACATCAGCCCAAGTGTTTTGCTTCTGTTGCAGGATTCACTTAGAATTGAAATTCAGGTGCTTATCCTGACACGCTTTTACTGGTTTGATATTGGGGCTGAGAGGCCTCTGTCCCGGATTCTTCCTTCTGGGTCTGCTCCCAACCCTTTTATATCTTAAAGAGTCTGTTATTAAATCACCCGGGATCTCTATGCTGCCATACTCCCCCTTGGGATAGGATCTTGCTCGGATGGTCACTCTGGAGCCCACTTGAACATGGACCCATCTGACTGGCTTGCAAAGTGCAAGGTCCTCCTTCCCCTGCCTCATGTGGGTATTGTGGAGGACTGGTCAGCATGCTGACAATGGTCTGAGGGTGCAAAACATGCTGTGTGTGCTTAGGTCCACTACTGTGAGCCCAGTCTGAACTTCAGTTCTTCAGTAGTGAAGAAAAGAAGCCAACTGAGAGGTTGGTGAGGTGTTGTCCTTGTGGGTGCCATGGGCAACACTGACTCAGCTGCTGAGGACCAGTGCTACAACTGCTTTCAGCTGTAGCAACTCTTGCCAGCCAGAGCTGAAAGGATGACCCATGAGTTACAGAGATCACTTGCAAAACTGGAGGCCACCATGGTGAAGTGACAGAGCAATATGGTGTTGCATGGGAATGACACTTACAATACTGACAGCCTGTCCTAAAGCTCCATGAATACCATGTGTATGTTGGTTCTGGTGCTGCTTTGAGAAAGAGAAGGGGGCTGCAATTAGAGCTTGCCCAGCCAGTTCCCAATATCTACAGTTTGCTGAACAGAGAAGCAAGGACTCAGCTTAACCAAAACCACCAGCAGACACTGGAGTGAAACTACAGCTGTGTGGCTTGGGAGACTACTGTATGCAGAGACGAGCCACGTAACCCAAAACTACAGCACGAATGTCTCACTAGGAGATGTCTTTCCAATACAATGCACCTGCTGTGGGGCAAAGTGCTTCCAGGATCTGGAGCCAGGGCCACTGCTTGCTGGTAAGGATTTTATAGCCAGCTGAGCAGCAGTCATGTGGCTGCCTAATGAGAATGGTATTTCTTATAAAGGAACTTGTTAGAGGTCAGGAGAACTATAGCAATTGGACTGGACTAAGAGAAAGGACTGGTCAGCTGTTGGCTGCATGCTGAATTGCTTTCAGCAGATAGCAGGGCGAAAAATTATTATCGGTCCAACCCATGAATCAATCTCTCAAGGAGGTGTCTGAGTAGATCGTAGGTGTGGTGATAATCCTCAGTGGGCTGGGGAAACAAGCCCATAGTTTGTAATCTCTTCTGCTGACATCTGTTTTGTGAGTCCCTTCACTGTGGTTTCACAATCCATCAGCTGTGGAATTATCAGCGTGGGAAAACAGAAGTCATAAGAAATGTCTGGGACATTAATATTAACCATAAATGAACTTTGTTTTATTTTTTTGTAACTTGTTATGAAAGAGAAGGGCACTAGGATTTCCTATTAGAAATAGCCTAATGCAAGCGTGGGTAATGTACCTAGCAAGCAAACATAGGCATTTTGCGTAAGACCTATATTTTTGGTCAAATACTGCTTGCTGTACTCTCATAAGTGGGCACTACAGAGCCAGCTTCCTAGTCTCCCTAGATTACATCAGCTTGTTTTCCTTATACCAAGAGTGGTAGAAGTCCCTTAGGAAGACCCTCAATCGCATGAGTCAACTGAGCAGGATCTGACTTAAAAATTTTATGCAAGCACTGATTATACTGTTTAGGTGATGGGCCTTGCCTAAAGAGGATCCTCTTGCTTGAGAAAATCCAAGTTTTCCCTTCTAGGTTACCCTTTGGCTTTATTATCTGAATGTCTTGCGCTGATTTATTCAGTAAGGGCATAGGCAGTTCCCCAGGTGCTTCAAGTTTGGTCACAAGCCACTGAGACAGGCTCACCTAGGGAGAGCCAAACTGATCTTTATTTGTTTTCTTAACATATTAAACCTCAATCTCCTTCCCTGATCCCTTGGTGGCTTTAATTCATTCACCTCGTGAAGGACCAGGTGACCACTGAACCACAGCGAGGGAAGGAATGTGCTGTTCCTCTTTGAGCGATGTCATTTTCAGGGGCTCAGCAATGCCAGCACATCTTGTGAAGCTAAAAGCAGCAGTGAATTCTCAAGGAAAGACCTTGGGGTGAGTAACCAGCGAGTTGGTGTCCTTCCACCTCAACTGACCTGACCTCACCTGCAGGGATCGGCAGGAGCTTGGCCTCCTGCTCCTGGGGGCTGCATGGCCCCAGCAGCCCATGCCGCCGGCACCACGGTAGGTGGATGGGCAAAAATGAAAGGGGACAACGAATGTGTTGTCAGACCCAGCTGTTGGCTGTGAGGACAGACGGTAGTGAGGAGTGGTTCGCTGGGAGCAGGGGGGGAGAGGATTTATGAAGGCAGGAGATGCTCTTGACTAAACTGCCATCCTTTTCAGAAGGGAAATCTTTTAAATGAAAGCTGTACAAGCCAGTGTGGGGCCCTTTTGCCTTTGGTGCAATAGGCTGGTGAGGGAAGCACTCTCTGTAGTTAAACTGGTTTGTCGTATCAGCATAAGGAAGATGGTGAGCCTAATTATTGTACACAGCCTCAGGGAAGCAGAGGAGGAGGGAAAACAAGCTCGTCCTATGACCCAGAGCACTTTGCTCATTGACTAATGAGATCAAAATTTGGAATTCATTAATATGAATTCCACTTTCCCCGTTGACTGATTTTGGCTGCGCTGGGGCGACCGCTGGTTGCTTGGCCATAGCTGGGGACACAGCACTTGCGAAATAGGGCAGGAGCCCCGGGTGCAGGGTGCCAAGGCCCAGCAATGCTGAGCAACACGGGGAGGTGCTGTGCTGCTCTGCTCTGCTCTGCTCTACCTGCTCGCCCCGCGCCGGGTGGTAAAGCAAGCTGCGGCTTGTGCTGTAGTAATCATAAGTAGAACAAGGTCAACTGCCTATTTCAGTCAATGTGACAGAAATAGAGTTGATCTCAATAAGATCCCAGCTCTTTCTTCCTGTTAGGTTCTCGCTTCCAATTTTAGGATTGCTGTAATCAAGCTGTGGAAGAGGCAGTTCGTCCCGTGGAAGGGACACTGCTTGAAGCACAGGCAGGAGGAGAGGAGTTGCTTGAAAACCTGCTTAAACAAACAAGTCTGCCGCCGTGGGCTGGGTCTGTGTGGTTCAGGTGTTGTTCCCGTCAAGTCAGCAGCGTGGTTCTGCAGAAGGCACTCGGATGGGAAGAATATCGGTTCTCCTTCCCATCTGGTGGTGGCCGCACTGGGGGAGAAAGGTGGCTGGGCTGGGCCACTTGGGCTGCCCCTCGTCTGGCTGAGCAAATATTTCCAGGTCTGTATATCCATTAAATTGCTAAAGCTCCCACTTTGCACAGAGCTTACCCTGCCTGCTGCCAAGGAACATTGATGCTCTTTTCGTTGGAGGCAAGATGCTGACAGCTCTGATGCAGATGGAAGTGGGGTGGGGTGGCAACTGGCAGAGAGCGCTGATCTGAATGAGCAGCAACTTACAACACAGAGCTCCCACTGTAAACAAACTAGGATGTTCTCTTAGCACAAACATTTGGAGTGCTTTTGTGATAGTTCAGTTAGTTTCCTGTGACACACCTGTGAGCGCAGGAGCACAGCGTAGCTGTTGGATGTGCTTCACCTTGCAGCCAGCCCGCAGACCTGTGTGTGTCCGTGGTGCCTTCAGCCCTGCTGGGCTGGCGGAGGGCTGGGATCCTGCAGTCTTCGTCCCTGCTCAACCCCTGTGAAGCAGGCGTGAGCCACATCATCCACACCCCCAAGAAAGGCTGGTGCTGGCTTTTGGGCAAGGGAGCAAAGTCGGTGTCTTCCCCACAGCGACGGTGCTTCGCCGGTGAAGCTCTCCTGCTCTTTGCCCTGGGCAGGGGCAGCACTTGCCTACCCTGGAGGAAGCCCCCATCAACTTCTCCTCTGCTCTCTGCGCACGAGCACTGGCACAAACTAGAGAGCTGACCTGGCAAGAGAAGAGGTACCAAAAGCAGGATCTGGGCCTCTTCTGATGGTTTTTGGATGAAGGCCATCAGCTCCTTGTGCCACGTGTCTGTAGCAGCACAGTGCAGGCCGCAAGGCACAAGATGTGGCACAAAAAGTTGCTTGGGAACCAGGACTGCCAGCAGTGGTGATTTGGCATGATTTGCACCCCGGTAGGTAGTTTGCTACTGGCAGTGAGTGGGGCTGGCAGGAACTGGGCTGTGTTATAAAGACGTACATCTTCAGTCTCACGAGTCTTCAGCTGGCCATGTAGCGTTGCATGTTTTCATACCCCTGACCTTCAGAGCCTGGCCAATGTTTGCTGCTGACCAGGATCAAAACCACAGTCCGGGTGGAAGGTCTGGTGTGGAATAACATTCTGGAAGATGAGAACCTTCAGGAGCTGCTCTCCTAGAAGAGGGCTTGTTTCAACAGCAGCAGTTGAAACAAGCATTTCTGAAGATCTGTTCTGGTACCACTCTGAGTGCAGACAAGCCATAAAGGTCATATTCCTGTCCTGCTTCCCCTTCTGCTTATGGGGGTGGAGGGAGAAATATGCAGTGCACCTTTGCAGGGGAAAGGAGAGTGTTCCCTTGTGGGTTAGGAGGGAGGGGCTGCATCAGCCTGTGGGAAAAAAAATCAGAAGGGAGAGCACACAAAGCATCACTTCTGGCAGGCAGCCACCCTCTGCAGCTTGAGGAAGAAAGGGCTTGGCCTCACCCAGCTACCCAAAAGGGTACCGGGCTCAAGTTTGCCCAGGACTGCACCTACATCTCTCACCTGGGGGCCTTGAAGGACTCTCAAAAACCCGGTCCTGTGGTGCTGTCTCCAGCGTGCCCTCACCCTTCCCGTGCATGTCCATCTGCAGGTCCCAGGCTGCCAGGACAGGACAATCAGATATTTGCCTCTGGGAAGGAGACCTTGCGCGAGTGCACGGAAAGGCAAGGTTTGCTCTCGGTGAATCAATAGGCTTGTCTGGGTGCAGGGCAGAGTGGAATTCAGCCCAGATGGCTGTCAATAACTGTGCTGCTTTCTCAGTTCACAGCTATTGTCAGGGCAGCAACTATCCATGCACTTAACTTTCTGATCGAGCTGATCCGAATAATTCACCTTCCCTGATCTCTTCTTTAAGCCAGGAGGACTAGCCTTTATGACCCCAAACTGCTAGGCAGAGCTGTAGAAGTGGCTCCAGCTGGACCTTCTCCAGCCCTCTTGCTTTCTAGCTCAGTTCCCCACCACTGGCATCTTCCCCTTTGGCTAGATGAAGGAGAGGCATAGTTCGGGGTCTCACCCAGTTTCTAAGAAAAGGAACTAAGATCATGTCTGATCTGAACATGATTTATTAATCTTCAGAAAGCGGTTCCCTTTTTCTTTTCTGACACTCTTTACTCTTTATCTCCCTGATCCTCATGTACCCATGTGCCACCTGTCCCTTCCTGCTGATGAGATCCTGGCATTGTCCCCCAGAGCACACCTGGTGACCAGACTCCTTGTGCCCAGAGTCTGTTCTGCTCCCTGTGGTACGTGTTACGCTGAGGAGGCTAGTAACTGTGTGCTCACCCAAATAGCCATTGCTTAAACGGGGAAATTATAATAATAAAGCAACTGCCAAAAAATCAGTGACCCTCCTGTTGAGGTTCCTGATCAGGCTGCAGCCAGACATGGTCAAAGAAGCTTAAATACAAATGAGTAAGCTGGACCCAGGTAGGTTTGAAAAAACTAGCTTGCTTTTCTGAAGCAAACTCCTTTTTAATCATTCCTCTGTAGATTTGAAGGTGGCATATCCTGCCAGGTAAGTGGAAATATATTTGTTTTGAAGCCCTGGGTAAATGTCCTGTAGAGGAATTAAAATGTCAATCTATAGCTGCATTTGTTTAATGAAACTGTATAAATAAGGCTGTGAGCGCAGGTCATCTTCTGCTCGAGTGTTGAATGTTAAAGGTGTCAGACCACCTCCCGTGTTTTCCAGTGCACAGCTGTCCCCATGGGGACACGTAGGTCCCCGTGATGGCGCAGGCTTTCACTGCCTGACGGCTGGTGGGGGTCTGTATAGCTGTAGGGCCAAGCTCCCACGCAGAGGCTCGTGTCCCACTCAGGGCTGTGCCCACAGCGTGGTTAGGAGGTAAGACGGGACCAATACTGCCGCTACTGCTGCATAGTCCTGCTTGGGCGCTGTGCTTACTCACAGGCTGCAGTTATCATTGCATCCAAAAAGCATCCGAATGGAGCTACGGTGCCATAGTTGTTGTGTTTTAATCTCTCACTGAGGTCATTTTATAGCAGCTTCCCCACTGCAGATGTCACCAAAGGAAGCAGGTGTCAAGGGATACTTGTCTGGGGCTAATGCTGGATCTAATGTTCATTGTAAACTCATTCTGTGCATGGTTTTAAACCCACCCACTTCCTTAGAAGATGAAATGTTTGTCTAAAAGGGAGTTAAGGTTCCTCTTGTACCAGGGAGAGGATCATTTAACAGGGAAGTTTGTGGTTTACTGAGGAAGGTGCCTTGAAAATAAGCTTCTCCCCCCCCCCCCCCCAAAAAAAAAAAAAAAGGGGTAACCTTTTATTGCAAAAAGCTGACAGGAACTAAACCAGGAGGTTTTCCAGTTTCGCTTGTGTAGTGAACTGACATTTGTACTGAGGACAAAGGCAGGGAGGGTGTGAAGCAGTGCATTAAAGCCCACCGAGAATCACACAGCATTTACAGAAAGACATGGGCGAATTTAGTGGTGTACACACAGACGCTCAGCCTGGTCCAGGTAGATCTCCTTTTATCTAGTCCATACGATACCTGCTGAACTACAAGATACTGGCTTTGAAATTTAAGTACTGTGCTGCTTAGCACCTTTGCTTTCCCTATGTTTTCCTATCTTCTGCTCCATGGTTTAAGTCATTGTGTAACTTTGGGAAAGTCATCCAGCCTCTTGGTTCTTTCTTCCAGAATTAGTGTTACTTCACTGTGAATGACACTTTGGGCTCCTTGCAAGAGCTTTGCTACATGAATGTGGGACGTTACCACCTCTGTGTACGTCCCTCAGTGACCATACATGTATTTGGACATGCGTGTGAACATCAGACCTCCAAAGCCCATCAGTGTACTATGTCCTCTGCTGCAAATGGAGAGACATGTGGATACAGGGTTGAATCCTTGGGCTGAGGAGAATCCTGGGTGGATTCTCCTTCCCTCTGTCATTTGGAGAAATGAGAAAAAATGTCCCTGGTTGTAGAGCAGAAGACAAGAATGGTTCACGTGGAAGAAAGCCCTCCATAACAAGGGACTCTTTAACTCGAGAGCACTTGAAGGATTTTGGTGTTGTTAGTGGGAATTTTGGTGGATTCTTTTTCACATCTGTTAAATATTCAGTGTGTGTTTTTAGCAATCTTTGCCCATTTTGTTAGGTTGAACGAGTTTGATTGGGTTTTATGCAATTAGTATACCGTGACAATTTTGGGACATTTGCTTCAATTCAGCAATGATTTCTCTTTGTCTGCTTGCAGTTTTCTACAAACGTGTGAGCAAGCCTACTGCGACGGCAAATGCATTTGAAGAAAATGAATGTCCAAATCCCATGGGCTGCTGCTTCTGGAAGTGGAAATTTAACTAAGACCTGCCAGCTCTGGTAGTAAGAGCTCTTGTGTTCTTTTCGGGAAATAGGCGTTTAGATGTTACGGGAGAGATAAGTTGTGTCTCTTATGGGTGTTGAGTTACAGAAGGCGAAAGCATTTAGAAAGCTGTTCATTGAAAATGCTCAGAGAAAGAAAATCACAGCGGGATGTGGTTTCTGTGAGCAGGAAAAAGGCCAACCGTATGTCATAGGCTAATAAAATATATTAAAGATGAAGTCAGTAAAAGTTCTGTAGGAAGCCATCTGAAACAGGATGAATAGCGACTATATCACTTACAGTCAACGTTCTTACAAAAACACAACGTTAAGGCAAGTATGAGACAAAGTTGCACGTGGCCTCCCTTTGTACGGTGAGAAAACTTGGCCTGAGTTGGAGCAGTGCCTGCCTATGGTGAGCTCTGCGTGGCTGTTGTGCGCGGTGAGCCCCTCCATGAACAAGCCGTGAGGCGTTTGCTCAGGGCACGTCGTGGGTACTGAGGAGTCTGGTGAAGGGAGATGGCTAAACCAATGACTCCAAGCATTTACCAGCAAACATTTGCTCCAGGACACTTGTAACTCTGGGAGGATGCCCAAACGCAGAAGCAGTGGGTGACCTTATCGCACTCTACAGGTACCTTAAAGGAGGCTGTAGAGAGGTGGGGGTTGGTCTGTTCTCCCACGTGCCCGGTGACAGGACGAGGGGAATGGGCTAAAGTTGCGCCAAGGGAGGTTTAGGTTGGATATTAGGAAAAACTTCTTTACTGAAAGGGTTGTTAGGCATTGGAATGGGCTGCCCAGGGAAGTGGTCGAGTCACCATCCCTGGAGGTTTTTAAGAGACGTTTAGATGTACAGCTTAGTGATATGGCTTAGTGGAGGACTTGTTAGTGTTAGGTCAGAGGTTGGACTGGGTGATCTTGGAGGTCTCTTCCAACCTAGACGATTCTGTGATTCCCACTTGCCCTGGCCGGAAGGACCACTGCACACCACGTGTGGCGCATCAAGCGGCCTGCGGAGAGCGGCAGAAAGGGCATCATTTTGGGGGGGAAGCGTGAGCCAAGCCTCTGCTCTGTGCGGCTGGTGCCAGCCTCGGACGAAGAGAGTACACGGGGGCGTGAGGAGGCGGGGGTGCCTCAGGAGGCGGGGGTGCCTCAGGAGGCGGGGGTGCCTCAGGAGGCGGGGGTGCCTCATGCTGGCACCTCAGGGGCACCGCAGCGGCTCCGAGGGGAGCGGCGCAGCCCCCCCCCACCCCGCTGCCCGCCTGAGGGCACGGAGCCGCCCGTCAGTCAGCCCCACGGCGGGCCGCGGCTGGGGGGGAGCGGGGGGGGGGGGCGGCGTCCTCCCGATTGGCTGGCGGTGACATCACCGGCGCGGCCCCGCCCCCGGCCCCGCCGTTGGCCGCGGGTCCCGCCCGTGGCGGCTGGCCCCGCCCCCGCGGCGCCGTACTTGTACGCGGTAGCAAAAGAGAAAGTAAGGAGGAGGATGCGGGCGGCGCGCGGCCGGCGGCGCGGGGCAGCGAGCGCCAGACCCAGCGGCGGCGGCGGCGCGGGACGCACCGGGGCGCGCCGCCACGCGCCGGTACGGGTACGGGCACGGGGGCGAGCGCGGGCGCGGGGCTGCGCGGGGCAGCGCTGCCCAGCCGCGGGGTAAAAGTTCGGCTCTCCGCTTTTTTTTTCCCTTTTTTTTTAAATTTTTTTTCTAGCTTTTTTTCTAGCTTTTTTTTTTTTTTTAGGGAGCTCGGTTCCGTACCTTGTCTTTTACTCTTTCTTTTAAACTACATCGGGAGAACGCGCTCGCTGCTTTCCTTTTATCATCATCATCATTATCACTATTATTATCATTATTAACATTATTTTTATTTTTAAGGAAAAAGCCGCCGGTGCCGGCCCCGCTCCGCAGCTGCCCGCGCTCCGTCCCGCAGCTCGGTGCCGGGCCCCCCGGCGTGCCGCTGGAGGGGAGCGGGGGGTCCTGGCGGAGCTGTGCTGGGGGCGGGTGGGTTCCCCAGCCCTTCCTCGGGCTGTGCCGGTCTCGTTGCTCTTCTCCGTTTTCTCGTGGAATCGGGGAGGTTTCGGGACTCGCACGCTGCGCTGCGCGGCAGGGGCTGTGAGCCCGGGGCGGCGGGGGCCCCTCTGGAAGCCTGGGCCTGGGGCTGCCGTAACCCCCCGGGCAGGTGGGAGCACCGGGCACACACCCGCGTTCTGTAAAGGTCCCCAGAACCCCCTTTCTTTTTTTCCCTCTTTTTTTTTTTTTTTTTTTCCTGTTTGCTTAACTTTACATTCGAGTTTGTCCCTGATAATTTACTGAGAAGTTAATTTTATTTCAGCTTGCTGGAAAAGTCGCGTATCACCACTGAGACATTCGGCTCCTGTACGCTGCTCCCAGCAGCAGAGTCAGTCCAGGAGTTGTTTCCCTTGCAGTAAGCAAAGGAAACGAGAGCGTGCCTCTTTATCAGTCGCATGCCTGGGGTTTCAGAATAGCTCAGCACCATCTGCATGGAGACAAATGCCTCCCCCCGGGTGTAGCAGCACAGTCCAGGCGAGCTGCATGCACTCGGCATTCCGCTCGCACACATGCAAGGAGCTGGAGTACTTGCTGCGGGATTGGGAAGGTTCTTCAACAGCTACTGCAGGCTGGTAGCTGTTGGAAGGGATTGTTAACCTGTGGGTAATAGGTGTTGATGAAGCGATTTGTAGTATCAGGAGGCTTACGAGATTTCATGATCTGTTTTCATCACCTTTTTCTTCTCCCCGTTCCCCCTCCTTTTTTTCTTTTGCAGGGTGATCTTGAGTTCTTTCTAATTCGCTAGTCCTCAGCCTCCTCATGCCTCCGTCTCCTTTAGACGACAGGGTAGTGGTGGCACTTTCGAGGCCAGTGAGACCTCAGGATCTCAACCTTTGTTTAGACTCTAGCTATCTTGAACCTGCCTCCTCTGCCAGCGAGAGCCACTCCAGTCTGCTCGGGGCAGCTGTCGTGTCCCTAAAGACTGCTAATCTCACGTATATGCCCTCATCTAACGGCTCTGCACGCTCCCTGAGTTGTGGATGCAGCAGTGCCAGTTGCTGCACTGTGGCAACGTACGACAAGGACACTCAGGCCCAAACTCAAGCGAGCACCAGCAGCGCCGGAGCCCCCACAGCCTGCCCTGCCAACCAAATGGTCAACAGCAATGAGAACGCCGGCAGCTTGAGCCCCCTGGGTGGAGTGGGGAGCCCGGTCTCGGGTACCACCAAGCAGCTGGCTAGCATCAAAATCATTTACCCCAACGATCTGGCGAAGAAGATGACCAAATGCAGCAAGAGCCACCAACAGAACCAAGGGCCTGTCATCATTGACTGCAGGCCGTTCATGGAGTATAACAAAAGCCACATTCAAGGGGCTGTCCACATTAACTGTGCTGACAAGATCAGCCGGAGAAGGCTCCAGCAGGGCAAGATCACCGTCTTGGACTTGATCTCCTGCCGGGAAGGCAAGGACTCTTTCAAGAGGATCTTTTCCAAAGAAATCATAGTTTATGATGAGAATACCAATGAGCCAAGCAGAGTAATGCCTTCCCAGCCACTCCATATAGTGCTGGAGTCACTCAAGCGAGAAGGCAAGGAACCCCTAGTCCTAAAAGGTAACCTCCCTCTTTGCCCCCACATGCTGTGCATGTACTTGGCTGTAATCTTTGCTGGTGGTTGAACATTCACTGTGGCTATTTATCTCTAGGAAGAGCTGTGTGCCTCGAGTGGCACACGAGTGGCAAAGCAAATGTCTTCCATGGCCAGATCATGGAGCTGGTAGCTCAGCAGTGGGGAGATGCTCCCCTTTCTGTGTCTGTTGTCCTTGAGTAGTGGAGGGAGTGGGAACTGGGAGAAGAAGGAAACGCGTTTCCTGGTGTCTGTCTGTGTAGACAAAGAATTTCCCCAACTGTTTTTTCTAAATATTTATAGCCCGAGGGGCAGAAGTCCAGGAGGGCATGTTTCTCTCTTAGTCACCAGACTGACCTTTACTTAGCAGACTTATTTTAGTCTATATAAAATTGAACTCCTAGGTGCTAGGGATGGGCAATGGGAGAGCAAAAGAAGGGAGGAAGAAAGACAAAGGAGGCTGCTTAGTCTGGGGCGTTGCATCATGGACCAGTTGACAAAACTTGAGGAGCAGCCAAACCTTGTTTTGGTGGTAAAGGGTCAGAGTAACAGACAGAGGGAGATACTCCTCCAAAAAGTGGTCTGAAAGGGTAGCGTTCATGCGTTTGTGTGGATGCACACTTTTATATGTATTTTTTCCTACTTGAAAGGCTCACGTTTTAATGAGTTCTTTGGCCTATCCATTAATGTTCTAGGGAGGGGAATGTGCCCCACCAATTAAGGCAGCATCCAAGGACACTTTTCCTTTCTTCCCTTTATTCTGTAGCTCCTATTTATAACGATGCTGTCCTCCAGATTAAAGCTCTTTGCCCCCTGGGTATTTATGCCATTTGAAGGCATGGTTGATAGAGACTGGCTATGGTACTGAGAAACTGCGGGAGTTGTTGCTTACCTCATACTGTATATATTTAATTCACTTGAAAGTAGTAACTTTTACAGGAAAAGATACCCTGCATGGTGTGGCAGAAGTAAGGATTGGGCTAATGGTTTAGCTCATTTTCTCTGTTTAGTTTCATACACTTCTAGGAGCTAGGAGTCCAATGAGGTACTCATCTTTGACTAGATCTTGTGGAAACTTAAAATTGCACTGAACTTTCTTCTAACTCACAGCAAGTGTTGGGTTATGCTGGGTTGACTCTAACACTTGCTGAAGGTTCACAGTGTGCTTTTGAGTGTCTCGGGTCAGATGGTGCCCTTCATCTGTGCGACAGAGAGAGGAGGTGCTCTGTAGAGGTTTCATCCCTGAGGTCTCCTCTCTCTGATGGTATTTGTTCTGTTGTAACCAGGCGTATGGCTTATGTGGTGTAGTCTGGAAGTCTTCCTGCCGTTAGAAGACTGGCATCTTCAGCATCTCACTTCTCTATGTTTCTCTGAAAACACTGAAGCTCCTGCCACCACAAACCGGCAGTTTTTCTGTCCCTGAAATAGGAGGCACCTACTGAAATGTGGCCATGGAGCTGTTAGGCCCTGTGGGCAGGTTGTGGGCAGCCCCTGCTCCCACCTTCCGAGGCTGACCACTGCTTTCTGGGTGCTACGATGGGTTTAACTGGTTGCTCGTGGGATTACTTGGGCCATTTTTGGTCTTCAGCTACTGAGAAATGTGAGCACCTATTTCAAAGACCTGCTTAGGAGAAATCCCCTCCCTGAGCTGTTTCTGCCAACAAACCTGGAACTGTGCTAGGAGACAAAGGAAGCCAAATCCCTTGCTTTTTGGGTGTAGTAATTGGCTGGGCTAGAGCAGACCTCACCTGGGGAAGTGCAGAAGGGAGAAGATGTAAAAATAAGAGTGCTCCTGCTATCACCTTACCTCCCTCCCCATCTTTGAAGTGGGGCTCAAAGTGGGCTCCAGTGGAGCCAGCTCGTGGTAAAGCTCATGATAAAGCAGCGTTTAGAAGGGATCAGAAACTGAAAGAGAGCCTAAGGAGTGGTGCTAGAAGCATTCGTTATTCAGTTTTCACTTTTCCCTCATGCTTTGGTAGCCCAAGAGCTGACGCCCCGTGGGCCTGCACGCCTGTGGGTGCAGACACCACAAGGAAGCTGGGGGTAGCTCTCTGCCTGTCTTTCTTTTTCTTTTTCTTTTTTTTTTTTTTTCCCTTCAAGTGGTTTCTCTTGCTTGCTGCAGTCCAGTCCTAATTTATTGCGGCCCATCTGATCCCGTGTTGTGTTTGCAAACACTGGTTGCTAGCCTCGCCGGCCAAGTTCGCGTCCCCCTGATCCGGTGCCACGTTCTCCATCTTTGGTGCGGCCTGGCGGCCCGCGGCTGCTCCGCTCGTGGCGCGGTGTCACGTTGTGGGGGGAACCCGATCAGCAGCCCGGGGTTGGGTTACAGCCCGGGCTTACCGCTCCCCGGGTAGCGGCATGGCCCCGGGTGTATTTAGGGTTAGGTGCCCCAGTCTTTTTAAGTCGCAGATAAACTCCTGCGCTGTTTCCAACGGCCAGACTGATCTATAGATAAATGTATGTATGGGGTGCCTTATTAGGCTCCGGTTAAAAAGAGGTGGTCTGATTTATTTTTAATGTAGCAGACCAATATAAACTGACTGACAGGAGAGCACTGGGGCTTTACGGGGTTTTTAAGAACTCTGTGCCTCCTTTTGTGTCTCTTTGCTACTTCCTTTAATAGGGAGTGTTTCTTGTCATAAATGAAGATTGGTATCATTTTCAGTTCAGCTCTTCAGAAGCAAAGACTTGCTCACTTCTTTGTACAGAAGCTGTATAAGTCACTTAAATACTAGTGTAACTCTTTTTTTTTCCTTTTTTACCCCCAGAAAGATACCGTGTCCTTAACATTGTTGTTACATGGGCATTAGCAGCTGAAGCCATCAGGGCTGAAGCTACTATTCAGGTTTTATATAAAATATGAAGCATTCCTGTTTTTCCCCTGTGTGCTCACAGTCATTCATGCTAGACCGTGGTTTTGCATTTCTATTGAAACCTAAAGGCCTTTCTTTTTGTGTATGCATCTTTTTTGCCTAGTATTGGGAAGGAGAGGAGGTAAAAACAGTGATGCGAGCCCGGCCCCCATTCTGCTTGATGCTGCTGGCAAAACTGTTGCTGAATTTGGGGAGAAAGACCTCAGCAGCCCAGGTTATCCTGGATGGGCTTGTGCCCTCCTTCCTTCGCACAAACTCTGCAGCACCGTGTGGTGAGACCATTACAGGAGAACACCAATGTATTTCTGCCTTACTGGAATAATTTGCCTTCCTTGGGTGTGTTAGCTCATAGTGAAAATGGCCTGCAGTTTTGGGCTTTTTGTGTGCTTTATTTTGCTCCTGGGACATAAAAATAGGAAGTAGGAAATGCATTTGCATTCAAATGGGAAGTATGATTTTACACAGAATGAAATGTTTAGGTTTGGAGTTGAGCATCTCTTTTCAAGTTAAATTAAATCTACAAATGAACTGAAAATGAAAAATTGAAGCATCTGTGCCAAAACATTTCAACAGCTTTCAACAAGAGAAGTTGCTTTTGTCTCCCTAGTCAGTGTCTAGTGCTATTGGTTTCATCTTACCCTTCCTCCTCTGCCTTTTCGAGCCCCAGCTGCAGGAGTCCTGTGAACCCGTTGAAGTCTTGTGCTCTGTTTTTTAAAAGCTCCTGTGTTTGACTGCGGGGAAGAACAGAATCCAGAAACAAAGGTGTAAGATGTAAATTTGCTAATAATCCATTTTTTCCCCTTTGTGCTTTTAAAGTGATAGCTGGAGCATTGCAAGGGGGGTGGCGATGATAACAACTAGTTGCTTCTCTGTTCTTGTTCCTGGTTTGAGGAGCTTACTTGTGCTCTGTTTTTTCAGTCTTGTCATTGCTCGTCTAACAGGGAAATAAATTGACTGGGTCTCAATAGCAAGGAGTGTAAAACCTGCCAGTAAAATCACTTCAGGCTTGCTGCCACAGTCTAAGAATAGCTTCAGATCTCTTACCAATGCTGAAGTCACCTATCAGTGAAGTTGAAACAACTACAGAGGGGCCAAGAAACCTATAAAAGGAATAAACATGTACCTGTTTTATACTCTCCCATGGTAGTGCAAAATACTACGATCAATTGCCTTTGGAATACCTGCTGTCATAATCTGTTGCAAATACATGATTTATTGTTATTAATTATGTAATTCAACAGTGCCAGTGTTACTTTAAGCCTTAATTGAATTACTCTGCACAAGTATATTTGAGAGTAGAACTTGACACAACGGTCAAAAAATCCAGCTGTCCAATTAAATATGTGCCTGGCACTTATTTCCACTGGAGATCTCCACTGAATAATTATTAGGTCATGGCTGAAATCGGGAAATGTGTATTTTTAAGTGTTAAGTAATACATGTGAAACATCCACTGTGTTTAAAATGTGTTCCCTCTGTGCTGTGAAGGAAATTTGGCCTCATCAGTCACTGGGGGGGATGGTACGGCGATGACACTTCTCCTGGCTCCGTGAGGGATTTTACCTTCAGTTTTCAGAGGCTGATTGCTGGACCTGAAATACATTCCTCCCCCCTCCCCTGCCCCTCCGCCCCGAGGTAATAATGTTATCAGCCATAACACTTAAACGAGTGTAAATGAGTGGGGTGTATGCATGTACACCTTTTGCTTATAGATAAAATGGGGTAATAGTGTTTTGGTTGTGTTTTTTTTTTTTTTTTTTTTGAGAACAAAATCTTTTCTTTACTTGAAGTGGATGCTTCTGCAGAAGATTGCACCCCTACATTTTCCAGTTCAACCGTAATGGAAAGTGTAGCATTTCTTCCCAGGTGATGGCATCTTAAAGTTTGAAGTGCTGGATTGCTTGGTACCTGCCATGTTTTGAGAGGCAAAAGGAGCAAAGTCCATGCCTTGGAAGGAGACGAGCGTGAAGACTTCTCTTTTTAGGAGTCCAGTTTCTCATACACTTGGAAACCAAACTAAGAATCAAGAAGGAAACTGTTATATTAGCCAAATACCTGTAATGCTAGTAAAGAAAAGTTTGGCTCCAGTTCTGTTTCAACTGAGGAGGCATCCTCTGTGATGTTCTTAGTTTATATAAGTTGGGTTATAATTAGCTGAAAGCCTTAAGTGCTGTCCTTCCCCTGTTATGGGTGAGATGCTCTACCAGTAAGATCTTTGTGCCTTTATAGAAGTGCTTACTGATGTTTTATGGCCTTTCATTCTTAAAGTGACCATAGCCTTTCTGGGAGGCACAGGGTGGAATAATAACTGTATTTGAGGTTAGAGCAGTGTCTAGTTTTTAACTAATACAGGTACTTTTATTTTTTAGAATATGTATATGCTTCTATTTCTTTTAAAGCAGCAGCCACTAATGCATTTTTTTTTAAACTATGCTTAGGAGCACAAAAGTTTCTTTGCCTTTTCAATACCTTTGAAGTGGGGGATCAGCCACTCGTCTTCAGGCTATGACTCTCTTTACTCTGTGAAAAGCCATGTTACAATTTTTTATTTACAGAAGAAATTCTAAAGTGAAGAAATACCATGAATGGGAGCTGCGTGAGCACTGTGATAACACTTGTATCTTCTACACATTTATCAACCAACCAACCAAGAAAGAAGTATTCAACATCAGCTTGCAGGGTGATAGAAGTCCTGCTGCTTAATGAAACAGATCATTGTTAATCTGTTTAAAAGATGACCTAATGCTTTGTTTGTCCCTTTGTGCAAAAGATAAGATTATGCGTGGTGTGTTGGCCTTTCTGGGTTGTCTCTGGTAGGCTTGGAGGAACACTGGCTGCAGAAAACACAAGGTTGACCTGAATATCACTGTGGTTGTTTGCCTGGAGCTTTGTTTCTAGGTACTCACCTGAAACCGTCTTCAATGTTTTATTTATTTTTAAAACATTTATGTACTGTAGTAAGTACAGAAAGTTACACTTTTTGTAAAGTAAACCTGAGGTACTTGATAAGTCAGAGCTGAAGGAAGGGCAGATATCTTATGGCTTTTGCCTCCTAGTTCCTCCCCTGAAATTTAGAGCTGGTACAGAGTCCTCTTAGTGCCCTCTTGAGCGCCGCATTTTCTTGCTTTAGCTTCATCTGGCAGGTCTTTCAGGTGGTTGCCTCTTACCTATGAGCTGTGGCCTTGATCCAGTAAATTTCTTGACAGTGTTTATAACGGCAGAGCTCTTCGTGCACCAGTGCCTCTGGGATTTGGCTGGGGTAGAAAACTAGCCAGCGGTCGTGGCTGTGCTTGTCAATGTAGCAGTACTATGTGGAGGCAGAATAGGAGGCTACTATGGAAAGCACACACGTAGGGGTACTGACCCTACTTTCTAAATGTTTCATCGGGGTTATTTCTGCAGCTGCAACGTCCCGGGGCAATCTTGGTCTCTGTACTGTGTGGCCAATTGATGCTCTTATGCCCCAGCAGCTTCAGCAATGAATCTGTGGGGATTTTTAATGTCTTGTGACTTTTTAGTACAGGAAACTCTTTGCTTCAGCCGGTATCTGTGATAAAAGCAACCTCATGCCTTGGAAGCATCTCAGCCCACTGGAGATGGTTTTTGTGCATCAGCTCTGAAAGCTGTTGGTGCCCAAGGAGCAATGTCCCTCAAGCAGGTGGTCTCAGACCTGGCTCTGGACCTGTACAGCAGCATTTTGAGGCTTGAAGGGGCGAGGAAGATGGGAGAAGTTCCTTCCCTGTGTGGTGCAGGAAAGGAGTAATCTGGCTGGAGGGGGATATCTGTGCCTAGATAGCAGAACAGTTTCAGGGCCGGGGAGCTCTGGCCGAGGCCACGCAATGGTCATTCTCTCGCTCTGTGACTAAGCGCACACAATAGGCTTGCTGTGAGGCCTTGGACAAGTCACTTCAATGTCTGAGCTTTTTTTTTCCTCTTTGCACTGTTTGTAACACTGATCTCATCTCTTACTGTGATCTGTGCTAAGTGTCACTGACCCAGGTTCAGCCATGGACCTTCCTGGCCCATGAAGTGGGAGAGGGGCTTACAGACACCCTTGTCCCTTAACAGTGCATCTTTGCTAAAGTGATCAGCTGCAGGATTTGTCTGTGGGTGGCTTTTGTTCATCTGAAAACTCAAGTTTCATTTTCCTCTCTCTCTGCTTTGTGAGCAGGTTATGTCCTTTCTCAAAAAAGCTCCTCCGTGAGTGGCTCGAGATCCTGAAGGAGCACAAGGCTGTGCTCTCCTGGTACTTGTGTGTAGTGGTGCCTCTAAGAGCACGCCACAGCTGCCGTTGTAGTCAGCGCAGGGAGACCTGAGCCAGCAGGTCTGCAAGGACCAACCTTGTAGGTGCGGGTGCCACCTAGTCCTACTCGTCCCAAAGGAATAAGCCTCCCCTTGCCGCTGCCTGGGGCGCTGCTGGGCTCATCTGGCTCGCCCACATCCGCAGCATCCTTGGCCGGGCTCCAGGCGGCTCAAGTGTGTGCACGGGGCTGTCCCAGCTGGGGGGGCCTGGGGCTGGAGCGCTCTGGGGGACTGTAAATCTGTCAGCACCTGCTGCTGAGGGGGCCTTCTGTCCGAAATAAAGGCTTCGAAGGAAGAAATTGGGTGAGGGGCAGAGGGGAATAAATAAAATAAAATTAGGGGAAGGTGTGGGTTCCAACTTTTTTTGCTACAATCTAGCTTTAAAAAAAAAATCTGTAAAGTGCCTGAGTTTAATTCCCACTCGATTCACCATAACAGAGAAGAAACACTTCAAGTTAAATGTAGTAAAAAGAACAACAGATGCCACTCCTCATCTGCACACGAATTACTGTATATATTTTTTTACAGTGGCTTTAAGGAATTTGGAAAATACAGGGTAACTTGCAAGTTTCTGTCATGTTAGTTGAATTGATTGTCACTAGTTTATGACGCTGAAGTGTGATATTAAGCCTTAAGTGAGGAAGTGACCAATAATGTTTTAAAGCAAAAGCTGTTGTTAAAGCAGGTGACCTGTGTTGTGTTAATGATGGGCTCTAATTTGTCTTGGCCATTTTCTTAGCTAAGATAATAGGAGTCCTGTCTTTTCACTTGATTGAAATTAAGTTATTCTTAATTTACACAACAGAACTCGCTGGCATATTGTAGGTATAAATAAAAACACTTAATACGATTGTTTAGCTTGAGGTTAATCTTACGCTCATAGATATTTTCCTGTTAGCCCTGTAAGGCAGTAGTACATCTGTATCTATGAATAACACAGTGCCTGTGCTTTCTGGGAAGTTTTCTTTGTCTGCGGAGACAAGAAGACCCAGTTTGGTTTTGATCTAGCTGAAGAGATTTCCTCGTTTGATTGCTGCTGAGTTTTGGATTCCGTAACTCTTCTCTCTTCTTCCTTTGATCCTGGAGTGTAGGTTCTTGTCATGCTTCCTCAGCCGTGAGGGCTGTCAGCCGCCGCCTGAGCCAGTGCTGTGACCCAGTTCGTGTCTCCTGAAGACCAGGAAGGTGCGAGTTGCTTAGTGCTCAGCAACTGGCTTGATGTCATGAGGAGGGAAAGGCGTGCGAGATGTACAGCTCAGTGGTCCTGAGCCTGCATCAACAAACAGCCCTGTAGCATGCCGGGATTCAGTTTCTGGTTGGGCTGGCCCTGCAGTCTATGTGACAGCATGGGAGCTGGCTGGCACTTTGCTCGTTCTGGTAGTTTGATGCTTTTATTTTAGGACAGTATGACACTAGAATATTTCAAGGCAGTGCCCTTTACATCCTCTGGATTTTCTTAATGTGCTTCAAAATAGTTTGTTGGAAAGTGTCAAATGAGAGCCAGATATAATTATTTCTAGGCAAAAGAACAGAAACTCTTCATTTTTAAGAGGATTTAAATCCAGCAGGAATGCATGGCATTCACAAACATTGATGTGTTACAGCAGCATTCTGTTTTTCTTTCACGTTAATGCAATGTACCGCTGGTGTTTCTGATGCAGAGGAACAGTGGTTTGGACTGGAAAAGAGCCTGTGTTCATTCTCAGGAGAAACAAATCAGCCTGCTTGGTCGTTGGAGTGAAGCTGTCCTGAAGAGGTTGCCCTTAAAAGGGTAAAGTGAACAAATGGATGGCTGACCCATGAAAATGTCAGTGTTCTCTAATATGTACTAATTAAATATAACTGTCCCCTCCTACACATGCAGGATTACAGATGTCTGAAACAGTGCCTGGTCTCTTCTCTCTCTTCAGATGTGCTGAGCCAGAGCCCTCTGAGCTGCCTCGGTCCTTGCACACCCCAGAGCACGGGCACAGCAGCTGCTGGCTGTCTTTGGGTCAAACAGTGAGGATGAGCAAATGTGCAGGTTGCTTTGGGGATGCATATGCTGATAGGCAGTCATGGGAGGCAATTTAATATAAAAATATAATATTTATTTAATATTATGTTGATATTTAAAATAAGCTTAAAAATAATAATAATACAAATTGAGCACGGGCATTTTGGGAAAGTCTGTTCTGCCTCTGTGAAAACAGACTTATAGCTCTTTGTCAATATAAAAAAATTTGTGGTATCTTTATGACATTAAAATAGTTTCTGTTCCCTCCCCCCTCATTTCCCCTTCATACATAGCTTTAGCATTTCTTGATGACCTTTTTGATAATATGATTTCCAGTGGGAGCATTTCACAGTAGAAGTATGTATTCCTTCAGGGTTTATGCTGACATTTTCAGTGATTATTTAATTGGACTTCATGTTAGCTTAAATCCCCATGGGAGAGCATACTTTTGCTATGAGAAGTTGTAACGTGTCTAATTTTGAGTTTCTGCTATAAACGCTTGCCCTCCAGGGAGGGTAAGTCCAATCCTCATCTGTCACTGCAAAATTGTCACAGTAGTGTGTTTGGGATGTGGGACTTACTTTCTTGTTCCAAGCTGTGTTCTTGTTTATATATAAGAACATATATATAAATAAATGTTCTTTATACTGAAATCAAGAAGGTCTTCTCCTCTTTCACCTTCCTGACTGCTTCCTGAGAATAACTTTGAAGGATGCTGTCGCTTGGTGTGTTTTTTCTTCCCTTCTCTCTTTCTCTTTCCTGTGAATGCTTCTGTTTCTCCCACATGGAGAGACTCTGTATATATCCCAGCATATAGGGGATTCCAGTTACAAAGCTGGAACCGCTGTCCTGAATTCAGACATGTGGTCCAGAAGTATTCACAGTGATTTCTGGAGGGGCTGGCGAGTTGTCCAGAAGCATCAATGGTGTCTTTGGAAGAGCTGTTGAGTGAGGCGGGGAAGGGAGGTTTATAACTTGCATAGGTGGCCTGTGTCCCAGACTTAGAGTTTGAGGCAAAACCAAGTTTGACAAAAACAACAAAAAAAAACCTTCAAGCAAAAATACTGACAAACATTCCCCAGCAGCAGGTTAAAAAGAAAATTAAAAAAAAAATAATGCTTGATTCTAATTACGGCTAATGGATGATTTAGTGCTCCTTGGAAGAGGAAAAGCAAAGGGGTAAGAGCTAGTGGTGGGAAGAAGCAAGTCATATGTTCAGGTGTGGGAGACGTTATGGGAGAAAATGCGGTTGAACGAGGGTGGTAGCGTGACAGGAGGAAATGAGTGGAGCTGGGCAGAGGCAGCGTCCCTTTGCAGAGGAAGCTGCCTTCGGCGTCCTCTCTCCTGCCCCACCGGGCCGTGTCCTTCAGGGCAGCAGCCTGCTCTGTTCCTGGTGTTGAAGTACTAGATAACAGTAGATAAGATTAGGGGCTGCAAGAGGCCAGTAGGAAAGGATGTGCTGTAGCAAGGGGCGTGAGATGTAGTGAGTTGAAATTAGAAATAACATGCAAATGTATGCGCATATGCCTCAAAGCTTGGGGGGGGGGGGGGGGGGACGACTTAATCTTTTTTTATCTGGTGTTGCACGCTTGACTTTTAAAGGGACCTCAAAGCAGTTGTGTCAAGGATGTGCTTGTAACTCCTGTAGGCCGGAGCTTGTCTATGAACCAGCCTGCCGTGGTAGTTTCCACATGGAAAAAAACTGACCTTGCAACTTCTCTGGAATGCATGGGTTTGCTTTTTTGGGAGGATTTTTTTTTTCTTTTTTGAAGTGCTGTTGGCAGCTTGATTAGAGGGAGACTAGATAAGATTGAGTGTATCAAGGTGGAAGCTGTTCTTTGTGAACTATGTTTACTTTTACTTTTTTGTTTGTTTGTTTAAAGCTTAATCTTTTGCGGCAAGGCTGATGCCAAATGCTGTGTGGGTGATAGGGAAAGAAACCCTGCAACGGGTTGTTTGAACCTCCTGTGGACAGGCGAGAAACGTGCTTGTAGGACTGGCAAGTGAGACTTGTCTCACGTTAGCAGCCGCAGAGTAGAAAAAACCTGTAGTTACTTATGCCTTTGCGTTCCCCTACCCCACCATTCACCAAAATCAGTGTAGATTCTTGAAGCCAATGAAGATACTTAAATTATGAAAAGGTGGTGAATGAGGTTTCTGCTCTGAAGGGCTGAACGTGGCTGCAGTTAGTGATTTATTTATTTATTTTCCTATTCTTCAACAGCAGAAATGGTAATGTGTAAAACAGTCTTGGTATCACTGTGTTCTCCTTGTACTGCTGAAGGATGCATACCCCCCTGCATTGTGGGCTCGACCTCAGTTTAGTCTCCATCCAATGTTTGTATTAAAAAAACAACAGCAACAAAATTTCCTTGAAGTCAGAGGAGCTACTTCTAATGTCATCTAGGCGAATGTGGTTCGATAGGTCCCCACCCTTTTTGAGAGAGAGAGAGGAGTTGCCCTTCTCATCTCTGCTTCCTGCTATGTGGGCCAAATACAATATTTTCAACTGTGGCGCAACTCTTGAGCTTTCTACAGCAGCAAGGGTGCACCCTGAGCAATGCTCGCCAGCAGCTGCGGTGAGGAGGACATTTGTCTCAGATAGTAGAAACGCTCCTGCAGTGACATGCTTGAGTTAGCCCCGTTGCTCTGAAAGATTTGGGGAACACGGTTCTCTGTAGCGTACTGTGGAGCTCTGCTGGGAAAATGGCTGTCTTGTGGTGTGTAAGGAATCTGGACGTCCATCCTTTCAGTACCCATGCTGTGGTGATGGCCAGACCTTCCACTACAAGGTGGTTTTTGCTCTTGTGCTCTCTAGGCGTGCCACCAGTTGCGTACAGGCCCTGCCGTTGATTTGGTATCATGTAGGCCTATCCCTGCTTGAGGCAAAAGTAGAGAGAGGTTGAGAGAGTAGCAGAAGAAATACGGAGAGCTAGGGACTTTTATCTGTGTCAGACAATGCGGAAATAGCAGAAGGAAGACAGTGCGCTCAGTGCACCCCTTGTCAGGTTACAGCTCAGATACAAGGCCCTTTAAGCATGGCCATAAACTTCCAAGGCATGACGTTGGTTGGTGGTAAGAAGACGTGATCTGGGTGGCTGTCCACATCCTGAGAGTGGGTTTGACCACTACTGGCAGAGCCCTTCTTCAACCTGTAAAGCTGTTTTTTTTCCCTTGGGGGGGAAGGAAGCAAGTAGCTGTGATGGATTCGCTGCTGAAAGCGTACCCGAGCGTGGAGAGAAGATGCACAGCAGCATGACCCAGATTAGTTCATAGTTATCAGCGGGTGCCAGGGCACATCCTGCCCATGGTACGGGAGCAGCAGGGTGCAGGGGTGGCCCCAGGTCTGCACCCTCCCGCCCGGCTGGGGTGGGAGTGCAGCGCTGGGCGGCGTGGGGCTGGGCAGCACCCTGCCTGCAGCACACCTCTATTTTTACATGCTGGAGTCACGTTTGTTTAACCTTGAGGCGTCCTGCGCTTTGAGTCGACTTGACACAAAGTCATCTGTTCATTAATAACACAGAAGCAGTTTAATTGTTGTCTTAGTGGAAAAATACATGAGACTGTCATCAGCTGTTGCTTCTGGCAGTGCTTTTCTGCAGTAATGTAAATAAATGAGGTCACAGGTTTAAAGGAACAGGCTGTACTTGCACAAATTCAAGTGTGATCTTAAACGGATATGCACCAGTTGCCTGAATATCCCCCATCTTGGTGTTAGCTTTCACCCTACACGCTAACTGCTTAAAGCTGTGACCTTTTGGTGTTAAACACAATCACAGTTGAGCTGTAGGGGCTCGATTTGTTGTGTAGGTACTCGCAGGAAACATGCTGAGTGGATGTGCTAAAACTTGGATTTGTTGCTGAGCTATTGAAGCTCTCAGTCAGTCACTACAAGCTACGGATCACCAAATTCTCCAGTGGCCCTACCTATGAGGGCCTGGCACTTTGGGAGGGGTGGAGGTTGCAGACCAAATATATCTTTGTCACAACCCTGTGAGACTTCTGCTTTTGTTGCATGTGTGCTTTAGTTTGGTGGGTGTTGTTTTTGTTTTTTTTTTTTGAGTTGGCTTTGTGGTATTGTAATCGAGGATGTGTGGATCCAAAAATCCATCTGAATAGCTTTCAAAGCTGTACAAAAGGCCTGTTTGTCTGCAGGGATCACATGTTCTATCTAAATGTGGATCCCACATCTGCAGTCTGTCATGTATAAAAACACGTTCCTGTTTGTAGTTGTAACAGGAACACCCAGTACCTGCTGCTCTCAAAACAAAGCCCAGCCGTGCAGATGAGGTGATGTAAAGGTAAGTGCAGGTGTTACTCTGTGGTCAGGTTACTTCATGGTACTTGCCTCTGCTTCAGCTCTCTCTCCCGGGGGGAGAGGGAGCAATGTAACTTACTGTCTTTACTGTGGGGTAAGAACCTGTTTCCAGGTAGGAAGCATATTGTATATCTATAAAAACATATCATAAGCCCACATCCTAGTGTATATATGCTCACGCCGATGAAGAAGTGTCACCGAAGGCATGGGAGGGGGGCAGGTGTTACTGAACTCCTTGCACTTCTTTTAGTTCTGTCTTCCCTTAAAAATCACTCGCACAGAATGTGTGCAGATAAGCTTTGTTGGTTTTGCTTTATGTAAAGATGTCCGTTCCTATTGCAAGGTCACGGTCCCTTGTAAAAACTGGTTGCCTTGTTTCTGCCGTACGTTTTTGTGCCTGTTTCGCATCAAATGCACCCTTTCCTGATAGCAAATGACAGACACCGTGTTTGGCGTGACTTTTATGCAAGCATCATGTTGCTTGTCTCTCTTTAATTTGCTCAGAGCTGCTCTGGCTCCCATCCAGCTGCTAACCTGGCTTCAGAGCACTGGTGTGAGCCCCGGGCTCCTGGGTGGCTTTGGAGCTGGGAAATGTGCGTGCAGCTGCTGCCCAGGCGCTGCACAGCGGGGCGTTTGAGAAGCATCAAGCAAGATGTTTATGGGCAGATGGCTGAAAAAAAAAAAAAGAAAGCCTTGAACAAACAAGTATGAATAGCTGGAGTGTACACAGTGCTGACTTAAAACTTCCTAAAAGTTTTGACGTCTCAGACAATCCCTAGTCTGTTGTCACTTACTAACTGTTCTGGCAAGGCAGGGTGGTGGCATATTTCATGCGGCTTATGTAGTGATAACTGCAAACCACTCTGGCTCTTCACATCAGCGGTGAGCAGGAGCACTGGCTTCTGATGCGTTTCGCTAGATAGCAGGTCAGGCTGTCTGCTGTGGGCATCCTACTTCCATTATCCCTTCCCTTTTGTTAGAAATACCATGGGTTTCCAGGTGTGCTGGGCAGCCTTGCGTGCCCGTCACTTCATTTGGATTTGGGTAGGTTCAGGCCCACGAAAACATGCCCAGCAGCTGTTTTGGAGAAGAGCATGCACGAAAGCACTTGGGATGTTCTCTGCATCTGTTTATGGGTTGTATCAAATTGGCTGGGTGGTTCAGGCTTTTTACCTGATTATTACAGCTGCACAGTGTGTTTAAAGATAGCAAAGACAGGTTATAAGCACGGCATTCTGTAGAAATGAACGCTGATAGCTAGTCTAGCTGCTAGCGTTTTGTTTTGTCAGTGGGTTGCACCTGAACATCCGAATGTCTTGTTGAAAGTTGAGCGTAGGCTTCATGGCTGGAGCTCAGACTGTACCACTATGCATGCTGATGGTCTTTTCCAGTTCATATATTGCCTATCATCTGTATATGATGAAGGCTTTCAGTATATTGCAACTAACAGCTGAAAAGCTGCTTCTAAGCACAGCTTCCCTTTGTACTGGTGGGAGGCTTCTACCAGGTTGTACCCCTCACCCATGTTCCCTGCCACTGTCCTTAGTAACATCTCCTTCTTGCCCCAGGTTTGGGAAGGCTTGAGCATCTTCAATCACTCTCCCCTACTGCTCAAAGACCTTAAATGATGTCTTCTGCATGCTGTGTTTGCCATCGTGTGGAAAGTCCATCCTTCTTTGACTCTTTCTGAGTGGTTATAATGAGCTTCTCTTGTGCTTTTTTTTGTTTGTTTCTTTATTGGAGATAGTCTTTCAAACTTGTGGCAAACCGGAGTATTATGCATGCACGAGCTCCATTTAAATTATGTTAGTGCCACATAAATTGACCAGGAGTGAGGATGGTGCATGCTAAGTGTGGGGGAAGTGGAGTTAGGGAGCAGTGCCTGTGAGGCATCTAGATCTTGTTTTGAGGCCTGAGGGGCTGATTTCAGCACAGATCTAAGCAGAGCTCCTACTGTTGGGTTTAGAGTTAAGCTTTCCTCCAACAGCATCTTGCTGCATCCTTTCTGGGCACCAGTGTTCCTGTCCATTGATTCCTTGCTTACGTGTCTGAGATGGATCCTCTCCCCAGTAACACACTGTTTCAGGGCTGTGTGCTCCAAGAGTTGCTTGTATATGCTACTCTAAATGTTATATAGGTATATATGTATATGCTACTCTAACTTTTTAACTCCGTAGCCATGAGGGAGAAAGACAAGGGGAGGGTGGATGTGGGCTGACATTAGGAAAGGTTTCCTCTTCACTAGCAGATGCCAAGAAAGAAACGGTGGATGAAGCGGTTGTGTGTTTGGCTGCTCTACTTGTTTGGGCCTCTTCTACACGATGTGCTTGGAATCACCTTCCACCCTTTGGCCTGACACTCTGGCTGGAGGGGTGGGGATTGCCCTGCCCCTCTTGCTCTCTGCTGACCATGGTGATAGCAGAGGAGTTCTGCAAAACATAACAAGGAGGAGAAGACGAGGTTTTCATCCAGTGGGCCCAAGTTCATACCGGGCACTGAGGAAGAATGGGTAACAGGAGTGGTGGTGTCTTCTGGCCGGTGGAGCAGATGGAGGTGGCAGAAGAAAGATATAGCAAGCTCTTTCCTCACTGCCTACAGATTGTCCAGCCCTGCTGTATCTGCGAGGTGGCTGGTGAAAGATGATGCCTGCCACACCATAAGCGTGTCTGCACCCGAGTGGTGAAGTAATGGGATCTTATCTCCCTATGGCCACTTCTTCCCAGAAGGCTGTGGAAGATGAGCGCTGACCCTGGGGCGACTGAAGGTGCTTATTCTTTGGAGGTTTCCTTGGGATCCCTAGCATGCCCTGGGCGTCACTTAAACAGAAGCATTTAAGCGGACAGGATTGCTTACCTACGCAAAAGCAGAGTAAGAGTTGGAGCAGGGCTGGGACAACTGGAAGGTGGCTCAGGGTTCAGCATTTAGCCCAGGCTGTAGCAGTTGGGTTGGGTGAGATGTCGGATATCTTCAGCATGGGGACCATGGACCACGGTCTTGCTTGTTTTCTTGAGCAGCCTGAAAGGATTTTTTCAGACCTTATCAAGGCCAAGTGGTGTGGTTGGCAGATGAGCTCAGATTTTTGTCCTTGCCCTTTCTTCTGTCCTCTGCTCCTGTTACAACAGCTTTGGATCTTTAAGGCAACTCTATTTGTGCTTTGTCCTGTAAACTGCAGAAACAGCTGAAGATAAGCGTGCTTTTGAGGCAGGGGAATTGCTCTGCGTTTTGTGAGTGATTCAAGGATTTCTGGGAAAGTGAGTTACTAGCAGCACGCGAAGGACAGAAGTCTGAACTTTATTTTAAATAATAATAAAAATCCCTGGTATTAGAGAGGAACAGACAGACCTGAGGAGTTTTGTAGATCTCTAGCATGCTGCATCGTGTCTGAGAAGTGCCCTGCTGTGGAGGCACTTGGCATCATCAGGGTTTCACCGATGCCTCCCATTCCCATCTCCTGGCACGTGCCCCACAGCGGCGGCCAGTGTTTGTGGTGCTGCCTGAGAGATAGGGACCTGAGCATGCAGAGGGGGAAACTGAATCAGGGAAGTGCTTGGGAAGTGGGAAACACAGGAAAGGAAGCAGTAACCCTTCGCTTGAGGAGCGGGCCTTGAAAGGAGAGGCATGGAAACCTGCCTTCAGCAGAAGGATCCAGGGCTATATATTACCAGGCTCCAGGGGAAGGGCTGGGATTTAAAACTCGCCCCTGTCATCAATGTGGGGTCAAACCTGCCTTGTTTTCCCCTCATGTCTCATTCAGATAGTGTGTGGGGGCTTTAATTGGTCATCAGCCTTCTCAAAGCCCTGGTCTGGGGCACTTGTACCCATCACGTGCTGTGTGGGGTGCCGAGAGGGGCCCTGTACGGATCGCACCCTGTGGGCTGGCACTTGGGCTTTGGGAGCTGCAGCACTCAACGCTTGGGTATTGAAGTTCTTGGCTGTTTCTGATCCAAAGCCAGTGTGACAGCATGGCTTTAAAATCTTTCTTTTGCTAGATCATTGTGAAAGAACATGGAAAAGACAAATAACCTTTTTGAAGGGAAAAAAAAATAGGCGGGATGGTGACATTCAGCGTTTATTTTGGCTGGTGGAGCTCTTTCTAGTAACTTAAGTGTATTTCTTCCCCTCCTGATTTTTTTTTTTTTTCCCTTTTTGGCTTTCCTTTGACAAAAGTGCAATTGAGTCCGAACACTTGGCCCGTCTCGGCAGGCTGCGTGACTCCAAGCGTCCCGGTGAAAGAGTAACCCGCGCTGGTGCGGGCAGGCGGGGGGCATGGCGGCGTTCCTCCCTCGCTGCCCCTGCCTCCCCGCGGCGGTGGAGGCGAGCCTCGCCACCTGCTCGCATTACCTCATCGGCTCCCAGGAACCAAAGGCCCGACACAGAGTGGTTCTTCTGGTATTGTTTGCGCTCAGAGGGCTGATGTCATGCCAGCTGATGTCACCCCGTGCTTTGTGTAAGCGCTATGGAAACTGGGCAGGTGGGGAGCCCGCGGCTGATGTAATCGCCGACCGAGGTGTGGAAAGGAGGTCTGCTTTTCTTCCTGGGCCTGGGGAGACACCCTCCTGGAGCCTGGGGTGAGGGGAGCGGGGGGGGAAAGGGGAAAACGCTGCTTGAAAGAAAACAGTGGTGTGACTTGCGGTAGAGCCGGGGGAAACGTGAGCCAAAAAAGTGACTTCTCCCTTCCCCCTCGGACCCGTTTCCCAATCCATATTAATATCCTAAAAATAGCCCTTGCTAGATATTTTCAGACAACTGGGGCAGAAAAAGGAGAGCTGTTAGCCACATGTTAAGCGAGAGCCTCAGTTGCTGTTACGCTGCGAGGGGTGGTGTTCCTCCTGTCGGGCCGCGCACGTGCGCGCTGTTCTCCTGGGGCTGGGGGTGCCCTGCAGGCCTGCCCTCTGGCAAGCAAACTGGCTGCCGATGTGAACAGGTCTCGAGAAAAGGCCGACTTGCTGCTCTGTTCCAGTGTACTCGGAGCTGGTTTGCTGGTGGTTTTGATGCTTTCCTTCTTGGGGGGGGGGGGAAAAGCCTTTGTTTTCCTTTCACCTCCTCCCACAGGCTCGTAGGTGAGGCGGTCCCGGCACCCTGATGTTGCACAGAATCATGTTTGTGTGCGAGCCTGTTCCTTGGCACCGTCAGCCTCGTGGAGGCAAGGACAGTGTGTGCCACTGATTCATGCTGCCCTCACCAGCAGTGGCCGTGCTCAGCATCGACTGCTGTGACAGCGGTGTTGGGGACAGCAGGGCTGCCACCAGTCCTGGTGGTCCTTGGGGCATGCTCGAAAGGAAGGTGGGGCCGAAGTGGTGCTTACCTGTGGTCTCTAACCAAAATATCTGCTTGGCCTCTCTCCCCAGGAGGACTCAGCGGTTTCAGGCAGAACCACGAAAACCTCTGTGATAACTCCCTCCAGCTGCAAGAGTGCCCAGAGGGGGGAGGAGGCAGCGGCGCGTCCGCGGTGCCCCCCACGCTACCTCAGTCCATCCCCACCACACCGGACATCGAGAACGCTGAGCTCACCCCCATCCTGCCCTTCCTCTTCCTCGGAAATGAGCACGATGCTCAGGACTTGGAGAAAATGCAGAGGATGAACATAGGCTATGTAATCAATGTGACCACCCACCTGCCCCTGTACCACTATGAGAAAGGCATGTTCAACTACAAGCGGCTCCCGGCCACTGACAGCAACAAGCAGAATCTCAGGCAGTATTTTGAAGAGGCTTTTGAGTTCATTGGTAATTATCCTCGACTGAAACGATTCCTTTTTTATCGTCTTCTCTCCTTACCTGTTAGCGAAGCATAATATTAATTCCAGATTCTTATAACTGCCATGAAGACTGTGCAAGGTCATACTTACTTCTATTTAGATCGTCAGAAACACTGAGCACTTTGTGTTTCTGCTGATTCTCATCTCTAGCACATCTGACTAAGTAGCCTAGGGGTACAACTTTATCCAATGATAGTGATGCCTACTTCCAAATCTCCGAATTTAGGATTTCTAAAGCCCTGCTTCCCCCAGCTGAGATTTTTTTTGTCATCCCCTCTTCCTGATTCCTTTGCATTTCCTAATCTTCACAGTGGCTTCCATCCAAATTTTTATATTCATTATTTTTAATGACAACAGTCTTCCCCAGCTCAATTTTATGAGAAAACTGACAAACCTTCACACTCCACTTATTTTACCATTAGATTTGTAACTTCAGAGTGTATGTGTGGGTGAGTGGATAGTGGTGACAACTCGTATTAATTAGCTTCAAACCCTGTAGGCTGTGAGAGAGTTCACAGCAGAGATGCAGCTCCATCTGAAAATGGGGAGGTGGCTAGAGAAATGAAGTTACGCACATCGCTCTGAACCTTGCTATAGTCCACATAATGCACCCCTCATCCGCATGTAGGGGGCCTGGTCAGTGAGGACATCAAGTAATACTGAAAGCTTTTGAGGACCTTTTCTTGCCCTTCTCTATGTATTTGTGGGCACAGCTTCCCGCAGTGCATGTACAGAGTTCACAACCTTTTGCAGCACAGTGGATGTCCACTGGTGCTTGTCCAGCCCAAATACACGTCCTTAGAGGTTTCCTGAAACAGCCTGGATGTGGTGCAGAACCACAGGCATGCAATTTTTCTCCCTCTTGCTGAAGCCGGGCTAATCTTGTTACCATTAGTTCAGGCTTGATAATGAAAGACAAGATGATGAAAACATGCTTCTGTGTTATATCACAGCTTAGGTCCTTAGCTGACCCCATGGACTTTTAAAAGTGGACTCAGAGCTGTCTTTCTCTGTCCCTGCTCTCAAAAATAGCCACTGTTTATGGCTCCTGAGTGAGAGTGTAGGTGCACAGCTCCTCTGAAACTTGAGACTGCTTGTGCTGGCTCTGTGGGGTGCTCTGGGGCTCAGCAAGGGTCAGGTACTGGGTGTAGGGCTGGGTCCTGGGGGGGGAAGTCCAAGCTCAGCATATTCTTCTGAGCCCATCTGCCTTGGTGGTGCTGGGACTCACTGCTCTGAAGCAGGCAGGTCTCGAGTGCTGCAGGGTCTGGCTGTGTTTTGGTTAGCAGAGAGTCATTGTGCTGATACAGCCTGTAGGCGTGATATTTCAGTGAAGGTGACTAGGTGAAACACTGCTTATGCTGCAGCTCTGATGATATACAGCATTAATTCTCAAGTCTTTCCACAAGGAGCTTCCAACAGGAGCCGTTTTGATTGACCTCTGCCATGCAGAGGACCGAAGGATCTCTATTTAAAATCATTTTTTTTCCCAATGGCTCCTAACCCAACCCCAGCTCTACCAGCAGCACTGTCAGGCTTACTGATCACTATGTTCATAGGAAGGGGAAGAAGGCACCTTTTGGGGAGAAGTGAAGGGCTAGAGCCCTCTCTGAGGACAAGGGAGGGGAAATATATTTTTTCCTTAGGGAACAAAATCTGGGTCAGGAAATCCAGTAAAACCTTAAACTTTGAATTCAACAAGACTGGATGATGCAGTAGGCTAAGGTTTCATAAAGAAACTGCAAAACTCCACCGAGGTCTTCTGGGGGTGAGAGGGAGATATCTGCATCCAGCTTCCCCGTGAACTGCAGGGTTAGAGCTCTTAAGCCACACACCATGTTGTTGTTGTTGTTTTTTGTTTTTTTTTTTAATTGTTTCATGATCTAACCAAGGGCAGAAAAAGTAGCCTTGCCCTGAAAAGGTTTAGAAAGTGTTTTAAAACCCATTTTGCTTTCCTTTTTAATAATTATAGCTCAAGGGGCTATCTTTGTTTTTAATAAACAAGTGTTTCTCCATTGAGGTTTTTTTTTTTCCATAGCAAATTTAGCCAGCTGGGGAAGTAACTAGTCAAAGCTTTCCCTCCCTCAGGGTAAACTTTTAACTTGCATTCGAGAATGTTTGGAAATGTTTAAACAGTAGGTCATTGGCATATATGTATATAAATATTTAAAAACAACAACAAGAAAAAACAAACAACAAAACAGACACAAGTTTAGCGAAGATTAAAGCTGCAGGAAGTGAAACTGAAATGTACAGAGTGCCCAGATGAAGTTAACTTCAAGAGCCTCAGAGAATAGGGCAAATGAAGTGCGTATATTCTTTGTTAGATACTGAATCTGAAAATACCTGTTTCTGAAAAGGCATATTGCTTATCAAGACAGGGAAGCTGAGATGCTGAAGTAACATAGCGGTGTTGTGAGAGAGGTGGGGATGGAGCTCAGGCTGCCTTTTTGTGGACCTTGACCGCCTGCATAAATACTCGCTGGCAGTGCTTACGAGCAGCGCAGTAGCATCTCTGAATGGTACAGTTCATCGCTAACAGAGATTCTGCAAACGTGCAGATCTTCACGGTTAGACTGGTCTGTGTGTTTCACCTGAAGTTAACTTTGAAACCCTGAAGGAAGGTAGACTGGAGCTGGAAGTTGGGGAGATGCTGCTGTGCCTCTAAACAGATAGAAGGGCTTTAACATCAAGTTACTGCTAATCACACTGAGCTTTTCTAATTTACAAAATGGCAGAAACTTTACTTTTTCTGTTTTTCTCATTTCCAGAGGAAGCCCATCAGTGTGGAAAAGGTCTCCTCATTCACTGCCAGGCCGGTGTGTCCCGATCTGCCACCATAGTTATCGCGTACTTGATGAAGCACACACGCATGACCATGACGGATGCCTATAAATTTGTAAAAGGCAAGCGACCAATCATTTCCCCCAACCTTAACTTTATGGGGCAGTTACTGGAGTTTGAGGAAGATCTAAACAACGGCGTCACACCACGGATCCTCACACCAAAGCTGATCGGCGTAGAAACTGTTGTGTGACAGTGAAGTCAATGAAGGGGTTAGCGTATTCTTCACCTGATTTAGGGCAGTGATGGGTGGGTTTTTCTTTTTAGCTTTGGGGGGGGGGGGGGGGAGGTTGTGGCAGACTTTTTGCGAATAAAAACCTTTTTTTGTGAGGAAAGGTTTTTAAAAGAGATCCAAGAACTTGGCCGTGTTTGGGATGTGGCTGTGGTTTCCTTCCCAGGCACTGGCAGAGCAGGGAGGCTTCGGAGCAAAAGGAGTACTTTTTAAAATCAAAACAAGAAGAAGAAATATTGGGCTTTTTTGTTTTGTTTTTTCTTTCTCCTCCTCTCCAGCTACTCACAGAGTTTATGGCTAAGTAGTCTGTGCAGGTTCATAGACTGAAGAAACCTAAGTTGAAGATGAAATACAAAAGGCCAAAACAAAGCAGAAAAAACTCCCTGAAACATGAGGGCCTTCATTCTGCAAATGCTTTGCTAAAGATAACCTAGCAAAATGCTCACTGATGCAAAGGAGATCAGAGCAGCTTAAAAAGTCTGCAAGGCACTTTTCACACTCCTGACTCAAACTAAAGAAAAAAAAAAGTTTTTTTGGCGTGTTTCATGTTCCAGTTCTATTTTTCTATTTTGGGGTGTAAGGTTTTAACAGTAAGGGACTTTGATCATTCTATGCCATATGCCTTCACTGGCTTCTTGTGCAATAATAATTTGGGGTTTGTTTTGAGTGTTCAATCCAATTAGAGTTGGCTGCTCACTAATAATTAGATAATAATTTTTAAGGTCTAATAGTGAAATGGCAGCCGGCTTGGTTCAGAAGAGATAAATGAAAGCAATTATTTTGTTCCTTTATATGATTTTGATCCTGGTTACAGTGCCATAAACCTTGTTACATATGTATATCAGAATGTACAAAAATTGAGAACAAGCAAAGTTTATTTAAAAATATTTTTCGCACAAAATATTGGTGTGTTTCAGTTGTCTATGTAAAAAGAATTGATTATAAAAACAAAAATCCTTTGGAAAATGCGTGTCCTTTTATTTCTTTAGTGATTTTCCATTTGCTTTCTGTGGGATGGTGTGTTTTTGGTTTTTTTTTCTTCAGTGTACATTGCTGGTATCTTTTGTTTGACATCTCCTTTTCAGTGTTTTATTCCTGTCCTCCGCTGGTAGAATGTGTTTTCTTTATTTCTTTATTTATTTTTTGTTGTGCTCTTGCATCCCTTGCTTTCTGTAGCCATGTTTTTCTCTCCTGGAAGTACATCAAGCTTGGAGCTGTTCAGCTGAATTGGCACAACTGGGGAGGGCTTTTGGGGACAGACCTACAGCTGAATAGTCATTTAGAAAAATAAGAAATAAACATTTTTTACTGATTCCTTTTCATTTCCTGCAATTAGCTTATCTTCTGTGTTACAAAACTATTTTCTAGAAATATATTCGTCTCCTCCATGTTTTTCCCTGGCCTCTCTACCGGCTGTTCCTTTTGCAGTTCCATGATCCCTGGCCACGCTGGGATGTTTCCCTCTCTTTTGCCCATCTTTCCCTTCATCCCTCCCTTTTTCCAGCTATGTCAGTGTTATGTGTGGCGCATATTGTAGAGCTGGTGCTTCCTGCCCGACAGTGTCCCTTAGGTGGCTGACTTCTTTTGCTTTCCTTGTTTGTTATTTACTTTTTTGCTGATGATATGGTATAACCTGATCTCGACTGTTTCCAACTCAAAGTTTATTTGTATGAGCCTAAAATGAGCTAGAAAACATTTCTCGTATGATTCTGTTGTGCAAACTGATATATCCCAGGAAGCCTGGTAGATGTGAAGGTTTTTCCTAGATGAAAACCAATGTGGACTGAACCAAGTTTAAAACAGGACCTGTCAGAAAACTTATGTATAATCACATTAGACATGTATATTTTTGTGGACATTTTACTTAAAATGTTGTTACTATACAGATATTTTCTTGAAACTTATCCCTTTATTAAATTATTTTTCTACTGGAATTGATTTTTTTTTCTTTCCTATGTTGGTCCCTTCGCTGAGATGCCCTTGGTGGCGAGCGTTGCCCAGGCAGCAAAACCTCTCAGGCTCTGACCGCTCGGGCTGAGGAGTGGCTCGATAGAGGGAGCACCTTTTACTGTCTGGGAATCTGTGCGCCCCAGGAGGAAGGACATCCCCTAGCAGAGATGGTCTCCTTCCCCCTTCCCTTGCACTTGGGCTCAACCTTTTTCGGCTGTTCTCCATGTAGTGTGGGTGCACCTGAGTCACATCGGTAGCTGGCAGAGAGGAGGTTAGAAACGTTCTTTGCTGCTCCGAGTTAGAGAAAGGGAGGCCTTCTGGAAAAAGCAGCTGGGTTGGCTGAAAATTTGGTCCTAGCTGCCTGTGTTACTGATCTGCATAATGCTGGAGTTCCACAAGGGAGATCTTTTTATACTTATATACTCAGCAACTGGAGCATGCAACCTGGGACACAGCTGTCCTAAGCTTGAGGGGAACAAAGGAGGACTAAATTCAAGATCAGTGTTCCCGTTGTTACTGTTTTCTTGTTCTTGTATTCAATTTTCTTTGGGGAAAAACAAATCAGAGGTCCCTTGCCTGTTCACTTGGCAGGTGTGGGCTATGAAGGCTTCACGGTGAAGCAATCGCAGAGGGAGTGTGTTGTTACCGTATGGTCATGAGGTCTGCCAGCCACTGGTTGTAGGCAGGTGTGTCCAAAAGCACTCCCAGGAGCTGATGGGACAGAGATGGGAGCCACGAGGGGTGTGGGAACGTGCCCAAGAGGCTGGGAGTGCCTCAGCCTCAAGTCCTGACTGGCCACTGTCGAGCTGGCTCTCGGCATGGGCACTACCAGCAGCGAAGTCTCCCAGGAAATGAAGATGCTGATTCAGGAGGGAGGACAAAAATAAAGCATGCTATTGCTTGACTGAGTTAAGGAGGTAATCAAAGATAACGAGTGGCTGATGGCTGGATCATTAGCAGGTGTCTGCTTTCCTGTGGCATGCTTGCCTGCTGTTCCTGTAGGTACCACAGAGGTGGTGACGGGTGAGCAGGTTTCAAATGGATTCAGCACAGCCTGACATCGGTAGCTGATAATTGGAGGCTTTGGTTTCCCCCAAGCACAACTTAGTGTTCTGCCAGCAGTGGAGGGAGATGGTTCAAGCTGTGTTGCGCTCTAAGGAGAGATCCCTGGTGCCGCCAGGGCACCGTGTTCCTACTGATGGGTGCAATTTTAATCAGTCTACTCGGCTGGACGCTGCTTCTGGTGAGTGGTTGCTTTCTTCTACCTCCTCTCCCTCTGTTCGTCTCCTGTTCCAGTGGAGCGTGAGGTGGAGCAGCAGGCTCCTTTCTTGTTTTGATTTGCTTGTTTTCTGCATCTTTTCCAAACCTGGTGCTCCTCAGACCAGAGAAAAGAGATTTAAAACCAGTCATTTTAAAGGTATGAGACATTCTTAACAATCCATGAATGTTTTCAGGTACCCTGTTGGGCTCCTGGTTTGACTTGGGCATTGTCCAGGAAGCGTTTCTCCCAGAGAGGCCAGAGACTAAGACCTCCTGCTTGGAGCCACCTTGTTACTAGAAGCAAGGGGTGCTGTGTGGGCATTGTAATTACACATTACAATAACCAGCTGAGTAGCATGCTGTTCTCTCCAGTCTGTGCTGTCTAGGATGGGGAGGCCTGGCAGGTGTGAAACGGGCTGTAACACGACTTAACCAGCGTAAGACTCAGAAAACCTGGTGGTGACTCAGTGGCTGATCTTCTCCTTGCATTTTAATGGAGTTAATAGCCTGGAGTACAGAGAGGTATGGTCTCTGCCTCACAAATTCTGAGCTTTTGTTAAATTATTTGGATCTAGTCAGGCCTAAACCTTCCATCATGACAGGCCCTTCTGTTCATTTTGTACCTGGTTGCTGATCGTTTGTCCCTGTGAGCACACAGCCAGCGAGCTCACGCCTCAGGGTTGGATTCATCTCGGTGAAGAGGAAAAACAACCAGAACTTTAGTTCCTGGGGATAACAGGTGCTATATCTTTGATGGAGAAAATTTGGTACAGTGCAGAAATACTTAAGGAAATTTATGTGTATCAGGGAGTAAAGCTGAAACATTGTGAATGTGAACTATTTCTGCCAGGTGAAAGCACTAAACCAGAGGTTAAATGTAATTTGACACATATGTCTTGACTTCACACTTCTTGCTGCACGTTAGCTCATTTGATTGTCTATATATAAGATGTGACATAGGAGAGCATGGATTTATCATGAAGATTTATTTGTCGTGGAGAGGTGAAGGAGCTGTCTGGCACTTGAGGTTTTCATATCCAGTTGCACTTCTGGCACGCACTGGTGGAGCATTTAAAGAAGATCAGGTTGTTGAACACCGCGGTCAGTTGCTGTGGATGGATCATATGGATGGGTAGAGGTCTGTCTGTGGTGCAAGGACTCTGAATAGAGAGCCACTGGGTTTGTAAGATCTCGCTCTGGTCCGAGGTACGTGCAGGTACAGAATGCCTAGCAGAGGCGTAGGCAGGGGCTTCACTGAGAACATGTTCTGGTCACTTGTTAAAATCCATTGGGGTAATGGAAGAGGACACTGGAATGAAAAATGGTGAGATATTGGCAGCTGGGCTGAGGAATTGCCTAGAGCTGTTTGTTTTTGAAGGTATGTCCAACGGTTCCCGGTAACATCCATCTGAAAGCTCTATTAAACGTATGCGGTTTAGGTGCAGTATTGTGCATCTGCCTCGGATTGCTTTGCCCTGTCTCACAACGCTGTGACAACCGAGAACAGATTTTTGCAGTTACTGATAGCAGGTTGCTGTGGTTCATTTGCAGCAGGAGGTAGAAAGGTGCTGAGGAGCATGCTGCCTGGGCTCGTTCTCCAAGCCCTCCCTGGTGTTTAGCTGCACTCCTTGAGTAGCGAGGGCTGCAGTGACAGCCAGGTCACGGTCTGGCCTCCAGCCGTGCTTCACATGTTGGTCCTGCTGGAGGAACCAAACTGGGGTGGGCTCTTCTGGTCTGGGCTCCCTGACACTGTCTGAAATGGGAACTCATGCACTGGATGTCTGCTGCTGCCAGCTGACTCAACCGAACCTGCCTGTGTAACATCACTAAAAATCTTGGAAAGCTTGCAGTGAGAGCCCAGTTGCTGTTCTGCGTTTTTGAGGCATGTTGGGGATTTGGTGCACAGTTTTATTTGCATAACCTTTTCCAGTCTAGGCAAATAAAATGTTTACGGCTCTTTATAAAGCCTAGTATGTTTGCAATAAATGGCATTAGGTTTCTTCAGGGGTCATTCTCTGCCCCTAAGTGTCACCCACATTTGTAAATAACACCGTGGAGGCAGGAGGCAAGACCTCATCCTTTACAGAGGCGTTGTCCCTCCCGTTTTGCAGGTGAGAGATGTGTCTGGTAACAGAGCAAAGTAGGGAACGGAGCCCAGGAGCTAGGACTCCTTTTGCTGTACTAATGCCACAAGACGTTTCTTAAAACTTCTGCTGGTTGCCAAAAAATGTGGCAGTTGGCTAAAGTTTCAGAAGCTGAGGTCCTTCTCGCTGGAGCCAAGGCAAACTAGGTCCCTGATGTGCTTGGCTCTCCCATATGCACTGAAAAATTTTAGCTTCAACTAAGTGACATTGAAGTCTTATTAGTGCCTTTCTCTAAACCCCTTTTACTGCTGAGTGGGCACTAGCAAATGGTCCTTTGCACCTTGGCTCTAAACGCAGCAGTGTGTGCAAATGTTGCTGCTGCCAGTTTGCCACCCTATATTTAACGTAGCAACGATTACATGGAGATATATAAGGGGAAGGGGTTGATAAGCAACCCAAGCTCTCTGCAGAGAAATGGCACCAAAATAGTTGTAGAGTTGTTTCTAATTGCAACGGATGGGCGGCCTGACTCATTAATCCTCCCTATCAGCAGCACATAGCTTGTCTGCACCAGAATAGCCCTGATCTCAGCAAACCTACATCCAGCCCTGGGCTTCTGTTTTCGACGTATTTGGAAAAGATGAACTTCCAGTGCTGCCCGTCAGGGACTTCGCCTGACAGGCTGGCTTTGTACAGCGGCGACGGCCCGGGACCTGCAGGGCTTTGCGCTGTCCTGGGAGATGGCTGGGGGGGGGGTGTGTGGTGCACCCTCAGTTCGGGCTGCGTGGGTGTGCAAGGGTGCAGGCCTGGCAGGTCCCACCATGGGCAAGACAGGTGGTCCTGCTGGGACCGGTCGGGCCGAGAGCTTTCATTGCTTGGAGGGAGGCCAGGCTGCTGCTGGCCGGGCTGACAGCCACCGTCAGCTGCGCAGCGCCAGCACCTGTCAGGCGGCACCGCAGCTGGCAGGGCCTTGCACCTGCTCCGGCCTCGGCTTCAGAGCCAGGGATGTAACTCAGGGAGAGCTGCTGTGCAAAGGGCGTGTGCTGTCCTTCTCTTTTTCTTATTTCCTTTCTTCTTGGGCACATTCAAAAAGTGTTTCCGGAGGCTGCAGCTAGCACTGCTAATGAGCAAAATCTGTTTTCTTGTTGACCTCAATGACTGCAGTCAAAACTGCATTTGCAGGAATTTTCTTTCAGGAGACAGTGTGAATTTCTCCTGAAAACGGAACCTGACTCTTTTACAACACTCAGTACTGTTGGCATCCTCCTGAAATCCTCAAAATAGAAATCCAGAGCGAGGTACTACCCAGCAGAGAGAGCAGAGGGCGGGTCAGATGGGGACTCTGAAAGAATTATAGAATCATTAAGGTTGGAAAAGACCTCCAAGATCATCTGGTCCAACCATCCCCCTACCACCAGCATCACCCACTAAACCATGTCCCTAAGCACCACGTCCAACCTCTCCTTGAACACCCCCAGGGACGGTGACTCCACCACCTCCCTGGGCAACCCGTCCCAATGCCTGACTGCTCTTTCTGAGAAGAAATGTCTCCTAATTTCCAACCTGAACCTCCCCTGGCGCAACTTGAGGCCATTCCCTCTAGTCCTGTCACTAGTTACCTGTGAGAAGAGGCCGACCCCCAGCTCCCCACAGCTTCCTTTCAGGTAGCTGTAGAGAGCGATGAGGTCTCCCCTGAGCCTCCTCTTCTCCAGACCAAACAACCCCGGTTCCCTCAGCCGCTCCTCACAGGACTTGTGCTCCAGGCCCCTCACCAGCTTCGTAGCCCTTCTCTGGACACACTCCAGGGCCTCGATGTCCTTCTTGTAGTGCGGGGCCCAAAGCTGAACACAGCACTCGAGGTGCGGCCCCACCAGAGCCGAGTACAGGGGGACGATCACCTCCCTGCTCCTGCTGGCTGCACTGTCCCTGACACGAGCCAGGATGCCGTTGGCCTTCTGGGCCACCTGGGCACACTGCCGGCTCATGTTGAGGCGAGCATCAACCAGCACCCCCAGATCCTTTTCCTCTGCACAGCTTTCCAGCCACCCTGCCCCAAGCCTGTAGCGCTGCGTGGGGTTGGTGTGGTCAAAGTGCAGGACCCGGCACTTGGCCATGTTGAACCTCATCCCATTGGCCTCTGCCCATCGACCCAACCTGTCCAGGTCCCCCTGCAGGGCCTTCCTACCCCCCGGGCAGATCAACACTTCCCCCCAGCTTGGTGTCATCTGCAAACTTACTGAGGGTGCACTCAATTTCCTCATCCAAATCATCAATGAAGATATTAAAGAGGATGGGCCCCAACACCGACCCCTGGGGAACACCACTGGTGACCGATCACCAGCTGGATTTCACTCCGTTCACCACTCTCTGGGCCCGGCCATCCAGCCAGTTTTTAACCCAGCACAGAGTGTGCCTGTCCAAGCCATGGGCTGCCAGCTTCTCCAGGAGAGTACTGTGGGAGACCGTGTCAAAGGCCTTGCTGAAGTCTAGGCAGACTGCATCAACGGGCTTTCCCTCATCCACCAGATGGGTCACCTGGTCATAGAAGGAGATGAGGTTGGTCAGGCAGGACCGACTTATCGTCAGTAGTCTTGTTCCCCCTTGCATCCCGTAAAGAGTTCCTGCTTGGAGCAGAGGCTGTGTCATGTATTATATGTCAAAGCAGTGGGTCCTATGTGGTGGAGGGAAGGTGTGCAAGGACAGGGAGCACAGGGACAGGGCCAATACAGGTGCAATGGTGCTGATGTTTTGGCTGCTAAATGGCTATTTAGTCGCCTGCACCCATATGGCACACAAATCATTAAGTATTGTGTAGGCAGGAGTCTGGTTTCCGGGACATGCCTGCTGAACGCTGGGAATGTTTCCTTGTCTGTTTTCCCATTTTAATGGCACACAGCCTGTTGGGTTTGAGTGCTCAGGCTAGACAGCAGTATCTTATAGCACACCCTGACTTGGTGGGAATATGCTAGCTAAATGCTCACAGCCAGCAGCGGGTACTTGATACACACCAGCCCAGCTCAGCACAATCTTCTGCAGAGCTGGGCCCTTTCCCACTCACCAACTTGGGAAGAGCTGCTCCTTGCAAGTTAGAATACAGGCTACTCTGGTTCTTGTGTCCCTCTCAGATGAATTCCCAGGATGACTGGGTTGGTTATGGCTTGATAAATTACTGAGATATTAAGTAAATAAACTCCTGCTACCTTTGCCTTGCTTTCACGAAGATGACCACACATGGTGCATGAGGAAGCAGAGGAACTGTGACTTACTGCAATCGGTCAGAGCAAGGGTCATGTATGGAGAAACTGGGCAAAAGGATTTCTGGATCGTTGTGAGATTCCAAGGAGATATCCTATAGTATTTTTGCCTCTTTAGCCTCTCTGAGCCTACATTTCTGGCTGCCAGATGCTTTCAGGAGCACTGCAGGCACACAGCCTACATCCACAGAATAGCGATGTTCTGCCTATTAAAATTCTCCTTTCCATTTCAGCTGGAGATGGTATTCCTCTTTGCTTCCTTTTCACCTTTAAGGTGAAAAACGTCAAGACTTTTAATGATTGGAGGGTGGAAAAGGCATAACCGTCTTGCTGAAAAGTACTGTGTGGGGGGAGGTGCTGAGAAGGAGAGGATGGTACATACAGGGGAAACTGGATGCGAAAGTGAGAAAAAGCTCATCTGGGTTTGAGGTATATCCCAGGATCCCTGCTGCATGCTGGGGAGTCAGGAACATCACCTCTGGCAATCGATAGCTGGATCTCTCAGGATGAGCTGCTGACCAGGGAAAAAAATGGGTGCTCAGACTTGGGCTGCAGCAAAGCAATAATCTTGCTTCACACATTTCTTTGGTGGCACTGGTCTGTTTCAGACAGATGGAAAAGGTGACCCAGATGGGAAGGGAGTTTACACAGCCAAAATTCCACCCTAGCCCCTCTCTGTCTGCAGTGGGGAGAGCTGTGTGACCCTGAAGATCAATGCAGAGGCCTGAAATAAAGTGGTGTGCTGGTGTTTATCTAGACCAAATCAATACTCTGAGACACAGCTGCCTCTCATTATCCTGGTAGTAGAGCTGGGGAAAATAATAGTGATGTCTCCCTGAGTCCTATAGATGATATGATACCTGCAGAAGGCACTGGAGACTGTGCCCATCCACACATTTGAGATCCTCCTGGAGTCTCCAGCCACGCAGCGAGGGCCAGGATTAGCTGTATCCCTGGTGACCGAAGCAAGACAAGGCTGGAGCTCTAACCCATCAGCAGCTTTGCCCACCTGAAAGCTATCTTGTCCTCCCTGCAACCCTTTTGTCCCAAAGGTTAACTTCTGTTGCCTCAAGGAGAGGCCATGGGCACTTTGTCACAATTCTGCTGACTGTGTCAGTCTTATTGTGGTTTTCTTGCACTTACCAAGAGAAGGGTCAAGTTTCAGTTCCTTATAACTTTGCTGAACTTCAGCTATTTGGGGCTAAAATTTTCCATACTGGGTGGGTGTCAAGGCTAAACACCCCTTTGTGCTCAACTGAGGCTGATTTACTCTGTTTTCCTTGTGTTCATAGATAATTGTCTTTTAACTTGATCTGATGAAGAATTTTGGAATGCCTTTTTTTTCTTTCTTTCTTTAGCAAAAAGGAAAATCATTTCATTTTCATTAGGAAAATGATTCATTTCATTAACAGCAAAGCATTGCATGGAATGTATAATTCTAATAAAGTTTTGTTTAGAAAACAACTGGAAAGAAGCCCTTTTGATAAGGTCAGAGTGTTTCACTTTGACCTTTTCAGCAATGAAACCCTTCAATTCTTCATTCCAAAGAAGGACTTAATGTTCTGAATGTGTATTGAAAATGAAATAAAGTTGCTGCTGACTCTTGTCAAAACTTTTCGGTTTTGTAAGTGAACCATTTTTGAAATGGCTTGGTGCAGGCAGTTTTTGAAATGATGGTGTTCAATCCAATAGGGAATGACAGTATTTCCCAATGGATAATATTCCCAGATAGCAAATATTGCAAACTGGAAATGTGAGTGGAGAGAGGAGCTTTTCCTAATTGCCTTGTTTGTTATATGGATTTTGAAGTGCCCTGTGGAGGGGCCTCCCCATGGGTTGGTATTGGGGGTAGGGGTGGGGATTGTGGGTCAGTGGTGGGATAACTGGTGCACAGACATCTGTTAATGATGCCAGAAAGGGGTGTGCTGCCATTCTGAAATGAGTCTGATGCTATTCCGGGTGGAATAGCATCCAGGAGTGCACTCATAGTTGGAGCCAACTAAGGCCCAGCCTAACCTTGGTGGGAGAGAGAGGGAAGCCCCTATGTCCTGTCTGTAGAGCTTGTCTTTGGGCGGTTTGTTCTGTGGTACAGACTGGGGATAAAGGAAGCCTGTACTCTTGCTGTGAGACGGAAATGTACATGCCCATGGCTGACAGTGCTTGGTGAGACTGCTGTGTCTGTGCCTGGAGAGTAGGTGTTGACAATGTATTTGCTCCACTAAGACTGTGGCTGCAAAGGGAGACCAAATGGATGTGTTTCCCTGGACTGGGTCTTAACATGAAGATGAAATTCTGTTTATAGAAAATAATGACATATTCTTGTATTTATGAGAGATCTTCAAAACTATTGACTTCCACATGCTTCCCAGATTTTCAGGCTCACCAAAAGTACTACTTTCCTCAGCCTCCTAGTATTAGAGGGCATTGTAGGCAGAGTCCTCCTAAATGACAGTTTCTAACAACAAACTCTATACTGGTATTTCTTTTCTTCCAAATGTTTGTTTGCCTGATCCCCTTTGGACTACTTGGGCTAGAAGTATTCAGGTGCCTACTGGCAAAGGCCTTTGCTTGATATCCTCAAAGTAGTAAGAGAAGGACATAAAAGAACCTTGGGAAATGTGACTTCTCTTTCCCTCCTGACTTTACTATGGACTTCTGATGTGTCTTTGGTCTGGGTGTTCAGTGTTGGATCCACATGTGAGGGTCCAGCCCAGCTGGGACCCCTGGAAACCATCAGCTCCAAGCCAGCACCAAGAAGAAACAAACCATGCCTCTGAGGACAGTGTTGTGGCTGTAGCAATTCCATGTTCCTGATCTGAGGGACATCAGCTCCTTCCCTGGAGCCCATCCCAGCCACCAGCCAGCGCGGAGGTTGCAGCAGGGACTGCTCTCCCTGGTCTGGGATCTCACGTTGACACCCATGTTAGGGGAAGTTTCCTTGTTGCTGTTTCTTTTTCTGGGCTGGCAGACATTTACGTGCTCAAATGAGATCTTAACTCTCATCCTCAGCATCCTCTCCTATAAAATGAAGAGAAAGAATTGCTTATGTTTCAGGGCTCAGTGCTCCTTGCACAAAGTGCGGATGGGACAAGTTAGGTTGGGGTCCTCAAAGAGGAGCTGTGCCCTAAAGCGCAAATGCTCACGCACATCTCTGGATTTGTCCTGAAAGTGCTTGAAGAGCACTTGACACTACATGTGGTAGTGGGGTAGGAATGCTTATTAACAAGATCAAGAACATTAATATGTTTGTGAAACAATGTAATGCTACTGAAGTCAATGTAGTGCTCTGAAGTGCCAAAGAGCAATTCAAGAAGTAGGGAATATCAAAATTTGTGTTCATGGAAAATAAGGACCTCATATTGCCTGTTACTGACTTGTTCGGCTCAGCTTTCCTAGCACTCAGCTGTGCCAACAGCCCTGTGCCCAAACTGTCATGCTCTTTCTGAGTTTGATTTTTCCTGTTGCAAGCAGGAAATCAAGGTGTGCCTAAATCAGGCTAGTGATAAAGGTGTAACACACAGATTTTATAATTTGGAGCATTTAATCTACCTTTGGGAAAGATGTTCCTGTTTTCCTTCAGCTATATGACCCCCATGCCTTTGTCCATAATGATCCTGGGTCATTCAGAAATGTAACAAAAGGGTTTAGGTATTCACCAAAGATGATTAGTGCTAAATTAAAGGAAGCCTGGTGTTTAGCATAGTCAAAAGAAGAAAGCAATATTTTGAAGCTGGTTTTTCTGGTACAAAACCCTGCAATGCAATATAAGAAAACTACCTGAAATGTGTTGAAAATAACAAAATTGTTAGTAATTATGATCAAACTACTCCTGTGGAGAAGCAAGTGAAATATGCCCCAAAGGGACTTTAATATCTTGATAATTGACATATATATTCTTTAGTTGGCAATTTACCTTTTATTTCTTTAAAGAGCATGTGCATGTTGTTACCAAGGAATTTGCTTCATTTCACTGATGAGGTAAAAGGCATAATTTAAAATAATTTTTCAGCAACATTTCTCTGTTAAAATGTAAATTTCAGAATACAATGTCTGGTTTATTAGAAGTACGCACACCCAGTTATGGTTTTGCATGGATGAAGCTAAGATTTTCTCCTCTGAATTATTTTATTGAGGTCTATAGCATGATCTTGAAAATTGCTATCAACTTTTGCAGACCCATGATCACAGTATTAGCAATCTAATTTCCTCAAACCTGTCCTTGCAATTAGCAGTTTGAATAACTTTTTAGAAAGTGAAAGAAAAATCTTTGTGACATGGAATTTTCTGCATGTTTTTGACACTAGTCTCAAAAAAGATGCATATAGTTGCTTGGAAAACCCCACTTAGAGCTTGTCTGAATATTTAATGTGGCATAGTTGAACAAACGTAATTACAGAAACTAGGAAAATGGAGGATGAGATGTCCCACCTGTTGGGCTGGTGAGCCAGTGATGGGAGCATGGGCATCCTCAACCCTCCAAGACTGACCATCTAGTGAGACAGGGTGGTATTTTCATATTTTTAGCTCCACATCCTCTACCAAAGTCCAGGGGTCTGGACTAAAATTTCCTTTTAAACGTCTTATCTTCCTTTCTTTTTTTTGATAGTGTCTTGAGTCAGAAGTGCCCAAAGCCCCTAAGCTCCTACAAAGTAAAAACCTCTAAACCTGCTCCTCTCAAAAGCCTTGAAGCTCTCAAATGCTTGAAGCTGAAGCTCTCAGGGCATTGGGGTCCACACACCTGGTTCCTGTTGCCCCTCTTCTCAAATTCTGATTTTGTTCTGGAAAAGAAAACTTGGAGATAATTTGTAAAGAAAAATGCCTTTTTTCTTTTTTCTTTTTCTAGATATCCCCCCACTTCCTGCCTTCTTATTAAGTTCTGCACACTTGATTACCCTGTTCCAGACCAAAGGCAGTATTTCTCAGAAAAGATGATCTTTTTTTTTCTTTCTTTCTTATCAGTCCCACTCTAACCCAGAAAATAAATAAGCAGAAGTTCAAATTCCAGTCTAGTTATCAAAACGACAGTGTTGGAGTGATTACAAAATAAGTCTGTCTCTCTGTACCCATGCTTTTAAAATTACTCACTAATTTTGGCAGTCCAAGACAAAATTTGTGTACCTGTTTAGAAGTAATTACTTATAAATCTAGGTTTCAAGTTTTGTCGTGTTTAGCACCATTTTTTTAATCACTTGCTTACTTAGTCTGTGTCTCCGTGAGTAGTGCGGACAGTGGGTCATGCTTGCAACCTGACTCACCTCGATCCACCAACAGCATTATTTTCCCCACTGCTGGTAGGTTCACACTGTTTATTCTGGTCTTGCTCAGCTTTAATCCTTCATCATCTTCTCCTTAGCTAACCCTGAGGTTGAATCCCACAGCAATAACCTTCCACAATTAGCTAGCCTGCTTTCTGTCATCCTAACTGCATACTTGCTGGCTGATTGACTAATTTTATTTCAAGCTTATTTGGTAATTCTTTAAAGGATTTTTTTTTAATCCAAAGAAGGGGATAATTATTTAATGCAATTATTTTATTACTACACTTCCATCATTTTTACCTTAATTGTGTTGACGCTTTCATATCCTTACTACGTTGCTATCCGGATAGCAACACTGGGTTTTGAAGTTTCAATGAATAACTTAACTTCTAAACTGCAAAGAAATAAACATCATTCTTTGCTTCTAAACTACTATGACCTGACAAATTTAATCCCTGAAGCACCACATTCCTGTGTTCTTCTCCCTTCCTAATGAACAGCATGGTCTTTAAACTCGTATTTGGGAAAATAATTTGACTTTGAGTGTTAACTCTGTAGCTTCTGGCAATCCAGTGGCTCAGCAAAAGGGTAATGGGATGAGCCCCGTTTGCATTGTCAGATCACTTACTCAAATCCAATCCAGACAGGTATTTTCCAAAAGCTGAAAGTTACCTGTGGCATGTGTGAAATGCATCAGTTACTTGTGAATGAATTTCAGCATCAGGAAAACCCAGTTGTAGGCTAGGGCCTGCAGTCTTCTGTTATGTAAATATATAGATAAATAATAATAATATGTAAGCAATTTAATGAGTGGAGGATTGATCTGCATAGTTTTCATTTAAAGACATTTTTGTTCATAACCTGTGTGCGTGGGCAGGGAAACTGAGCTACCTTTCCTTTTATTTATTTTAAAGCAATACAATGCTGCAGCCAACCTGGAGGAAATTCTTTGGCAATAACACTCTCACCCTCAGTGATCGTTTGCAGTCTATGAATGTTATACAAAAATAACAAACAAATCTGCTGCCAGAATCTATAGAAGCCTTTTCATAAATGCTGAAACAAACCCAGACCATAGTAATTGCCTCCAGGCAGGGCTGGTTAGAGTTTCTGAGTGGCATACAATTTGGGCTGAGAAAGGGTTGAAGTAAATATCTTGAATTAAAAGAAATTTTTAAAAAGTAGCTTGCTGGATAGTAAGCAGAGCCAAGTCCTTTCTCCACATCTGTCCCTGGGCAATCATGAGAGGGGTGGGACTGTGCTACTGCCAGCTGAAATGCCATGGTTGCCTCTGGCCCAATGGTGTGAATACACCGATGTCTGCATTGTGCAAAAGTGCTGCTCTGATGAGGACCCATCAGGACTGACAGCACAAGCCATTTCCTGCTGGGGCTGCAGCAGAAGTGTGGGTAGGGCAAGGCAGGTGTTGGTGGGAGGATTATCCAGGTGCAGGAGATTGCCACAGCAAATTTTCTGCCATTGACTTTGCTGAATAGGCAGAGAGACTCTCCTACCACGCACATACAAGTGATGGGGCAGTGATGTCAGGACTGCCCTAACATTTCTCTTCTTCCCATAATGCACCCCCAGCAGCAAAATTTCCAGGGTCAGGGGTATTTGGAAACCTGGCGGTAGGTATTTCTGTTTTGGCTTGTTTAGTGGGTATGTTTGTTTAGGACTACTGATGGCAAGGAAGAAATGAAGTCTTGAAGTCTCCCCATTAAGGAGGAATGAAACATTTGTGGTTGCTGAGAGTTTTTTTGTAACATGATGGTATACTGGTGGAACAGTAGCTTTGAGCTCGGTGGATGTTACCACTTGGCCTTGAGGATTATGTGCCTGTGTATGAAAAAAGCAATGTTCCCAGAATCAGAAGTTGCTAAGAAGAACCCAAAAAGCCAGCAACCAGCAGATGAGATCATTAAGTCTGCGGGTAATGTGGTTCCTGGGAAAGGTTTAGCAACTAATTAATTTTTTTTTTTTCTGCTTATGCAGACACTCTTTTGGGTGCTGCCAATGGATGATTAAAGCACATCCATTGCTTCATGAAGTGGAAGCTTACCAAGTGCCTGCATATGACTCAGTTGATCTGACGTCTGGGGGGTTATGTGGGGCTCTGTGTGTGTGTATTCTTGCTGATCAAGAGACCCTGCACTTTTGTGCATTCAGACTCCCTTACCTCCTCAAAGACTCCTCTTTCTTATATAAAAGTATGCTCTCACAGTTGGTAAGGAGGCAGCTGTGAGAAAGCAGTGACTGAATTACTTGATGCTTCTGAAATGTTTGTGGATAGAGGGAATGATGGAAAAGCAGAGGAGATTATCATGGTGCTGTCTTTTCAAGAGTAGTGAATGCACAAGGATGCAAAGAAAGACCTTATTCTTAAAATATGCTGAGACACTATGTGCCGATTTGCAAAAATATTTGAGCTTCAACAATACAGGAAAAAAGGCATGGTGTTGTTTAATTTAATTATGACAATTAAAATATAGTTTGACAAAAAAGGCTGTGCCTCTATGTCTGCCTGTATATAGGCATCTAGTTATACACAGTAGATAATGAAGATCAAAGGCAACAAATATTTACAAGGGTCAGTGTGTGGCTTTGTGTATATTAGTAAACACTGTTGTAGTGTAGAAAATTAATAGTAGAAATCTTAACAGTGAGAAATCGGTGCTACATTTTGGCTGGAAAGCAATGGTGTGCTGATTTTCCTCTCCTCCCCCCACCCTGTGCAAATTATGAGGTGTGTGGATTAGTGACATAAGAATGAGTGAGGTTTTTCTGTGTTTACTTATATAAAATCTAGTCCAAGTACATTTACTAAGGGGATACAGTTTTTCCTAACATTAAATCACAGTCCATTATGGCAGTGGCTCTCAAGCCTTTCCAGGAGGCAGAGCTCACTTTCCCACCTAGCCATAAAGGAGTGCAGTCTCAGCCCCATCTGTCCACAGCCCTGTTAACGAGTCTCAGGAGAAGTAAATATGTATTTTAGGTATGATTAGCAAATTCCATGTAGACGTAGTCCTAATATCGCTTCAGGCAGCTCTTATGGAAGTGTTGCAAATAAATACAGATGCTTTTTTTTTTTTTAATGGAAAAACTTTTCATCCGTGAGGTGTGAACAAGCCCTATCACCACCACCCAGCAAGAAAGGGACTCAGCCCTGCTCCCCAGACTTTGTTAACCAGCTGTAGCTCAACAGACTCAAACAATTTAAGGTTTTGATATCCTTAGGAAAGACCCAGTCAGCTTGATTTATCTTAGATGCCATCTGCCAGTGAAGCTGCCAGCCAGGTCTCCAAGCTGTTTTTGACCTCCTCTGGGGAGAGGAACATCTCAAAAACCTAAAATGAAGGGCAGCCAAATGTTCATATGCACCTTCAGGAAAGGAAATCGCAGTGGGCATATCGTGCCTGTCACAGCTTTGTGTCCTCTCCTCTTGACCACTGGTGCTAGAGAAGGAGCCCACACGGTTTCAGGTGCAGCTCTGTAGGATCGGTGGGACAGTGGCAGTGGCTGGAGAAGTTTCCAATTATAATACGATGGGATAGCAGGGAGTAAGAAAACAAAATGTCAGTAGGATGTTAAGGGTTTTTCCTCAATGAAATTTCTTGGTAAAAACAGAATATAGGCCAAGACATTCTTCTGACAGGGAAAAGCTGTTGCTTGTGGTCCTCTAGATGAATGGGAAATATCTAAGGAGAAGAGCTGGATTGTAAGTTTAAACATAACAGCACCCTAGGGAATTGCTGGAGACAAGGGGCGTTAATGGTAGCTTGGCCATGTGGTATATGTATCGTGACACAGAAAAATGCACTGCTGTTTCTGTGTGTGCAATATTAAAAGGAAACGTGAATAACGTAGCAGTGCCCCACGTCCACGGGCAGAACCAGTACCCCTGCTGGAAGGCAGGAGAAAATGACTGGAAAGCATGAGGTGATAAGAGGGGTGTAGCACTGACCACCAGGCGAGGACAGGCAGACAGGCGTTAACCCAGAAGCTCATCCAGGCAAAGGCCTCTCGCTCGTCTAGGCCTCACGCATGGCACGTTTCCGTGAAGCAGCCATCCTGGTTCCGTGGCTGGACGAAGGGGTGGAAGGACAATGTAGAATGACGTGGCAGAAACAGGTAAGAGCAAGCACTTGAGACTAACCCAGCCTGCCACGGGATGTCACGCTGATGTGCAAGAGTGCGCCTGAGAGAACATTTATCTGGCAGTTTCGGATTTGACTGGTGAAGGCATTTCTTCATGCAAAGCTCAGGTAGCTCAGCATGCTGCATTTCCCATTCCGCTCGAAGAGGAGATTTGGGGTGTGTGTGTGTGTGTGTGTTTATATTACTGACTCTCTGGCATTGTCTGCCTGTTTACAAACTATGCATGCTGCGATTTTTTATATATTAACACTTGGCAGCTTACATAAATAGGCTTGTTGCTGATGCACAAGAAGCAGTGGGCTCTCTAGCTTTCCTAGCTGTGACTGCTCTGATAGCAGAAATAGAAAACAGTTTTTAAGTCCTTCTGACTTTGAGCGCTACGCTGTGAGCCATTTTTTTAATATTAAAAATATCATTTCCTTACTGATTTCTTGGAGTGCTTCTGTATCTCCGCTTTCCCTTCCACTTATGTACTTAAAAAAAAAAACAAAAAAAAAACTGATTAATTAATCAGGCTTTTCTCTGCATAAATTACGAAGATTTATGGCAGCCAATATGTTGTCCATTGAAATTCAGGGAAATCAAACTAATTGTAAAGGCTAACACCAGTGTAAGACACTGCTGCAGATTCTGAGCCGGGGAAACGATGTGTAAAATATTAGATAAGTGTTTTATTTGTACTAGTCTGTTTTTATTTTATTTTAAGCTGAGCAATTACATGATTGATTGACGTAATATGAACTGATCAGACGTTCCTCCTTTTTCTACCCATGCATCCTGAGATCAGCACATGGTATTGTATCTGATCATAGAAACATGAAGAATCTCAGCCATGAGGCTGGATTTTTATTTTTTAATTAATTAATTCCTTATTTTTCCTCCCACTCTGAGGGTATGTAGGGTCCCAGCAGTCCCTGAAGTGGGGTGTGACACAGCACCATAGCTGACTATCCCGAAGGTAGGCTTTTGGTCCCCAAAGGATAGACCAACAAATAGGCAAGCCTGCAGAGGCAGCAATAACTGCTGGTGAGGCTGAACATGGGGTGGCTGACCCCACAGCAAGGCATGGAGCTGTTCACAGTGCCATTGACTGCTCCGATTTCTAGTTAACCTCTGGAAATTTGGGCCACAGCTGCCCTGCAATGCCAACCAGTTGGAACTGGAGCCACCTCCTCTTGGGAGAACTTACCATGAGGTATGGACACAACCTGATCAGCAGGAAGGAGCTATAAGGGTATGCAGCAGAAGGTGTTGTCCAGTCAGGGAGCCCTCCCCAAGGAGGAGAAAGGAACCAGAAGATACCCAAATTATAGCTTCCACGAGCCTTTGACCAGTTAACGGTAAGGCTCACATTTGAAATTTCACTATGGACCTAAGCCTGGTTTTAAGTAATGTAGAGGCCACATGGGATTGTTACAGGTACTTTACACCATTTTATTTTTGTTTATTACTTATTTTATTTTTCTTGGTTAGTATTTTTTCTTTTTTTAACCTCCGTATCAACTGGGATTCCTTTCTGAAACTTTTGGAGCTTGTTCCCTCTGAAAGCTCTGCCTGGGAAGAAAAACAGGTTTGTTTTGATATCTGAGTAATAAACTAGATCCTCTATTAGTATGACTTATTAGATAAGACCCTGGTTTTGTATTGGGAAGTGTGTGCTATATTCTCATCCCTCTACTGACGTATTATGCAGCTTTGCTAATCATTTTGTCTCCCTCTGCCTCTTCTTTCTTGCTTGTAAATTGAGGCTGATGATGCTTGGTGCCCTTTGTAATACACTTTAAAACCCACAGAAGGAGATTGCTGTGGATGATCAAAGGAAAGTCTGATTGCACTGTTCAATACATCAAAAATGTGGTTTATTACATGAATTCTGCTACTGGAAAGATTGAATTTATATTTACAGTGGTACAAGTCTGACTGAAAGCTCACTGACGTCAATGCAAGGCTTTACGTTGATTTCAAAGGACATTAAATGAAGCTTTATATAAAGATGCAAGCTTCTTTTTTTTGCTGACTGCTGTATTTGCCATTTGTCGAAATGGCACTTAATTCCCTTTAACTATCAGAGGATGTACAGCAGATACAAAATATGGAGTTTTCTTTTTTGCTTTCACAGCAAGAGGAGGGAGAGGGACTCTGAGAAAACTTGGGGAAGAGTTCTGCTCGTGGTCATCTTTTGTGATATTGGGTCTTGAGGTCAATTAGAAAAGAATATAGCTCTTCCTCCTCTCTGAAAGCACAGCAGAAGCATCACTATAAGATGGGACTGCAATCCTGAGTGTCTCACTGTAAGACATCTTCCTGTCCTTTTGCTGTTAGGAAGGAATTGTCCCCTTCCCAGTGAGAGTTTCCTGACTGCTGAAGTGGCTCTTTCCATGGCCGATGTGGCCTTATAGTGTTGAAGTCAAAGCCTACTGGCAAGCCATTAGTGGTGGCCGTGTACCATGCTGTTGTCTTGGGTAAAGTCCTGAGTGACACTTAAAGCCGTGTGTTTCCTTCGGGAGATCTCCCTCTTCAGGTTACAGAAATATTTGCCAGGTCTTTCACTGCAAACCAATCTCAGTGATTGAGTAGCAGGCATTTAACATGCTAAGAAGAAAAAGCCAAGAAAAAAAAAAATAGTATAGGCATATATGTGCCTATTGATACATATGTGCTCTTTTTAAAAGAAAAATATATGATGGATGATCTTGAACTGGAAGGGCAAGAGGTGATCAACCGTTACTCGTACACTCTGCACCTTCCCATTTGTTTGCACTGTCTAAGGAGGCTTTAATGCAAAACGCTGCATGTGTACATGAAACCTCTACCCTTGGGGTTTTAGTCTGTACATACGTGTTGTACAATAGTGGTGAATAATGTATGTATTAGAAAAGAATAGTTCAGTTGGAAGGGAGCTTCAAAGGTTATCTTGTCCATCTGCTTCACCACTTTAGGGCTAACCAAAAGTTAAAGCATATCATTGAGGCACTATCCAAATGCCTTTTGAACACTGATGCTTGGGGCATCGACCAACCACCTCACTAGGAAGCCTGATTCACCATTTGACCATTCTCATTTTCCTACTGTGAGCAGGGTTCATATTACTGAATCTACCCCTCATAAAAAGGCTGTCTCTAAAGACACTGCTATCCCAACAACACATGGAAACAAAGCAGTTAGTCTTGTTTTCTAAATCATTTTTCCTGCAAGCCAGGCCTTGATTAAATTCTTCAATCATCCTCTTAGATGTAATAATACATCTTAATGCATCCTTTTAGAAGTAATAATCCTGAGAATTATTTTTGATTGATTGCAATTATATGATAGCTTTAGTCTCTTATTTTCAGCAGCAACCTGAAGGCAAATGCTCAGCTGAGTTACTTCAGCAGAGAATCAGACCTAAGTAAGTGCAAACTGTGGCTGGGACATGGGACTACCATAGCAGAGAAGAAACCCTCCAATCCATGACAGTGAAACTGAAACATTGTCTTGGCAGTGCCCTCATGGTACTTGTGGAGGATAGGTACATCCCTACTCCTTTTCTTCTGCATGTCTTTTGGCTCTTGACTGACTTGAATCCAGGCATTGCACAGCTGGAATTGCTATGTCTGTGCTTCTTTCCAGGTCTCTTTCTCAGAGGTGGTCCACCTGTGAAGGACTGCTGATGAGCCCTTTTCTTCATGCATGGTAGCTTATTCACCCCTTCTGTAGAACAACCATAGTTAAGGACAGGAGCAATTATTGATAAGGTTTGATAAGCATCTGTAGCATTTTCTCAGGCTCAAAATGAAATGAGTATTTTCATCAACACATTGAGGAATATTATAGATAAGATACAACAATAAATACATTTGGCACCCTAAGTCCCCCTTGTGAAGTTAGACTATAATCTAAGGGCTGTCCTAGAGCTTTGTTTTTTTTTTTTTTTTTTTTTTTTTTCCTGGACCTCATGCATGCCTTTGAGAAGATAACATGATCTTTCTTATCATCTCTCTGCCAGACCTTACCTCTGATTTTTTTGCTAGTCTGGAGTTTGAATAGGACAACCCTTTCTATGAAAATTTATCTTCCTGTGGTATTTATCATGACCTGCTTTGCCTTTCATATTTTAAAGAGACCATCATTTCCAAGTTATTTCCATTTGAGCTTACGAACACGTTCAACTTTGAATGACTGTGTCAATGAGGCAGTCAGAGATAAGATTTTTTCAGTAACTTCTTGAGAACTTGTGAGTTATACATAATGTTTGTAAATATTTAAGGGGCAAACTATGAAGAGCCAACTCCCACAAGCACCAAGCTCCACCATACAGTGTTATGCAGACTTGTGGCCAGCCTCTATAAAGCAGGATGTGACAGCTCAGAGGTTGTTGGGGCTAACTGCTGAAGTTCAAGGCGTAGCGCCACGACCAGCTGTGGACTGTGGTCTCGCTTATTGTAAGGAACCACTCAGCTCTTCCTTCTTCAGAGGAAGTAGCCCACTGTACTTTTGAAACCTTGTTCCATGTGCTCTCAAAACATATCAAAGACTGGTCAGAAGTCCATTTTAAAGACATATGTCGGTTCACCATTTTCTTTTGCCCTGACCTTTTCAGATGAGTTGGAGTTGAATCAAGTATTGAATTGTAACGTTGATGTCTGTCGGTTCCAAGAAAGCACTCCTGTAGTAATCAGCAAATCAGACACACGAAGATGTTATCATAAGGAGCTACTGTGTGTCCATGGGATAGCACAGGAACTGCAAAATGGGTTAAAAATGCATATTTCTGAGAATTCTACTGTCTTTCAATTTTAAATGGTAGGTTTGAGCAGAATTGTTTGGAAAATTCATATATGATCAGCTCTTGTGTTGTAGAGATCATGACAATTCCCCAGGATGACCTACAACACAAAGTTCACTTTACAGCTCATCTGGAGGAGCATAGCTTTCAGACGATGCACTTCTTCTTGCTTTAAGATTTCCAGTGAGGGATGATCTATCACAAGGTATGGGGTATGTAATCCCAATGATCAGCTATTCTCCTCTTGCTTTGTCTTTTATTTCTAGGAGGAATTTTCATAGCTTCATCTTCCATCAGTTAATTCCTGATATATTTTTGGTTGCTGAATTTAGGAGTGATTAGTTATGGCAATTGTGAAAGCTGATGATTAAACTGTGATTAAAATATTTGTAATGTTCTTTTCCATAAATTAAATAGACTGAATTGTGTACACACCTCATTCTTTAACTCTTTCATTATTCACTGATCCTTTTACAATTTTTCAGCTGTTTTCTAAATATGTGGATACCAGAATGGAGCACAGCAGTAGCTGCAAAAAAGCCAAAAGAGCAGTTTTTTGGCTTCTTGATATTCACCTGTTTGCATACTTTAAATATGCTGGTCACAGTATTTCACAGCAGCTTGATTTTTGCTATAAACATAAGCCTTTTTTACAAATTGCTTATTCCCAGGTAAGCATGGTCCGAATGAATTCCTCACTCAGGGGTACATAACCACATGGTCGGCTCTTCTAGAGCAGGAGCTATTTTCTTGCTCTTGGCTAACCAGCAATTCAGGCCACCGAGCATTAAAGACTGTCCGCATTACTTGCTAGCCTTCAAATCTCTATCTTGTTTGTAACCCTTGATCAAGAATGTTTTTTTTTCTTGTGCATTGAGGTCACTGACAAAAAATAGTAAATAATTGAGGGTGAGGACCGATTCCTAGAAAATCCCAACAAAGTCACATGTATTTGGAAATGATCTCTTATCTACTACTGCGGCTGGATATCGACAGCTATCCAGGTTGAGAGCCACTTAGCATGTACCATGTGGGTGTGTATTTGCTGTTCTTTGTTCCAGAAGGCAAGTTATTGCAGAAGGGTGAAAAATATTGCATCAACTCTGTTATGAATTCCCACATCAGCCATTCTTTTTTCTTGGTAAAATTTGGCTTATCTGGTAAAACATATGAATCCTCCTGGAACTTCCCCAGCATTTAAAGAATTGAAGATTCACCCTCAAGGATATAAATAATCCCTTGGACACTTCTTTCAAAACTTGAATCCACATTAGCTTTCATTAAACCTTTGCTTGTTATTTTTATAACACTGGGTAGTTCATCACCATATGATATGAACACATGCTCTTCTACCTATTTCTGTAGAACAGAAATATCTATTGACTACTGCATTTTCTTCGTTATTACTGATAACTCTGCTCTTTCTGTATCATTTGCTTTTCTTCTTAGAATGCTCAGAAAAAAACAGTCCTCTTTATAGTGATAAATTCAGTTTCTTTTTTTTCAACCTTCTCTTATTTGGTGTTTAAATTTATATTATTTGTTAACAACTTCCCTACTTGGCTAAGTGTATAGCTTGGGTTTTTGATGTAATTTCAAGTGTAGAATTACTTATTTTTCCTCTTGAAGCCAAGTGCTTTTATAATCATTGAAGGCTTTTTTTGGAATGAGACATCTTCATTTCTAGGTTATCTAGTAAAATGCTCTTAAAAAATGATAACTTACATTTTTGTGTTTATGGTTTTCTGTCTTACTGTCAACTGTTTTTAACTGTCTGAAATGGCAGGAAGTAGAGCTAGATTAGTGGTTTGGACTCCGCATTTGTGATGTTCAAAATGAATAGCTGAAGCATGCTCTCATGCACTGAAGTAACTATTTGGTTTCTGTTTTGGCTTTGTGTTGCCTTGTTATCTGCCAGATCAAGTAAAGATAGAGCCTTTCTGTGTCAGGAAATGATTGAAATTGCTGTAGATAATTTTAAAAAATATATAGCCATATTTTAATTCTGGCTGGTTGACACTTCCAAGTTCCTCACATTGAAATCCTACCCATAATGCCTAGTGAGAAAGCTATGTTAGAGACAGATGCTTGAGTAGCTCATTGCATTGTTCACTAGTATAATTCGGAGGTCTGTAGGAGATGATAACTCATTAATCTGTCCCGTATTTTTCAGAATATTGACTCATGCATTTGTATTTGTTGCTGTGATGTAAGAGAGAACATATCACCATACTTGACAGAAAGAACTCTTTCTTCCGATTAAAACCTCTCTGTATACACAGTAGTAGACAAGAGCAAATTTTACTATTTTCCCCAGGCTGTCTGAAGTTATTTTCCATCTTTATTCACTTTCTAATAACCTGCTTCTGTCTTGTGAAATTTACATGTAGCTCCCAATAACATCTATAATATATAAACCTTACTTCCAGAGCACTAAGATGACAAGATAATGTCCAAAGAGCATGGCAGTCATCTCAGCTTTAATATTACTTTATTTTTAATTGTCCTCCATACACAGAGTAGCATGGCATTTTCTGTTAGCTCTGGCAACCAAATTTCTAACCCGCATTACCTGAGGCTCAAGTGATTATTAATTTGTTTATTTGATGTGGACTATTCACTGGGGCTTGTCTACTGAAGGTTTCACTGGTATGTTAGCAACAATCACTGCTGAAAAAAAATGTTTTTTGCTGGCTAAATCTTTTAGCAGCTGATTAAGACAACTATTTTACTTCAGCCTTTTTGCATGACTTTCAAGATGTGTGAGACTACCCTAAAAGCAACAAGGCAAATAGAAATGAAAGACATATTTACTACTTCTTCCTTTATTTAATAGCTTCAGTCAGCATTGCATGCTTTTCTTGGTACTTCAGGATTTGTAGGAGAGAAGAGAAATGTCACCAGCAGAGAAGCAGAGTCATGGAGTGGCCAACCTCAGAGAGCAGACGGAATGGCAAACCTAGAAATAGGGTCAAGACATCCAACCTCAGTGTCTAATATGCTGTTTGGGGCCTTATATTGATTTAGAAGACTGGAAGTTTTTGTTTGTTTGTTTATTCTAATGTAATATATGGCCAACAGTTTAAGTATTTTTAGCTCTTCATTGTGCTAAGAGCTGCTCTCCAGCAAGCTACAAGGAGGAAAGGACCAGCAAAGGCAGGATGTGCGTGGTGGCCACCAGACAATGCTGCTGGCTGCAGGGAAGATCAGGATGCAAAACTTTCTCTGCCCAGTCCTAACACTTCCAGAAACTACTTTGTGTGATACTTCCAGAATTTCCAGCCCCAGATTACTGACAGTTTTGTCATATGCACAGGATTTGAATGAGGAGTTGACTGCTGAAGGACAACATTTATCACTAGGCAGTGCAGTTGTTATTCGTGTGGAAAGGACTGGGTTTGTTTTCTGTATTTCTATTCTTGTCTTCTGTATGAAACTTAATCTAAAGCACTTCAGTAGCAGCCAGAACTGCCAGAAGATTTCTTTGAAAACTTTCATGAGATCAGGTGGTTTTTTTATAGCTAAAAACACCTTCCGACTTTATTGGAAATCAAAAGTCCTAATGGTTATGCCATGCAATCTGAATTCCTGGGGAGGTATTTTTAGGCCTGCCATTAACACTGCAAGCTTCAGCCTGTCAGCTCTCCAATGGGTGTTTAAGATCTTCTGAAGAGTGTTTGTGCATTGGCTTCAGAAGCTCGCTGATGGCATGGTGTGCCCAACTAACTCCCAAGCCAGTTGGCCAAGTGTGCCCGCAGCACAGCTCCTCCAGGCACCCTCACTGTGTGCAATGCCAGATTCCTGTCTGCCTACTCTGTTGGACATGGCCAAAGTTGGTTTGTGACACAAAATACTCAACAAAAATGTCCTGACCTTGACCAGCCAGCTTGTACCCAGCCAAGGGCAGGCAGGTTGGAGAGGGCGGATTTGGGAGCCCCACAGAAGCACAGCCCAGCTCAGCATGGCTGGTGGTGGTCCTGGGGGGTGCTTCACAGTTCTTCTGCATCCAGGGGGGCTTGTGAAGCCCCCAATGTGTCCATAGAGAGGAAAAGGATTTCTGGAGGATGCAGGAGGGAGGTGAAAAGGAGAGAGCAAGAGAGAGGATTGGGTATTTGAGTCTAAAGGAGAAAAAGAAATAGGATGGGGTGGTGCTGGGAGGTTCCAGAGAATTATACAGGGAATAACTGTGGGCAAGGAAGATAACAGAGGTGATTGTGACATTTAAAAGGGATGTTAAAAGCAAGAAAAAGAGAAAAGGCTACATAAAGTAAAAGCAGCACAATTTCTCTCCTAGCCCAGAGATGCTAGACTGAGCTGGTTTGTAGCCTCTTTAGTATTTGACTACTTGGGAAACTAAGATTTTTTTTTAATTTGTTTTTAAGACACAGTCCATGGTAGGGCACTTCCTACTAGAGGTGGGACTCACAGCTAAAAAAGGAAAAGAAAGGAAAAGAAAAGGTCAGGCTGCATGTGTGTGATGTAATCCATAGTCACATAAAGTGATACAAATATGGAGGGATCTTAAAGGCTCCTTCACTGCTTCATTACCATGTTCAGTGAGGTCCATAAACCTGAATAGACTTAGTACCCTCGTCTTCATTTTGCAGAGCCCTTATCTATAGCAGTATGGGAAATCTCTGTGCATGACAGCTGTCTGCAGTCCCCAGGTAACATGTGTTGGGCAGCCTGGTCTAGTGGAAGTTGTCCCTGGCCATGGCAGGGGGGTTGGACTAGATGGTGCCCAAGAAAAGTCATTGCCAGTCAGTGTGTTGTACTGTGTGCCTCGGAGCCTGCACGCTGCTAGGAGCAGTTCATCAGGCATAAAATAATCCCTGCTTTAGCAGATTATAAACTTGGAAATGTGACAGTACTGATAGTTAAACCTGTGTCTGTTATTGTGGCAAAAAAAAAAAAAAATCCAGCTAAAAAAAATAACTGCTGCCCAAATCAGTTAAACAATACAAGCTTCAGCATTGCATCCAGGCTGTGCTTTGTGTGTAACACTCACTGGAAGTCAGGAACTTTAAAGAAAAACATTTTCTCCCACCTGTCTACTTTCAGTTCTGCTTGCACATGTTTCACTAGGTTTCCTTGGCTGGATGTGCCTGCTGCCAGTGTTTGGAGGGAAGCTTCTGCTGCTGCACGCTGCGCAGAGACAGTTTTTGGGCAGCCGGCAAGCCAGCTGCAGCAAGAAACTTCATAAATGTCATTAATTTGGAGGGCTGCTCTGCAGCTACAAGTCACTCCAGCTATGTCGGTCCCTCACCTATTTATAACTCAGCAATCTGTCACTGAGGGCTTTATGCAGCTCTTTTGCTGCATGCCACATGGGTTGTAATGCAATAGCTGGGTTTATTATAAGATTTCCTCTACCACTCTTTAGAAACAGCAGGTGCAGCATTGGCAGAGAGCTCTGATAACAAAGCGCAGGTAAGGGGGAAAGTACCTGGCACCACTCTCCCCTCTGGAGGGACAGGAGGCTTGTGTTACCCGCTCTTTTGTGCCAATTGGCTCTCAACTGGAATTGAATGTGAAATATATTGATAGAGAGATGTTACTATTGTAGCAAAGAACAGTTGCAATGTTCTTTTATAGTTTTTCCATGCAAAACATAAAGAGGGGATGTAGCATCACTGCCCACGCCTGCCTACAGTGTGGCACAGATGAGTGCTGTAGGGGTGAACCCCCCTACCAAGAAACACCACGGTCTGAGGCAGAATGTGTGGACAAGGAAATAACACAACTGTGTTGGTCAGCATAATGAAAAGAGGGCCTGGGGCAATTAGCAACCCTACACACTGTCCAGTTGTCTGTGGGTATCTGGGCAAGGCAATCAAATAGAATAGTTGAGTTGGAAGGGGCCTACAGAGATCATCTAATCCAACTGCACCACTTCAGGGCTAGCCAAAAGATAAAGCACATCATTGAGGGCACTATCCAAACACCTCTTGAGCACTGACAGGTATGGGGCATCAACCACCTCACTAGGAGGTCTGTTCCACTGTTTGACCACCCTAACAGTAAAGAAGTTTTTCCTAACGTCTAGTCTGAACCTCCCTTGGTGCAGCTTTGTGCCATTCCCACATGTTCTATCATTGGTTACCTTGGAGGGGTGAAACCTCCCTCCCAATTTCACTTCTTCAGGAAGTTGTAAAGATCAATGAGGTCACCTCTTGGCCTTCTTTTCTTCAGACTAGACAACCCACGCATCCTCAGCCTCTCCTCACTCCTTCCAGCTCTTTTACCACCTTTGTTGCCCTCCTCTGGATGCTTTCAAGTAAGTGAAGTAGCTCTGTAGATGTTTACAGGGGTTTCTCCAAATAAATGTCTTTCCCCAAGACAGTGTGACCCACAGAGCGTATGCTAGGGGCTTTGTAAGTCAAAAACATGAACTCTTCCATTGTGAAGGTTCTTGTTTATCTGTTCTGCCAAATGCATGAGCAGATGAGACTACTGCTTGGAGAAAATGGATCTTTTATTCCTTCCTGCACGAGGAACTGAGTGCAGCAAGATGGAAAAGGATGTGATCCAGCCATTCAAGGGAAATTCTCTGCTGTCTACAACAAAATACTCCTTTTAATCCTCAACTGCTTCCTTCATATTGTGTCTGTGGGGTTGAAGCTGAACACCCTCCCGATGTGTGGGTTTGTCCATCCCAGTCAGCACCTTTCACAGTTGCTTTGTAGAAATGGAGACGGTTAAAAGTGATCGGTTGGAAAGCCAGTATTTTCTGTGTTTCTCGAGTGAAGTATACCATATAAACAAGCTATAAAATGCTCAGATTTTGTGTGGGGCTAGCTTCTCCAAATGCTAAGCACTCACCCAGCATGTACATCACGTTTGTTGGGATACGTGGTACAGAGCACTGTGCTCTGAGTGATGCTAATTATGCCCATCAGCCCAGCTCAGATCCTGAGGGCTAATGCTGCAGCTGCTGCAGTCTGCAGCAATGTTTTCTGGTGCTGCTAAAATGGGAACTCCTCTGGTTCAGAGAATAGCTGGGCATGGCCCCAGCTCCCTCTGAAGGTAGACCCCCACGTGCAGTGCCCCGGGACCTGGAATATGTTGCCCCTGTCGTTGATGGCAGCTCGGAGGGGTGGCAGCTTACTACATAAGAGCCTTGGTGGGTGAAGTGAAGGCTATTTAATGTGGTGTGGGCTGAAGGACAGCTGCAGCTGTCCGTGCCTGTGTATTATCTGAGGAAAGGTCCTTTAAAAAGGCAACACAAAACAACACTTCTTGATTTCTCTTTTTATAAACCGAAGCTATAGGCTGAGTGTAAATTCAGAGCGGCAAAGGCTTTCTCTAGAAAGACTGGTGGAGGTAGTCTCCCAAACCTACCATTCAAGGGAAATTCTCTGCTGTCTACAACAAAATGTTCCTTTTAATCCTCAACTGAATTTCTACCTGGGGTAGAAAGCACTGGGACTGGGGATGTAATCGAGGAAAGGATGATAACAACGTGGGAACGCTGAACTTGGAGGAAACGGGCTGAGGAGGGAATGGAGTACATAGGGGCAAAATTGAGACTGGGAAAAGACCTGAGATAAGAAAGGCAAGAGAGAGCAGGGAGGAGGGACCCGAGCACGACCTCTACAGGCTCTGAAGTGGGCTGGGCCTTTGCCATCTGCTGCCAGAAAGCAGCTAAAGAGCCTGAAGGCAAGGCCTGGGCCTCAGGGTCCTCTGCTAAAGCACCCTGCTGGTGCCCTGCAGCTCCAAGGCAGACATCGCTGCGGGAGTGCCCACATCTCCGCGAATTTGTGTGCGCGCCCCTGCAGCAGTGTGCCCTGGTGGCCAAGAAGGCCGATGGGATCCTGGCGTGTAGTAAAAGGAGCGTGGCCAGCAGGTCAAGGGAGGTGATCCTCCCCCCTACTCTGCCCTGGTCAGGCCTCACCTGGAGTAGTGTGTCCAGTTCCGGGCTCCCCGGTACAAAAAAGACAGGGATCTCCTGGAAAGAGTCCAGCGGAGGGCAACAAAGATGATACGGCGCCTGGAACACCTCCCCTGAGGAAAGGCTGAGAGACCTGGGTCTGTTCCGCCTTGAGAAGAGAAGACTGAGAGGGGATCCTATTAATGTTTACAAGTATCTTAAGTGTGGGAGACAGAGGGATTTGGCCAACCTCTTTTCAGTGGTTTGTTGGGACAGGACAAGGGGCAATGGCCACAAAATTGAGCACAGGAAGTTCCACACCAATGTGCAAAAGAACTTCTTCACGGTGAGGGTTATGGAGCACTGGAACAGGCTGCCCAGGGAGGCTGTGGAGACTCCTTCTCTGGAGATATTCAAGGCCCCTCTGGACGCCTGCCTGGGCAGCCTGCTATAAGGAACCTGCTTTGGCAGGGGGGTTGGACCCGATGATCTCTGGAGGTCCCTTCCAACCCCTACGATTCTGTGATCCTGTGAATTTGGCTTCTGAGCCAGGTGCAGGGTGCTGCAAGTGAAAAGTGGCAGTGTTTGGTCACCAAGATGTGGGGCACATAAGGTGTGTTAGAGGAAGGTTTGCCTCAATAGTTCCTTATTGAACAAAACATAGGCCAGGAAAAAAAAATGGTATGACATCACATAATTGAGGACTCAGTTATAATGGACAAGATTACCTTAATTCCTTCATCCAAACAACTTTGAGCACCTGGCTTCATAGCTTTGGTGCATTTTTGTAAGTATTTGGGGATATAATGTGGTTGTGAAATGCAATACAGCAAATAAAGACAATTACTTTTGCCTACCTTGTAAAGTGTTTATGAGATTTCGGTTAGTGTACTGGTGTTCTGCACTTTGAGTCCCCTGGTGTTTATTTTCTGGTATGATGCAACTCCATTTCTCAAAGGCTTTCCAGCTCCAGGGAGAAGCAGGCTTTAAACGAGGCAGACTTCTCCCTTCTGTCCCATGACATCACTTCCAAGTAAATGTTTTTGTAGTTTGGCCTTTCAAAACAGGCAAAGGAACCAGTGAAAATATAATGCTTCTCAGGGGAGTGATGTCATTTGTATTGTGTCATGAGATGTCATATGGTCTCATAAAAGGGTAACAATTCATGGAGTCCCACCTGGTGCTGTGATGACACGATTTCCTCCCACCTGTGAAGCCTGTCATGTCTGGGGGTTCTGCTGCAGCCCTCTGTAGCCTCTGAGCTGGGTTCTAATGAAAGGGTGCAGGATCACAACTTTTAACAAACTTTAACAATCTTTTTTTATGCTCTGCTTTCATATTCCACTCTCTTTCTCGTCTACCAGCATCTAAGTACATTGTCACCTAGACAATGGGGAAAAGCTGTCCCAGAGGTTGAATAACGTGTTGGATTTGTTTTTCCATGTGCATGTGCTGACTGTGAATTTTTGGGGTTGGGATGGTTTTTGATGAAGACTGGTTGCCTGGAATGAAGGAGAGGTGGTGTGATCCAGTATAATATGCTCAGTGAATTTAATCAACATTGCCAAGGGATGAAACTAGCCCCCCTGGGAGGCTGCTCAGTGAAGCAGCCTGGCACACAGGTAGGTTACCCTATATGTGCCTGGGGAACGTCCACAGTGAGGCTGCACTGCAACTGAGAATGGTGGAAGTGGAAACTGCATTTCCCACCTCTGCCCATGTGTCCACCCATGGATGCAGCACAGAAACCTTCCCAGCCATCCAAACACTTACCATGGCTCCCCAAACCGGATGAAATGGTGTGATTTTTTACACAGGATGATTTACATGAAGATTACCATGTAACCTTACATGTGTTGAATTCACTACCAGGAGACCAGCCACCCACATCAGCACCAGGACACAGGGTCCTGCACGTAATAGCTTCCATAGCCTGTCATCTGAGGAGGGGTGTGAGGGTTCAACATCAATAACTCAGAAAAAGGGTCTGTAGAAAGAGGCAAATCTTGCCACTTTGCTTCAGTCAGATCTATGGACAACCAGGCAGCAGTTGTGCAATACAGGGATTTGTGTTGCAGATGTGAGTTATGCTGCTGAGTCGTTTTTATACCCAAGATAAATCACTATTTAAGAACTGAACAGAAATGAGCAGGCATGAGGCCTGCACATTTTTACAGAATTACTCCTAAATCCTGGGAAATACAACAGAACTAGTCTCTTTCATAGGCAGTCCTTTCTGTAATGATTTCCAGGCTTGGTAATTCTAATAGAAATTATTGGCATGGTTAAACGTCTTATGGGTAGGTTTATTGCTGCCCTGTAATTCCCATACACAAAATGTAGGTGATACCGAATAAAACTAGATGGGAGCTTGGTCTGGTCCAGAATGACTGCTCATAAGAACATGAGATTTGAGTTTGCTGATCTTTCTACATGGAGCTGCAGGTGATGTTTTTTCCCTCCTCTGAAAGAATCAATACAGATGAAGTTGTACGTAATAATACTGCTTATAATCTTCCCCCTCTTCAGTGGCCATTACAGTAGGAATTATGATCAGGAAACATATATTTGGGACACAGATTATCCACTTAAAAACATTTTGCTTTCTGGGGTTTCAGTAGAAAGGCCTACATTTAATTTAAATGTAACTAAGCCATGAACTTTGCATTATTTTTTTCTCCTCAGTATTCCAGTTAATACTCAAAGTAAACTACTTGCCCATGCTCATCGGGGTTTGCAGTGCCTATATACCTCAGGTGACTTCTGCTTCCCCTTGTTATCCCAGGGAGATGTGATTGTATCAAATCCCACTATATAGCTCAGCAAAAGCTTTGCTAATCTCGTACTCAAGGGAAAAAAAAAGAAAAAAAAAAAGCAAGCAAAGCATTCAAAGGTAAAAGTAAGAAAAAAAAAAAAAGTCTGTAAAAAGCCAGGGGAAAAAGGCTTCCTGGTGTCCAGCCCTTCCCAAGCAGATGAGTAAGCCTATGTAACCTGCAAACTGAGACAAGCTATTTCCTTCAAACCAGGAGCTGGAAGAGCTTCTCTTCAACCTAAAGGGCATAACATCTTCACGTCAAAGCAACAGTTCACATACCTCTGTTTTATGTGCATGTTTAATGGGGAAAGAGTCAAGGATTGTGCTGCTCATTGTTTACTGGCCTTGGTAGGGTGTAAGGCAGCAGCGTCACTCTGGTGGCTTCAGGACAAAGGACATATCTCACTGTGGGAGGAATTTGGGGTTGTTGCTCTTTTTCCTGGCAAAGGAGGGGATTTTTGTGGGAGACGTGTCAGAGGCAGGGTTTGAAGTCAAAAGATCTGCTCTCAAAGCCCGTATTTTTCTTTGCAAGAATGTCACTTTTTTCCAGAGGCACCTCTTTGTCTCAAAGCAGCACTCTTCCATTTACTTACAGGGATGGAGCTAATGAAAGGTCCTTCTCAGTTTTCTGTATGGGCTGCTGGCTTGTGCCTAGCTTATGTGCTTATGTGCTAATCTCAAGGAAAAACATAAAGGGACAAGCACAGATCCTCTTTGAATTATTCAAATAGCAATGGACAGCCACATTGCACCAGTCTTACTTGAAGTGAAGCCATGTTGAGCTTTCACACTCAGCCGTGCCCTCCTCTTCCTCTTGTGAGACTTTTGTGGACAATGTCACTTTTTGTAGAAAGGAGAGTGTTAACTACTTAAAACTAACAAATTTTGCATAACCTTCTCTAAGGCTACAGCTCTGGAGTTTTAAAAATAAGTTTTTAATTCAAAAGAAAGCTTTAAGTCCTGTCAGTCCTGACTAACACTTCGAAGGCTATTTAAGTTCCAGCTCCTCAGTGAGATACTAGTCTACTAGGTTAGCCCTTCCCACCACATTTTACTATTTAAAAGAGAGCCCTTGGTCTTTTCCTTCCCTTGCCCTTCTGCATTAGAAGAGTGCTCGTCAAAATGCTACCAAAGGCATGACCTTCAACGTAGCATCAAACTGCAGCTGCAACGCGGGCCTGACAATGTGTCAGAATACAATAGCATAAATAAGATGTTGGCTGTGGGTCTCCCGATGACAGATGTAAGTGTAAGTATAAAGTGTGCTTTCTAAAAATAGCGTACATGTAGAAGGTGCTGGAAGTGCTGGCTATCAGAGCGCTTATAAATGGGTCAGAGATGACTGAAGAGTAAAATAGCAGCATCAGCAGAACTCATTGCTGAAGTGCAATGCTTCAGGGCACCTGTATACTCAGGATCAGCTGGGGATAATTGGCACCTGTGTGCAGTAGATCTTTCTGGAAAGGTGTGATATGGGTTGGGTAGTCAGGCTGGGGGTTAGGTCTGAAATGTGCACAGGTTATCAATTTAATGAAGATGAGGTGCTGCCATTTATTTTTTATTTTTTTCTTTAATGCCTTATAAAGGAGGCAGTTTTCCCAAGACTTTCTGCTTTTCTATTCTCTGCAGTTTTGAGATGGTTGGCAGCGGAGGTCCTGATACAACAACTGTGCAGGGAAGATGGCATGATGTGCCTTACAGTCTTAGAGTTTGAAGGATCTGGTTTTGCTTAAACAATATTTCATTCAATAGCAACACAACCAGAGTGAAAATAAAAGCTGGAACAGGCTAAGAACTGAGTAGAGAGGCTGCATGGTCTGCTAATATTTTATATGTATTTTACCTTACAGTAGGAGATGAAAGAGGCATGAGTTCACCCTTCAAAATGTTCTCCATTATCTCCTCCATGCTTCCCAGTCATCTTTACACACATAACTTCATTCATAGTCACTTCAACTACTGTAGTGACGCTTTAAAAACAATTAAAGAAACAGTCTTAGTGATTCAGCTTTGGGTAATGGTGTTTTTTATATACAAACATGGACAAGACTTCTCTGGATAGGTCTTTAAATCATTGGTCTCATAAAGCTGCTATCTAGTAAGCGTCTGGAGCTCTCTGTCAGTTAACATGAGTTATAGTGGTGCCTCTGGTGAAGTGTGAAAGACTTCAGCCCTGGTTCTTTGTGCCAGGAATCAAATGATCAGTTGTGGTTTGTTTGTTGTTGTTGTTTGTTGTTGTTGTTTCTTTTTAACAAAGACCTGAAACAAGGAATGTTAGTTTTCTAGAGTTTACTCAGTTCTGTGTGTTTAGCTAGCAGAACTGGAAGTGACACAGGTTATGTGACTCTCCTGAGGCCAGCGTATGAGATGATGGTAGATGAGTAGGGCCATGTGGTTGGGTTGAACAGCACTGGGTGAAACGAGGGCCACTTATTTCCCCTTCAGGAGTTGTTGAAATACTGGGCTACGTGACCACTCCTGTGTGAGCACAGAGCTAAGATTAAACTTTCGTCTCTCCGGAATTCAGATGCAGTGAGGAATAGTGAAGCAGAGGCCGTGTATGCACAGCTTCTCTTCATAAAACAGCATGATGAGCCTACCAGATTTCTTCATCAGTAAAATAGCTCAACTAAATCTTCCTGAGGCTCACCATCACTGAGCCCTCATATCATCTCTCAGAAAGAAGGAGGGAGAACAACAGACACTAGCTGCATAGTTTAGCACTGGCTTGCTGTTCTGACTTTACTTGCTTATTTATTTTAAAGCAAGGGGTGGAGGAGTAGGAGGGAAGAGGAAGAGGAAGCTGAGAAAAAGAAGAATTCCTCTTGAGGTTGTTGGAGAGCTGCAAATTTTGCATCTCATGTTTGAGACAGTGTTATATTGCCTCTGCTTTGTGGGTCTGTAGTTGATGCTGTAGAGAAAGAGAACTGCAAATATAGCTGGGACGTCCTCTGCGGTAGGGCTTTGCAGTCCAAAGGAGTGTACACTCTCCACCTCTCTAGGACCTGGCTTTCAGGTGGCTGTCTTAAATAGTTTTGAAACATCAGTTGATACAGTAGGGTTGAAGCCGATACTGCCACCTTCAGGGAAATGATGCTGAACCATCCTTGGAGCATTTTTACTGCCAGGAAAACTCTAGGGAAATGTCATAGCAGGCTATCAGTTCTGGTGTGAAACCGCTAGCAGGTGGAGGTGATGGGAAGTGTTGGGTGGGTTTTGCTGGCCCACTGGTGCAGATGACTTGTTCCCTCGCTTACATAAAACGGAAGCGGGACCTGCCCTTGGGCTGGAGTGAGAATTTGGCTTTGGCAAGTTGGGTAGAGGACATGTAACAGGAACAGCAAACCTGAAGCAAAGCCTCAGGCTGAGGTTTTACACAGTACTTCTATGGAAGCTAGGACAATTTTATTTTAACTTTCTAGGCCTGATCCTTAGCCAGTGAGACTGATTTCAGTACAGCTGTTGTAGAAATCATAAGAAAGGGCCTCTGAAAAGTCATGTCCTGCCACAGCCTGGGATTAGTTTTAGAAACCATTATTGGAAAACAATTATTTTTTCTTGAATTCTGACACAGCCTCTTGCTGCCATCCTTGCAATACCGCACTGGGCTTAATTTTAGAGGTCTTTTTTTCTTCTCTACCTCCAGTTTTAGACCACCAGTTCTTGGCCTGACCTGGGTTTTCCTTTCCCTCTTTGCAGTGATTCTTTATATTCAGATGGCTTTCATCCTAACTCCTTTCGTTTTTTTTGTTTCTGTTTTTCTTTTATTTGCTTTCTCTGACTGGGCCAATGCTAGTATATGTGGAATCGAGAGAGAGAGTTCATGTGCAAGCACTGTTGCCACCTTTTGCAGGAAGATCTTGCGAAAGTTGCTAGAGTTTTGAGTGGGGAAGGAATGAGTATCAACCTTGCCTTGGGAAGAAAAGGACTCCAGCTACAGATCCATCCTTAACAAACTCTTGCCTAGGCTGAAGTACACTAACTCCATTCTTCTGTGCAGAGTGAAGAGGAAGTGGTCTATCTACAGCCATGTCCTTAAAACAAGAAAGGAAATGTTAAAAAAAAAAATAATAATAATTGGTCTAAGTCCTTTACTATTTATCTCTCTCTGTTTCCTCTACTCCCTTAGGGAACCTTGTAAATTATAAAGCAAGCAATTCCCCAGAGCTATAATTTAATTGACCTTCTAGTGATGTTGCATTTCAGAAGTGAATGTGTTACCTTTGGTGCTGGCCCTGTGCTCACTGGAGGCTACCGCTGCTGGATGCCAGCTGCCTGCCACCCCTAGCCCCCTGTCCTTGTCCTGCCCACCCACTCACCTGCGGGGCTAGCTCTGTGGGGGCAACCATTGCTCCATCTTCTGCCCTACTCATATCATCACCACTGTTTCCCATAGCTGCTGTAGAGGAGCATGTACGAGGCTTGTGAACATAATGCAGAGGCAGGCAGGAAAGTATGGGGGCTCCTGACCACCTGCCCCAGCTTCTTGCACAGATTAGGGCCTCTTTGGGGCTGTTCTTCAAACAGTTGATCACTCGAGACATAAGGACCAAATGCTTTAAGTGCTATATTAAAATGATCATACCTCATCTTATACCTGTCACGTACAAAGTTCTTCACATATTTGATAGCAAAACTAATAATTAATTCTCACAGCTCTAGCTGTGAAAGATAATCACTTTGCTGTTGAAAGGGGCATACTGAACTAAATAAACCAACTAAGGGCATTCGTCCTACAGCCTCTTGAAAATATAAATAGGTTGAGACATTTTTATTTTATGAGATCCAGAGAGGTCAAAAAAGCCCACAGGTATTGAAGTCGCATGCACCTTCTGTCACAAGTGCCGAGTCCACATTGGAGGTCTCTGCACAGCTGCGTTCTGCCAGAGCCTAACCTTGCTTGCACACCTACTTAGTTTTGAAAATATCATTAGCAGAATATAATGATACATAACTAGGTGAACAACTCTGTTTTTCATAAAAATTTATTTAGGTCATTGCGTGGGTCCTAGGCATCATACAACCAATCGCATCTTTGGGATTGGTATTTTTTATTATTATTTTTTATTATTATTATTTTGCTTTATTTTAACATGTGCACAACAATGCAGTGAGGGCAGAAAGTGAGAATTAAGGGGCTTGTCCTTAACTTCAGAGAGGCCGAATACATGAAATGAGTAGGAAGACTGTAACTCGGCCTTTCTGGATGAATAAGAGGATGACTGAGGGGAAGGTGCAAGAACCGTGCCTCTTCTTGATTCTCTGTGCAAAGCCTTAGTTGTTATCCCACCCTCTGTTGTAGAGTGCTCCGGTGTGTGCAGCAAGAGCTTCGTGCACAGGTGGCTGCAAGATGAATGGTGTCTTACAACGCTGGCAAGTGACACAGTGTCAGTAAGAAAGGGAAGACCTGCCGCTGTGGTTCTGGGCCGTGCTTCTATAGCAAGTATAATATACCCAAATGTGTTGGGTGGAGCTCGGACATGTACATAACAGCCATTTCAGCTTGCTAGATGAAATGCTGCACCTGGGCATAGTGGCTCTGCTCCTTTGTTCATTTACTTTAAATTCAGCACTGCAAATACACTTAGCCCTGTGGAAACACTCTTTATTTATCCTCCAGTGCTCCAGGAGACAGCTTGCAAGGCACAGAAAAAAATATGGCATGCTCCTGAACATTGACGTGTCACTTCCCACCACCACTGCTGTGCACACTGTTTAGATGCTGCATGAGCACAAAGTCTCTGGTGGTAAGCTTCCTTCAGCTCTGGGCAGTGGTGGAGGTCAGTATGCTGAGTGGCACTGAGACTCCCTGCGGTGGAGCAGTTGCATTGGAAAGGGGAGTTCGGATGGGACAATCCACAGAAGTTTTGTTCATCCAGTGGAGGATATGCCAGACCTGTATCTTCCAAAATTTCTCAAAACTGCAGGAGCCCAAGGCTGGATAACCTCAAAGAGGTTACTCTGCTGCAGGTAGCAGACCCTTCCCCTGATGGAGAGTCACCGGTGTCTTGCTGGGTGGCTTCCTGGCACCCAGGTCCTGCCAGCATGATGACAGGACTTGAGGAAGCAGGAGGTAGATATGTAAGCAGGGGGAAAAATGAGTCACGTTTTTATTCAGATGAGTGCAATATGATAGCCATGTTTGGCTTGACAGTCTTTTATATCTTGTAGGGTTGATTTCAAAAGCAAGTTATATTTTCTTTCCATTAATATAGTGTTTGTTCTGCTTAATCAGGTGGCAGAAGGAGAACATGGGTTCATTCCATTCCACTCACTCACCTTTAAAAATGTGTGAATGATGTGTGGTTGGACGGACAGCTGATGCATCACCATTTTCCTGGTCTTCGCTGCTTTAACTTATGTTTTTTGGCTGGAGCTGGGCTGAACAAACTAGGTGAACCAGGACAGATGACAGGCAGAGCTCCATCAACATGAGGGGTGTTTTGCCATTTGCACAGAACCATGACCTCACTGCGAAGCAGGCTTCGGTCTGAATACAGCTCTCTTCCCGGGGCACGTCCGTGGACGAAGGCTGATGGTTCAATCCTTTTGTGTGCAGATGCAGGGTATGTAGCTGAGGAATGGGAATGAGCACAGGATTTTTTCCAAATTAAGTGAGAAACATTTCCTGCCTATATGTAGTTATGATTATGCTAGTAGTTGTACTGTCTTCAGGAACTGGAGGCTAATATTTTGGACACAGTTGTTCCCATCTCCTATAGAAACAATCTTTGTATTGCAGGGACACGTGATCAAGTTTATTTGCTTATTTCACCATTTAAAACAATTATTTTCTAATAACCTCTACCCTAAATAGGACAGGTTCACAAAGCAATAAAATTCCTTTAAAATCATTTCTTTTGACTTAATTACGATTTTCTCCTTGAGAAGTACGTGGCTGGAGTAGTGCATTGCCTAAGCAAGTAATGAAAAATACCGTCTGAAAAATCCACAATGCCAAAATGCCCAAAGCATTCACAGCTTGGAACAAAAAGGAGAAAAGCTCTGTCTCCATTTCAGTTACCTGTTGCTGCAGCATACATGAAGGTGACCCTCCAAAACCCTTTTCCATGTTTTATAATGGAGCAGTGCAGGCTGTAAGGGGTTCATGCCAAGCGGATAGATTTTCAGCCGGTTCCAACCCCCAGAGTGTTCCCAGAAGTGCTGGCACCGCACATCTCACCTGGGGGCCTGGCGGCCAATGCACAATCGTCACCTGCTGTCAGCAAGCCTATAACACGCCTTTGACCTAGAAAGATAAAAATATCTTGATAACAGTAACAGAACTCTTGTGAGATGACAGACTGCCATAAGCAAGAGCCGGTCTGGAGGGGAACTTGAACCAGTGTCCGTGTAGCCCGAAGGAAGCAAGAAGCATGGGACACATGGTGGCCTTGTACCCAGCATTGCTCTGTGACCGTGCCCAAGCTCTTCTCCCTGCCTCTGCCCCTCTCTTCGCCTTCCTAATGATAAAATATTTTCCTTCCTAGTTATCAACCACTTTTCCTGTACATCCTCTTGAGATAGCCAATGACAGGCATGTGTTTCACATGTTACCTGAAAGGTGTGTCAAAGGTGAAGGATGTAAACTCCTCTTAGCTTGGAGAAGGTCTCTTTGGGCTCTCTTTGGGCCTTGGTGTGGTTAGTGAGGTGCTGTTCTGCTCTCTGCATCCACTGCCTTTAGCTCCTGGGAAAGCTGGCTAAGTCACCCTTTTGCAGCTCTGGTGGATGAGGTGAGCAGAGGAAGAGGGTTAGAGTCATTTTACATGCAAAGCCTATAGAATAATGTGCAAGAAAGAGCAGGGGGTGTCAGGTTTTTCCATAGGCAAAGAGGAAGTAGGTCCCCTATGTGAAAGGTGTGTTTCAGGCAAGGGAAAACATCAAATCAAGTGATAATCAAAGTAAGCTTTCCTCCTCCCATGGCCGTGTTTGGCTCAGAATTAGATCAGGTAGAGAAACTGCAAGTATGCTTCATCCATCATACACATCAGCTTCTGGAAAAGTCATCTTCCCCTGCAATAAACAGAAAAGGTTATCTTCCTCTGCATAGAGCTCTTTCCAATAAACATTTTCTGGAGAAACACTCGTGCCAGGGGATAGGGGAAAGTTATAGCCTTCAATCCATGTCTTTTGCCACTCCATTTTTTCCTGTTTGTTTTCCCTTCTATTCCTTTCAACCACAAATTTTATTGTCCTTTCTCTCATATGAGCTTTTTAAAAAAAAAGACATTGGTATAAGAAATTAGGCTGAAAGCAAAGTGTGTCTACCAGTCCTCCTTGCCTTTGATCAGTTAGTTCCGAATCAATGCTTAGTATCAGCTAGATTTGATAAAAGATAGGTGTCACAAATGTATTTCCCCAAATACATTGAGTTTCATGAGAAATGGGAGCTGGGGAAGAGCTAATGGATTAAAAATCACAACTCTTGGACATTTGGTCATTTTGTTTGCCGTTGACAATTGGCCAGTCAACACCAGAAATGCATGTCCTTTAAAACCATGATGTATATTTTCTCTTGTTTGCTAAGGAGCAAGGAATATATGTATGTATGTGTATATATATATATATTTTTTTTTTTTCCAGAGAAAGCTGTATGAAATAGCACACAAACAGTAGGAAACTGGACTTTTGTTCTAGCATCTGTTTTACTTTGGTTGTTCTCTTTGACTTCTTCTAATATAGTTTTCATGGGCTTGGAGATCTGTGCTGCAAATACCAGAAGGTTTGCCAATACTGTTAGTGATGGAGGTGATGACTGTAAAATGAGCAACAGGAACTAGGCTGAGCTGTTTTTTTGGGTCTTATGGTTTATTGGTAATGTCAGGAAGTCAAAGACTGGAGAATCATTGTGCAATACATTTTGAAAAGGTCATATGTCATATGTATGACCTTTACAAAAATATTTTCTTCTTTTAGTAAATAAAAGCAAAAAGAACTTTGGAATAAAATCAATTTCAATTTGAAAATTCTGAATGTTTTATTAAGGAAATATAAAAAGGAGATGTTTCAACAAAAATGTATAAAGACATTTTTCCAGTAAATAATTCAACAAAAACAATTCGAGTTCATGCAGAATTACTAAACTAGCTTTTTTTTTTTTTCCCCTCCACCCAAAACAACTCAGTGGAAAAAAAACCACATCCAAGCTTTTGTCACAAAAAAAAAAAAAAAGGTCTTTGGTCACATATGAACCTGTTGCTCATTTCCCTAGTGTTGCTCTTTAATCTGGCCTATTTTCTATATGATGAGTTAATCATAAGACTAGAAGCCAAGAACTCATGAGTACTAGCCTTTTTCTGACATTAACTTTTGTGTGGAGCTAGGTAGGTCACTCTCATGTAGTCACTCTAATGTAGACCTCTGAGAGTTTGCCTAGATGTATTCAGCAATGTGAGAATACGTGTCAGTATGTTTGGGACTTAAAATTACCATCTAAAAGCACAAATGTAACTAAGCTTGAATAACACTTGTGAACATTTGGAGATCTTTCATTAAAGATAAGGCAATATTGCTCTTGTGGTCAGGAGATTTTGAGCTTTGGTATTAGATGGGGTTATGCTCCATTTCCTACTCTTCTGAGGCTTCCTGTGTGATTTTAACAAGTCGCTCAAGCTTTGAGTGCTTCAGGCACTGCAGATATATTTTGTATTTTTTTTTGAGGGCTGGCTAAAACATTTATTGCTCTGTGATGATAGCAATCAAATCAATGCTTAAATAGATGGCTGGTGGATGTAATTGCTCCACCGATTTTTCCATTACCTTGTCCCAAACATGTCTGAGCTGTGCCAAAAAGCTGGCAGTGTGGGAGCTGGGAACACATGTTCACCACCTAACTGCAATGGATTTGGTCAAGATCATTGGAATGAAGAATTATTATTATTATTTTTTTTAATTGTGGGGAGAGCCGTTCAAACGTTTCATGCAGGATCAAGGCAAATTGTCAGCATTGCCTCCCCTGGTTGTGCTTCGCAGCTGTGCACTATGATGTGTGCTTTCTCTCATACTGATGGAGGATTTTGCAGAGATTAGTTGAATCTCCCGGAAGGGCAGGATGACGCTTTCTCTGTGCTGGTGGGAGTATATCACAAACCACTTTCGACCTTTCTTTTGTATGACATGTAAATCTGTGATTCCCGTAATTCTTCAGGCAAACACATAGCGAGTAGCACAGTTTGCTCTTTCTTCTCTTCCAGTCTCAGTTCTTGCCCTAACCTGTCAGGAGAGGAGACCAGACCTGAAGCAGAGGTCGAGGCAGATATTTCCAAAGATGCATTGAAAGGAGCAGAGCACAATGTCAGAACAAACATTGTAGTGTTCACAGCTGGCAAGATTCACGGAAATACAGCATGAGCCCACTTATTCCATCCTTTTTAGTATAAACCTCCTGCATTCAGTCCTAACACAATTGATCTGGCCAGTCCAAAACTTACAGTCTCATCACAGCTTTGAAACAAAACCATGTAATCCAGATGAACAACTGTACACTGGATGTTGTTGGTAAGGCTAGATCACACCCCACTCATAGTTTGAGTAGTTTTCCTCAGAACTTGTTGACAAAATGCAACTAAAGAAAGAAGAATCCCTGCATCAAACATAGGCAGGGAACAAGGTGCTTCCAGGCGTAGCTTCTTGGGGTTGGGGATGTTGAAAGGAATAGCAGAGTTCCTCAGCTCAAGAAGTGGAAAAGCTCTTCTCATAAACAGCGGGGGAAGGCCAAGGACCATGTTACTGTGTAGATGAGTGTACTGGAAATGGTGCCTTAAAGCTCAGGCAATTTGGAAGAGACATATACAAAGAGCTGAGATCAAGTCACAGTTGCAAACACCGTGTAGTCAGGGTGTCTGCACTTAACTGGGGAGATCTCAAAAAGATCTGTGTAAAGATCTAGGACGTGCCATAGAGTGAGGAAGCAGGAGTTTCAATCTTCTAGACTTCTTTAAGCAAGGGTGAAATCTCAGCTGTGGCTTGCCTTAGGTCTTCTAGACAGCTCTTCTGATTTCTGAGGGCTTTTATGTAACAGGCAAAAGGGGAGGGCATCCAGTGAAAGAATACTGAAATTAAAAACAAACAGGAAAAGAAAAACAACCTTCAATAGCACCATCTCTGAAGAGAAATTGGCTGGGTGGACCGCCTTGATGGGAAAGCTATTGAAAGGCATGTTCTACATCCACCAAGGGCTTGATCTTGTTCCTTCACGTGGGAAGGAAATAGGAAAAAAGACTGATATTTGATGAAATCATGTTCCCTGAGTTGTTAAAAGGGTCAGAGTGGATAGCTTTAGCAGTTTTCTTTGACATAAAATTTACACAGAAGGTTTTCTTCACAAACGGTTTAAACTCCCCATTGACTAAGGTCTCCATAGCTCTACTGGCACATTGCTATTGTCTGCATTGATCTGTGGTGCTCAGTGCAAATTTATTCCAGGACTTACTTCTCTTGCTCATTTAAGAAGTGGTGGTTCATCTTTTTCTTAAAAAAATGACTAATAACAAACACTTTCCAGGAACCAGCCCTGATAAAACTACCACAGACATGTAGCTCAGATTCAATTAGAATGATAAGGCACACAGTTCAGCTCCAATTTAATTATTTCTCATTTTATGTAAATGAGATTTCTGACTGCAGTGAAACAAATTATTATTTTCTCATGACAATACCTCATCTGTATGCTTTACTGCTTATTCTGCCCTCAGTTTAACCTAAAAGCAAAACAATAGATTCCTGAAAATTCAGAGGCTGAATTGCAGAACTAATCTTCCATTAATATTCTGGAGACATTCCATTCCTTTGTGATCTGGTTGTGCTTAGCCCTCATATAACACTCCCTGATTAAGGCTGTGTGTTTGACAAAATAGATTAGGATGACATCTGCCAGTTGTACAACCTTGGATGCAAATGCTCTAGCCTTTTGGGATATTTTGATCCAAAAGCCTGCATTTGTATGAATTTGTCGCTAACTTAGGATCCTGCATTTTGAAAGATGTTTAAACACTTTCTGCTGCGTACCTCTGAGATGAAAAGAAATATCTCTCTAATCTACTGCATACCTACCTCCTACCACAAATAACCCTCAGTCCATCTGAGTGTAACGTAATAAGTCCAAAACCAAGTGGAAGCTGCAGAAGTCATTTATGTCTCTGTTTTTCTCAAATAAGATGAATTTGCCTTTGCAGAACCCCTGTGACTTGGAGGTTTAGGGGCAGCTTCCTTCAGATAGAGAGCAGAAGCATACCAAGAGTGAAGGAATCGCTGCAAGGCACTGGTAATACCTATTGCCTGGAACTAAATTCCATTCTCTTGCATCTTAATCCAGTGCTTGAGCCACAAATCTCTTCCTTTCTCCTTGCCGATTCCCCTTCTTCAGGATGCAAAGCTGTTTGGCCTGTTATCCACTGAGCTGACTATCAGAATAGGAAAGATAGTTCTTCCTACCAGCTGTGAACCCGAACTCCTGCAAATTATGGCGCAGACTGTTTTACCTTGAGAAAAATGTTTGAGAAAAGAAATTGTTTGCAGTCAGTGAAAAAAATAACATCCCAGACACATACTTGAGTGAGACTACCACTTGGGAAGACAAAAAGCAGTCTAGGCCTTACCTGCTTATCCAGCCCTCATGAAAATGTGAAGTTTTAACTGATGTTAACTTCAGCAAAGTAAGCAAAATGCCGTATTTATTATCAGTAGCACCCTTATTCTTCTGTTGGAAAGCAGAGACATGCAAATAGTCAACAGGCTCTTCAAGCTGCATCGACCAGCATAATAGCTGTGAAAATTAGAATGCTTTTTAAATACGCAATTAGAGCGTGTGCTTTCACACAGAAAGAATGAATCAGCCTTCCCCTTCTTGGGCTTCCATCCTGCAGTAATTCCTCACACTTTCTCGCACTGAGCCAAGAATGCTAAAGTTCATCTAAGAGCAGTTTTACAACCAACGAGAATGGTTTAACGAAATACTATCAGTCGAAATGGCAGTCCTCACTGCTTATGTTTGTTGCTGGATGTCTTGCTGGTTTAGCGACATGGAAGCAAACGTCCTTGGAAATTGATGGTGTCAGTGCTGCCCATTTCCTAGAGGCTATGGGTGGAAAAAAACTTGTCTTTGTGCAGGCAGGCCTGTCATTTCAGGCAGTGTAACTCAACTACATTTAGTCACTTTTTTTCTTGGTCAAAGACCTTCTAGGCTTTATGGTGTGTTTTTTTTTTTTCTTCGTTTTCTTTTTATTTTCTTTTTTTTTTTTTTTCTTCTTTTGTGGCAGGAAGAACATGTTGGATTAGATTTAATTTCTCTCTTTTGCAATCAATGGCATCAGAGCTCTCAGGTTTGCAGGACTCCTTGGTGGGGCAAAGCGTGTAGGACGATGGTGTTGCAAAGGATTTAAAGGTGGCCTGAGGTCACTGATGGTCCTCTGAGAGACTGCTCTATGTATGAAATGCCTCCCCCTTCTCCAGCTGCGACCCCTGCAGCCAGCTCTGACTTTGAGACACACTGGCCCAGAGGGGAAGAGCTGTCCTGCTGGTTTATAACCCAAATCATGACCCACTCTTGGTTTTAAAATAAGTATTGAGGCCATTAACTGGACAGAGGAAAAGTTTGGGAGCTAGCAGAGGATGCTCAGGAGGGTTCATCTCTCTTGCACTGGGTTCACTTGTGCTGCCACTAGGTGTGGGGTGGACCTGTCCTGCAGACACCACGTACGGAGCTAGAAATAACCCTGCAGGTCACATCAATGAAGAAGAGACCAAACAGAGCAAAAAGCAGCCTGATGGCACATAGTTTCTGTGCAAAACAAGCAGACGGCTGATCCTACCTTGATGATGGGGCTACTCATATCTCACATTAGGAATTGCAACCTGTCATTTCTTCCTGCTGCTCACCCTGGCACAGCTTCTCTTTCAGACATCATATTATTTCATTTTGCCAGATGAGGTGTGCACTGCAATCACGAACCATAATCCCATGGTTCCCAATCCCTGTGTGAAGTCCCTGTGCCAGAAAGGCTGCAGGAAAACCTACACGAGATGGGTGTGCACAAAGGGACGAGGTGTGCCTGTGCTGAAGTGGCAGGCTGCTTGCCAGTGAGGTCCTTGTACGTGCTATTGCAGCAGCGAACATAGATGCAGGCGCTGGAGATAGGAAGTGAGGGATATGGTGCTGGTGTCCCCTATTTCTGCAGGCAGAGAGAGCTGCTGCTGGGCTGTAGGGTGGGGAGCCCCTGGGAGCAGAACCAAGGCAGAATTTGCACGATAGAGAAGAGAAAAACACAGAAGCACATTTACACAAGCTGTTAATCTCAGAACCTTTTTTTTTTATTATTATTATTAGGAAGCTTAATGGAAATTTGTGTAATTTGCATTCAAATCCTCTGTGTTCCTTAAAACATAACTCGTTTACATAAAGAGGGGAGATACCTCATACATGCAACTATCTGCTTGGCATCTGATCTGCAAAGCGAAGATAATATTTCCCTGCTTCTGTGAGATTTTATTAACACGTACTGAAAGAAAAGTAGAAAAAAAAAGCTTGGGGAAATGTGTCTAACTGTTACTGAATATTGACTTTCTGGTTGTTGAGTTATGAACATAAAATAGCTGAAACCAAAGCTTACTGTTTCAAAAGCAGTAATAGCAGTGACTACTCTTGTTTCCTGCAGTTTGAGTTTATTGTCTTTCATTCTTTCCTTGGAAGTTACATTAAACAGTTTATTTTTACTCCCACAGAACTGTGAGTTTGCCAAAGTGCAGACAACTTGCTATCTAAACTTAGTTCAAATAAACACAACACAGTCCAGCTTTTTTTTCCTTAAAACTCACATTCTGATATGCTGCAGAAAAATTTCATAACCTCCAAATTACGAAATGAGGAAAATGATGTACATATTACTTCTTCAATTGTATTACAGTGTCATCTTTATCTGTAGGATTTGCAAGCAAATTGACTTTCAGTCATATCCTTTTCTGATATCTTTTCTGCAGCTGACGAGAGATTTGCAAGCAAATTGACCTTTTTCAAAATCTAAAGCAGATTTGCTGTTTCACAGTTTGTATCTCTTTTGCATAAATACACTTTTTTTCCATAAAGTTTATAGGAAGCATTATCCGGCAGTCCCAGTGGCCAGCTTCCTAAAGGTTTTGTTTGCTTCCTGTTTATTCAAAACCATCTCTAGTCTTCCCACCCTGCCTCCTGCCTCCCTGCTTTTCTTCTCCCCAGCAACATGGTCTTGCTTGTTTCATTTTTAATGTGTTTATGATAGGTTTATAATGTAAACTTTTTTTTTTTTTTTTTAAAGAGGAGTGAAGAGTATTTAAATCAAATTGGTTTTCCCATGGGAGTCACTGCACTGGGGCTGTTGTCACAGTTCAGGTTACCAGATACTTTGCAGTGGGAAGTCCTACATTCAGTTGCTCACAATCTGCCAGACTTCGGCAGTTTGGGATACAACCTGGAATCTGTGTTTCAACCCCGTGTCACTCCTGCACTCAGTCCATTACGTTCAGTAAAGAAGATGCGAGATCTTCAAAAAATGTAGGATGCTATTAAAAGCTGTGTAATAATGAATGTACGAAAAGGAACAAAATAAATTTTGAATGGGCAATTGAATCCCAGCATCTCCTACGTTTGGAGAATTGAAGCTCAGTTTTTGGGACACCGCTTATATTAGATCATCTTAAAACTAATTGCAGGAATACGGCAATTTTCCATAATTATTTTTATAAGGAGTTAGGCTTAGATCCCCAGACCATCATATATCCAGCTTTGAATAGTTGTGCTCACAGATAACAACCATTACTTTCACATAACTTATAAAGTGAGAAATTTCCTTGTCCTCTGCAATCCCCAGCCAGTGAAATTGCAGAGCAGTAACCCAAGGCCTACATATAGCAAGGTGCCTGGTTCCTACTGGGGGGGCATTTCACCTCATCCTTCCCTCTGAAAGCCCTGTTGCTCCCTTGCTCTGCCAATTATGTCCATCTTGTGGTGGGCCCTTATCATCTCTGACAGCACTGGGAGATGTACAGGTGGTGTGGATTCAGCATCTCGTGCACTTCTAATGTCAGTGGGGAGCTGAGTCTCGCACCAGTGCCCGTGAAGGGGAATTTATGGGATTTAGAAGCCAACAGGAGGACATGGTCATGTTCTGGTTGTGCAGCTGTGGCTGGGCAAGGGCAGTGAAGCATTTCTTATGGAAAGCTTCAAAGGCATTAGGGAAGGCTAGGGAAAATACTCCTGCTTAACAATTTTCACAGGAGGTCTCATTTTGGGATAAAATATAATTTTCCTCCTCTTTTCACTCTGTCTTTTTAGATGGCTTGTCTCGGTGCTGTGTCCACATACCAGAAGTATTGTTTTTTTTGGTTTTTTTTTGTTTTTTTCTCCTCATAAAAGAGTAAGCAGTGGGATGGGAAATGGAGCATGTTTTTTACCTGTTTATTTCCCTCCCCACCTCTCCCAGCATTAGCAGTAGTCACCGCCACCCTCTTTCTTATCCTGTCTGCAGCTCTCCAGCCTCAGGTAGCTCAGAGGAGGAGATCAAAGTGCAGCTGCTCAGAGAAGCAGAGCGGGAAAAGTTTAATTCTGCACTGTAAAAAATAGTGGTTGTTTGTGCCAGTTTCTGTGCTGTAATGAATCATGAGAATTTGAACTGAAATTTATGGAGGCTGAAGTGAGAGAAATGAGTTTGATCTGACACCCTGACCTGAGCACAGAACAACTACAGTTTGTTTTTTTTTTTTCTGCTGGAAGATGGTAGCAGATATAGAAACCTGACACTGTAAAGTCAGTGTATGTATCAATAACCTGCCAGTGATCTTTCTGGGGAATGGAATAAGAGATCATGAAGTTCACAGCTATGGTCAATTTATATGCAAATCTGCCTGCTGCAAATTTTTGAAGCAAACTGGCTCAATTTTAGCCAGACCATACCTGAAAGCCTGCCTTCCCCAGCCATGCAGGCAGACTTCTCCCAGTCTGCTGGTGGTAGGAGCAGGTTAGGCAGCACCAAGTGTGGGTTATTACCCAAACCTGCTGAAGACCCCATGCTGCCTGGCCACTGTCCTTCTGCTCTCCTCTGTTGCTTGGGTTATCCTGCCCTTCCTTGTTGAGATGTCAGTCCTGGAGGGTACATGACTCTCATATATACAGCAAGCAGAAGCTTGCCTCACCCCTAGGGTGACCTGAAATGGAAGGAATCAGTGTGTACATTTCCTTTCCTTTTGGAAGGAAAGGAAAGGAAAGGAAAGGAAAGGAAAGGAAAGGAAAGGAAAGGAAAGGAAAGGAAAGGAAAGGAAAGGAAAGGAAAGGAAAGGAAAGGAAAGGAAAGGAAAGGAAAGGAAAGGAAAGGAAAGGAAAGGGAAAAAATTGTGTGGTTCTGCAAATATGCAATCACTTCTGCAAAGTGATATAAAAGTCTCATATCTAGCCCTATTAGGGTTGTAGGCTCCTGGCACTTAGTTTAAGAGTTTTAAATTTCAGTAAGAAAATAGGTGCCTTGACACTTTTGTATTTTTGGAAAGTTTGTAAAATCAGACTTCAGAGTTACTCAGTTATGTTTAGGGAGTATCACTCCCTGAACTTAGAGACTGAGCAATCTTTCTATGTGCAATGGTGCTTTCCTGTTAAACACTGGAAAAAAGAACTGAAGGTATTCACAGTTTTGTGTTTGTTTTGTGCTTCTTTTTTTTTTTTTTTGTCTTCCATATTGTTGTTGCTTTCTGTTTATATGCTTTTTCAAGCCAAGTGGAACCTGTTTCCCAAGGAGAGTATGTTAGTCACTGAACCTCTGCACAGTCTGCAGATCTGGGGTCTGTTCAGAGTGACAAAGTGTTTCCAGCATGGTGGCGGTCCTCCATCTCATTGCAAGGATCTTTTTTTAGATATGTCAAATCCAGCCCAGCAAGGAGTTTGCAAAAAGCTGAAGAAACAGCTAGGAAGGCTCTGTGATAATTTCAGCTATGATTATAACTGGGGGAGTAAATTGCATGTTGGGTACATGTTTGTAATAGACCGGGTGTGAGTGGCAAATTAGCACGACTTCTTCTGATTAGGAATGAGCCTTGCAGGCTAATAAAACATGTAGTGGGAAAAACAGATTACAGAAGGATGAAAGATCTGGTGCCCTCTTCCTTTAACTTCTTTGTCCCTCATTGCTGCAAAACAGCTATAATGGAAGCAACACCCATGTATGTCAGGGCTGAGTTTGTCCCCAGGATAAGCCAGGTCAGTGGTAGGAAGGGTTATGTGCTCAGTGATGGGTCAGACTGGTCCCCACTGCCAGCTCTGCCATGTGCAACAACGGCAGCACATGACTGACACAGCCCATACCAGCATGCGAACCCACCTGATGGTGGGTGGGAAAGGATTTAAAATAATTTGTTTGAAGAAAGACAGTCAATGTGCTGCCCACTTTACTCATTTCCTGTGAGGTTCTGCAAGAGCTGTCAGATGAGGTTTTCCACCAGCGTGGTTTTGTAGGCTTTCAAAAAGTGCATCGTTCTTTGAGAACGCAAAGGTGAGGTTGGTGAGAAACAGCTGCAGTTGGGAACTATTTTAATTGCTGAGTGATGAAGCGTGTGACAAGGTGGCTGTGCACTGAATGCATGGTTTGCTGAAGATAGCCAAGTCTGTTCCGATTACCTCTTTAGCTCACTGTACCTCTACAGGGTACCTTTGGGGACCCATAACCATAGCAGTGGTCTAGCAGTTGGACTAGATGATCTATTTAGATCCCTTCCAAATGAAATATTCTGTTCTATTCTGTTCTGTCCTATTCTACAGAGTCCAAGTGCCTATCTATGCTGGCCCTTCACTATAGCATAAAAACTAAGGCCAGTAACTACACACACCTTTATGTAACACCGTGCTTGTACTTCCCAGTCCTGCCAAGACAAAGCCTTTTCCCTCTGAGGGTCCATCTAGGAGAAATCATCTCCAGCACTGCTCCATGACAACAATCATGCTGCTTACTGGAGGTGATTTAAATACAAAGATTTTTTTTCTTTCCAAATGTTGCTTTAACTATAGCGTCTCCTTGCCAATGCAGAACTTGACTCTACGCAGTCACTTTTTTTTGCTACGTTTCTAAGACAATTTCTGTGACATGGGGATGCCCACCACCATCACTAATAATTGTACCTACAGAAGCAAAAGCACACATCTCTACAAAGATTATTTAATGCACATTCACCAATATATGTAATAAACAATGTTTCAGGGGTAATTACAGCCTCCTGGGAGAGATGCAGGACAAAAATGGGCATATAAGAAAATGTTCCAATTTTACCCTTACAAGGGGTGAACAGAGCAGATGTTTACATCTGGAGGTCAAGCTACAAATACAGTAAATTTTCTAGCAGAGAAATACTTAACATTCTTTTGGAGACCAGGAGAATAGCTTGTAAATCTGATCTTCAAAGTGACTTCACTAATCAACACTAAGCAGAAATGCAAAGACTGACATTAAGTGGGTATTAAAAACATGCCATTCTTTTCAAGGGTGTTTTTCGGAGTGAGATGCACTAATATGGCCAACTGAGCAACCAAACTAAATTAGGCAATTTCCCTTCTATTTGGTAAGAGAAAGAGTGGGAGGAGGGAGAGCAGAAACCTTAAATATAACCCCCAACTGTACACAGTGCTCAAAACAAGTGCTACGGGTTTTATTATTATTTAACTGCCTAATTCCTTCCTTTTGTGAAACAAAAGCAAAGAAAATGTTTAACATAGAATTCTCTTTCTCTGTCTTTTGCTTCTTGTACATAAAAGGAAACTAGTTCTCTGAAGTAGTTATAATTTTGACATTTGACTAAGAAGCTTCGAAGGTCCCTTCGAAGGTATTAACTTAAGGACAGAAAGTGTTCCTTGTTTGCAGTACTGAAGAAAGAATCTTACCGCAACAAAAAGAAATTCCACTTCTCTGTTAGTTTCAGTTGTAAGGTTTATTTTCTGGATTTTTTCTAATCCTATTTCTTTTCACTGGTGTTTTTTTTGTGTGGACTTAAAGAAATATTGGAGTTATCTGTGGATCCCGCAAAGTCAGTTTATATTTATTCACTCGGCCTCCTTATGCATCCTTTCTAGCAGAAACATCACAGTAGCCACAGGGGAGAAAATTAGCCAGGCAAATTCTCCATCTGTCTCTTTTTCTATTTCCCGGGGTTATTTGACTATACATCTTTTTGTGGGTATTGGTGGATCTTTTTTTGCATAAAATATGAAATTCAAAGAAAGCAGCACAAATGTACAGCTTCACCTACATGACTAACCAGATGGCCTTAACAAAGCTGTTGTGGTTTCATTGGGTTATGTCACACAGGTTGCTTTGTTGGAGGGAAGACGACGAAGATTTAGACATTTTTCCCCCAGAGTGTTTGAACTGCTGTGTCTGCCCCTTGGAGGTAGCCTAGGTGTTCTCAGGGAACAGGCTCAAAGGCTCTCGCAGAAGCACGCTGCCAGGATGATTCTCCCAAAAGCAGTGTCTGAGAACATTGGAAGGGAAAGCTTGTACGTGTGTGTGTATTAATATGCCTGTATGTGCGCGTTACCTTCCTTTAAGCAAGGTGCACGGAGTGAGGGTGCGATGGGTGGACAGGAGCACTTCCTTCACTTTGGGGGGCCTTTGCTTCACTCCGCAGAGCAGCGAGAACAGCTTGCAATAGGGAACAGCAGCAGCAGGACTGGGGGGGAGTGGTGCTGGGCATTCAGTAGAGCTGCTAGGTGGTCACAGTGAAGATGGGAGCACTGGGGAGCTTGAGCAGCGGTCACACAAATAGAGCAGGAAAATGATAAAACAGAAAAGGAGAAAAATAGATGAGGCAAAAGCCTAAGGTTTTGCAGAAACTGCAGACAGGAAGGTCCATGCCAGGAAGATGCTGCATGGGGAGAAGACATTGGTTTGAGAGACAGTGAATGTGAAGACAATAAAGGGTGGGAGTGAAAATAAACCCCAAATTGCAGGATTTGTCAGGCTGTAGGACCCTGTTGGTTTTTTCGTACTATTCAGTGATGACTTATTCACTTTGTTATGAACTGGTTTGATGCATTTCCTCTCCACAAATACTGCTCTGAGATTTTGATTTGGACTAGCTTTGCATGGTGCTCCCTCATGGAGCTATGAAGGAAATCTGCAGGGCTCTGATTGGGCTGCTATTTCCATCGTTCATCCATTTCATCTCTTCTCCCTTGGCTCTCATTGCCAAGGTCACGGCAAGATTGCCAAGCCTGAAGGCAAACATCCGGTATCTATTCCAACTCAAAGCTCTTCGCTCCTCTGAGTCAGTGTGCTCATGTCAAGAATAACACGAAAGGGATATGGAAACCCCAAAGTCACTGCCATAAATCACACTCGTCCTAATGCCATTCTCATCTCTGAGAGTGGCCTGCCCTTTGTGTCATGTCCTGCCAACATTCCCAACTGTTGGCCATTTGTTCACAAAGGGGAATGTGAAGTACATGCTCTTGAGAGCCCATCCAATACCAGGGGTATTATATGCTCATATAGACAAGCTGGGACAACTCAGCTCTACCTCTTAATTCCCAGGACAGAAAACAAGCCTGAAACTGCATTAAAGGAGTTACAGTTTGTAGCTGGGGAATGCCACTTGAAATTTTACTCATGCTTGATGCTAAGATACTTTCTCTGGTCATAGCTGTAGCATATCGCAGAGCTGATTAATTTGTCCACTGAGAGTGATGCTCATAAATTTAGCCTGTTTTTCTCTGGTTGAGCTGTGCATGAAATGATCTGGGCTTCTTCAAATGCATTTGTTATTCATAAGGATTCTCAGAATAGTTTGGACCAACAGTTTTCAGCTTTCAGTAGGGTCAGGCTGATGACTTGCAATTCACTTTCCACTTTCCATGGTTTCTGATTTGTCATCCAAGTCAAATGCTATTCCATCTGTTTGCCAGTGAACAACATAAACCTTATAAATAGAAGAGCAGTGGCTATTGAATAATGATTTTGTTTTGTATAAGTTTTTGGCACAAATTCATGTAGATTGGGGAATTCTAGAATATTTTTATGAATATCTTATCTTCCCCTTAGTATGGAGATTCTGGTGTAAATTTCCAAAGCCAGCTGTCTTCAAATGGTTGTCTCTGGATTGTATCATAATAGCAATCTATTGAATTATGACAAGTTGCCTTGACCTGTCCCAGCTCCACGTAATGTTTTATGTTTCAGAAGCTGAAAATCTGTCAAAATCCAGAGCAAAGTAATGTTTTCTGTGTAGGTTGCAAACTGAGAGATCAATTTTGCTCCCCTTGAATCTGATGGTAGCATTCTCAAATCGCTGGGGATGTTTCTTAGCTTACTGTTCTCTTGAAGGTGTTGTGGCGCAGCATGACTTGAAAGGTTGTTTTTCATTTTTAAGACATTAGCAAAGCAAATTCCCAGTGCTACAATGAAGGCCAAACCCAGGCTGTGCTAGGGGCTTGTGTACCATTCCTTCCTCCTGACTTGCAGCAATGCATTTGAGACTCATTTCTCTACAGTCTCTTTTGGCCCCCGTGCCTCTGCAGGCGTAGAGCTATACACTTGTAAATACCTCAAGACTGACTCAAGACACTTGATTTAGACAAATATTGAAGTTTTCTACCAAATTCCCCAGTGAAGTTATACCTTCAAGAGATGTATGTTATTGCTCTCTACAGCTACCTGAAAGGAAGGTGTGGGGAGATGGGGGTTGGCCTCTCCGCACAGGTAACTAGTGATAGGACTAGAGGGAATGGCCTCAAGTTGCACCAGGGGAGGTTCAGGTTGGAAATGAGGAGACATTTCTTCTCAGAAAGAGCAGTCAGGCACTGGGATGGGTTGCCCGGGGAGGTGGTGGAGTCACCGTCCCTGGGGGTGTTTAGGGAAAGGTTGGACGTGGTGCTTAGGGACATGGTTTAGTGGGTGATACTGGTGGTAGGGGGATGGTTGGACCAGACAATCTTGAAGGTCTTTTCCAACCTTAATAATTCTATGATTCTATGTCTTAGATGTCTTCCTACCTACTGAAGGACAAGATGCATTTCCTTGTTTGTGGTAGTCTGGTAAGCTCCAGAAAGGAAGGACCCCTATTAAGAGTTTGGGGAAGGGGAAAGGGAAGAAAAGACAGGATTATGGTTCATTTTCCCAAGCCATGGACTTTCTTCTTCTTTTCTTCATGTGCTTTCCATACAAACCAGTGCAGAAGGTCCTTTATCAGAAATAATGCTTTCTGGTGTGACCATTATTATGATTATTAAATTGATAGAGCATATAAGGAAAACAATGGAAAAAAACTATGCAGAAACAGCCAAAACTCTATCTATACTTCAGTAGGGTCAGATATTAAATGAAGCAATTACTTGGGTTGAAAAACATTCTGCATTTTACTGCTATTTTCACGGTATAAACTAGCTGTACCAATACTGACATTTAAAATGACTCGGGCTGTTCTTTAGAGCAGTTCCTGTAATCATAACAAATTCTTGTTTACTAGTGTCTCCCTAACATTGCTCTGGTGGCAGTATGGATTTAGGTTTTGGTGTCAGCCAGCCATATACAAATACAGCAGAGAATGGCAAAATCCTGCAAGTATAAATGGGCTGGGGCACATGAATTAATGGCAGATAAACCTCAGGGGAACCATACCACATTAACAAATTTGTACTGGGACTTGTGTGTCTGCTCTTTTCTTAATTGTGATGTAAGCTACCCTTCAGTGAAACTGGAAGAGCCAATTTCCTCTCTCTATTTTACTACAGGGTGAGATCATCAGCATGACCCATGGCCAAAGATTAGCAATTCCACAAGTCACAACTTAGTAGAGTATGTGCAATGATGCAACAAGCCCTTCTTCCACGCAGTTTTTTTTCGATTCAAAAAAGTTGCCCCTTCTGACAAAGTAACTGGCAACATCTATGCTATTGCAAAACGTCTTCTTCATTTCACCTGCTCTGCTGTGAATGTTACTTGTAGTGCTGTGGTACTCAGAGACCCCAGCTTTCAGCATGGCTGTCCTGTGCAACGCTCATTGCTCTTGGTCACATATGGAGGCAAAGTGAATCCCGGCTCGGTGCCATGCCTGCATCTGTAAGTCTTGGTGTAAGGATGTAAACTGGTAGCTCTGCAAAACGTTGCACTCCCCCGTGGAAGGAACGAGCTTGGGTCCAGTTTAATGCAGGTTTCCCAGTACAACGTGCCCTATATGGGGCATCAGCATGCCCTCAGCGTTGTAAGAGATTTCTGGATGTTATAATGTGACATATATGGGAGAGAGGTGGAGCTCCTTCCTGTTTTCCTGGTACTACCTAACTAAGGTTAAGTGAATCCCTTCTCACAAAGCCTCATGTGCCTCTGTCTTTAAAATGAGGGTTGAGATAACACAGTCCTTTCATGGAGTCCTTGGGGATGTGCTGGTGTTTGCTGCCAAAGGACTGGGTGAGGTTTTACAACATGTGGATCTGGCAGCATAAATGACAGATTTACCTGAGCTTCTACATGTCACTAAAGGCATTAGCCCCAAGGAAACAATTTTCTGAAATCCTTTGAAATTGCAGCAAATTTCTTCTTTGAACATGCCTCAGTTAAGGAATGGTAGTCATTTTCATTAAGAGCTTTCAGTGATGCTGATAGTAGCACCAGCATGCCTCCAATTCATGCTTTTTTTTTTTTAACTAAAATAGTTTCTTTTTTTCCTATTAAGAATGATATTAAAGTGGAGGAATCTTCTACAAGATAAAATACAGCCATTTCGTTGTCCAGGATCCTCAATAAGAATACATTATATTTAATAATAGATATGAGAGTACTGCAATATTGCATTGTGTAGATTCACAAGATTTTTTCCATATGCTTTGAAATGATCCATTTCTCTGCATAATTCATGAACAAACTGTCTAAGAAACTAATTGGATAGCATTAGAATTAATGACAGGTATTTTGGTGAGTAATGTCTGCTTTTGTTCTACAGTTTGCCTGTTGTATGGCTAACAGTCCCCTGCTGCATTGGTACAGTACCAAGTGATAAGAGAGCAGAGGTGGGAGCACAAGTGGAAAGGAGTGAAGTAACTCAGGTAAAGTAGGAGACAGCTCACTCTGAGACATTCATCTAGTTTCAACACTTTTTCAAGGCTTATAAATATCATCTAGTTTCTGTTTCATATAGGTATCAAAAACCTATAGTCAAACAAGGCAGTTTTAAAATCTGCATTCTGCTAGAAGTCACTCTGAAAATACAAGTTTTTCCTTGTTTTGCCTAGAAATATCGCCCCTGCCCTTCTCTGGAATCTTGAATCCAGCCACCCCTGGATTGTGCAAAGCTCAGAACTACTTATAATTTTTACTGATAAATGTCTTTCATATGCCTTGTCAAATTATCATTTAGCCCAAAATGAGTGCGTACTTTATTTTGCTTAGAAATCTAAATAATTCAAAAATCTTCCAAACCAGAGGAATTCTGAAATATTTTGATTTTCTACTGAAACTTCACATGTGCCTACTATATGATGTGCTCTTCAATGTATGTCACCAATTCCTTATAAATATATTTTTCCTCTTCTGAGAATGGGCTCAGAAGAGGAAGACAGGGAATGCATCATGTGCCTGTAATTGCAAAGAAAGATGTTCTCCAAGCTATGTTCCCCTCAGTGGAGATGATAAGAGCTCTGTGGGTCACAGGGAAGTGTTCACAGGGAGAGGAAGGGTGAATGAGGAAAAGAGAAATGAACTTCATCAGGATCTTTAGTTTAGTTTAACCCATCAGACCCTAGCTAGAACTGGGAGTAAATGTTGAATTGGTAAAGTGCTTAGCCTGGATCAAAAACCTGGATTTGGACATGGTGAGCTGATTATTCAGCTCTGGTCTCCTGTGTGTGAACAGTCTTCACCCCATGCTTGTACATGATTTCCAAGGCAATCTGCTTGCTGGCACTAAGTCTCCCAGAACCATCATAAATGGGTCTGAGTTGTCATTGTGAATCAGGACAAATATGACTTAGCTCCTGGCCAGAAAATGGAGATGTGCTTTTTGTCCTGATGTGTGTGCTAAGCTTTTCTTGGGCTAGGGTTCAAAGTAGCTTTATACTTCATATCATTCATTGTCAGCATACTGCAGCAAACAGAACGGGCAGGGATTATATAACCACCATCAACCATTATCTTTTTGCATCTTTTTCTATCCCTTCAGAAGAAATAGTGCAGAATTAATTATCATTCCTTTGTAAAGATATCTGAGAACATCAAGTGGAACCTCCTTCTGCACAGCTTGCTTTCTCATCAAATGAGATTATATAAAAACGTAATTCTATTGTTTAAACTTTGTTTGATTCAGACACACTAGGCTTACAAAAATTAGGCTAGTATAATAAACAAATCATCAGCACTTATATGGTGAGTTAACAAGACGTAGCCAAAAATGAAACTGTAAATGCACAATGCTGAACTTCCTGCTGGGATTGTTTGAGGACCTCTTAGTTGAAAATCCTGTGTAGAACCAGCTCTTTAATCTGTGTTAATGTAGCTGATTCAATCCCGCTCTCTTCATTTGAGGGAGGTGACTGTCCCCCTCTACTCTGCCATCATGAGGCCCCGCCTGGAGTGCTGTATCCAGGTTTGGGGCCCCCAGCACAAGAAAGATGTGGGCCTGTTAAAGCGAGTCCAGAGGAGGGCCACAAAGATGATCAGAGGGCTGGAGCACCTGTCCTGTGAAGAAAGGCTGAGAGAGCTGTGGGTGTTCAGCCCGGAGAAGAGAAGGCTCCGGGGTGACCTCATTGCAGCCTTTCAGTACTTAAAAGGGACTTATAAAAAGGATGGAGAGGGACTCTTTGCTCAGGTAGATAACGATAGGACAAGGGGTAAAGGTCTTAAACTAGAAGGGGATAGATTTAGATTAGACACGGGGAAGAAATCCTTCACTCAGAGGGTGGTGAGGCACTGGAACAGGTTGCCCAGAGAAGTTGTCGATGCCCCATCCCTGGAGGTGTTCAAGACCAGGTTGGATGGGGCTTTTTCACCTGATCTAGTGGGTGGCATCCCAGCCTATGGCAGGGGGGTTGGAACTAAATGTTCTTTAAGGTCCCTTCCAACCTGAGCCATTCCATGATTCTGATTCACTGCCACCATCCTGTCTCGCTCCTTTGAATACCAAGCCAGAGAAGCAGCTCCACTGTGAGGTTCCTTTCCTTCAGTCTTTGTCAGAGAAAATGTCCATTCCTGGTGCCGCCACGTGATGAAGAGTGGTAAAGCTGCACACTGCGTCTCTTGCCTTCCCACCCATGTCATCTCTTCATCTGGCTTGCACAACCCAAAACCCCCTCAGAAGCACCCATGGGGGTACAATACAACAACAGCACTTGGGGAGAGCTGAGCCTTAGGTTTCCCTGTAGAAATGGACATAAAGCCGTAAGCCTATACATTTTGGCCTTTTGTCTTCACAACATCAGGCAAAGCAGTCAAGCAAGGGCACACACACACACACACACACATATATGTGTATATATATATAAAACTAGGCGTAAATGCAGGTTCCTAAATTATAACTTAGACTTTTTCTAGCAGCCATCTGGACGTAATTCCTAACTAAATACTCTGTTGATGTAACTTCAGTTGCTGGCGGACACACTTGTTAACACTGGATGCAATCATGGGAAGTTTTCTCTCCTGGCCTGTTAATAAAGGTATTTTGTCACATCCATGTATATATCAGCTGATCTTGACAAATGAATCACCTTAACAAACAGAGCCCTTGTCAAGCCTGATCTATGAATTTTATTTTGAATAATATTTCACAGTCATTAGATGTTAGAAGAATGCAGATGATATCTTCACTGTAGAGCAGAACTCTTCAGCTTTACCTTCTCAGGCTCCTTTCTTTGTCCTGCTGGATCTACCTGATCGCTCACCAACCCTCTCTAGATCCCGTTTGGAAATCTTCAGATTTTTGCTCAACAGTTGCTCAACTGTTCCTTTCCACCAACTTTCTTTCATTTCTTCCTGGTTCACACCAGTGGTGGTCAAAATTATTTTGAGGATCCAGACTGGATTTCTACCTTTGGCTCCCTACTTCCAAAGGCATGCTGTAACATCAGAACTGAGCCAAAATATATCATGTGTCTGCCCATCTCCATTCCAGAAAAGGCTATGCACTGGTTTCAGGAACTTGCTAAAATTGGCTTCTGTCCCTGAACACTTTAATCTTTGATGTTGTTAGAGTAAAATAAAACAAGAGTGACAGGTCATTTGAATAAAGAATTTAAAAGAGTAAGGAGTCCTTTTTGTGAGAGGTGCTACGGTAAGGTCAGAGATTTCTCCAGTCACATGGATTTTGATTGTAGTTTGCCTTGCAGGCTGAATTTCTGAAAATGAGATCATGTCCCCTTTCAGGTCTTGGGTCAGCTGGTGACATGCCATATCTGGCTGTATTTGGGAATAACTGGATTTGTATTCAAAGATACAGAGAACACTGAAAGTGATTGAATAACACCTTCATTTTTAGTTAGATCAGTTTTATTTTCATTTCACACTAGATCAGTTTTATTTTTGCTTTTTATAAAGCATAACAGTGGGTGAACAATGAAATTATTGCCTGCCATTGCCACAGACTAAATACAAGAATCAATGCTCAGCTATGAACTCCTTTGCCCTGCCCCATTACACACTTTTGGGAAAAAGCTGAGACTTTGATAAGCAACAGTGCTGCTTCTGAGTTTGACGGATTTGTGGCACTGCTCTAGATTCACTGGGCCACTGCACATGAAAATTTAATGATAGCATAAATTTCAGGTGCTGTCTCTCCACTGATCAAATAAATTTATCTCAAGGCTCTACTACCTCCACAGGCACACTGCAGGCTTTTCCATACCAATTGTTTTTTTTCTCTCTCTTTTAATTTTTTTGTTTAAATTACTGCTCACATCCATAGCTGAGTTAGAGGGGTCATGCGTCCAAGCACAAGTAACGAAAATGATTTTCTGTTAAAGGACACTATAGCTTCTCACTTACTGGGAGCATGTTGTGACATTAAGCTGCTCCAGTGAAGGCACCTGATGCCAGGCTGCAGAAAGGCTGCTTAGGCACAGGAGAGCAGAAACGCTGAGGTCCTTCGTTCCCTGTCATCACCCAGCTGCCGTCATTTCAGCAATCTGCTTGAAAGGCATCAGCAGAGAGATAAGCACTTCCTTAGTCACTTCAGGTGGAAAATGCACTGAAGCCTAATTTGAACAAAACCCAGAGGGCAAAATGACCTATATCATAGCCAGTATTTAGGTTAGTGTGTGCAATATCAGTGCTTCAGGTACCAATCAGGTACAATGCTTCAGGTATCAATCTCTACAATACATGTGTTTATCCTAGGCCTTGACTGATCCTTTCTATCTGGTTTGGCTGACCACTCTTTCCCTGGGCTGAAGCCTCAGCCTTAATGCAGCACATGTGGAGAGACTCCCTGTTTCAGCACTTACTATGATAGAAAACAGAGATGTGCCAGACTCATCTTAGTTTGTGAGATAAGCTCTGACAGGTGCATAAACATCAGTGGTTTGTACAGCTTTACTTGCACCAAAAACAGAGTGCTCCACTGCTATGTCCTGGTCCCTGTTCTGCCATCTGCAGCCAGTGCCTGTGGAGGGAATGCCCTGGTGGACATACCCACCTTAGAGAAGCCCCTCTGGGTCCCTAGTGTCACAAAGAAATGGATCAAATAGGGAAAGTTAACATTTAAGACTGTGCTGCCTCCAGGACACAAGGAATCTCTGAAGAGTCCTGACTGTAGTTTGGAGGGACAGGAGCAACACTTGGGTGGCTGAAGGCTGGAATGAATGGGGATGGCTGTTGTCTTTCAGAGAGAATCTGGGTGGAAGTGGCTGCCTGTGGCTGTAGCATGAATAATTGCAACCTACCCTCATCTTCCACAGTCAGAAGCTGCTATGCTTCTTCTAATGGCTGGTGCTCAGAGCTCTCTTGACCTTGGAAAAGCAGTCTCCTCTGCTGTGGGATCACAGCAGGATCACCAGCACTAGGATCACCAGCAGTTTCTTTCTCAGGATCATCTAGGACAAGATTGTCCAGGAAGGTGGAAGTGGGCAGTACAATGACACCTTCTCTTCAAGAGTGGGACAAGGAAAAAAAACAAAAAAAGCCTTCAAAGTGCATCTGAGTGCTTGTATTGGAAGAGAACTGCAGGGAGCAAAAATGAAAATCACAGAAATAAGGAGAGCAGATGAGAATTTTATGGACAAATCTCAATTATAGGACAGAAAAAATGTATCAAAAATTGCTATCTGTGCAGGAGGTTCTAACGTTAGGTTTGTTGTGAGAGAAGGTAAAGTGACAGCTACCTTTAAAAAATAATAATGATAGAAAAATCCCACTGTGCCCTTCACATGACAATTTTTTAATAGCTTTTACATAACGTCCAGATTTGGCCCACAGTACCAGCCTTGGTTTAAGTGAGGGAAGGTAGCCAGGCACAAACTGTGCTCACTGAATTGATGAACTGTATCAAAAGCTCATGAAATGTTTTCTATCCTAATGGATTGCAGAAAGTTTCCGTGACATGTGTCACCATCCACCTTGAGAAGAACTTGACCCATGGGAGATAGAATCATAGAATCATTAAGGTTGGAAAAGACCTCCAAGATCATCTGGTCCAACCATCCCCCTACCACCAGCATCACCCACTAAACCATGTCCCTAAGCACCACGTCCAACCTTTCCTTGAACACCCCCAGGGACGGTGACTCCACCACCGCCCTGGGCAACCCGTCCCAATGCCTGACTGCTCTTTCTGAGAAGAAATATCTCCTCATTTCCAACCTGAACCTCCCCTGGTGCAACTTGAGGCCATTCCCTCTAGTCCTATCACTAGTTACCTGTGCGGAGAGGCCGACCCCCATCTCCCCACACCTTCCTTTCAGGTAGCTGTAGAGAGCAATGAGGTCTCCCCTGAGCCTCCTCTTCTCCAGGCCAAACAACCCCGGTTCCCTCAGCCGCTCCTCACAGGACTTGTGCTCCAGGCCCCTCACCAGCTTCGTAGCCCTTCTCTGGGCACGCTCCAGGGCCTCGATGTCCTTCTTGTAGTGAGGGGCCCAAAGCTGAACACAGCACTCAAGGTGCGGCCTCACCAGAGCCAAGTACAGGGGGACGATCACCTCCCTGCTCCTGCTGGCTGCACTGTCCCTGACACGAGCCAGGATGCCGTTGGCCTTCTGGGCCACCTGGGCACACTGCCGGCTCATGTTGAGGCGAGCATCAACCAGCACCCCCAGATCCTTTTCCTCTGCACAGCTTTCCAGCCACCCTGCCCCAAGCCTGTAGCGCTGCATGGGGTTGGTGTGGCCAAAGTGCAGGACCCGGCACTTGGCCATGTTGAACCTCATCCCATTGGCCTCTGCCCATCGACCCAACCTGTTCAGATCCCCCTGCAGGGCCTTCCTACCCTCCGGCAGATCAGCACTTCCCCCCAGCTTGGTGTCACCTGCAAACTTACTGAGGGTGCACTCAATTCCCTCATCCAAGTCATCAATGAAGATATTAAAGAGGATGGACCCCAACACCCGCCCCTGGGGAACACCACTGGTGACCAGTCACCAGCTGGATTTCAGTCCATTCACCACCACTCTCTGGGCCCGGCCATCCAGCCAGTTTTTAACCCAGCACAGAGTGTACCTGCCCAAGCCATGGGCTGCCAGCTTCTCCAGGAGAATACTGTGGGAGACCGTGTCAAAGGCCTTGCTGAAGTCTAGGCAGACAACATCAACAGGATTTCCCTCATCCACCAGATGGGTCACCTGGTCATAGAAGGAGATGAGGTTGTCAGGCAGGACTTGCCTTTCATGAACCCATGTTGGCTGGGACTGATCCCCTGGTGCTGGTAGATGACCTCAAGAGTTGACTAAGCTGCACCCCAGGTTATTTCCTGGAACTCGGTTTTGCATTTGTGTTACAGAAACATGTAACTACTCTAAAACACCTTTCTGTTTCCATTAGGATCTGCTCTTCCTTTCCTGAGAGTTTATAGTAATTATTACATCATTAAATCTAGAAGCTGATAGAGCTTTTAAGTGATTACTAGTTAGAAATATAAATAGGTAAAATAGAATTTGTTTTCCAACACTGAATGTTTTCTTTCAAGTTTTCTAAGTTGCTTTGCATCTTTCTTTCCTCAGCTGAGCAGTTGAAAAACGTCACCTTTAAGGCTGATCATTCAGCTGGAAAGCTAGCCATTAGTGTATAGCTAATGTTTAACTCAAGATGGGTTTTATATTTAAAGGTATTAGCCTGGGAGCTATACGCTACCTCAGGAAAGTAGAGTGATGTAACTACTGATGGATGCACGGGGGAGAAAGTAGAGGAACAGCAAAAAAAGGATGAATCATACAAAAATGTTTCATTGTTCAAGACTGCTCATTTTTAAGGCAACTGTAGTACAACCAAAAGTGTGTATTGTAGAGGGCAGGTATTGCATACACTGGGGAAATGGAGTGTGATTTGAGGATTGCAAGTGAATTACCATTCAGTTCCTTCTGAAGACTCTCTGTCAGTAATACACCGCTAACATTTTAAGAAATGTCTTCCTTGAAAAAGTCCTTGTTGTGAACTTTGAGTTCTGTGAGCAGAGGGATGGAAAAAATCTGTTGCGCTGCCTTTCACACTAAAATGCTTTTAAATCCTCTTCCTTAAGGAAAAAAGACAGCACCATTTAGCAAACGAGTTTAACTTGTACGACATCTGTTAGCAGGGCTTCTACTTACGGAGAAAAAGAAACATTTAGAGAGGAAAAGTGGAATTTAATTGTGGAGTCTGGACTGTTTGTACTATGAATGTTTTGAAAATCCTTTCAGTGGTCTCTAGGACAATTTAGTACATCCCAAACCAAACTGGGTGCTAGCACTGCGTTTTGCAGAGGAACCATCTTTGCCAGAGAGCTCAGCAGGGACCAGTGGTACCATGAAACTCCCATCAGCAGGGCAGATGTATTAATGAGATCTTCACAGCACCCCCTTCCAGTTCATCATTATTTTTCATTTAACATTCACAGTTAATTCACTGTTAACTCCAGCTTATTTGCAGTACTGTGTGTGTGTTAGTGTGACACATGGGGTCCCAAAAGATCTGTAAAGTTCACACAGAAGAAAACACAAAACACTGTATGTATCTGTCTTTGGAGTCAATACTGAACTGCTCCCCAACAGATGGCAGCATGGATGTAACTCATCAAATGGATTCAAGCCTCAAATCGAGAGGTAATCAAGGGAAAAGATGAGGGGAAGCTTCCTCTGTTAACCTTGTACATGAATTAGGCATGGGGTACAAAATGACCCTGAGGGTCCTAGCAGTGTCATGGCACAAACACAAAAAATACTCATGTTCTTTGGGAGACCAGCTGCGCTACTCACCTGCCCTTGTGTAAAACTTTGAATAGGGTTTACTGGGAAATAAGCCCTAGCAAGAAACACAGTGGGTGTCTTTTCCTCACATTCATTAAACTGTCAAGAGGTATTGAAGTGCAAAGTGTGAGACTCCGAGTAACCTGGGCAGCCAGAGAAACTGTATCCGTGTTAATGAAAGTAGACCTGTAAGGACTGCTGGATTTACAGCTTTGAGTATCCAGGCTAGTTTCTGTGCATTTTATGGAGAAGAAAACACAAAATAGACAGCTTTATTTATTTTATCAGTAAATGAAATGGGTTTAGGTGGGAATTGTTAGTGTTTGGGCCAGAGCAACGAGAGAATATCTTTAATTTGTAGATGTGAAGGAACAAAATTTTCTAATGATTTTCTTACTGTATACTGCAGGTACTTGTTGGAAGCAACCCAGAATCAAGTAGGCTTCTTTAATTTACCTATTTTCCTGTTTACTCCAATCCATCACTCCAGAATTAGCACCAGTATAGTGGGAACTTGTTAGATTTTTTTTTTTCTGTGATACAGCTGGAAGAAAACAAATGGTCCCCTTACTATTGCACTTCAGATAGAAAAATGTAAATAATTCAGAGTTTGGTTTCTCTCTTTCTTTCTTCCTCTATTCTTACCTACCTTTATTCACATAGTTTCTCTGATTTCCACCCTGGGGGATGTGTATTTTTTTATATGCAGTGCATGATATGATTTTTTGATGAAAGTTAGTTTTTCTATGGTCCCCCCAAATAACCTTTGATAGTAGCCTCTGGCATAGCCTTAGAATAAGGGTGACAGTGTAGGGCAGCTCCTGCATGGACCCCCAGGTGCCTGCACCCTTCTGTTGGAGGAGGGCAGCCCTCGGGGACAGCCCAGACACCAGCCCTGACCATGACAAGGTACTTTAGGTTTCCTAAGAGATACGAGGGGATCTAGTTGCCTGGTGGTAGAAGCAAAGCTCTGGGAAGAGGAGAGGACCTTTGTAAAATCTTCATCCTTAGACCCTCAGCCATGACATCAACTGCTCCTGTCCTCTTCTGGGTCTCCTGAGGACTTCTGGGTCTCTCTTGTCCTCCTACCCTCTTCTCACCTACCTTTTTCATACAGTTTCTTTGAATCCCACTATTTAAAATTAATATCTGGTGGCTGATACTTCCTATTGTCTTGGAAAAGTTTTGTTTCCGTTTTCTTTTTCCTATTCTTTCAGGTAATTGTCACATTCCAATCCTGAAAGACTGCTCCACATCTAGGTTAGACAAGTGCAAATATCTCCAGCTTTTTTGCCAACTACAACAACAAAAAAGATGTTCTGTTTTTGCATATCTATTGAACTTCTATTTTTGCATATTCAGCTTGAGATATTCTACAGAACTCTTGTTTTTTAGAGGTCCCTAATCTTATTCCTTCTGCCAAATGAGCTACATAAAGATGTCTCTGTCTGGACGCCAGAGTCACTGCTGGGAGCACAGACCCCCACAGCACATTGCACTGCATAACCAGGCCTTTCCCTTCACACCACATTGCCAACAACATAAAGGTGTGTGTGTGGTTTCTTTGTTGTTGTTTAGTTTTGTTTCGTTTTAATCTAGAGGTTCCAAGCTGGTGTTTTAACACAGAGGTGTTAAAGTCATGTGGAAATTGCCTGGGCATTTTTGCTCCTTTTGATTAAAAAAAGTAAACAAAACCCTGAGAGATATGTCAGGTAGCACCATGCATGACTATTTAATAACAAGGTTTGTAAGGTTGTAATTCCCACCGTGCCACCAGGCTTCTGCTTACTATAGGTGGTTAATTATAGCATCTGCAGTGCTCCCAGCAGCAGAGCAGAGGGACACAACACAGCCTCTTTTCTCTTAGACCTCTCCTCTCTCAACCTCCTCTCTCCCTCTCCCTGGAAGATAAAGAAACAAATCCCAATTTAGTCATCAAGGTCTGAGAGGTGCGGTGAATAATTCAATTCCCCATCTTCACACATGGACTCAGCTGTATAAACAAAACTCAGCTGTTTCTGCTAAGTGCACAAATACATCTCCCAATTTTTTTTTTTTAAATTTTTTTTTTTGGCATGGGATATATTGCTATAGTTGAAAAACATGAGATATAAAGAGAGATGGGTCATGAAAGCTCTGCTGGTGAAGTAGCCCTGTGGAAAGCCAGTGAGCTCTAGCTGCTGGTTATAGGAATGGGGCACCTTGAGACACTGAACTGACTGATCAGCTGAATCTCACCAGGGGGAAGTCTGAGCTATGCGGCCAAGAGACCTGCATGGGACCAGGGCAAATGGTGACATTTGCCTCCTACAGATACTGACACCGCTGTTCAGTGTATCTGCTTTGTAAAAGCCACCGAGGTATGAAATTACGAAGGTATGCGCTACCCAAAGGGTATGAAATTAGTCAGATTCATGATGCAAATGCATAGCTCCAAGAGCCTGGAGGCCATGATACACATGCAGAGGTTTCAGTATGTGCATGAATGCTACTGAACCCCCAAGTCAGCACAAGAGCAAAGGGGGTCAGAATGATATTTATTTTCATTAGCGAAGACAAGCTGTAATAAGGAGAGGCTGGCTGATCAGCCAGGGCAGTCATGTTGTAACTTCACAGCCTTTATCCACCTTTGAAACTGGATGTCCACAGAGACGCCTCGGCACCTCCCCAGCCTTAGGTAGGTAGGCAGGCTCTGAGCAGAGATGCTCTGCCAGTGGAGTTTGGTTCGTTCCTGTCTGCAGTGTTATCTGGGATGTGTGCACACATGCAAATTATGTTCCAACAAGGCCTCTGATGACCGCTTTGTCTGTTCATTGGAATTCCTAACAGGCTTTAGCTCTCATCTGTTGTACACACTAGTATGTATATCTTGTATAGCTGGCTACATTTATCAGAAACTAAGTGCTGTGAACCATCTTCCAGCTCCTGTAAAGAAGTGTTAATTAAGTATTACTTGTAATACTAATTGAGAGCACCATCCTGTATGAAATCATAAATGAGCTTATATATTGCTACCAACCCCAAGACACCACCCTTGTGTATCTTAGGTTATCTCTCTAAGGTGGGACTATTTTCCTGCTCATCACACTTCTGCAGGGAATCCTTTGTGTCCTCTAAAGGTGTAAGATATAAGTTGTCAGTTGATGCTGAGACTGGTTAACACCCTGGGATGTTAATGTCTGGGATGTGTGTGCGCTTCAAAGTCTCCTGTGCTCAGTTAAATTGCTCTGAGCTTTGGGGGCCAAGAAATGGGGCTGGCTCTCTCCTGAGAAATATTTCAGATTTGTGTCACGTAATCACTGTGGAAATAAAAGTAGGTGTTTGCACAAGGCTGAGGCCATGTGTATGCGAATGGGTTAACCCCCAGCAGCTCAAGTTGTTCCAGTTTCAAAAAAGATGTGAAAACATGATTCAATTGTAAGGAGCCATTAAGCCCATTCAGCAATGACAGATTTACCCCTGGCTTCATTGCAGGCTAATTTCTCACATGATGAAACACCTCGCCTTTTGATACACAGCCTGCTCATTTCTCACACTTCTCCATGAAGGGTCTGCTTATCGGGATGCTTCTGCACTTTGCTCCAAGGTTTTACCTCAACTTCTGTGTCTCCCTGTGTGGCCAAATCCTTTGCTACATGTTGTGTACACTTACAGTTATGAACCACCCACCTAGCTGAGAAGCAAATGTCATCTTGTGTTACACATTCCTTGCAGAAAATCAGACAGTCATATTATCACCTCTGAAATAAGAGTGTATGGTCTTTCTTATCCTTTCTCCTTAAACTGAAGAAATATCTCTGTTTTGCTCCTTGCATGTGTATAGGGACAGATCACAGATTCAAGTGTGGTCTCAGGTCAGTGCTGGGTCATGTCTGGGCAAGGCCTTCTTTCCCCTTATGACCTGAGAGGACAGGGAAACAAAGCAACCTCTTGTGTTCCTGAGAGTCGTTCACTTACTCTTGGACCATCCTCATGTTCTGTGGGCCAAATATGTCCATTCTCGCCTCAGTTTCCATACACCTCACAGGACGGGAGGACTGAGCTACTGCATGCCAATGGTACCCAGCAGCAAGGTGGGGACAATGTCAACCTCCATCTTTACTGGAAGAGCAATGAGCACAGGCAAGGCCCTTTCTGAAAAACAGAATTCATGGCAGAATTAACAAATTCTTCAGTTGCATCCTCAGTGCACAGCAGTCTCTCCCCACATCCCAGGGCACAAGCTCCCGCAGCTGTGGCTCCCATCCTTCCCCAGCCCTCTGTCTTCCTGGCACCTTGCGGGGAGCTGCTAATAGCAATGAGAAAATTCCTGGGCCAATACCAAGCACTTGTTCCCAGCTAATTATTTAGCAACGTATCAGCGCTTCACAGCCCTGATTTTCCTGAGAGTCAACTAATTAAAGGAGCAGGCATGGCATGAATTTATTGCCAAATGGGTAAAACTTTATAAACAGTAGTGAAATATTTGTTCATTAGTATCTCCGTCTGTTATGTTTATCTTTTCATCCCTTAAAGAGTCATTTTTCTCATGACGGGATGAGCAAGGAAGCCTGGAAGCACCTGCAGAAGAGGGCACCGATGCTGGAGACAAGAAAACCATTCAGAACAGGCCACGTACTCTTCAGGTGTAGAGTTGAACCAGGGAGGTACAGCAGCATCCCGCTGATGTGACTTTTTAAGATGCTCAGCCTTGTCCCAGAGGCAGTGATAACAGGCAAGTGCAGCTACATAAGCCCTAACTCAGGAGACTGATGCAGTCACCACCCACCCTACTTTCTTATATGTCCTTTTGTGCTCATCCTTCCCCGTGCTGACATAATCCCTAGGGTCAGCACCGAACACAGATAGATGGAAATTGCTGAGAGATGGCAGTGTGGGGTGTGAGACACCTGGAGCCAGTGACCTGTTTGGCTGGCTCTGAGAGGAAGCTAGCTGGGGCACGCAGGAGAGCGATCTTTTCCCACACAAGGTGCTGCCCTGAATTTTTTTTCCCTTCCTTCATCCCAGCTGTCATCACCTTCCTCTGCAAAAGATGAACATCTAGCTGTAAGTAGGATTTTTCCCCCTCCCCCATTAGCAGGTAGGATTTCTGGGTCTGTTTCAGCAGTTCCCGTGCCACGTCTGTTCCCTTGGGGGCTATTCATCCTGGGGTCACTGTTTCTCTCAGGCCAGATCACCTACAGAAATCTGAGATTCCTCATCTCCTCATGAGGCTGAAGTCTCCTTTCTGAAGGATCATTATTTCCATGCTGGGGAGCCCAGAATTGTCCCGCCCCACCTAAATCCATCAACCTGAACCATAGTTTGTGTGGGAGCACAGAAAGCAGTGAGAGGTCTCAGAGTCTGATCTTCAAAATCGGAGAAGCAGTTGCTGGCCAGCTCAGAAAGCCCCTAGATGAGCCTACAGTCTCATTTGAAAGGAAAATTTTCAGTGCAGGAAAGTTTCATCTCCATTCTCTCCCATTTCAGCGGGTGGACTCAAGTTAAACTGCTTTAAAGAGTTTCCTTTTCTCTGGTGTTAATGTGGTCTTCTTTGGTGAGGTACTGTTTTCAGGCTTTCCTCCTCATCCCGTAAGGAAAACAACTCTTGTTTCAAGGAGAAAAAGAGAAGCGTAAGAGTCCCTACCAAGGGAAGAGAAGGCTGCAAATGCTGAATGGAGGCAGGTCATCCCTCCAACTCTGCAGCAGGTCCCTCCTGCAAAAGGGTGCATTTGTGAGGACAGGCATGGACAGAGATATTACAGAGAGAGAACCCCCTCCATGCCTTTCACACAAGTCACACAGCATAGCAGTTGCATACACAGTAGTGTAAGGGGCTGTGTTTTCCCATAGGGCTTTTCTGGGTGGCAGTTAGGAGGTCATTTTATTCCTAAGAAAGCTGTCCAACACCTGCAATACTATCACGGAGTTGCTGTGAGAGCAATCTCCTCGTGGGCAGGAAGCCAGACATATACCACAGGTATAATCAGGGGGTGGATGCCCAAGGTAGAGAGGGAAGCTGCTGGATCTTAGTGTAGGGACCACAAGATGGAGGCAGTGACTCCTAAACAAAACACCTAAAAAACAGTTGATGCTATATGAAGGTGACTAGTTGCTGTTACTTCTGTTTCACTGCTGGAGGCTGCTCAGGCTGCTGAGGCTGTCTTTTGTCTTTCATTGAAGAAGCCATTCCTGGCTCTACTCTATTGAGTTTGGAGCAGGAGTCTTCTTTATCGGGTTTGGCATTTCGTGGAGGAGTAGTACTTTGAGTTGGAGTATAATGTTATCTCCCAGGCAAGGCAGTCTGCTTAGTTTAGTAGACTGTTATTAGGATACCTTCTCTTTCCTTCTAGTATGATAAAGGGAAACTATGAAGTTATTTCATACCAAAATACAAACAAGCAAATAAACAAACAAAAAAACATTACATTGACCTCAATGCTGAAAATATAGTAGGGGATGGCAGGGGGAAATGGTCACCACTACACCAAGCTGTTAAACAAAAAATATCTGTGGGATCTACATATATGTATCAGTATAATACCCTTGTGGTCCTCTGGTCAGCTAACTAACCAGACCTTGGTAATTTGGAGCAAACTAATGGGGAAACTCTTTGTCTTGTGTTAGGTAGGGGATCAGAGCAGGTTGTAACAGCTTATAGTAATACCTCTCTCTTGTCTTGAAATGTGGCTTCATGGTTGTTATTTTAGGAGATGATCTTGGTCAGAAGTAGAAAGGCTGGTTTAGGTTCAAGACCTATGAAAGGGGAGTAAAGGAATGTAGAATTTGTCAGAAAGTGAGCAAAACAGTTGAGATAACACCTCTAATATACTTGTACTCTCCATTTACTAATGTAGACAAGTATAAGTCTTAAAAAATAAAAACACAGTGTCATTAGTCTTCTCTTAGACTTTTTCAAGGATACCAGATTCTTAGAAGGGAGGAAGAAAACCTCTGAAAAATAAATAAATAAATAAATAAATAAATAAAACCATTTGACTGCCATTTATAGAGCCATGAAAATCCTCCGCTATTGCTAGGAAAGGTGAAAGAGTTAAAAATTAATGTCAACACAGTTTGTGCCAAACATGGCCATTCTAGGCATTCTGGAGCAATGAAATGTTCCTGTTGGCCTTTCTCACTGGACATAACCCATTCCTTGAGTTCTTCTGTACCATGTTAATGCTAAGAAACATATGACCTCCAGTTCTTTAAAAACCGCAGGGAGGATCTGTCCTGGACAGAAAGTGATCTTCCTCTGTGGGGGATCCTCAGCATGTGGAGGACTTTGTACACCATCTGAGAAGGGGTAAGCACTTGTGTTTGGGCTGGTTCCCGGTTTCTTGGTATTTCAGGTGGTGACTTGTGTCAGAGCAAAGTCTGATTGACTAGGATGCTGCTACTGCTGCGCTATATAGCTGCATGAGCAACATGCTTGCTCTGCTTGTAGTTCAGGGATCAAAAAGACGTCTTCCGTGTGTATTCACATTTGCCTTTCTTGCTGTATAATACAGAAGCTCCTCACAGAAAATAGTTTCAGTGTGTTTTTCTCACCAACCCCCAAGTGTTTGAAGCATCAGATAATAAATAATTTGAATGAACAATGACACAAATATCAGTAACATAAAGTCAAAGAGAAGCCAAATAAAAAAATGCCATGAATCTGTACCACCTGTTTCCGGAAATGCGAAATGCTAGGGACAGATATCTATCTACAGAAATCCTACTTTATCTGCGAAAAACTTTTTAATCTTTTGTGGACTTCAGCACGTATGATCAACACAAGATGAAAATGAGTTTTGTTTTAGAACACAGTACTTAGTGCTCTATGCAGAGACAGATTATTCTGAAAGGAAAGTGGAAATCTAACAATTATTTCTCTACACTTTTGAAAAATATAATTCTTTCCAAATAGTGGCATTGATTCAGTAACACTCAGGTGCAAATTGCTGTTGTTCATGGACTGTATGGGCTAAAATTTTAACAAATATTACCATCTGCTGGGCACACTGCAACAGTGCAGCTTCTAACGATTTCTTCAAGTAATGAAACTCTCCCCTCCCTTTCTCGAGCAAAACATAAGCCCTTCTCTGAAGGAGGAAGGCTAAGATCCTGGGCTGAACTCCCTAAATGGGACCGCCTTGATGTGAGTAGACGAGGGACCTGGCTCTACACAGCCCCCCCTGGGAAAGCACAGGAGGGCAGAAACTAGGGTCCAGCTGGGTGCCTTGGCAACTTTGTTTTTCTACCAAACACAGATCCATCAGCTTGAAATTTCCATTCAGTGAAAACTGGATTTTCATGTCTTTGGGAGAATTAATATAGAGGTACCTTGGTTTATTGGTCTGTTCGTATTTTCGTGCTTTGAAGTCCTGCCCATGCAGGATTACACAAAGAGCTTTTATCACTCGTTTCTTGGTACGCTTTTACTTAAAAATGTGTGCATGATGTAAGCCTCTGAGTCCTGACCCAACAGTTGATACTACACCTGGATCATAGACCCTGAGCAGGGAGGGTTGTCTCACTGCACTGCCCCACCAGACCACCTGCATGGAGCAGGAGAGCAGGTTTTTGCTGTGGGGCACCTACCACCAGTTCAGCCATTCTCTCATGGGCAAGCCTAGCCAGTGGTCAGCTCTGGTGAAAAACACTTTAAAATTCAGTTCCTTCCATTCTCCTTCCAATCCTAGACTAAGATTATGGAAAATACTGTACTTCTCAAGGTGTTCTTGCAATAGGACTGCAAGACTGAGGTAGAGACATGAACTATTCCTTTATAAACCCCCAGTCTTTCAGTCCTCTTGTGGGCAACTGTTTTCTCAGTTGCTGCTTGGTGAACAACCAGGGTTTGGGCGCATTGTGTGTTCCCTCCCCAAAGTGGAGACGGTTGGCACCTGCAGATCTGCAGCCATTATCAGTTTATAAATAATTGTTTGTATTGTGGCTGATTTCCCCATATTCTTTTGTGTTGTGGCTTGTTCTGGACTGGGCTAAGGCCCAGCTGAAGGGGTGGTGGGAGGAACAGCTGTCCTCCTCCTTGGGCTGAAGGGAATTACTGAATGCTCTTTTGTTTGGTAATTCTCACAATAATAGTCTGTTCAAAAGATGAACCTACAAAACCTGGTGGATCAAGAGATTTTTTTCTGGATCTCCTGGGGCAAGGAAATGTCCAGAGGCTCTGCAATATCTGAGCTGGGGGAGTAACAGCAGCCTACAGCTTGGGGAGGATGGGGAGGGAAAAGCTTCAGAGTAAAGTAAGGTCTTTTTCTCTTTTGTTTGATTCTTGATTTATCAAACATCAGGCCTTAATACTTGCATGGATGCAATGGTGTCTGCTTGTAAAGAGACAGCATTTCCAAATCTAATTTCTTCCTCCTGGTTGTAAAAGCTGCAGTGTATTTGAATTCAGGATGACTTGGCTCCAGTAGCATAAGGAAGGAGAGGGCAGTGAGGAACTACTTGGGAATCTTGTAGGTCTTTCAGTCCCTTACCTTCCTGCTGCTCCAGGTACTCATTTTCTGCCTTTTCTCAGCGTGCTCTTCCTCATACAGTCAGTGGTTTTGTATGGCTGTGTTACAAGTGGTGACTGGTGCTCACCAGCAGCTATGGTGAATGGTACAGAAAAGAGGGTCTTCTGCATGAGCGTCTGCCTTTCTGGCAAGCTTATTGAGCATATCTCTGCGATATTAAAATTTTTCCTCTTTTTTTTTTTTAAAATTCATGGCTATTTTTGAAATATATGTAGAAGGTTCTCCTGTTTTTATAAGGGTACTGGCTGAAAGTAAGTTTCAAGGCATTTAGGAGCCCTGTTCCCCACAGCTGTATGAAGCCTCACAGGATTATTCAAATGAACAGGCTCTTCATGCTTAGGCAACAGTAGAACCAGCTCCTGGCCTGAATCAATGCATAAAAGAGCAATTACAAATATTTTTTTCAATCTTATTTTCCCAAATATGTTCTTACCTGACTGAAGAGACCAGGCCATCACCAGACCAAGCAGCTACACTGTCATGATGGGCTCCCTCCTATTGCACCCACACAGCATCAGGGCAGCTAGGTCCAGCAAACCAAACAGCTATAAACGCCCTATAGGAGAAGAAGAGGTGTGATGAGGAGCAAAGCTGCCAGATCTGAGGAGACATCTGAGACCCTCAAGGGGCTCTTCTATTTATGTGATTTTGATCTGGCTAACAGAACTTTGGCCATTTCCATTGTGCTGGGGGCAGTGTCCCCTGTGAAGAAGCCACGTGGTGTGACCTTGACTTGCCTGTCCCTCTTGCACACATGTCCAGCTCTGGTCTGGGACTACCGTCTAGCAGTGGTCCTCCACCCTCATCCCTCTGCAACCCGGACCAAGCCTTCCCAGCCTGGTGGAGCAATCCTGATTCCAAGTTTCCTCCTGTCCTCTGACACTGAAGTATAAGATATTTTTCCACCTCTAGAGGACACTGTGGCCTGCTATATGCTTGCTCCTTTGTGATGTGCCAGAGACATCAGCCTTATTTAACTGCCTGGCAGAGATGCCGCAAGCAGGTGGTAGTCCTCTCTGTGTCCAGATTTGGGAGGGTCTGGGTGGCTGTGCTAGTTCGAGCTGCTCCACCACCAGATGCTGAATTTCTGGGGGCACTTGTAGCTTTTTACAGACTCTGTCCACTGTCCCACAAAAACCACAAGACCATGCTAGCTTCTGGGACTGGCTGGTATGGGGCAGGGACTCACAGAAGTGTTTTGTAGGTTTAAGATGATGCTTTCTTGCTCTCAGCACACATCTCTACAGAGGTCCTCTAAATTTTGCCTTTTCAGTCCACTGTGGGCATTTCCTTCTTTATGGGTCTCTGATTTTACTGTTTCCACTGCCAAAGATAGATGTCAAACAAGGAGCTGTCAGTCTGAACACAAGCCCAGGGAGTTCGCTTTTACTGTATGGTTATCCTGGTTTTCATCTGTTTTCATGAGCCTTGCTGACTTAGAGTTATTCTTTTCTTTTTTTTTTTCTTTTTTTTTTTTTTCTTTTCTTTCTTTTTTCCCCCTGTTGACTCATTTTGGCATTTTGCATTACAATGAGGAACTTCTTGGAAATTAGCTAACAAGATGCCTTTCGGTGTTCAAAGAACTTATGGAGTATATGAACAGACTGAATTTAAAAATTAAAAAGCTTCCTCCTGTCAGGAGGGAGTCATTTTCCTGGAAGTAGACAGGTAGGTTTGTGACTGTAAATCAACAGTGTTGCTAGGGTGCTGGGGAAGATGTCATACACCCTAGTTATTTACACCATAGATGTTCTGGAGCCACATTGCTCTTCCTTGCAAACTTCCTCCAGATCGCTCTCAGTGACTTGTTTTACCAGACTTCTCCAAAGCACTCCACAGCAGACACAAATTGTGATGTAGCAGGTTCACAGGAATGCAGATGGGGAAGTCTCTCTGGCATAACGATAACCACTGGCAGCGGTTTCAGACATGATGATCGTCTCAGCTCAGCATGTGTATAAATGGTATTAGAACCCCAGTACTACCAAGGCTGAGGGCTTTAAGTCTAATGGTACTCCTTGGAGGTGAAGAAATATCCTGGTTTTGAAAATCTAAAGGTTGGCAAAATAAGGTGTTTTTGTTTGTTTTTCTTGTTTATTGAATAATAGACCAGGCCATTTAGGGGGAAGAAGGTTTTATTTTGTTTCATATCAGAGTTTGGTCATGTTTCATGTATTCATGGATGAACAAGGGATGAGTTCTTCCCACAAATTCTGTCCTTCCCAGGAAGTACATCTCCAGCTTTAAATCAGTCTGAACTGTTTGGGGGGTTTCCAAGAGTTTCTCAGTTTCACATAAATACATTGGAACCTGCCACTGAAAGCAAATACAGAAAGAGAAACCAAAGAATGAATCATGATGTGATCACCAGTTACTACTGAATTCGAGCTCTGCATGTAGCTGTTGACAAACCCTAAATTTTAGAGCAGGAAAGCAGATCAAAAAATGGCATTTTTCTAATACAAATGAAGATGACAATTTCCTTCAAGGTATCTAACTTTGGCTTTGGGAGAAAGTGAGGGGGAAAAGCAATGGATATTTGTGCAAAGCAGTTTTTTATAAATGGCAAAGTTAGGCCTGTGCTTGGTGTCCGAGTTTTTTGTTTTTTGTTTTTTTTTTGTGGCAAGCAGCAGTGTAAAACTGCCCTTGCTCCAGTCAAGCAAGCAGTAAACCTGGGCACAAGACACAACCGTGGTGGGAGGAGAAGCTGACCATATAGCTATTGCCTCAATGTTGCAGAAACTGTCTGCAGAAGCCCTGTAAAGTAGGAAGAGATAGGGTCACCAAGAAGAAGCAGGCCCTCAGTTACATTAATGTGCCATTGTATGTATGTCTGATTTTCCAACACTGCTTTGCTTCCCAGTGCCCATGAGCTACCTCCCCTCTGCCAGGGATGGTGGCTGTGGCGGTGGCCCCGGTACGTAATGCAGGCACTGACCTTTCCCACAAACGCTTTTCTCCACAGCTCTCAGGACATCTGCTAGCCCTGGAGAGTCTTGAAACAATGCGAGTTTCCTGGCCCTCTACGTGATTTTTCCTCTTAGAGGAAAATATGCACTAGAATATCTGCACTGTTTTCCAGTTGCTTTGTCCCGGAGTTAGCACGTGCACATTGTCTGCAATGGAGCCACATGCCTATGATGGTGGAAAATCACAGTGAAAAGAGGACTACTTAGAGGGAAATATGTAGGGAGAAGATATCTCGTTCCAGGCCAACACCCTGCATGGAGGCAGGTTTTTGCACAGCAGTTGTTTGCCCCACCGTGTTTCTCACAGGGCGTTGGGCAGGTCCCTCTAAACACTGGGTCTCCTCAGGGTCTTTTCACTCTCTTCCATCTCTGGTTCCCACTCTGCACTTGTGCCAGACCCCATCCAATACCTCACTCTTTAAGTCCTACCTCGTGCAGAACATTGCCTTCCACCCACTTCTCTTCCTGAGCTCAATAACTTGATGAAACCTTATCTCCCAGACATCTGCATTGAAAATGGTAGTGGTAGAGCTATTGCTTTGCTTGTCAGCCTGTGCTCATGGTGGGTTGCCCCTAAGGCTGTCTGACTTCATGGTTAATTTTTCTACTTCTGTTCAACAATATTTTTAGAACATTTTCCTCCCGTGAAGACATTCATGTACTGTAATCTAGCCAATTCATACTGAACCAAGCAAATCAAAGGCTTTAAATTCCATTATAAGGCAACTTCAGCAGTGACTAAAACACATTTGTATTTGTTTTTTGTTTCACACTCTTTCCAGTTTTTCAATATATATATATATATATTTTTTACAAATGGAAGCTAGTACTGGACAGAATATTTCATTATTTGGTCACGTTAAAAGTGTGTACAGAGGTAAAATCATGGTAGGATGTCTTTTAATTGTGTGGTGTGTTTTTTTCCTTTTTTTTTTTTTTTTTTAAAGCATGGTCTATGCCTGGTAGCATTCACCCTTCTTTCTTAATACGGTTCCTTCTGCTACCTCAAATATACTGACTAAAACATTAGGGTTTGAGGTTTGATAAAAGCCATAAAGAATGTGTGTAAAAATGTTTCTGGTAAGTGATTGTTCATGGGAGCTGGGAATTATCACTGTTTACATTTTTTTAAAATTACTCCAAAAGGTTTGATGTGCACTATGGAGAACTTGATTTTCTACAGCAGCCAGCTGAGTCAAGTGACTGTGGGGGAGGAGAAGAGGCAAAGCAGCATTTTAGGGCAGTTTTCTCTAAAATGGCAAGAATGGATTTTTTTAAACGCAGACAATTGTCCGCGTGCTGGTGCTCCTCAGTACGAACAGATGGAGGTTAGGGCCCAACCACGCTATTTCTTTGTGGCTGCTGTCTCACAAGACATCCTCTCGCTGGTGTTTGATTGACTGGGAAGAAGCAGGATTTCGTGTTCACTACTACAAGCTCATTCATTTGGTAACAGTATCTGTGATCCTCTTTGAAATCCCCAAAGCAACTGTTAATAGCCGGATCCCAGGAAAAGTGATATGGCATGGCAGGCCTGTGGGGAGACCAGTTGCCTAGCATTGCGCTCGGTGTTGTGAAACAGTTGGCTGAGCGATTGGACTTGCTCAGCTAAACAAATTAAGTAATCACACAGTCCTGCAGAGAATATTAGTGAGGAATTTCCATATTGCAGCTCTTGATATTCCCGCCTCGCAGCCCTGTTACCACAAATACAAGGCTTTGGCTGAGCAGGCAGTAATTCGATATTAAATGAGGTTCTTATTAAGCAGATGCAATGAAATAGGGCACAGTTTTATGTTGTGTTAGTCAGCTAAATGCTTTTTATTAGCATTCATTAGGATCGGGTACATCTCACTGCAGGGTATCCTTTAGCTAAAGACTGACCCTTTGGAGGGACGGTTATTAAACAGCTAAGAGCTTGGGAATCGGGTTTGGCCACACACGGTAAATGTACGTCAACTCGTTCCCACTTCTGGAAAGTGCCTCTGCAAAAGAGGTCATGAGGAAACTTGGGGGATGGCCCATTCTGCCTGGGGATGAAACTCCGTGTTGTCTCATTCTCCAGGTGTTAATTTGACAAATCACAAAGGCCTTGTGGATTGTAAACCGTTCGCTCAGGCGCACGTTGCTCTCTGTTTTGAACTGAATGTAATTGGGTTGTCAGCCATGGAAATAATGGTGGGGTTTTTTTTGGTTCGTGAGGCTTCTTTAAGAAGGTGGTATAGGAGAATATAAAAGCTCTGAGTCTGTTCTGGCTGGTTAACAAACATGTGCAAACATATGCGTTTCTCAAGTTTAGTTCCACTCGGGTGACAATAACCATGTTGGGGCTCCACAACAGGGATGCCCCTACTCCGTCAGGGAAGTGGAGACAAGAACTGCTGGAAAAGACACCCAGAAATCAGAGGTGCATTTCTGCCAGCCCAAATGGGTTTTGTAACTAGGCTGTGGACTGCACTGTCCAGTTTACTTCTGTTTTATCTCTGTCTCTCCTTAGCACACGCACTATGACCAATTAATTGTTCTTTTATATTTATTCCCTGTTATTGGATCCCCTAAACTCTTTCCCCATGAGATGTTTTATGAATTTGTGTTAAGCTGTTTTTTGGTGTTTTTTGTTTGTTTGTTTGTTGTGTTTTGTTTTGTTTTGTTTGGGTTGGTTTCTTGTTTTGTGTTGTCTTGGTTTTCTGTTAGCTTGTAGGCTTCAGCAAAAAGAAGAGTGATAATTTTATGAGGATTTCCATTGCTTGGTGTGCATGTGAACTTGTGGTGGGTGGCTTTTTTCTTGTTTGCAGTGGACCAAGGACACATGCCCTTTGGCCTCGACTTGCTCAGGTCTTCTTGAACTTGAAAGCATTCCAAAAATATAATAGTTTTCGGTAGAATTCAGCTAATGCTAATCCTTTTGCAAAGCTTCCTTCCTAAATATATGTCATGACAAGTGAGCTTTGTAAGTTCTTGTGAGTCCTGACGAAGATTCAGGGATATATAGTGATGGTGGCCCTCTGTCCAGGCTGTTCCGTAGCTCTGCAAAGCCAGTCCACAAGCAGGTGCCAAGGTCTTCCACTTCTCCAGAACAGAAGCATGAGTTCCACCTGTGACATGGGACTAAGGATCTAGATACATACCTCTTCTTAAAAAATAAATACATAAATAAATAAATAAATAAATAAATAAATAAAAGGAGGGATGAAGATTTTGAGCAGAGCAAGGGCACAAATACAGCCCCATGTTACCAAGCTGTCAGTGCTGCCTGTTACATTGGGGCTTGCAACAGCAACCATAAGGCAGTTGTCATTGTGGGGGAGGAGAGGAATAAGAGGGAAGAAATCATTCATCGAGAGGTGCTGTTCAGGTTGGAGTCGGAGAAGCCTATTCTTTTCCCCAGCTATGGGAAAGGAAACGTCTTGATTAAGAGAATGAAATGGGGCTGCACCTGCAGCGGAGATGTGATGAGAGTTGCATGGGGTCAAAACAAAACAAGCCTCTCAGCAACCTTGGATTGACACATAAAAGTGGCCTTGGGCTTTATTTTGCCCTCCCACTGCTCTTACCCTGCAGATGCCAAGTCCTGTGTCCCCCAGCCACCGTGAAACTGCTGGAAGTCCTGGTTCTCACATTTCAGCCGTCATGCTACTTGGTCCTGTGGCCGTGCATGTAGGAATTGGCTATGTCCATGCCTGGCACCATATACACAGACACTGGGCAAACAGATATTTGAAGGCTGTTTCCTTGAAGGAAAAGGATTCTTTATTATTTCAGTTCTAGTTCACTAAATAAAATCAAATGCAATATGCTCACAGGGGCAGGTTGGAGCACACACAAAGATCTAAGGTGGGTGTTAACAGGGGCAATGAATGAAGCCCATACCCTGAAAAGTAAGTCTTCAGGGGTAAATTGCTAAAACCGTACAGTCTGCTGGGTGTGAGGGTTTTCCTGGTTTCAGGTAGTCTTTTACTGTTGGTGAACACAAGTACCAGTCCGTCATTTCCTTTTTATTCCTGTTCAGCACCTGCTCTTCCATTAAGCCCTCATTTGATCATGTCTCCTAGCAGAATTGTTAGCAGTTGTCTTTATGTTGTTGATTTAATCCAACACAGGGGCTTTCCTGTTGGATATTCTTGTTGGAGCTGCATTGATTGTCTTCTCATTGGTCACAGGTGGTCAGTTGTTTTCTTTTTGGTCAATGTGACTGCCATAGTCAAAGGAAGTACTTGAAGCCACTGAGTCATTCCAAAGGGAAAGGAGCAGAAAGGTAGCAGATGAACCAGAAAGGAGAATCTTAGAAAACAAACTGGAAAATCTTTTTTTTTTTTTTCATTAGCAGGACATAAAGCTTTTGTATGTGACAAGTATTCCTATGAAACCTGGTCACTTGTACACCTTTCTGTCTTATAGTTGATTGAGAGAGTTTCAGTGCAACTTTGATTCATGTGCATCCCTATTTGTGAAGCTTAAGGCATATTGCTTGATTACATCGGCCTGAGGCCTCTGACTCCCTGTCATCCTCGTATTCATTGCTTATAAAACATACTGATCTCACAGCAGCTATGGGAATGCCATCACAGCTAATGTCACAGAGCAGAAACGTATTTTGAAAGCCTTATGGGGATGATTCTCATCATAGACTTGTGCAGCATGTTTCATTTGGTTCAGAGCTGCAAGATCCCATATCAAGCTTCTAACAAAATCACCCATCTTTCCTAAAATATGTCCTTTAGGGCATGAATGCCCCGGAGTGAGAGGTTAAAGCTTGTTTCCCCAGCTGTACGTGCCAATGAATATTTGACTTCAGAAAGTTCACAGACAGCAAACACCAAAGGGTCAGGAGCACATCTGAACTGAATTCAGTTTTAAAGGTGAATGGTTATCCATGGAAATAAGTTTGCGGTATTTGCCCAGCTCCTGAAAAAAAAAAAAAAAAACCTTCTTAAATTCATCACTTAATTTGCTTTTTAATGTTTCTCTTTCTGCATGTGATTTCCCTGCTGCCTTTCTCCTTGGTACCACTCCTAAAAGCTTATCCTCTTCCATGACAGTGGTGCTAAAATGCTGAGGTGACGAAACTGGACAGCCCTCGGTTTTCCACTTTCAAATGCTCCCTGTGGGTAGCAAACACCATGGGCTACACTGTTTTGATAGCTGCTAGGTCACATTACCTGTCTATCCACTCGCATTGTAGTAGTAACCTGGCAGGTCAGCTATTTCAATGCTATTTCCCTTCGCTACCTGGCACTGGCCATACAACACTTTTATATACTGAATTATTTATGGACTCATAATTATTTAGCATCAATATGTCAATGTTACAATGCCCCTGTTGGTCATAAAGGAGCAAAATCTTTCTTTAATTAAAATTACATGGTCCGTGTCAACTTTCCTTGGACCCAACCTTTTAAAACTGAGTTGGGAGCTTGAATTCCAAACCAAATACCTGTGTTTTAAGCAAAGACTAAATACAGAGCTTTCTTTCAGTGAGGCTGGTCTTGGAAGCCAATAATTTTATGTGTTTTAGGGAGGTTTATGTTATACTGGGGAGTTTACAATGGACTTCATTGAACTGTAGACCACAGTGGCAGTATTTTTTTATAAGCAGCGTCTAATAAGGAGGAAGCAGTGTATAATTCAGACTGTCAGTGTTCCTGTCTAAAGACAAAAGGTTAAGATGCTTCAGTGATTGTTTGAAAAACTGCTGAATCTTGAGAGCAAGGTGGTAATGAACGCAGTGAACTAGTTTGTTCTAAATAATGCACAGCTGTCCTTTTTGAAAAAATATTGCATCATTTGGCATTGTAGAAGCATTCTGAACCACCATATAATTTAATTACCCGACCACCCTGCAAGTTCCATGAGCCAAACTCAATCCTGGCATAAGCGGGTGCAAATCCCTCTGGGAATTGCACCCGCTCACGCCAAAGCTATATTTGATCCAGTGTTTTTTTTCCTTTCTCCTTGAGAGCTTGAAGGTATGGAGATCCACTTCATACTGTGCCGCACTTGAAGCTATTAGCTTTTTCCACACACAGAGCAACTCTCTATTTTGTACCACACTTTTGTTATAGTTTCTAGATCAAAAATAAGAAAATGATTGATTGTAGTATACAGAGGCAGTTGTTAAGTATTTACAGTTATCATAATGAGAAAGCAAACTCTGTCATTTTCTAAGTCGTATCTGCTATAATAACAATGTCCTATAGAGTTGGTAATGGCCCCTGTAAAGAGGGACCAGGACAGATCAGCTACCTACTATGTTTAACATGACTGCTTACTTGTTTGACACGTCTGTGACATGTAGCTTTCCATCTGATGCTTAGAGCAGTAACTAAGTCTGTATTTGTTCAGGATCTTTGCTTTTTTCAAGGCATGAGGCTGCCATTCTCACTTGAAACTGGCCTTCAGTTCTTGGCAGGAAAAAAATCTAAAAGAAACTTCTTGTGTGCTCCATGCACACGCAGTACATCTTCCCCAGTGATTTTTTTCTACCTTGTTATGCCTGCAGGCTGACTGAACCTTTAAGACTTCTCTTAAGGAAATCCAGGGGGCTTCTTTCCACATGGAAAAAGGCTCCTCTGTATAAAGAAGAAGAATAAAATTCTGGGGAGAGGGATCTGCTGAAGGGGGAAGATTTTATCAGGTTTCTTTTAAACTAAAAGCCTTTACCTACCTAAAGTTAACCACTTGCTGTAAAGGTATAATTGTGTGCAGTCCCACAGAGATCAAAGGCAGCCTGGAGCAGCACAGAAGGTGTGGAGAAGTTCATTCAAAGTTTTGAGTCCTGCAGGACTTACAGTATGAGCTTGGATAGCTTTGGCTCACTCTGATCACACAGCAAGACAGCACATGTATGCCAGGCAGAAGGGCATAGCCCTGACTTTCTCATATGCAGAATTTTATTCTAAGCACTTGACCAAGATGGAAATCCAGCAAGATTTTATATATGATGTCTTCTGAGAGCAACAGCTAGTGTCAGAGAAGCCTGTTTATTTATTTATTTATTTATTTATTTTGACAGACTGAGAAAGAATCACTACTGAGTACAGAGGCAAGGAAAGGAAAAAAAAAAAAAGAAAAAAAAGCACTTCAGACAGAAAGTACCCGAAGTTCATAAAAAAGGCACGTAATCATGGTCTTCCTATGGTTATACACACACATGTGCATGATCACATCAGTCCTTAACTTCAATGGGAGTTGCTCACATGTGTCTTTGGTCAGATCTTGTCCCTAAGCTGATGTATGTCTGAAGGAAATTTGGGCTCTGACTCAGGTTCAAATCAGGTTCAGTATGGAAAATCCTGAACTTGGAGCCAGACCCTAAAGCAGTCTTTCAAAGAGGCAAACAAACAGAGCAGACCAGCTTTTCTCCCTAGCTAGAGCTCTCTCGCCTTGTGTTCAGGTCTAGCACACCCCTCTGCCTCCCTCTTAAACAAAATAATTATTTTTAAAGGGATCTTTATTTCACTCAGGAGAATAAAATACAGGCAGTTGGCTAGTGATGGTGCCTTGGAGCTCAGCCACTTGGGGCGAGTGTGAGACTGCACATGGAGGGGAAAGGAGAAAGCAGCAAGTGACAGAGACCCTTCTGCTACAAGAGCCTGGGAGACTCATCCCAGAGATTCCCAAAGGTTTTAATCTCTTCTGCTTAAAGGGGCCTGATACCATGTTGGTTTTTGTTTTGTTTCGTTTTGTTTTTCTGAATAGGCTGCTGTTGTTAACCTTTTTTTTTAATTTATTTATTTTATTATTTTTAAGAAAAGTAGAATGTCATCATCCACTTTTTTCATTATTGCCTGCTCTACTGTTGTTGAGTAGAGAATGAACTTCTCTGATGACTACATGACTGTGCAAAGATCGGATTTTGCAGGAGGGTGTCAAACAAATGGGACCTGTCCTTTTCCTCACAAAATAGTGAAGGTACTTAGACTAGATTAGATTTATCTGCTTCTGTTCCTAGGGCTTGTTGCTTACTCTGGGTGAAAATTAAGTAGCCAAAGAAAAAGTACGCAGTATGCAGTTCGGACTGAGAGCATCCAGTTACAATTCATCCTGCCATGAGCTCCAGTCCAATCAGTATAGGGATGGGTAAACAAATTAATTATAAATATAAGCTGCAGTGCAGTCAATTTTTTCTCACTGAGGAGTCGTGCTGATCTCGTACCAAGTGGCACAGAGATGTGTCACTGATGGGAACCACCCCTTCAGTCCAAATACCATTCCACTCCAGCACAGCCCCGGGGATGCTGGTGAGAACAGTCTCATTTTGGAATTGCTATACTTTCATATTTATCAAGCAAAACTGGGCAACACTTCAATGTTTTATTTTATTTTATTTTATTTTATTTTATTTTATTTTATTTTATTTTATTTTATTTTTAAGTTTTGGCTTATGGGCACTGCTCAGAATGAAGTATATTTTTAAAAACTCAGCCAAAACACCTTTGGATTTCTAGCCAAATCAAGATATGTATTTTGCAGGTAGGGTCAATCTACCTAATCATTTTGAAATATTTGGCCCCCTCAAAACTGACCTGATTTTAAAAGAGAGCAAACACCTGTAACACCTATTTGACAGCAGGATTTGAAGAACTTCTGACTGCCAAACTGTGCTTTTCCCAGCTGCCTACAAACACCGTGGAGCAAATCTTTGTTCAAAATCACTCTTATGAAACATATTCAAGTTTTTGAACAGGTGCTCAATGGATCTGTAGATCTTGGCTTGGGAAAGGGTTGCAGCCTTTACATCCTTTTTTTTTTTTTTGCAGCTTCTGTTCTTGAGTAAATTACTTCCATTTACTTTCATCAATTTACAAATGACCTCATATATCAACCCTGATTATTCGTTTTCATGAAGTAGGTGAAGAAGTAAGATCAGGGAGAAAGACGAAACCAAGTTAACACTGAAAACTTACTGAAACTGAACTCACTGAAAACAAGTGATTGTTCGAAAAAGTTCTTGTTTCTTTTTTTGCTGTTTTACTGCCTGGCCTCATTATCACCACTGTACTTCCTGTTTCCTGTTTTAAGCCTTGCTTGTGGCATCATTTTGAACCAACACCACAGATTTTTGGGGAACAAGGTTCTGAGTTAACATAGCACATTTTGGAGCATTCAGAAAAAAATTTTCATACATAAGAATTTCCCATCCAATTTTCAAATCTGGGCTAATGGTCCTGATTGTTGTATGCATGTAGTTTAGCTTCTGAAGATGACTGAGTCGGGGGCACCTTGTTTTCTCCTTGACTCAGGACAGACTTTTCTTCTGAGGGATACAGCTAGCATGATACTAATGAGAGCTGGCTATGTGGGATTGATTTGTGATGCTGGCATCCACCCACTGGTAATGACGATAGGTCCATCAGCTTGTTTTATTTTAGCCATTAGTAGGGAGAACAGCTTCTTTAAATAGTCCTGATGCAGCAAGTAAAGCTATTACCTAAATCAAAAACAATTGTCTCAATGTTCCTCTATTTATACAGCTGGGATACTTTAACTTAGTATCAGTGCTGCATAGCTGTATAATTAACAACCATACCTTTAATAGATATGTTAGAGGGAATGACTGGGTGAAAATAATGAGGAAGACTCAAGCTACCAAGATCTTTATTAACTTCATTTGGTTTAGCTCTCAGTGTCTTCAGCTGAAATATGTTTTTTGCCATGATTATAGTGGGACCTTGTCTATGGCTGCCTATAACTGTTGTGGTTGGATTCACCCAGTATCAGAGTTCTTCCAAGGCTGATGCTGTCCAAAGTTGCAAGAAGGTGTTATTCTTACCCAGAGTACTCAGAGTCCAAATGTTTTGCAAGGATATCAGTTGTAAAGTGACCTGCAAATCATGCTCAGCTCAGAGAAAGGCTGGGGTGAAAGCTGTAGGCTTCTGATTCTCCATGCAGTGTCCTACCTGTTTGCATGGTCAGCTTTTGATGCAGTGTAGCTGTCTGAAGTACTGACTTCCTTTCTTGAGGGCTGCTATGAAGAAGGTGAAGTGTTCAAATAAAAATGACTCATTACCATTTAAGAGCAGGGGAAGACGGTAATGAAGCACAGGCATTTGCAGCTGATCTGCAGGAAGTCCTGGGGAGAAAAGACCTCTAGAAGTTGGTTCTAGACCTCATCACAAGACATCATCTGCGAAAAGTGTCCCTCTTACAGTCTTCTGTTTTAGCTGCCCACCACGTGGTGTGATGCTGTCTTTGCCTGCTAGAGACATCAGCAGAGAAACACAGGAGGCTGTAGGTGACTGGAGCTACTTTGAGTATTAAATATTTAACCAGGATGTTCTGCCTACTGCACGCTGCCTTAGCAGTTCAGAAGGGCTGGATGTGCAAATTGGTTTGTAGAGCTGAGGAGGTTTTCAAAAGCGCCAAGGGGGACTTAAGCACTTACCTTTGCAGCAACACCTTTGAAAATCTTTCTTAACAAAGCCATAACTTTGCAAAGGCATAGGGCAAATTTCCGTTTGGAGCCTGTCTCCTTTTCAGCAGCAAAGCACGTTTGCTTAAAAGCCACCCACCATTTCAGACGTGATGCTGCAACCTCTCAACTCAATGAGTAATGTTTAATAACGTGACTTTTACTATTTTGGCTTTGAGGGTCCCACAAGGCTCCAAGTTTATAGACAAAACCTCCCAAAAACTAGAATCATCTTTGCCTCCAGTGCACCCCTGAAATTTACTGGCTGTTTATATTGCTAACTGCTACTGCTGGGAGGAGTCCTATAAATTACCTCAACAACGTGTGGATTTTAGGGAGAAAAGCATTGCATGAATGAATCCATTTGTAGCCTGGAGGCCATGCAAAGTCTCTGGTTGGTATTTCTTACTGTATTTACTCAGGAGAGAGTACCTCCAAGAACTGGGAGGTACCAAGCAAAAAAACAAGTGGGGTAAATTCTCATTAACATTGAGCTGAGTGGTGGTTAGGCTTTTTAGTTAAAAAGAAAAAAGCAGAATGTAAATAACTCTTCTAGGCCAACTAATCTCAGTCCCAAACCCTGGAAGGTTATCTGTGGCACAGGCATCACTTTAGAGGTGTAGAGAGGCAAAATTTCTTCCATATACAGCAGATCCTTCACTCATGAAGATCCTCCACTCCAGCAGTCCCCATACTTTCCTGAAACTACCCCATCTGGTTTTGATTATAATTCGTGGGTGAATTTTGGTTAAAAGCTATCTCATCACCATGACTAGGCCACCTCAAACATATGTTACTTTTTTTTTTTTTTTCCAGTACAAGAAGCAGCTAATAGAGGAGAAAAGATGATGCAGAGGAGTGTTATGTTGTTTTGAGCTTTGTTTGCTGCACTTCTGATAGTAGAGGAGCCACAGTAAGGCAAACAGCTTTGAATTAGAATAACACACAGGTGGAAAAATGTAGGATTCCCTACTGAACTCAATGACTTTTTTTATTATTATTATTAACTGCTTTTTAAAAACATGGCTTTGTCTGCTCCCTTGATTCAACATCCGGACTATTTTTATATTTTTTTTTTTCGTCTCTACTTCTCCAAACCACAACTTTTTAACAGTCACAAAATACATTTTTAAACCTTCTTAGCAAAATTAATTAGCAATGCGGTGTAGCCAGCTTTTGTACTGCTGATATCTCAGGATCTACAAGTACTATTTCAGTAAACACTGCAGTGGAATTACTGACCTGAATGCACAGCCGTGCAATAAGCAAGTGCCAGTATTTCCATGATTTTTCTTCTGTTTTATTTTAATTTGCTCACCATGTTGAGATTTAAATAGAGACGTTTCCAGTTGGCTCTCAGAGTAACCTTCCATTAATGAGTTATTTTTATATTGAAAATTCACTCAAATGTTTTTTTCTGATAAAGTTGTTGCCCCTACATAACAGCTAGCCACGAGCATGTAACGTGATGTCTTACAAGAGCTGGCTGGCTGTGGACTCTCTATCACCAGCACAAGATGGGGCTGGGTGTCCCAAATATAGGTCTTGCTCCCATTCTGCTGCTCAGTGCTAAGTGACAGCTAGCAAGCCAACACATCTCAGTTGGAGACGTGGGGTGCTGCTGAGACAGAAGTGATTATTGCAATGCAAGCTCTTGATCCAGAGCCTGGGAAGCTGGATGTTGGATGTCTTCGCATCCTACCTCCTATTTTAAGTTACTTCCTTTTTATAGCATAATTTCCAGGTGGGGGGATGTATTTCTGTACATTGAGTCTCCTGTTTTCCTTCCTTGATAAGAGCTTTAAATAGCGTGTAAGAATTGTCAGCAGGTAGCTCTTTTAATTACATAGAAATTATTCTCTACATAACTTACAGAGCTCATGACCTTGGAGCACCCCTCTGGACCACTGGCTGAGCTGGGTGGTGAGGATCGATCACAGCCAAATCGTGGTTCCCTGGTCCCATCAGCATATCCTTGCTCTCCATCCACGCCGCAGCCCCGTGCTTACTGTGCTCTCCCAGGCTGTTGGGTAAGCTATGTGCAACTCTGCAAACCTCAGCTGTCAGCTGAGACCATGTAACTCTGCACGTGGCTATCTCTGTGCCTTATCCCCCATCTTCAAAACATTAAAAAAGTGCAAAATCCTGGGAATTTACAGGAGTTGTGTTAGGGCAAAAAAGAGAATCTGCATGTTTGGATTAAGCCCCCTCCTTCCTCCCTTTTGAAAGGGAGAACCTGCAGTGTGTTGTGTCAGCCTGGGTTTCAGTACCTTCAGGTCTTTACCAAGAAACAGAAGGCTGCAATGAAAAACACCCTGTGCTATAATTTTGGCCTGATGCAGACCATATCACCTCACTTGGGCTGTTGAAATGATGATAGGATTTGACTTGGATGTATGCCACATTTCCCTGTTCCCCCATCGATCAATCTGGCTTTTAATCATCATCCCTTTTCCTGTTGAGGAATGATTTTCATCTAATTACACTGTTAACCAAGGCCCGTTTCCTCTTCTGCCATGTCCTTGGAAGTTTCTTGCTGTCCCCATGGCATACACTTGCCATTTTCATTGTTGATGGATTTTTTTTTCCCTTTTTGACAAGCATTTCCTTCTTCAGCTTTCCACAATTATTCATAGATAATTCTGTCTATCTCTCTGGGTTTAGCTGTGTGTTGATTACCTACTCAGCTGGCTATACTTCAACTCAAAGGTTGACTTTTACAGAACTGTCATTTCTGAAGTTGGCAAGGAAAGCCCTGCTCAGATTCCCATAGTCGCCTTTTCTTTTCTTTTTTTTTTTTTTTTTTGCCAAAGGCAACTACAAGATCTATACCTGCAGTGCTTTTTTTTTTTTTTTTCTTCCCCCCTCTTTCTCTCTTTGCAGCTCTGTAATGAGATGTTTGTGAGCTAAAAGCTTCTGGTAAGAATAGCTCTGCTGAACATTTTAATTAGAAATGTAATTTCCCCTGACCATTACTAATGAAGCAGATCAAGCATGATCAGTTGCCAGAAAATCACTGGAGATAGTAGTGGTTCTTTGCACAGGTGGCACACCAGAAGACCTCTTCTGCCAAGCAAAGTAGACTATATACAGCTACAGAGCTGGAGGTTGGCTCTTGCTATGGCATAAAAAGCTCAAGTTATATGTCATTTATTTGGCTAGTCGTCCTGAAAAATTTTCTACTGGTAGAGCAGGGGAGCTGACTATATGCTTTGTGCTTGGCATGGGGTTTATGTTGTTCATGCATGAATCAGACCAAGCAGACAGACTCTGGGTGTCATTGTATTAGCTGTAGCTACATGTCTTTCTGTGACCAAGTTTCATAAACTAGTGCTGACAAAGTCCTGACATGTACAGGTGTCTGGGAGCAATAAAGCAGCTTTTCTGCCCAGATGCCACTATCTCCCAACACCTGTTTTTGCTGTGGGCCAAAGAAATAACCATCCATTGTCTTCTAACATGCTCTTCAAGAGCATGGGACATGGAGATGGGGAAAGAGAAATCAGCCACTATTCCCAAGAGGCCTGTGCTATTAGCCCTTTCATTTGGCATTTTCTGAGCTGCCAGGTGACCCTATGTACCCTGGCATCCCCAGAAGCTCATGTTAGTCCTCTGTGAAACCCAAGTGACAGACATCATCAACTGAAAAGGGCAGGCCTAATTTAAAGCTAGAATGACCCTAAGCGGGACAAGGAAATTGAGGTTTCCTCCTTGGAGAGCTGAGCCAAGCTCACCCCATCGCCATGAAGTGGGAGGTCACCCTCCTCCAACAGCAGGCCACAAAGAACAGGCTGATGGCAGACGTCCAGTGCTAGCACCCCAAACCAGTGGCCATGTGTAGCAAGTCAGACCTCCTTGTGAACAAGGCCATAAGGAAGGCTCCTGCCTCTTACCTCTGTGAGTTGTGCAGACTTTTGCATGGGCTCCTCCATTGCATCAGGCATGTGATGGCCCCAGGCACTGGAGTTTTGAAGGAATGGTAAGGGAGCCTGTTCCTCATGTGCCACAACAGCTGTTTTGTTCAGGTGAGTGGTGTGGACAACCCATCTCTAGGCACAGGCAGCAGGGAAGGAGCCCGCAGCCAGCCTTACCCAACTCCTTAGGGTGAGGGTACCATGTGTCTGGGGCACTGCAAGTGCTTTGATCAGCCCCCAGGCAGTGGGATGCTGGTGGGAAGGTCTCCTGGCATGTTCTGCATAGGTGTGGCCACCTCTCCTCTCCCCACCATGCTGTCAGCAGTCCCACAGCATTACTGGCTGTGATTTAATGTCAGTGAACTCAGGTACCATGTCAGGTCTCAGGCACCATTAGAGATCTGTAGTGTCTGCATCGCTTGTGTCCTGTAGCAGAGACTGTTTTCACATGATTTCATTCATGCTCAGGATGGCCCTATCCTCAGGGTCTCAGACTTCTCAGTGACGTGTGTAGAAACTTTCTTCTTTCCTTTGCAGCTAAGAAAACAGCTACAGGAATCAAATTCTACCAACCAAGTCTCTGATTCCAAATATATCCTTAATCCAGGGCCCTATATAAGGAAAATATATCCCTCTTTTAGACTGTTTCTCTTGGGAAGGGAAAGGTGAAGGGTTTTATTTTGAGTTGTTGGGTTTTTTTTCTTCTTCTTAGGTAAGAAGAATTAAAATCATGTGATTGAAACTTTCTGAAAAGAATAGGAAAAAAAGATTGAGACTGGAAAATGTCAATTGCTGAACCAAGACGGGATATGGGAGGAGAATTTGAAAGTATAGTACTCTGACTATTTCTTTGAAGTCTGACAGGTATCTATGACATGGAATGAACACAGGAAAACATTTCAGTTGTATTAAACTAGGCGTGCAAATAAAGAAATGCAGCAGACAATTCTTATTGCTTGGAATATAGAAGAAACTGCCAAAGTCAGCAAGCCAAGCAAGGTACATAAATTCTGCAGGGAGCTGAACAATTCATTTATAGTTGCGCTAATAAGCTCTAGGTAGAGTCGTATTTCCTGAGTGTGCATGTGCAGATCTTGTAGGTGACGTGGTTTTTCCTTTGAGCTGGGTAGAGAGCAGTTCTCCTGTCCTGCAAGATTCTGAGACTTCAAAATGTGTTCCTCTTCCACGTAGGGAATAAAGTTGTAACTTTTCAAAAAGCCCCATTAAGAGCAAAATAAGAGAGGGAGAGAAAGAACGAAGGGAAAGAAAGAAGGGAAAGAAAGAGAGAAGGAAAGAGAGAAGGAAGGAAAGAAGGAAAAGAAAGGAAGGAAGAAACAAACAAAGAAGTAAAAGAAAGGAAAGAAGAAAGAAAGTGAAAGAAAGGAAGGAAGGAAAGAAAGAGAACCACTCTTGGATACCCTACCTTCTCCACCCACCCTTCCTCATCACTGTCAACTCCATAGTGAATCCATCTCACACTTGTAGGGTCTCAGGCCTGTCCCTTCCCTGCCTTTCTCCTACCATTCATGGAAGTACCCCCAAAAGCTTTTTTGGTTCTTCACCAGTAAGTCTCTCGTTGAAGTGGGGATCGCCATGGGTTTAAATGGGAACACTCCTGTCCCTAGTTAGTGCCCCAAACCTCAGTTCTCTTTCTTTGACTCATAGTTTCCATCCTGGAATTAACAAGCTTTGCTGCCAAAATTGTAGTTGAAACTGGTGTGTGTATGCAAAAACAAAGTTAACATTTCAATCATTTGGCTTTTTTTCAAAAAAAAAATCCACATTTTTTCACTAATATCTGGACCTGCTAAATTTTTTATTTTATCCCTCCATGTTTTACACCCTACCTTTTCATGAGTGGCCCACATGAAAAAAGCAGACTCCAAATGCAAGGTCCACTTTGAGCAAGAGTAGCTGGAAAGAGACACGGACAGGACATAAATGAATTCTTGTCATGTTGATGTAGTTCTACCTGTCATACCTCTTCTGTCAAGCTTGCTTTTGGGCTGCATAGCAATACACAACAATAACAACACGTCTCTTCCTCCCTCTTTCTCATGATCACGAAAAGTCACCATTTGGTGGCCAAGTGCAGCCACCAGTTTGACATATGTGAAGGGTTATGGGAACAAGTTTCTCGGATTGAGAGCTAGCATTCTGGCGATGCATTTGTTCTGGTGATACCCTGTTGTCCTCTGTTTTCTTCCAAGATTTTTTTCCCTGCAATATACCTTCTGGGGAGGGCATGTGGTCAGCCGACACCTGATGTATATGGCTGTGGTTTCTAGTTAACAGAGCCTAACCCAGGGAATACCTCTGTTTTGCCAGTCTCTGTATGACTTTTTGCATCCAATATCAAGCTTTTTTTTTTCTCCTGTCATCTCCTCTTACTTTCTCTATCTCACTCTTTACTGTTGTCTTATTTTAAAAACAACAAATTGGAAACACTGGTGGCAGTACATATCTACAGCCCAGTTACCAAACATTGCATTTCACTGAAAGGTCTTCAGTAGACATGGTTCAAAGAGACCCTCAGTATCTTTGCAGCTTGCTTATCCCGCTTTATATCCTGTTACATGATCCTGCTGCAATATTCTCCCACCCTCTTTCCCCTTCTTTCTTCTCAGAGTCATTGCTGAAATAGCTCTAATCAGAGAATAATGTGGAAGAAGAGAGAATATCTGCCTGGAGCGCAGCCCAGGTGGTGCTGCTGGGGCATACAGAAGAGTAATGGCATTGACAGAAAACTGTTGGAATTATATGCCAGGCTTTTGAGCATGCCTTACAAGTGATCTCTGCTGGTCAGGAGGAGGGAGGACCATGGAAGGAATGATTAGCTAGGGGGACAGGGTGTTTCAGGGCAGGCTTTGAAGACCGGTCTTAATGGATGGTTTAAGTGGTTTTAATGGATGTTGAGGATTTGTTTCAGAGGAGAAGGATTACAAGTGACATTAACTGAGAGTCCAACAGTGTGTTTGGTATGGCTCATTTTGGGGAGTTATTGAGGAGTTTTATTTAAGGATGTAAATACAGAGAAGTGTCAAGAATGGAGACATTTGCCATAGGTTCCTCGTATAAATATTTGTGCTGAGAGGATGACCTTCCCTAGCTGCTGTGTAATTGATGACATCCACTGCTGCAAGAGCACTGTGCTAAGCGATTTTGGCACTGGGCTAGGGCTGTGAATATTTTTTGTTCTGCTTCATGCTGACTTGGTAGCAAAGACCAGGGCGATACTGTCAGGACCTGGGCTGTTGGACAGGATGCCAAAGCAGGCTGGGTTCTGTCATGGCTTGGGTTCAGCACCAAGCAGGCAGCAACACCTCGAGTAGGTTCAGAGGAAGCAACAGCCTGATGTGCTGAAGGTGGCAGAAGAGCCACCCTGAGCACACAGAACCGAGGGGAGGTTTAACTGAGGATGCATGGGCCATGTGCCTCTTCTTACTGATGACAGCATGTGTTTTGGACATCCTCATAGGCTGTGGGGCATTTCACAGCACCTGTGAGGGAGCTCCTCAGCTGCTCGACTGCAGGCAAGGACCAACTGTGCAGTAGGGAATACATACTGGTTCCACCGTCAAACCCAGGGGGCATCATACAGCACGCAACTGGCCGTGGAGCAAGGACACAGCGTGCAGGGGGAGCTGCAAATGAAACAGCTGGGAGGTGGTAGCTGCTGTTCTCATTTCTCTGCCAAGCATGAAAGTTGGACCGTAATCCTCATGTGACAAATGAGCAGGACGCTCCAGCTGTCAGTGTTGAAAAGCATCAGCCCTGTCACAACATTGTCAGTGCAGACGGGGGTAGCTGGTACATGCTAAAACTTCCTTCAGTTCACTTGTATTCTGTTTTTATTACCAGTCTTTTATAAACAGATTTATGTTAAGGTTTTCATTTTAGCTAGTTTTTGTTTGTTTGTTTGTTTGTTTGTTTGTTTTTTTTTAATTGCTCTCAGTTTAACATTACCATCTGAGTGAATAAAAGGTTACTTTCAGAGTTTCTGAAATCTACAGTGAAAGGCCACAACCCAGAGGAGGACATCCTGTCTTTTTCCATACTGTTGTCAGCCACTCAGTGGCTTACCTGGTTTTGTCAGCAGATGGCCACAGAACCAGACGAGCCAGTGCAAAGCAAATTTTAAAATGTCCTCCTCTGGGCATAAGCAACTGCGTTAAAGAGTCACGGCCATCCTCCAGACTACCAGCCAAAAGTCAGTGTGCCATTTTGGTGACAAATTAATTCTCTCAAAGCTGGTCTGAGAGTCAGCCTGAGAGTTGCCACAAGCCTCCTTCTGCTTTCCCCAGAAAGCCTCCCTGGTGGGATGAAGAAGTCACATAACATGCTTTTACAATCTGTAACTGCCATGTTAAAAAAAATAAAAAAATATTTTTGAGCAGAGCTGGGTAAGACTGCTGACTGCTTATTCATTACATTTAATGCTCTCAAAAATGTGTTGGTCTCTCAAAGAAAAGAAACAGCATCCAATACTCATGATATTGCATGATTCTTCCATTGAGTAATTTTTAACTGTGCGTCCTCCAGGGGAGTCAAAACTAAATCATGACTTGTTCTTTTTTTGTTCTTTTTTTTTTTTCCTACTTCTGCAGATATAAAATGAGTAATTCACTGTTCAGAAACATGAAACTAATATGACTAATCAGCTGACATACTTATTTTGAACTTTTTTTTTTCCCAAAGATTTGGCTATTCCATGCACAGGATTATCATATGGATGAGATGATCATTTCTGACTCCATGAAGGTTTTCAGCTGTGGTGTTGTAAACATGAGCAGAGCTCTGATGAGCAGATTGGCAGGAAAAAGCCAGACTGTCTGAAAGGAAACAAAGTTGAGGACAAGCATTATGCTTTGAAAGAGACTACCAGGCACAATCAGTGATGACTTTTTCCAAATGTCTTTCATAACAATTTTATTACTCACCTAAATCAGGAGAAACATGACTGTAGTCAAACAACCCTTTTTTTTTTTCCTTTTTTTTTTTTTTCTGTTACCTGTAGGGGAAAACTTGTATATTATTAATGTAACAAATCAAAGCTATATCCATCAGAGTTCTAAGTATTTGTCCTTTTCCAGTACATTTCTTTAGGAATCTACATTTCTGTGATGTCATGTAACAACAGTACTACTTGCTGGGCAAGCAAGCAACAGGTATAAGCCTGAAAAGACTTGAATGTAAAGAGAGGGGATGTTTACTCTTTGCTGTATTTGATGATAAACTTACACATTTAAATATAGGGTTTCTGTAAAGCCTCCGAAGGTAGTGGTGTCTTTGTGCCTTAGCTTCTTCTTTCTCTTGATCCTGTGTGTATCCAAGAGTTACAGTTCAATTGTTCCAGTGCAAAAAAGTAGTCATAAAGGACTATCAAAGGTATCCAGCGTGCAATGTTTCTTTTCTTTCTGCCTTGTAAGTGGAATATCTTTTCTGTTTGGCTGATAGAGGTAAATAAGGAAGGCTTCTGCTAAGCTGGGTCATCTTTTGGCAAGAGAACTGGGTCCATTCGTCCTGTTTCTATACCTGATAGTGCTGCTCGTACAGTCTACCCAAATGTCCTGTACACCTTCACTGTATGGTACAAGGTTTCTGGAATACCTAGAACACTGCAGAACAGCCGGTCACATCCTGAGCACTGGCAGAGTGGCCGAAGGGTCAGCAATTACTTCATTTTCCTTCTCTAGCAACCACTATCTATAATTCTTTAACAAAAGGGCCAGCTGCAGAAATTAGGATCTTTGACAAATGGTACTATTCATCATTTTGTTTCTCAGCAACTGGTTAACTGGGTCTTTCATTTTCCTAAACTTTTCCATTGATGAAGACTTTGCCAGGGCATGGCATCTCCTGGCTTTGTGTCAGAAGCGTGAGCAAGGAAATTTCCCCGCAGATTTTTTTCTTGAGTTTGAGCCTCCTAAAATTTAGATGCATCAATCTTTCATTCATCATCTGCTTCAAGACGAAGTCTGGAAACACGTTAAAGAAAATTGTAATAAGTTCTGAGAAATGACTAATTCTGGAATGAATGTGACAAATTTCATCCTGTGTTTGGCTGAACTCCTTCTGAGTGACTAACTGCTCTGGGAGGAATTTCCAATTGTCTCTCTTGAAAATCAGCCTTTTTGAATTAATTCAGCATCCTCTATTTTGATTAAGTATGTGTCAGCTTATTGTTAGTACGACCAGGAGATATGGGGCTGTTTGTTTTCCTTTTGGAATTATACAAACAAGCTAATTATGACTCATGCACAATACGTGCCCTCAGTCCATGATAGAGGACATGAATGAGAAACCATTAACTGGTCTGCGTGTAAGCTACCAGCGTGGATTAAACCACCAGGGAGTAAACAGTACCTTTTCCTCCTTTAACATCTTAGCAATTCCTCCTTCCCAAGGAGAGAGGTGGTCATTCAAATCTTACTTTACACTGAAATCTGAGAAATAAAAACAGATGAAAGAAAAAGACTAGTCCTCTGCAGTAGGTTTCATGAGCCCAGTCCTATATCTCATCCTCAGTCTCTGAAGTCTTCTTGCAGATACCCTGTTTTCAGCTTATTTGCAATATGATTCTCTCCTGTCCCCAGTACTAAGTTTCATGTGATGCATGAACAAATGTGTTTTCATTCTGTCCCATAACCTTGCAATATGCCACTGTGGCTCTTTCTAATGGGCCAGAATTTGAGTTCTTCCTGCTACACCCAAGAAGACATATGCTGCGAAGTACAGTATGTAGAATATGTTGTGAGACACAAAAGCAGTACGTTTTCTCTTCTGAAAATTGTGTTGTTGCTTGGTGCTAATTTCTTTGCTTTTTCTTGCATCTGTTGGACAAGCATTTTGACCATGGCAATCTGTGTAAGGTAACAAATCCACCACAGTATGTCTGAGTATATGGAAGAAAAATAACACAGGAACTCGCAGAAAGAACAACCAGGTGCAGATAGAGCTGCAGTAAAAACACTGGTGACAGATGTTCTTCCTGGGCTGCTGGAGAGTTATGCACCAGGCAGCATCTTCATTATGCTACATGACATCTCCTGCTCCGGTGAGGTGAGATGTTACATGATGACTTTTACAACTGCGTAACAGTGCCAGAGGAGGTGAAGTGCTGCAGCACCTCTGCCTGTAAACACCTTCGCTGCAGCACTGCTGATTGGCAGGGGGATCATAAAGAGAGGGAAAGCTCTTTGGAGAAAACGTGCACCAGAAGATTAGGCCGTTGACTTGTGAAGCTTGGCAGCTACCCTCCTTATAAACACCTTCTCCACCAGGCATTGGATTGTAAATAATGAAGGAACTGAAGGTGATTGGACTAGAATAGAAGATGAGACTGTCATTCAGACCTGCAGGAAAAGAGCTCTGCTATAACACATGACATTGTGCAGGTCGAGCTTTACCTGCCCAAAGAGTTAAAGCTTGTTGCACACCTCTGTACCTTCCTTAGCAAATAATGTAGAGGCCTTAAGGAAAGGTTAACACACACCTTCCCAGAACTTCAAAACTTCCTTCCTTGGTTCCAAGTCTCTCCAGGGTAGAAGGTTAAAGAAGGAGGCCCTGAGCCTTAAGAAACTCTTCCTATTATAACTGATGTGGGTTTTTCAGTCCCAACAAAGCTATTACAAAATAAGTACACATAAGTACCCACTACACACTGGGAAGCTAAAAGGTTTGGGGATTATTATTATTTTCTCTTTAATATTTGTACTGTGGCACCTGACTTTCTTCTACTCCATAATAACTCATGAGAGAGAAGAAAACTTAAAGGAAACCACTGGAAGTTTTATAAATAGAAGTTTTCCTGTGTGCAAAACTTTCCCAGTGCATTAGTTATTCTGAATACCTCAAGACGTTTTAGGACCTGAACTTATGAACTGTCCTAAAGCTGCTGCTGAAGTAGAGAATGTGGATTTATTTTTGGTAGGGAAAAAAAAAAAAAAAAGAAAAGGAAAAATCTGACTTTGCAGCTGTAAAATTAGCTTTTATGAGCCTTACATGATGTGACCCTCTGTTGTTCTGAGGATATTAATATCAGGTGCAGTAAGGTTTTCAAAGCATGATTATAAATTAATATTTGCAATCAGGGGGCAGGGCTCTGTGCTATAGGCAGTCTCCCCTGTCAGCTCAGAATTCCTCCTGCAGTGTTGAAAAATCTCCTTTGAGCTGAGGATCCTTCAGTTCTTTTGCAGGAAGGTGACTGCAGAATGAGTGGTGTCTAAGTAAAATCCAGCAAGGTGGAATTGTCAAAAGCCAACAAAATCAAGGAGACTGCAACATGGCTCTGTTTGCCTGCACTCAGAGCTGGAGCTGAGAACCAAACAAGAAGCTGATGCTTCCACCTCTTCCTATTGCTATTTCAGAACAGGAAACCTTTTATCAGTGCACAGTCATTTGCCAATCAGCCTCCATCGCAAAGACTGTGTTTGGAGTTTTCCTTTTTTATTGGAATTTTCACTTAAAGAATTTCAGTTTTTAAAATTAAAGAGGAAAGCATGCTTCATGCGTCTCATAATAATGCATAAGGCATTTTAGGCACTCTTGCACCACTCACCAGTACTGCTTGAAGATCCAGCAGTAGTTTTTAAAAGGAAATATTAGCAGGAGTTAAGAAAATTTGGCAAAACATTTTGTGAATGCCAGAGAAAAACATGGAATATCTCATCACCAGCTTTGGACAATTTTTATTGAATTTCTACTTTTCTTCATGCAACAGCTCTTAGGGTAAAAAGAGCTGCTTGGTCGTTAAAGAAGGAAAAACAACTTTCCTTACTCCAAAACAAAAGCCCCATGATAATCGAAATGTTGCCATTTCACCGCACTGTTAAAAAGGTCACAATTTTGGCTGAAAGCCACTTTGCAAAGTGATCTGCTTTGTCACTTGAATAGGCTGGCTTGGATCATGAAAAATCCTAAGTTGGGGCAGCAGAGAGAAAAAGAAAGTGTTACAGCCTGGGAAAGGAACAGACATTTAATAACACTCATTGCTTGTTTGTACAGCATTAAGGCAAAAAAAAGAGAAAATAAAGAGAAAATAAAGCCTATTCCAGGATCCCCATATTAGTTTGGAAGGCAGCTCCGTGACACTGGTTGCATTTTCTCTTGTGCTCGTCCTGACCAGCATGAACTGTGTGGTGAGGACATTGGCCCCAGCTGCCAAGAACAACAAAACGGATGTGCAACACCATACTAAAATTTACACCGGGTTGACAGACACATTCAAACTCAGATGGCTGCTCCTCAGGGGCTTGATCTGAACATTGTCCATGCAGTTAAGTTGTTCTCACTGTTGTAAGGGGAGAAAAAAAAAATTGAAAAAAAAGAAAAAAAAAAAGCTTTGGCAGGGAGAGGAGATGACATGAACGTGGAGCAAGAAATGTGTGTGTATATGTGGTGTGGAGCCAGGGGGCAAAAATGGAGTAGTTGTGCCCATGTTATGCTTGGGGAAGGCGTTATTTCCATGTGCTAGCTGGAAAAACTGTTGGGGCTGATGGTGATGGTCTGCAGAGTCCAGGTGGTGACCAAGCTGGGTGGCCTCAGGCCTGCCAGGGAAGCCACGTGGAGCTCGGCTCACCTCCACTCTTGAGGTATGATTATTAAAAGTGGGCCAGAGGACTGACCCAGATTTCCACCAGGCAGAAGCCAAATACCAGGTGTATGCCCAGACCTAAGAACAGATGAGGAGGACACAGTGTCATCCATACAGCTTCTTCATACCTGAAGACTAAGTAGGGATATGACAAAAAAGCAAATTATGATTGGTCTGAGAGAATTGCTGAGAAAAATCAGGTGTGGGAGGAAGGAGAAAAGTTTCTGTCACTGTGGACACACCAGACCCCTGGTGGGTTGGTTCAGTGAACACCAATTTCTCTTGAGCTACCAGCATTCATTGGCTTGAGTAAGGAAATTTGTGTTTGAAAGTTAGCTCTGAAGTACCAGGGCTGGGGGGACTCTTTGGGGAACATGCTGGGACTGGGGACAGTGTGGTACATCCAGCTGGGAGTTCTCAGACAGGGACAAGGAGAAAAGGACAGACCTACACATAGGAGAAGAGAGAAAGAATATAATGAGCTTGGGGTTGGAGGTGGGAGATTGAATTATGGTAGTGGGATTTGAAGGCATAAATCTTTCTGGTGTCAACTAGCCAACTACTTTTTAAAGGGCGTTCCATTTCTCTTGGACAGATATGTTCACAACCCTTTTTTTCTTACGGATCTCCATCTGTTTTGTATTGAGAGCAGACCTTGAAAGTTGTTTGTTTTTTTCTCCAGGTGAAAAGAAACTTCTCCTAGATTTTACCTGTGTGTCTTTCTTCAGGGAAAATTCGTATTTTTTATTTTAATTCCTCCTCTGAAACATACTAAGCTTCTCCTCCTGCTCTCTAGGCAGTTGCCCCTTGGGATAGGAAAAGGAAATTAAACAGCTAATGGTTATGCTTTAATTAGGCTTTATTGGACTTAACACAGCTTATGCTCTGCATATGTGCAGCGGAGAGTTAGATACTTAGAAAATCCTGTCTTTGCTATTATGAGTTTATGAGAAAGGAAGCCCAAGGAAGATCAATACATCCTCTGTGTAGATTACAAATGGTTCATGACGTATGTCCACAGGAGCTGTTTTTAGTGAGGGTAGTCTAGTTATTATGGATTTGACATAAACTTGGCCTGGTGCCCTGAGGGAATGCAATGTAGGCATAATTTGGTCTTCCTGTAATTGTCTATTTAACTTGGCAATCCAGAGTAATTTTTTCCTGTGAAATGAGACCGAGACGTCACTAAAGCGGCGGTCAGATTAATTAATGAGACATAATAATGCTCCTAATAAAAGCTCATGAGCTGAGTCCTCTTCCCTCCCCTTTCCTCTCCTCCCCTGCTGTCCTCCCCCTGCTGAGAATGCAGCTTCCCAGGAATCCATGAGTCACACTTCGTAAAGGAGTTTCTTCTTTAGTTGACGCAAACAATGCAGCAGAGAAAAATAATAAGTGCAGAACCATCTGTTTGATGAAGTCCTTGACATTTTATTTCATTTCCCCCTATTGCATATTAAAGGAAGTAAATAGAAAAACATTTGCTAATTATACCACTGTTTACTGATTGCTGGGCGGCTTTTATTGTATTTATCAGAAATGCTAGCCTGTCCTGCAGTCCTGGCTTCAGCATCCTCCTGCTTTCTGCTTTGTGTGAGAAGAACATGACAGCAACCTTGCAACCTCTGTAAGACTTCTGAGCTCTTCATCTCCAGGCAGCTCACACAGGGGTGGAAGTGTATCCCTTCTGTGCATGTGAGAGAGCTGGGAGAGGTGATGGGACCCCACGGATTTGGGGGTAACGCACTGAGCTTATGGCAGAGCCAGAAGCAAGAGCTCAGGCTGGAGCCCTGGCCCTGGGGTTGGAAGCTGGAGGAGAAAGGTTGTCTCTTCCTTTTGTGGGGCCAGAAGTTTGTGCAGTGTTTTGGCTCTTCACTTGGACTCAGTAAAATCTGGCAGGGAGGTCAAATGGCAGTGTTTCAGGCTGACTTTGATAGCCTGAGTAGCAGCTGCCATTTGTCCTTTTGAAAGAAATCTCCTGGACTGGCCACTCTCATTCCCTCCTTTCCAACGTCTTGGACAGTGAGCTTGTTTCCCTGTCTAGTTCCCTTTGTAGGTATAGTTTTATGGCTCAAAAGCAGTCCTTGGACGGTACGAGGGATGAACAGTAAAATACAGTCTTACCCCTCCCTCTGTCTGGGATTTGGATTTGGCTAATGGTCAGGGCTAGGCAGTGCTATTTGAAAACAAGTTGGTGGCCTAGGGCCAGTTGTATTAGGCAGCTATTTCCTTTTCAAAATCTGAGCTATTGGCACTCATTAAAATCCACAGCAATGAATCAAATGGCTGTGAACTGAAGTAGTTTTTCTCCCACCACACCATGTAAGGCCAGCGCTAGAGCAACTTGGCCTAGGCCATTACTAGGAAGGGAAAGATTTGCAACGCCGAGGAGGACATGGTGACCTTATCTAGGAATGAGAACACTAGGAAATACAGAAACACCAGCTTGTCTTTGGATGAGAATTCAGTGCTGATGAAAGAATCTATTTCTGGTTATTTCCTTGGGTACAAAAGACTTAATGAATTTTCCAGCCCACCATTTGGACAGATTTAAGGGATTTTATTACTTATACTTCCATGAAGATTCTATCAGTAGTTCTGGTTGTCCTGATGGGCTGGATGTTTTGAATCTCCTCTCCAACATCAGTTCCCTCAGACAGGTTTATGTTCCCAGTGCAGTAAAACTCTCAGTTGAGAACACAAATAGTGGAAGATATATTTCTCCATGTCTCCAACCCATGGTAACACATATGCAAACTTGGCTCCAAGGGGTGGATATTGCACACTGGTTTGTTCTCTTTAAAGTTCTCATGAAAGGAGTTATTTTAAAACAAGAGGAAAATGGCTTTTTGATTGTGAAGGAGATGCCCAAAGTTCACACCGCTGCTTGAAGCACCCAGCACATGGGAAGTGTTCAGTACAGCAGGCCCCAAATGGCAAGTCGTCTACCAGACACTGGGTTTACAAATCTGGGAAAGTTCAAAACTCACATGCTGGCAGGAATCCATTTATTACATTTGCTATTGACTACGCACAATAATGTAGCTTATAAGGATAACTTCATAAAGCAGTTGTTATCTTCTGACAAGCAGAATTGTGCAGTACAGAGAAGCCTACTATTGCTTCCCATTTCATTGTGTTTAGAGGAATCCAAGGGTTTGTAGTGATGGTCTTAATTGGTGTATACAAGTGCATGAATGTTTCTTTCTTTGTGATATCACTCATTCTGTCTGGTGGTCTTTTGTGGCTTTCCATCTGTAAATCCTTTTTGAAATATGATTATGCATAACAGAGAAGCAATAGTTAGCTTCTAGTTTGTTATGGTTACTTTGGAATGTTTGGGGGGGTAGGATTTACATATTTTTTTATGCTAATATTTTATTGATTTAGGTGAAATCTTCATGGGAAGGAAAACATATCTGCTTCTTGGTGTTATATATAAAGTTCAGTATCTCCACAATGTTTTCTACTTGTTTCCTGCAGTGATTTAGAACTGAAATGGAGGATATATTATGTAATAACTCCATCCTATACTTCTTATTTTAAGAATCTTGAACCAAAAGAGGTAAATCTTGAGTATTAAAAGGACTTCCAGTTTCCATCTTATGAAACTATCGGTTAGAGCTGTGTCAGTGTATCACAGTAGGAAATGGTCAGGCAGTAAGTTGTCAAACAGCTTTTTTCACAAACGCATTAATAATGAAGCTGTGGGAAGTTTCCACTGGGTTTGCAGAAAAGGGAATGGATTCCAGTCACTAAAATGTCACAAGTTTGTTTCATCTTATTTTGACTCAAACCACTTCTCACTTCATAAAAATGGCTGTGTAATGGGGGGGGGAGGGGGGTATGGAGTGGGTTGTAATGTGGTTGTGTGCCTCAGAAACTCTTTAGAAGTTGGCCATGCAATTTTTCCTTGCTTGCTTCCTCTTACCAAGGGCACCTGTAGTCACCAACAGATCTGGCAGAGCCCATCCGTGCGGTGTTGTCAGTCACAGACTATCACAGCAGCTACTCGTAGGATACTGTCGCTCTCCAAAAGCCTCTCCAGTTTCTCTCAGCACCCATGGGCAGTAAGGAGCAGAGACAGGTGCTGCCATAGAGCACCATGGTCTTGCCATCTCCTCCAGAGCCACTTGGCTGCCTCAGTGGGAAGACAGTGTTTGCTGCTAAAACTCAACGTAAGCACTGTGAGGAGAATCTGTGCAGTGAAATACAGGTCATTTTGTTTCCTTTCACAGCAAAGAGGAAGGCTTTCACCTTTGGTAGGCTGCTGGCCTCTGCTTCAGTGCTATCTGAAGCACAAGCACCGAAAAGAAAGGCCTGAAGGGGAACATCACTGGGGTGATGTGGAGCCTTCGCAGAATCACAGCCTATGGTCTGTATGGCCCGACAGAAGATAATTGCATGGCTTTCCAAGCCCTCCTGTGCCTTTAGGATGCTTTCTGTCACCTTCAGCAGGCCAAGTGCTTTTAGAAGCACTCAGTAAGGTCTTTTGCTGATGACAATGACCACAGACATATTCTGGTTAAAATCTGTAGGCAGAAGACTAGCTCCTCAGATGCATCCTGCATCACCACACCACCATCTTCAGAAGGGTTTAAAGTCCTTTTTGCCCTCAGTCAGATCCTTCCCCTGTGTTGAGTAGTGTGACGGGGCTGTTTCTGGGAGTCCTCTGACTTAGAGCCAAGGCTCACAGACACTCAAGAGCCCATGAACCCTGCACCACTGCAAAAACATGTCGTGCCCAAAGACTTATTTAAAATTTAAATCTCTCTTTTAACTTCAGATCCTAACAACATTGTCATCTTAGAGATGGATTGGTGTGGAACTTGAAGCCCAAAGATAGCTCTTGAGAGCTGCCATTTAGGCCTATCGATACAGAATATGTGCAGCCAAACCCAGGTTTGGTTGCAGCTGTGCTTATGAACTAGTACCACTGCTTAAACTGTGGGGATCCCCAGCATGTTAATGATCCAGTTTTCTTTCTTTAAGTCTCAAGACCTTTACACATGTATAGAATACCTGGGGACAAGACACAGACCTTGTTCCCACATGTTCAAATGTATGCAAAAAGGTGAATTAAATGTTCACCATGACCAGAAAGAGTGGTCCCCTGCCCTCATCTTCAGAGCAATGTTCTCCTGTGCAGATGCCCAGGGCTGATCAGATTGTAGGTGCACTCTGTGTAACTTGTGCTAGCAAGGGTGGGCAGGTGACAGCACATCTCTTCTCATTGTCAACTGCCCCTTATTATTTTACTTATTTGGTTTTCAGGAGTTCAGTTAGAGGCAAGTTTTTTGTAGAAAGAAGCAGAAGGAGGTGCAGCACCTGGGCCGTAGGACAAGGCAGAGTCAGAAGGCCTGTGAGAGAAGTAAAGAAAAAACACTGACAGCTTCCCAGCTAGTTGATAAGTAGTGCTGGCATGCCTTCAGAGGAAGTTGGCCTCCAAGCCCCTGCCCAGCAGAGGAGAGGCATGGTTGCGGCCAGCAGCAGGAAGGGAAGGAAGGAAGGGGGCTTTACTCAGCCACTGCGCTCCATAGGCACTCTGCAGACCAGCTGGATCCCACCCGCTGATGGACAAGGGCTGTATCACTCCTTCAAAAAATGCTTGGCTTGCTTGGGCTTGACTTCGATGCATTGGTGTAGTTCCTGGTTTTGACATTCCCCTGTTTGCGAGCTAACATAAGCAAATATGTTCTTTTGATCTTCCATGCAGCTTTGTGATACTATACATGCAGCTCCATGCTTTCTTTCACAGATGTCAGGTTCAGCTGCCACATGGGACCTCCGAGAGAAACTGTTTTGTGTGTTTTTAAAGGAAAATTACCCAATTATTTTGATGGAGTTAATGTGGAGATGGTGACCTTTACATTCAAAGCTGTTATGCTACAAATGTTCCAAATACATTATGTGCTCTGCTAACACTGTTGACAGGTTCTGCATGATTAATAGTGTTTATAAAGCGTGTACAAGACGTTGGGAAGCCTAGGACAGAAGAACTGGTATGGGATTTATTTTGCACTAAACATGATAAATATATGGTTGGACTTAGAGTATTTCTTCTCTTTCTAGAAATGACTTAATGATGGAAGAGAAAATCACTGATTCATTAAATGAGCTGTTTAATTTCTCCTGTAAGAAAAACAAAAGCAAAGCACATTGATAATTGTTGGTCCAATATGTGCATTTAGATTGATCGTTTTTAAGAGACTAATGTTTTTAATACATGTTTTTTACTTCAAAACTGGCCTGGTTCCTGATTCTCTGGAAGGCTGTAGGAACTATTCTGTCAACTGCATGGGGCTGTGGTATTGCCAGGGGCCACACACAGCTAAGAGGAAACTTCAGGGTGAAGCCTGACATAGGTAACAGAGGCAAATGTTTTAATAGGAAAAAAGGTATCAAGTTTCACATTTGTGCTATGGTGAGTACGATGTGAAGGGTGTTATTCAACAAAATAAATAGCCAAATACAAGTTGTTCTTGTCTACTTGAGAGATCATAGAATGGCTTGGGTTGGAAAAGACCATAAAGTTCACCTAGTTCCAACCCTCCTGCCATGGACAGGGATGCCACCCACTAGATTAGATTGGCCAAGGCCCCATCCAACCTGGCCTTGAACACCTTCAGGGATGAGACAGCCACAACCAGGATGCAGTTGGCCTTCTGGGCTGCAAATGTGTCCTGCTGGTTCATGTCAAGCTTTGCATCCACCAGAACTCCCAAGATGTCTCAGAAAGGCTATTTCTCACCTTAATTTTACAACAAAATGCCATGGCTTGCTCTTGAACTATTTTCCTCTCTCTCAGTGTCTGGGTATAGGACCCTGTTCCTCCCCACCTGGTGCCTTGGCAGAGCTTCCCCTCTCCCACACGTGCCATGTTGGACTAAATGTTGGACATGTTGGACATGTTGCATTAAACCTTGGGCCTGCAACAGGGCTCCAGCTCAAAATCCTGTGTAACTGAGGGCTCCAGGGGAGCCTTTCCCCATTTCCAGCAGTGTTAGGTAAGCAGAGGAAATCTTTCTCACCAAGATCTGAGCAGGAGGGGAGAGGGGCTCTGAGTGCCCATGTGGGCTCCCACTGAGCTCCACCTGGAGGTGTTCTGCATGCAGGGATGGAAGGACTGATGTGTTGGCTGGACTCTAGATTGTGCTAATGTGATGTTTGCAGCCACAGATTTTTGAGCCAAGTAAGCAGGACTATTTCTAAATCACCTTGTGGCTAACACTGCCCCAGCATCTACTCACTTAATTGAATACAATGATTTCTTACTCACAGGATAAAAGTGTGAGTCACAGTAATGCTCCTTTATACCACTCTGGCAAGGCAAAAGCGCTTCTAAACACATGCAAATGATATTTACACTTATTGTGTAGATTCTTACGGCTATCTGAGTAGAATGAAGAGGCCTTTATGTAAATGAGTAGGGTAAAAGCATTGATCTTGTGCCTTTCATACTACCACACACATCAGAGATAATAATAATCCACAAACATTTTATGCTCCAGCTTTCCACTGAGCCAGAACTTGCAAGAAGTACTCAATACTTTTATCGTTAGCTCTGCCTTCACTGCCATACTGATTTTAGAAGGCTCAGGGGAAAAACAAAAGCATCTATAAAGGCATTCTAATTTTTAACATAAGCTTGGGCTTTGATTGTAAAATGTATCTCATTTGGTCATCTTGGTTTTTAACTTCATGCCATTCCCTAAATTCATCACTTGCTGCAGCTGTTCAGCACTTAGCACCTGTGCATTTACCCCTGAGAGACTCCAGACTGAACCAGAAGATTTTATAGGCGCTGAGGCTAATGGCTAAACTTTCAAGATTTGTTTTTCAAATAAATGCCCTTTCTTTCCACATTATACTTTCAGCAAGCCAGAATGGTTAGAGGTTGCTTATGAGAAACCCACCATAAGGCCCTTTAACATGGGGATCTAAAGAGAAACAGATTGAATTCCCTTTACAGAGTGAGAGTTTTTAAAGAACAAACATTTAATGAGTATCTCATTTCTGCATTAAATACTGAGAAGCACAGGTTTTGACATGTTAATGAAGAAAAGTGAAGGAAGGGTCCTCTGTATTTCACACTATACTATGAAAAAAATGGAAATAGAATTTGTCTCCATTATTCCTTTTTTTCTTTTTTTTCTTTTTTTTTCTTTTTGTTGTGTGTGTATTTGAATTTTATGTTTTTTCCTGTGTGCGTGCATTATTTTATAAACCTTCCTATCCTTGCCAGTCTGGGACTGTTATCCATTCCCTTTAGTCACATACATAAATATTCTTGATATGCACATGCTTGAGTGAATATACCGCAGGAGAAGGAGAGAGTGAAGAAAACATGGTGGAGGTTTTGCTGGGTCTCTGCAAGTGAGCACGGGGAGCCTAAGTCTCACAGCTGAAAGGCTGAAGTTTGGCACTGTGGGACCTGCTAGTACTTGAGGCTTTGTAGCATTCAGCACCTGCCAACATCAAGGCAATCCCTCATTTATTTGGAAAGGGAATCTAAATAAGAATTGAGGAGCCCAAACATGTTACAGATGGACTTCCACAAGAGCAAGTGTATGGAGTAGCTAACCAAAATCCTCCTTATGGGAAAAATCACACATCAGGAATAAACAAAATCAGAGCTAATAACTCCTCAGGCTTCTTGATAGTATGCAGGTATGGTTTAGTACCCATCCAATTTCTAACAGGCATGCATTATCCGTACTCTAAGCATTGGCAATAATTTATCACCAATTAAGTGACATTTGTATTCAGTTTCCTCAGACTGTTCAAATCTGTCATATATCAGTAACACCATTCAGTGAGTTTCCTGGTCTTGTTTAACTAAAATCTTACATAAAATAAAGATTAAATGCCTAAATCTAGCTCTGTTACCTCTTAAATGTTACTACATGCAGCTGAAATAAATGGTAATTTCTCCATAATGAAAAGATTTTATCTACTAGGTTTTATTATTTACAGCCTTTCTCCCTTGTGGTTTCTGCAACAACTTCATATTTCACCTGTATATATCCTTTGCTGCAGAGAACAGCACTTAAGAAATACTGGGGGTATTTATGGTTTATCTTATTAGCTCCTTCTTGTATTTGAGCCAGAACAATAAACAGTACTAACTTCTCTTTTATTGTTAATTGTTATTCAGAGATTGTTAGATGACTTCATCATGTTGTATGAATTCATCATGAATCACTGCAACTGAAGAGAGCAAGAGGGAAGAGGAAACTATTATTAGGCAATATATTATTGAATGAACTGTAAAGATTTCCAAGATCTCTTTAGAGAATATTCCACATGAACAGTACTTTCCTTTCAAAGAATTATGATATACTTTTTTTTTTGTGTGTGTTCATGCTGTAAACTGCTGTTAGAATTCTCTTTGGAAAATATTTTAAGTCCTTATTCTTGGTATAGCTGCAAATCTGCTCTCTCAGGTTTCCTTCAAGGAAAAAAGCAGTTCTGCCTGTCCTGATGTGACAATAAGATGAGTTGCTGTTCCAAATTCACCTCATTTCAAATTTCTGGGCGCATTTGTGCAATACAATTATATTTGAGTTTCCCTCTCACCTTTCAGAATTTCTGCCATCCTCCAATAGAAATCCCTTAAATATCTTTCTTTCAGAAAATCATATACATTTTGGCTTTTTCTATGAACAGAAAGTGCCTAGCATACCTTCTGAAAGTAAGCACAGGTTAGGGACATATGTGTAAGATTAGATAACGAGATCTATTACCCACCCCTACCCCAAGGAATTAATTGAAGGATGTTCAATAACAAGTGCATTAGTCATAATTATCCCCACCTCAATCTCAGCAGCAATGATTGCTTCTTTTCTTGAGCTTTTGTGTTTTCCTAATTGACGTACACGTTGAAAGGCCTTGCAATTAAATTGGATCCTTTGTGGGATGGTTAATTTACTGATATTGTGGATTCTGTATTCAGAATCCTGCAATGGATTATTCTCAACTGCTGCCCAGATGGGAGCTCATCTGGAAATATTTTAAAGCCATCCTCTAGGCTGGGCTATTCACTCTTCTGTAAGAAGATTTCTGTTGAAGCAAGGAAAAAAACATTTCTGGTGCAGTGCAAGAAAAAAAAATAAATCAGTGGCTTGAATGGCAGCTGAGAGTTTTTATGGGACATAACAGCCTGTTGGGAAGATACCTTAGATCTTTACTCAGGTGAATGTATCTTCTTGCATACTGGGACAAGTTGCAGTCTGAGTAGATCAGGTCAAAGACACAAAAGATTTTGCAAGGCTGTTTTTTCTGCTAAGATCAGTACAAATGAGGTTTGATGCTTGTGAAGCCAACTAGATGTCCATCAGTGCAGAACTGGTGCAAATGGGAGTTTGGCGGAAATGTTTTCTCCCAAGGCATCCCTGTTCCCACTGGAATTAGCCAACACTTTCAGAGAGAGAAATCTGCTGTCACTGTGCATGGAGAAAGAAAGCAAAAGACAGCTGTCAAAAGCTGTGAAATCCTACCCCACACTTCCCCATACCCTGCTTCTTAGAGATCTGTTAAAGACACTATTTTGGAAGAAGCAGCAAACGTTCACTTCTTTTTCTTTTTTCTTTTTCTTTTCTTTTTTTCTTTTTTCTTTTTTCTTTTTTCTTTTTTCTTTTTTCTTTTTTCTTCTTTTTCTTTTTCTTTTTCTTTTTCTTTTTCTTTTTCTTTTTCTTTTTCTTTTTCTTTTTCTTTTTCTTTTTCTTTTTCTTTTTCTTTTTCTTTTTCTTTTCATTTTTCTTTTCATTTTTCTTTTTCTTTTTCTCTTTTTTCATTTTTTTCTTTTTCTCTTTTTTCATTTTTTTCTTTTTCTTTTTCTTTCTTTTTCTTTCTTTTTCTTTCTTTTTCTTTCTTTTTCTTTTTCTTTTTCTTTTTCTTTTTTTCTTTTTCTTTTTCTTTTTCTTTTTCTTTTTCTTTTTCTTTTTCTTTTTCTTTTTCTTTTTCTTTTTCTTTTTCTTTTTCTTTTTCTTTTTCTTTTTCTTTTTCTTTTTCTTTTTCTTTTTCTTTTTCTTTCTCTTTCTCTTTCTCTTTCTCTCTCTTTCTTTTTCTTTTTCTTTTTCTTTTTCTTTTTTTCTCTTTCTCTTTCTCTTTCTCTTTTTTTTTCTCTTTTTCTTTTTCTTTTTCTTTTTTTTCTTCTTTTTCTTTTTCTTTTTTCTTTTTTCTTTTTTCTTTTCTTTTTTTTTTTCTTCTGTGACAACAAACCTTTCCAGGGCAAGACCTGGATCCTCTTTGACCTCTCCCATCTCCAGCTTCCAGACTCGGTGGTGTTTTGAATTTTAGGTCTGAAGGATTTTATTGTTTGGAATCTACTATTCAAGGCAGACCTAACATTTCTTTTCAGGTTCAGTCAGTGGCAATGAAAGTTTAAATCATCATTTTGGGCTTCTGGCTATTCTCCCTCATCTCCCCTCTTCATTTTACAAAGACCCTAGATCTCCTGTGTCTGCCAGTGACTGCTCCGCATATTCCTCTCTGTTGGCTCAGACTTTTAAGGCTATATTCTAAGTATAAGTACCCAAGGGCCTTATAGAAGGCAACAATTCAAGGTCAGACTTCCTTGGATCAGAACACTGTCTTTAGCAAAGGATTCATATGTGACACATGAAGAATACACCATGACTTGTGGGGAGAGATATTTCTCTTATGGGAAGACTTGGTGACTCATGATTACATGTGGGTTAATTGCATAGTACAAGCTCTCAGCCCACACCTGCAATGCTGCTGTGCTGTCAGCAACCTCAGCATTGCAGTGTGGTATTAAACAATATCTGTGCATTACTGCCAGGCTGCCAGCTGCATTCATCTCTCTGTCTGCCTTGATGCTGCCAGTGCTCTGCCCCTTCCTCTCCAAAACAATACTAGGAACAGTCTGGACCAACCCGGGCATCAAAGCAGCTGCTCTGGACCCTGTAACACCACACTGAACACAGGCAGTTATATGAAGGACATGTTTATCCTACAGAAGTGTTGGCATCTTGTTCCTCTTGGTCACTAATACAGGTTTGTGCCTTGAAAACTTTAACCTGTCCCACAGGCTGAAAAAATAGAAGCTGTTCTTTGCTGGGATTTGAGTTTGATAGAAATTTCTGATGGAATGAAAATTGCTTGTCCTGCTGTCCATGTTTGTGCTTATGTGGTTTTACCTTGTAAGGCAGGGTGTCTCATCTTCTCTTGGTGTCAGTGTTTGCTAGGATGCAGACTAGCACCATTCTCTCTTTACATTTACATCAAATTAATTATAAGGCCATTGATAGTAAGAAAAGCTGAGGAAAGGGTGTGTCAATCTCTGTGAAATGACTGCTGCCTCTGTTTTGCGGTCTTTGGCAATCCACCATAGGGAAGCTAATTGTTACTCTAAAAAAAAAAAAAAATACCACTCATATTCAGATGGGTGAGCAACACCCACACAAAGCTGAGGTAACTCCAATATTGCTATGGCATGCAAACTCATACACCTCTCAGCAACTTGCATGAAGCAGGATTTTGTAGACACAATATCTTTTCATTGTTGTTTTTATAGAATAGATAGATTAATGGATTTTAAGACTGCAATAAACCCTTGTGATTATCTAGTCTGACCTATTTTATTACAAGAGCCATACATTTTATCCAGTGATTCTGGCCTTCAGCCCAACAAACTGTTTTCAGACTAGGGCATGTCTCTTTGGAAATACATTTGCTCTTCAGTTAGAGACCCCAGCAAACAAAGAATTCACTACAGCCCCATAGTAACCTGTTTTAAGTGACTTATTCACGCTGTTAAAAGCTTACAGCTTATCTCCAGTTGAAACATTTGCTGACTCCCAAATTCCATCCACTGGATCTCCAGCTTTCATCTACTGAAAGAAAGACTCTAGTTTTAGCTCTGTTTTCTTCGCAGAGGCGCATGAGGGTAAGACAGTAAGTTCTCTCTTAGTTTTTCTTTCCTGTGTCCCTTATGCTGATTTCTTTCCTGTGTACCTACAGAATCCCTTCTCGTTATTCTTTGCATACCTTGCCGAGTTCATTTCCATCTGTGCCTTGGCTTTCCTGATCCCATCCCAGCACATCCGGACAGCATCCCTGTACTCTTCCCAGGCCACATGTCCCTGCTTCCCCTGCCTGTGCGTTTCCTTCTTGCGCTTCATTTTGACCGGCAAGTCCTTGCTCAGCCACACTGTTTTCCTGCCTTCCTGCTTTGGGCCTGCCTGCCTTCGGGCACTAGGGGGACTTCCAGATTCTGGAGTTCCCTGCAACTGAGGCTCTGGGCAGCTCTTTCAGTCTTTGGGAGGTCTGTTTGGGTGTGGGCATCAGCCTGGAGAGGTTGTGGCCCCTCTGTCTGGCTGAAACAGCTTCAGCCAGACGTTGTGGAGGGTGGACACCATTTTTGTCTCAGTAGAGTAGACATGTCCTCAGCTTCTCTGTGGGGAGCAGGCATAAAGGGCTATAGGACCTCCGTGTCCCAGGAGTTGACTAGTGGGTTGGCAGCTTTTGGAGATATCACTGTGACAGGCACAAGGTCAGAAGAGGAGGATGACAGTGTGGTGAGAAGGTGAAGGTTTTCCCCTCCCAGCTAAGCTGCTAGGTGTTTTTGGTGCACTATCAAGCAGGTTTCTCCCCAGAAGCAGCCACATTTTGCTGGTGAAGTGATTTGGGAAGAGTGCCTTTACAGTGCTTTGGCAATCCTGGAGACAAAAAGCAGCACATATGAGTAAAACAAGCATGAATGCTTGCTTTCTGCACAAGCTATCAGTGAGCTACAGTATGCATAAAGGAAGGCTTAAGATTTCTCTTGCTGTGTCACTTGCTTTGACATTAAGCACAGATAGCCTCTGCTTTGAGGACTGATAGAGAGCTGTTAGCTGATCTGGCATTTTCAATTCCTTCTGAGCGCCAAGAACCCTGTCCCAAGTTGCTTAAGATAACCAGATGTTTAAGTGCCCTAGACACTTGTGTAAGTGGTGATGCAGTCTGCTCTGAGCTGCGTCACGTTCTGGGTGTCCTTTATTCTGGTTTGGCTCATATCCCCAGAGATTTCCCACTAACTTCAGAAAAAGATCCGCCTCATTGCTATTTTGAAATTTAAGTTTTATTCCTTAGCCTGATAAACGGTGGGCTGATTAATTGATTGGACTGATTGTAATTTATTTTCCAGCCAGCCCTTCCTAGCTCTTTTCTACATGACTCAACAGGACGTTCTTCTTGATAAAATGTTTTGCCAAAACTAAGCAAGAAGAGTGAAAGAGGAAGGGAGGGAGGGAGAGAGGGAGAGAGAGAAGGTACTTGCAAAGTGCTAGAAGATTTGGAGGCATTCCTCTGCAGGAAAACCAACAAAGGACGGTACCAGGAAACCAAGTATTAATTTCCCACCCCACCATTAGCCTGACACCTGTTAGCCCTGACCATTACCCAGAGCTGAGGGGGAAAAGGCTAATCTCTACCACATTTATATCAACAAACTGGAACAAAAAAGCTGCCTAATTATCCCATTGAACCTGTGTCAGCTTTAAGGCCGGCTCAGTTTCCCCGGCTGGCTGTGTGCCAGCCCCAGCAAGCTGGGGTTCATAAGCTGCATGCTAATGACAACGTCCTTTCATTCCAGCAGCGGCATAATTGCCAAAAGCAGTTTACAGACATTATTTTTATGGTCATATTTCAGATGACAGAGTCAAAGGTCAGCCCAGGGTTTATGTGGCAGTGCATTGGAAATAGGTTTGTTTAGCAGAGTGATTGCATCTCAGCGATAACAGTGAGGCACCTAAAATAGCTGCCTGTTTTTCCCGGGCTGTCAGGGGAAGATAGCTGAGGAAGGAAGCAAAAATTACGAAGATGGACTGAATATGGCTAAATATTTAGTGGTTCTGTTATGCCTGTTTTTCTGCTGCTGCTGCATTGCTCAGTAGTCAACTGGACTTGGTGATATAATATCCAAAGCCGTGGGATTCATTCACTCACCATAAGGAAGACTTGAAGTCCAGGTCTCACAGTTAACATAAGTTGCAGAGTTAAGTCCCTAGATTTTCATCCAAAGATTAATTTCCCCCAGGCATTTAAGCTGAATGGTAGGAGAGGGCTGGTTGTTGCGGTGCTTTAGCTTGATTCATTGCAGGAGCTTGACATTTGGATTTAACTTTGCCTGTGTCCAAAACTTATAGATATTTTGGCTTCTTAGAACCCACTTGGTTTATGCTTACACCTGGATTCAGTGGCAGAGATCAGGTTTGGACCAGGGCTTTCCCACAATGGCACTGACCATTCAGGTCAATTGTTTTGGTTCAAACCAAAGTTAACTTGGTCTCCTCTGAACATTCTTGCACTGGCAATAAATAACACTTACAAACTGCAATTAAAAAAAAAAAAAGGCCCAGCTCTTTTTGTTAATTCTAAAAAAAAGAAAAAAAAGGAAGAAGTTCAGGCCTTTACCTTTTTGTCTGGTGAGAAAATCTGGCAGTTAAGGAAACTGCCAAGTCAACTCAGTTTGTCTCTGAATGCTTTTGGAGCAGTGCATGAGGTCTGAATTAAGGGCATGCTTGGATTTCTGGCCATTTGTGCCAGGATTTCCTCGACAAGTGGTGTTTTGTGTGAGCAGGAAACCCAAAAACACCATCCCCCATACTGAAGGGAATGTCGTGCCCGTGGCGCTCCTGGACCACACGCGGCAGCCCTGGATCACTGTCAGAGAACAGGGAGAACCAATGCGTTTGCACAATCCTAAAGCCTACAGCTTTAGTACAGGTGTGTGTGCATGTGTGCATACAATAATTTAAATGCTTATGTTAATACACCAGCCTGAATGACTATTACAGGCCTGGGTTTTGCCATAATATTCCTTGGCTGCAGAGGCTGACTACTGAGATGTACATTTATATGTAAAACACTAAGAACACAATTAACAGTGACGCACAGAGAAAATCACTGTCAGTTGACATTAGTTTGATGGTTAATGTGAAATTTGGTCCTTCTTTTTTCTTTTTTTTTTTTTTCTTTTTCTTAAACTCGCTTCCTCCCCATCCACTCTGGAGCTGTGTCATCTTTGCCTGTGGGAGAAAGATAGTAAGATCTACAAATGTTTCTGCTTCTGTGGTTTCTATGGCTGTCAGCCTGGCACCAGTTCACAATTCCCAGAGAACATGACACTGCCACTGTTTGGGTGGGGATATAAAAGGAGAGGAAGTGAATACAGAGAGAAAGAGCTAAGCAGCGTGTACCAATATAACAGTATGAGAAGAAAAGAGGCATCCCTTTCCTTGAAGCTGATCTTTCTGTCCTTTACTGTGGTGATTTCCTCATGGACCAAATGATCGCTATCACTCATGTGGAAACTTCAGAAAGAAATTTGTGCAAAATAGTTTGTATTTCATATGTGTTTCTCTATGAAGGCAGATTCAGATAGCTCTATAGCTGGCTGAAATTGGGATCCTATAGTCACTTGTTTCTGTCTCAAATATCAAATCCTTGTGCTGCAAAAAGCACTGAAGATGATTTCCTATTCTAAGGAAAGCACAAGCAGAATGAAAATTGGTTGCAGGAATAAATCATGTATTCAAGCACAAGTATGTGATGTGAAGGTTAAGGGAAAGGCACAGAAAATGTATTACTAAAATACTTCTCCCAGCTTCACTGTGTGTATTAAAAAAGCAAACAAAAACATCTCTCTTTAAACTACGGTTGAATTAGTTTACAACAGTAAAACTACAGGAGCTTGGTGCATTATATAATAATAAAAAATGCCAGTTTATTAAGTCAAATAGTAAAACTGGAGTTAGTCTCAGCTCTAATACAGTAATGCGGCAAACCATGCTGACTGTGGCTTTATAGTTTCTTTAGCATCTGCAGTTAGTTATGGCAGTTTTACTATCTACATTTCAATATACTCTTCTGATTAAAACTACTCATAGTTGTGGGTTTATGTTTTTTTTATTAGATTTTCTGTCTACATATGTTTGATTTACCAAGGCATTGTGAAATAGAGAGAGTTGCTTTGAAAGTTCCCTTGATGTCTTGAGCTGTTTGTGAAATAGAAAACTGGGAATAGGACAACCTGAGGAAGTGGAAATCCTCTTGAACCTACGCTGTCACCTATCGAATTGTGGGGACAATTTAGCCATGGTAGATGCAATGCCTGTGGTAGAAACCAATTTTCCTCAGAGGCAGCTGGTTCTGGACACAGAGAGACAAAGGAGCCAGACTAGCCTTGGCCTTGGCTGGGGCCAGCTGGCTAATTCTTGTATTTTGGTGTCACAACTCTCATAGTCCTGCAAGTGTTGTAAGAAGATATGTAGCAATGCAACTGGGATTAATGACTAGAAACCTCTGCTGACTTCTCTGTCAGAACAGTTGACTTATGTTTGAGCTAAACATGGTATTCTGGCTCAAAAAATGGAGTCAGGGGTTATCTGGGGAGGTAAGGAGCCAAAACTATCTCGATGTTTTGGATCCTCTGGCTACAGAATGGGAGGCTCCGCTGAGAATCACTAACATTTTCTGAAGTCAATATATGGACCTCAGTGCTGCACTATCTATATTGCAGGTAAGACCTTGAAAAAGGGGAGCCAGTGGGCATTATGAATCTATCATCACACTTCCTATTAAGTTATGATTTTCCTGTCTTTGGTCAAAGTTTCCCTTCTCTTGGCTGTTGGTTGGCTGTCCTCATCCATCAAAATATTTAGTGTTCCTGTTAAAGTGCCCCACACCAAAGTAGTTCTACTCTGCTACAAAAAAGCCTGGGCTTTGGAGAAGCCAGTGGAAAACACCCTGTAGTTGTCAGTGGACATGGAAAGAAATGGGCTAATTATGAGCTCATAAAGATTTTGCCTGTGAAGTGGCCTTCCTGTTACTGAAGCTGCCAGGAGCTGGTGGAAGTTCCTGCGGTTGGGGCATGCAAAAGGGACTCCACAACAACAGCCTCACATAGAGCCATACCTTGGGAGTGGGGGCTATCAAGCAGGAACACCATGCAGCTTCCATTTATTTCAGTCCCCGTGGAACAGATGTCAGTCATTCTTCTTCACTTCTTCCTTCAGCTGGGCTATGGAGACCCTTCCTTACTGTGTGTAGCCCAGGGCAGATGCCTTCTGCTGGATCCACACTGAGTGCATCCTTTCCTCACGGCCTAGGAGTGAACAGCAAAACAGCAATTATGTGCCCCCACCCCCCTTTTAGTGTTTCCCTCTTTGTCACAGCTGCTCCCCCAGGGTGGCTGGAAGGTGGTGATACACCTCCAGCGGCTGTCAGTCCTTTGCTGATGGACACTGTACATGATGCAGGGAGCTGTTTTGCAGAGGAGGATATGGCCAGTAAATTTCAACAAATTTAAGAACCTGGAAGCCATCTGCCTAGAGGAAGGGGTGACAGCCCAGCTGGCTTTTAGATGCTGCCAGCCCACTGTTATCAGAAGCAACAGCTGTATAGGTTTTATTTTTATTTTTTTTAAATCACAAAAACCCGTTCCAGGGATCTCTATTCCTTTCTCTGTTATCTCTTCTCTAGGGCCCTTCAGTTTTTGGCAAAAATAATAAACTTTTTTTTTTTTAATCAGTCATGCTATACCTTTGAAAAAGTCAGGATGTGTTTTCTAGCACCAATGTTGTGTGACAATCATGAAGCATCAAATAATTTTTTCCATTGTTCTGTGTTAGAAAAACTTCAGAAGATGAAGGAGAAAATCTCATTTATGTCCTTTCTTTCTGCCACACTGCAAAGCCTCCTCCCCCCCGTCTGTCCAACCACCTGCATTGCTGCTTCTGGTTTGAAAAAATGGTGTGGTTCTTTTGGTCAACTTCTAACAAAAACAGACACACAGAGATAGTGGAGGTCCTGTTGCATGTTTTCTGCAGATAAATGGAAAGGGGTGTTACGACAATGTAGGATATTTTCCTTTACCTTCACTACGCATTCTGATAAGATTTTTTTTAAACAATTTTCCTTTAATTAAACCTTTTTTTTTATTTTTAGAAATTAACTGATTCTTAAACAGCTGATTTTTTCTTTTTCATCTGAAAGAACATTAATCATGCAGCTATATTCAAGTCAAATATTTTCTAATTTTGAAGTCATTTTGTCTTACTGCAGTACAACTTTTAGTTGTTCTGTATGTCAGAACTTAATTATAAGTCCAAGAAACCAACCCCATTTGAGGCCAGCTTAGAGTGAAGGCTAAGCTCCCTCAGAGACATAGTCACAAAGAAAAGTCTGGTTGCTCTTAGCACGTGTTTTTTATTATTATTATTTTTGGTGTGTGTTTGTTTTCTGATCCATGAGTCATCTCACTGACAGGCAAACTGACACTGGAGATCTCTGCATCATCTACTAAACTTTCACCAAACCAGGCTCCTACAAGATTTCTAATAGGCTGGCAACAACCCAAGAGCTTCTCTTCAAGTTATGGCAGCTTTTTTGGAAAATTGTAGTAACCACTTTAGACTAAATTTGCCAGGGACAGAGAATATGATTTACTATATAGAGGGTTTAAACGAGATGTGACTAAAACCCATCTTGGCGTTCCAGATGTTGATGATAATATACAAAATCCTTGCTGCCAGGTTTTACTTGAATTGAATATGCTGCAAGTCCCTCTTCCTCTCCATCTTTAAGGCATGTTTACAGGTGTCTCATGTAAAAGCAAACTCCCAAAGCTTATCTGCAACTGAATCTTTTGTTTGCAACTGCTTTAAAATGGAGGGAGAGTCCTGTGCATCGACACCACTAAAACCATTAGATAAACAAACCTTTATTTCCTACATTTCCTTAAGACTTCAGATCCTGCTTCATTTTTTTTCTTCCTCCTAATGCTCTGCTCATTAACAGGTTCATTTGATTCTTTCCTTGGGAATTCACCAGAGTTTGCCCTCAATCTCAGGGTAAATAGTTTATAAGTGACCTGCCGGATGGTGTTCGTTAACTGCTCCAGTCCCAATGGGACACTGATATACCCTTAATTAGGATGTGAGGGGAAAAGCCTTCAAGTGTTCCAAGACGACTTGAGAAAGTGAACTGAGAAAGCCTAGCTGTTCATCTTCCAACATTCAAGGCAAAAGTGGGAAGAGATCAGGAGAAAAAAATCCCACATCAGGGGTGAAAAAGAAGAGCAGAAACGTTCGGGTGACAGTCATGCACCCTGTTACATTTTCTCCATTGGTCATTTATTTGTTTTGTGCCCTGTAATATGAAAAGAAAGGCTGAACTCTACTGAGAATTACACTACTGCATCTTTTCCATTCCCTTTCAGGTACGGACAGCTGATACAGGCACAGAGCAGTGCAGCTATGCTCCTTGGAAAGCACTTGCTTATCCAGACTGGTCCTCTTGAAAGAAAAAAGCCACAAGGTGCCGTGCACAGTCTGTAGGGCACCCGTCTGCTGAACCTGCTGGAGATGGATGATGCATGAGAGTTCAAGCCACTACCACTTCTCTGTGAAAGGCTGGAGAATTCAGGTGGGGGAATTTGACTTGGAGCCTTAGTTTAAGAAAATGAGCTCATTCAGCAGAGCCGCGGGGAATGTGCTTACCTTTGAGCACCTTACCAAATCCTGCCCTCTCACATAAGTGCTTTCTTGAACTGTTTGTTGTTCCAGCAATCAGTGATATTATGTGTCTCTCTCGTGCTTGTTACATTTGGTTGATATTTTACACACTACTATATAACAATAATCCTGTAGTGTAATAACATCAAGGTTATTCCCCATAACACAGACCAGATGGTGGCACCCTGGAAAACAGCACTTTATCAAATGTTTCTGTCAGGGGCTGATTTTTGTTCTTAACCTTACTTTTTCTTGCGAAATTTTCTTCACCTCCCAGCACTTTTTGAAGAGTGTGGTTTGATGAATGAAGGGCCCATTTATGTATTTTCCATGGAGCAGTGGCTGCCTTTCTCAGCTATCTCTGGAAGGTGAGGTGGGGACTCTCTCTTGCTCCCACTCCCCATGACCAGGCTGTAGGGCTGCCTGCTCCAGCCAGAGGATTTGCAGACACCCAGTCCAGAAACTGCAGCCAAACAGCAGTACGATGCCAGGCACCACACTGTTCAGCCTCACGGGACAGGGATATTTCAAGCTTATAGAGTAGTCAAACAGAACTACAAAAAGTAAGGGCCTGGGACTATGGATTGCCAAATGGTGCCTGTGAAGTGGGGTTATGGTTTCAAGGACCTCCCTGCTAGCCTGCAAGGTTTCTTAAGCTCAGAAATGCCTGTAGTGGAGATACCTCCCAGCTAGAGCAGCCCAGGAAGCAGGGTAGTTTTGTGGGCATAGGGCTTCGTGGGGGCCTATTTCTTGCTGTTTTGTTGCTATTCAGCAGATAGCACTGCTTTTCTCTTGGCACAAGAAGTATCTAAGTGTGTCTATCCCCCACAGCGTGGTTTGGGGACACCTTCAAGCAGCAACATTTGGCCCAAGCCCCACTTAAGGGGCCTGAAGACCTTTCACAGATCTAAGCCACACAGACCTCAGCGATTAAGATCTTCTAAGGCTGGAGAATGTGTACGTTTCAGTTCCACTGGCTCAATTCTAACCCGCGTTATGCTTTGCAGATGTAATCCCAAAATATTAACACTGGGCTGTGGGGGATCATCTTTTATTTAGAGCTCTTCATGTGGTTTCCAGCTATTAATTTACCTTCCTAGCTACCTTGTACCCAACACATTTCCAAAGGCTTGTGCTGACTGCTTGTGTGCCTTGCAGGCATGCCACAGACCTGGCTGCGTGTTGTACATCAGCTTTGAGAAGAACATAACATGCGTTTGATCCACTTGCTCTCTATTTTCGCTCTCACAACTTTTCCAGAGAGGAAGAAGTAGCCCACCCTATAACCTCTGCACCTCCAGCCTCTCCAGCTATTACTTATAGCCCTCATTCTCCTTCTCCTTCCTCCACTTGAGCCTGGTCTTCCCGGATGGGAATGACCTCCCCTCCACCCCCACCATTTTTATTATTTCCAAGACACACTATGCATGAAACTGCAAACACCTGGCAGACATTCCAGGGAGTGATCTGCAGTGCGTCTCCTGCACTGTGCAGGCATCTGAGCTGAACCTCATTTTAGAGATCCCAGAGGTCCTCTCAATCAATAATCCATGTACTTTTATGAGAGCTGGATTACAGGGATTTGTAAAGGGGGTGATTAAGTAATGCTTCAAAGAGCAGTTACTACTAACACCTGCAGCATTAATAGGGATCTATTAATGGAAAGTACACGATTTAGTAATAATCCCTTATTCATAGAAATGCCCCCTGATTTATGCCCTTCAAAATAGACAACACTTTCCATATATCCAACTGGATTTAGATAGATGTGACTTCAACATCTGGCTGAGTGATGACATCTCAGCTATGCAGACGTCATGCAGGGGGCCCAGAACAGTTAGCTAGAAAGGGGATAATAATCATGCTCCTAACATTGCTCACCACCTGCATGTTCATGCTGTGTGAAAATGGTTTCCTGTGCTGATCTATCTCAGGTGGTTATCTGCAGGTGCCCCAGACAGACAGACTGAGCATTGTCGATCACTGCCTGGGCACCGGGGAAGGCAGTGTTAACTCCGTTGCTGATATGATGAGGTTAGACACAGACCCAGCATCTGGGTTGCAGCCTATCTTACCTGGAAATGTAGAGCTGATTGATTTCCTCCCAGAAAAAGACTTCCCTGTTGATAATCACCGGGTTCTACCCCTGGCAGTCCACAGCAGGGCTCTTGCATTCATGTGAAGTACTTTCAGGTCAATGAGTCTCCAAACCAGGACAGAAGTCTGGTCCCCACATGTGCCACACATGGCAGGATCAAATTGAAAAGTAACTGAAAAAAATGTATGGTCTTTTTACTCTTTCCGAACCCTATATCCCTGTAACACCTTAAGGCCAGAAGATAACTTAGACTGTGTTGTACAAATTAAACAGAAGCAGGATTCAGATTCCTATAGACAGACTGCAACTTTCCTGAAGGCGAAAATCTGACATTGCAAACAAATACCTTGGCTAGATTCAGCCCAAAGTGCTTGCCACCCTGCACAAGCAAGGTGCTCTGAGTTCCAATGAATTTTGAGATTGGGACTCCACTCCTAGCTCAAGAAATAATGCTCTCCTGTTCCCTTTTGGACTTGCATTTTTCACTTCAGTAGACTTGCTCTGGATTTGTGCCATCATCCCTGAGAGCAGATTGGATACTCGGCAGCCCCAGACAGCTTAATTAAGGTCTGGAACTCAGCATAAATCCATGCAAAACTCTTTATTGTTTGTTTTTAGTTTGCTTTCAAGGCAGAGATCACGACGACAGGTCACTCCTGGATACTCTATAAATTATCTGAGGGGAGAAAGTAATTTTTCAATGGCATGTAGCTGTTACTCCAAACCAAACTTTGATATACTTCTGGGTAAAGTCTGTTGGGAATGTCCAGGCATTTCCAATTCCTGTCATTTTTCTTGTCTGTTTAAGTGGGAAGAAGTTTTGTTTTGTTTCGTGACATGTTTCCAGCATACTGCACAGGTCCTGCCTCTACAAGGCAGCACTCAGGTCCTGCCTTTACCTTCATCTCTCCCAGAACCACTGAATTTCTCCTGGCTGTGGCTAAATGCAGTCAGCAGCAGGGATGGGTGAAGGTTCACACTGATTCACGTTCAACCCAAAGTATTTCTTCTGTCACTAGCTAAATGCCCTGCTTTTTCTCAGTGCACGTGAACAGCCACCACAAGTGCAGCACAATTCCTGTCACTGGAGACCCCATTCACACACAAAGGCTGGGGAGCCTGTGGAGCAGACATCCAGATCCCAACCATCCAAAAAAAAAAAAAAAAAAAAAAAGTTCTCTTATGAGTGGGTACCTCTACTGACAACTGGAGAGATGCTTGTGTGAAAATGAGGGCATAATTTGAGGGCTAAAATGAAAATAAGATTGCTTTGGTATATACATCCTGCTCTCCAGGCAGGAGGTGTTTGATCAGTCATCAAGAGGTGACCTTGTAATTGTGATGCAGTCGAGTTTAAACATAGGTAAATTGAGCTCACTTGCTTCTCATCACTTACCTTGGGCACAGAGCGAAGAAGCATATCCACCTCTTCCTCCCGCATGCCTCGCAGCACTTAGACATCTAATGCTATCAGTGGAAGGCCACTCTACCCTTTATTCCACCATGATTAGTTGGGGGAGACAACAAAATGTCCTGTTTATTTGTAAGAATTCTCTGACAAGCATTGTAGTACATAAAAGAAAGGTGTGAGGGACACCAGGAAAAGACCTAGTCCTCTTCCTGTCCCAAAGAATGCTCAGCCACACCTAGATGACTTCTGTCATCTTATACATCACTTCCCAAGTAGGATATATCTCAGAAGCGGCGGCTGTGCCATAAAGTGCACAAAGACCCTGAATGGATTAAGTTAGCATGAAATATATGCAAGCGTGAGATCAAGACCCTATAGCATGCAAGAAACATGCCATGAAGTAATGCAGGAGGCTACTCCCCTTTGTTCAATACATATCTTTCTGTGTTTTTCAAATAGGAGGGAAGAATTAGAAAGTAAGGAAAAGCAAGCCTTTCTCTTCAGAATGCAGGATGCAAGCTAATAATTTATATCCACATCAAGCAGCATTTTCTGGTGGCTGCTGAGATGGTTTTTTTGGTGAGGTTTCTTAAATACAGGTTGTCTCTCTGTTCCTGCTGGATTGTGCACCTAGCAAGTCACTTGTCGGTACTTTAAGAACTTTTGTTATGGGGCTGCAGAGCCACAGAAACTCTACTTTTACAAATCAGGAAAATCATAAGGAAACTTAGTTGTTTTTTTTGTTTGTTTGTTTTGTTTTGTTTTGTTTTTTTAATTCTTCCATGGACCTCCTTTTTTATTTTTTAATGACCAGCATCCAGACTGCACATTCCCTGCAGGTCATGAGACACGCAGTGTGTTTAGCAGTGATGCCTGCTGGAAGAGTTTCCGTCTGCTGCCTGTCATCATAAGTGATGTGCTGTGAGGCAGAAGGCTGCAGCTCGACTGGTTGGCATTTGTCACTGCCTTCGAGAGGAAACCTCTTATCTAGAAGCTAGGGGGAGAGCTTTCCAAATTCACTGTTTTACACAAGACAGCTAGAGCTTATCACTCCCCATGTATCTTGCTCCGTTTGTGGAGCACATCCATTTCAGGCTCTGAGTTGTTCTTTCATGGAAACCATTAAAAAAGGTCTTTGTGACTAAAAAAAAAAAAAAATACAAACATAAAATCTGTTGGTGTTGGGGTGTTGTGATTTTTTTTGGTGTGGGAAAGAGGTATCTATGTTTTGCCCTCTGGTCTCCCAGAGGATAAATTTATTAGGATTTATTACGATAGATTAGGATAATTTGTTAATTTATTAGGATAAATAACACAGCAATTTCCGCTGCATTCTCCTGTCCTTCAATTAGATGGGACATGTAGGCATGCTAAGTAAAAATGTTTAGGAAGAACGAGTCTTGGGTGCAGACTTTTTAAGTGTCTATTTTTAAACAAAAACGTCTTTGGGAGGTGACAGCAGGATCCATGGGGTACAGTCAGCACCATGCATGTTGAGACGTCACCCTATAGGAGGTTCCTTGTTACGATCCTTGCACACAAAAGGGCGTTTTCATCATTGAGCTGAGATACACACTGCTGCCAGCACCTCCCCTTCCTCATCACCCTGCTCCTTTGATTTAAGTCAAGGCTTCCAAGTCCCATGCTTTTTATGCTCGCATACATAACCTTTTATTTGAAATTCTCCTCTCTGAAATATGTCAGTCTTAGAACTGTTATGCCAGAAACACGTGAGATAAGTATAGTCATTGCAAAGTTAAACCAGCTTTCTGCCAACTCTCACAGTGCAGGTGAGCACATCAAGGACTCAGCTGGACCCCAGAGTCAAACTAAGAGGAAGTTTATTGATTTCATTCTCACTTTAAAACTGAAGAAATCTTTCCTAAATTAAAATAGTTGCATTGTTAAGCTTTTTTTCAGTATAAAGTGAACTTGGATAGCAGAACCTAGTAATACTACATGTTCATAAATTTACTCAACCATGTACTGAGCCACATCCCTTTTAAGTTAAAAAAAGATGTTACGCAGTTGCATATTAATCCCTATTGCATTTTAATATTAAGCAACCCAACCTATTTCTTTGGTTGCTGCTGTATAAAATGAGATCACACTTGGCTGCAGATGCACAGTAGAGTAAGACTGTTGAAGTGTATCTGCTGATAATAAGGATATCTATTCACAGCTGATAATACTAGTTAACACTCCTGTAGCACTTTCATGCATGCTCTCAAATCATTTCATGTACAAGTAATACTTTCCAATTCCCTCACCATTCCAGGAAGATCAGAAAGAAACCTTATTTGAGTCACCCATAATATAGGCCGTGTAGTCAGTGAAGAAACCAAGGAGAAAATGCTGTTATATTGACTGAACACCACTATTAACTTTAGGTTTTTATTATGATGCTTCCAAACTATCTCCAACATTTTCGTGTTTTATTTTATAGTATTTTGAACAGATCTGCCTGCTAGAATAGAAAACACTTAAGAGATTCAGTACTGTGGAAAATCATGTTCCACCTACAGCACATTAATCAGAGTGTTTGTTTAAGCCTAAATGCTTGAAATATGTTTGCCTGATCAAAAGTGTGCTGACTATGCTAGCAGATGCCTTCTTCTGGAAATACAGTTCCATAAGGCCCATATGACCTGTCAGCACTGTCCATTCTTTGTACTAATTATGGGCTCCTCCTTAGGGATGGAAGTTGCATTTGGTCTGCTTCAGGATCCAGTGTTTCAGATGCTAAACCAAACCACCTGTGTCTGCAAAATGGATAGAGATCTCAAGCAAACTGGTCATCTTCCATGATCTTTCCATTCCTTCTGCTTTGGCCAGAAATCCAAAGCTATTTATCTCTGTTGTGCTATTGCAGTGTCTCTAGTCCTGGGTGGACAGGGGCATGCAAGCACTGAAGGACACACTGAGGAAAAAATGCAACTGAAGACCTGTTTTCTTTTTAAACTAATTTAGAAATTGTTTGAGCTCTGGCAAAACAGTGCAGAGTGGTTTTATTTTGTTTAATACACTTGCCTGAGCCTTTGGCATATGTGCGAGGAGTGCTACCTTCATAGCTGATGGAAGGAATCTGATGCTGTGTTAATTACAGCGTTTCTGTGGCTATGCTGTCAGAAATGTAAAGGTAATTGAGAATTTTTTAGTCAAACATGGTATTTTGCCTAAAGCTGACTCTCACAGGAATACACTAGTCTTGACAGAGATGTCGTCAGAAAGGTTTCTTAGGACCAGGATGGAATTTTTAGCGTGAGCTGCTTGCAAAGCAGCAGACATCCTTGTATTTCCCATACGCTCAGAGTATGCTCTGTCATGTCAGCCTCTCACATCCCTGTGCAAATGCCATACCAACTGACCTACTGCTCCATGTCTTCTGGTTCTTATGCAAAGGTTTGAATGCTTTTGTTTCCTATTCCACAGTAGGATGAGATCTCCTAGATCAGGAAAACCACTTGTTACTTAATGCCCCATCAGCAAGCAGTACAAGACTTCCTCTGCAGCCAAAGACTTCAAGTCCCAGCTCTTTCAGGGCATACTCAGAATGCCCATTATTTCCAGTAGGACCACAGGGTTCAGTAAACTTGGCTTACAGCTTCACTGTTTGCTTCAGCACCACAACATTAGTGCTTTGCACTCTGAGCACATCAGCATTGCAGAGCTTTTCCTTCATGCTCCCAGAACACTACTGCTGCGAAGAACAGGAATCCTGGCCCACAACCAATGGAAAGTGCTAAGGGATCATTAGGGTCCGACCAGACCAGACAAAACTCTCATTTTTAAGGCTTCATCTGAAACACCCACCCACTGTGAAGTGAACGGGACTGAATTTATCTTGAGGAAGATAAAGGCTGAGTCAGCCCAGCTGGGACTTGAACCTGTGGTTAGAGAAAAGTTACACACACCACATTTTAAGGTTAAACCACTAAGACATCCCCATGAGCTAAGGTAAACATACCATCATTTACCCTTCCTATCTTTTGCTTGCCAAGCTATGTATTATGTGCATAGCAAAATATGCACACAACTCAACTGCTGGAACAAACCTGGGAGACTTGAATACAGCCAAAGTCCACCCTGTCCGGGCTACATGTTTAGCAGAATGGCACCCTTATTCTCATAAAAGGCAAAGCAGTGCAGCCTTGGTTTCCTAGAAAGGTCTTCTACCGTGGATTGAATTTGGGTGCCTGTTCCAAGCCAGCTCTCAGAACAGAACAGACTCCTTTCACCTCAGCCATGGTGCTGTATAATGCAAACAGCTTCTTTGTCTGAACCGTCTTATGGGGAAGACAAATAAAGGCTGGGAAGATTGTTCTGAAGGGAATACAAATCAGATGCATTTAAGCTTGCAGAAGAGAAGCTGTCCAGGCTTGGTGCCTAACATAATAACAGGAGGAGAAACCGGGTCAGGAGCTATTGCCCTCCAGAAGCTCAATCCTCCTTGTGAATTCAAGAGGGAAATTATCATTGACTGCACTGGGACAGGAATGAAGCCTTGGAGAGAGAATGGGCGAAGTACCTTTAGCAGGGTTGGCTTAGAAAAGTCGTCACCTCCTGCTTTCTTCATTTTGTTTCTCAAAGGAATGCTCCCCACCAACAGCTGTGTTTGCTCTTTCAGGACTTACCCATCCCGAGTAATTTCACCTTGATCTCGTCACTGAGGAACTGATGGGAAAATGAGGTCAGGTGGTGAGAACCATGAAAAAAAACAGTACACACAGATGGAGCTGCATTCCCGTTTTTTGCATCTGCTTTCCAATACCCAGGTCTTTCTGCTCACATTTGAAAGCCAGTGTTGATGATGTTCTGGCACAGTACACTATGCATGCCCCCCTTTAACCCCAGTCTCCTAGCTTCCTTGATCCACTGCACCGTCTTGCTTTACCTAATTTATTGCTTGTCCATCAGATTCAAAATGCTTTGTCTCAAGTACATTGAACACTTGCTGAATAATTTAATTCTGGTTTAACGCTAAAAACAAAATGATCTTTATTTTTAGAAAAATTATTAAGTTTCAGGCTTTGTTTTGTTTCTAATATCTTTGTTTCTAACATCTTTGTTTCTAACATCTTTGTTTTAACATCTATTAAAACTGAGTATGTTTTCCAGTGCATACTTTCCTCTCTGAAAATGATTTCTTCTTTGACTGTGTGTTTAAGAAAAATCTGTAGCTTCAGCTTTTCTCACAGGATCCTTTCTCCTTAGGTGTACATGTATATATTTGGTTTGGCTGTAGAGACCAAGCACTATATAAGACATATTCTCTACCCTGTGCTTTGCTAGTGAACTTCAGCAAGTTCATCCTTTATGCTAAAGTTAATTTTTCTGCATGTGAAACAGAGATAATACAAAAAAAAACTTTCCAATCTCGTAAGACAGCCACCTGAATACACTGGGTTAGGGTGCACATTATCCCCGTTCCTCTACCATTTCACAAGATGCAGTGTAAAATGCATCAATGGGAGCTTGCTTGGTTTTTCAAGGTGTGTAACTTTGCTTCCTTAATGAGGTAGCCTCTCTCTACAAACCCATATCTTGTCTATCTTCATATGCTAGTGTGAAGCAGGAGAGCATGGAGAGCTTAAGACTCACCTCTAGTTGTACAGACAGCCTGTCTTGAAAGCTGGGGCACTGCTCCATCTCCCATCCCTGAGCTTGCAGCCTGTGTTGCACAGGGATGGTGTTCAAGAAGCATTTGGACAATACTCTCAGACATATAGTTTAACTTTTAGGTTGCCCTGTGTGCAATCGGGAGTTGGACTCGATGATCCTCATGGGTCCCTTACAGCTCAGGATATTGCATGATTCTGTGGTCCTCACACCCCAGAGAAGGGCTGTCCCCGTAGGACAGGGCAGGAACCCCAATCACTGATGCAGATGGACAAGCTGCCCACATTGTTATCACCCTTGCCTATTCTGCAGGCTCTTTGGGAGAGAAGGAGAGAACACAGGCTGCTCGACACAGCCCTGATCCACCACTTCTGGGCAGTAGTGTCCCTGTTGTGGGGCCCTGCTATCAGCCAGTCCCCAGCTATGAAAGGCAACTGCTTCACTATCTCCCTTGGTGCTAAGTTTTTCACAAAAGAGAACTGTCAGTGAGGGAAAGGCCATCCTGGGCAGCCTCTGCAGAGAAACTGTGCGGGCTACCTCACAGCTGTTGGCAGATTGGGTTTCCAAATTACCTGCTCTGGCTGAAAACACAGGAACTTGCCTGTCAGCCACTGCCCAGCAATTACTCCAGGTTCATCTGCACTTTCCCTATCTGCATCCCAACTGAGGCTTAGCAGGCCTTGTCCTGGGTGTTTGAAAAATAGGCTTCTCTCAGCTAAGAGACGATTAACATAACATCCGGGTCAGCTAATACTAGCGAATAATTTGGACTCCATTGGAAAGCCTGATGGTGCAGGTTAACTCGTCCTACTCTCAGTTCTGCAGGAGCTGCCTTGTTCCTCAGACAGAAGGCTGCAAAGGGCAGCTCCGATCCTGGTCCCCAAACATGGCCCTAAGACTGAGTGCAGCTCCTTATGCAGATTCAGGTGCAGCCTCCAAGTGTCTCTGGTCACCTGCAAAACCAGATGGAGCAACTTCGCCATTCAAAGTTGCCTCTGCTGGATCGCAGATCAAGCTTTAGTCTGTCTTTAACTGTCTCTCTCTTCAAAAATAAAAATAAAAGTAAAAAAAACATGATCTAGGACATTAGTACAGTCAGCAGAAGATCAGAGAGGAATACTCTTCCCACTGCTTCCTACTACTACTAATAATATTTCATAAGTAATAAGCATTTCATAAGCATTAGTCCCAGCATAATGTTTCTTTTATACAAGCATCTGTGATTGTAAGGGGGCTATAGTGTAACACTAACAGAGAAGCAATGACCAGAACAAACCTCTAGAATAATAGCCCCAAAGACTCTTCATGGCTTGCTGCAAAGTATTTATTAATTTGGCTAAGAGATGGCCTTGTGCCATATCCTGAATCTGACTGCATCTAAGAATTCCCCAAGATATTCCCTGGAAAGATTTACTATTCCACTTACTTGATAATGGGACAACCCAAAATGCAGATCAAGAGATTTTCATAGAAAATACTTGCTGAGACTGCTGTCTTCCTTGCTTAGCCGTGGCCACATAAAGCTGACAACTGGCCCTTAAGTTTCAGTTTGGACTTTGTCATTTGTAATCTGGAAAGACATACAATCTGCTAAGGGGAGGCCGTTTGTAACTCTGGGAAGCAAAGCTTCTTTCTCCATGGAGGCTGATTCTCCTGTGTGTTCAGTGTAACCACTTCTCAGTTTGCTGCTATTTTTAATTGCCGTTCAGCTAAAATAAATAAAATGCTTGCCTACAGCAGAAAAGAGAACAGCTATTGTCACTATAATTTGCCAGTCTGTGGGAAGCTCAGATGACATTTCTAGCCCAGCCCAAAGCCTCTTTGGCTTCTTTTAACCAGAATATCCCTCTTCTTTGCCCACCCATGCCTGGACATCTCAAATATGAGCAGACCAGAAAGAGCTGCCTTAAATACAATACTTTTGTGGGCAAATATACAGCATCAGGCCCCTTGGATGACTTAGACAAGACCCATCAATCCATGAACTATTATACTCCCAGAAGAGACACACAGAAAACATGAAGTATTCAGAAATACACCAGCAAAGCTAAAACTGTTTCAGTAATAGCATAAATCACTCTTTGGCCATACATTGTCATGCCTGTCATGCCAGGCTTCCTCTGAAGCCTGCTGGAATATCATGGTATTTACAGCACTGCACTTGAAGGTATTACAGGGTTTGTACTGTGGCTATTAGATGATAAATGGTTAACTACAGCCTTGCAGAGTAGTGCATTACTTGTTGACTTCTCTGTTGGCAGTTTTTCCAGACAATTACCAAAGGCCCAGTGAAATACTGCAGTGCCATGTACCAGGAGAGCATAAATGACAGTATGGCATCAGTGTTTCTGAAAAGAAATACATATTCCTCTCCTAAATCCAGACTTCTGCATGCTGGGTTTGCTCTAAATCAGAGCTCTGACCACAAAGACCTGGCAAGTTGTACTGGTATTTTTCCACAGTGCCACTATTTGCTGGTTCTGCCCTGGTTATCTGTTTTGTTTAAGATTTGCTGCATTAATAGCTAGCCCCCAGTACTTGTCTCAGGAAGGTGGAAGCATCCTATCTTTAGGCCTTATAGAACTGATACTAACATGATGTGAAGTTAGTGAGTCAAGATCTTAGCTACTTCTTTAGTGTTGTTTTTGTCATTACTTTTGGCACCACTGAAAAACAAGGCAGAGTTAAATGTCCACTGAGGTACTTTTTTTTTTCTTCTTCTTCTTAATATAACACTGTTCTACAGGGACTAGGAAAAGGATTTAGATGAGTCGTGTACAGCAAAGCTGAACACCTTCCAAACACAGTACTTTGGTGAAACTTGTTCATTACTTGTTTAATAAAGATCATGTGCCCTGTTATAAGCATCAAAACTGCAGTCCATTAATCTTGGGAGAAATTTTCCCTCCTGTTCAGATCTGAACTTGAGGAGGGGGTGGGTAGGGAATGGCCACTGAGGGTTTTTTTCCACTTTCAGGAGAATGGCATGTTCCTCAGGGAGACAGTAAATTGAAATTAAGGCTGTTTCAGTTGGCCTACAGGATATGCCTGCAAATGTAGACATATCGAAATGGTGAAAAAGTCTGTCTGTGCCCATTCATATAAAGTGAATGGGTTGTAATGTTCTCCAGCCCTTGGGAACGGTGGCTAGATTGAGGAAAGAAGGCAGGAAGAATGAGATGGATTTGACATAAGTATATTTAAGTGCGCTGAAGGCTTTCTCTCCTCCCTGCGGTTTAATGGTATATTCCACTGGGGTCTACGAGGAAGAAAGAGAGTGAATCCCCACAGCTTTCCTTTTTGTGGATAACAAATCTTAAAACAGGTGTGAGCACAGAAAGATCCCCTTACTTGTTGTTTTTCAGCTTGTCTCAGCTGGCTGGCGCTCTGCATGTATTATTATCATTCCACGGAGTGCGCACTGGGGAGAGGGGACCAGGAGGGGAAGAGGAGCCGGGAAAAATAAATGACTGCAAATGAATAATATGAACTAAGTATGCCGGTCATGCTCTATGAAATTTATTATACTGTGGTTACCAAGAAGACATATTAGCCAGAGTAAAAAGAACAGAAAATAAAAGGTTGCAGTGTAGGGAAATACCTTCTTGCCTCTTGGCAACGTGTGAAACAGGGGAATAAGCGTGACAGGAGCTCAGGCTGCTGAGCGGCTTCCTGACCTGGGGAGGAAGGCTTAGGCTGTATAAGCACAGAAAGGCGTGCTCTTAATTTGCTTTCAATAAAAGATTAAGTGTGTGTGTACAGTCGGGGAGACTCCTTGGACGTTTTGCCTGTGTCGGTCGGAGGGGTGGCTTTCCCCTGTGAGCTCTGACTCTGGCACTGCCACCTCCAGGTGGGGCTCAGAAGAGGCAGGGCACCATCTCAGGCTTCATTTTTAGCAGCCAGGAGTGAAGTCCTCCTGTCCTCCCACCAAAAGGGCCCTAGATGGCACGTTTACTTACTGAGACCTGCTTTCCAGGACTGCTGTGCACCCTGCTGGGGATTTCAGAGCAGATGTCTGGACATGGATGCCTCCTAAAAAGAGGGGCTGGGCACTGGCTGACATTTCTGCTTCTTTCTTTCTTCTGTGGAGAAGACTTGGGCAGACAAAGCTAGATCTGGTCATCTCTCTAAAATCCATACAAGGTCCAAACAAGGTCCTTGCCTCTTTTCCACCAGTGGGAGAGTGTCATCTCAAGTTGGGGTGGAAACCTTAATGAAAGCACAGTAGGTCTCAGTGACTCTCTGTGTGTTCAGAAATGCTTACTGGGAGATTTTGCTGTGTCTCCTTTAATCTCAGTGGGGACTAAGAAGCCAGTGATTTTAAGGAGAGTGATCAGCCGAACTGCAGAGTTCACAATATGGTAACTCTTAATAAAGAGGAAATAAAATTAACTTTCTTACTCTCATTCCAAAGTATTTACTGAAGGGATGAGAATAAACCCCAAGCTCCAGAGCAGGCTGCCCCAAGCGGTCGGACCTTTGAAACTTGGAAGGGAACTTAACAACCTCTGCCCATATGTTTCTGCCCCCCTTCAAACGTCTGGCAACTTTGCAGAGGTTTCCCCTTATAGTTGTGAATTTCACATGGAAATGTAATGGTTTCATCAGGAGTTTTGCATTTCAGCTGTAATAAAAGAAGAGATAGGAATCAAAGACAGTTGTTCCAAGGGAGTGGAGTCCATAGTGTATAATTACAAGTCCCTCAGCCAAGGGCAGATGCTTGAACTATTTCAGTGCTTTTATTACTCTCTAGAATACAGCCAGTGAAATACTGCTAGTATACAAGGCTGCAATTGCCTCTCTTGTTTTCCCTTCTCTTTTTTTTTTTTTTTTCCTTTTGTTCGTCTCCTGGACAGGCAGGGAGAAGGCAATGCTTTTTCCCTGGAAATAGCTCAGCAACAGTATCCTTCAGTGAAAGGAATTTTCACCTCTGGAAAGTTAACACCATTTTAATCCCAGGTAAGATTTCCTGGTTTTGCCATGAACTACCTGAGAGGGTTTTTTGGCCATGAACAAGAGAGACCTCCATGATTACTTCATGTCAGCTTGAGTGCAAACCCCAGGAAATATGTCACAGAAGCTAAAAACATCAGTTTTTCAGAAGTGACACCATTTTATTACATGTAATCTCTGCTTAATTAGTTGGTCTCTGTGCTACCATTGACACAAATATAAAACAGTCCGCCTGTTTAAATTTCACTGTTGTTGACACAAGTGGGAAGGGTATTCTGAGTCCGGGTTTCTAATGAGGATTTGTCTTAGGCCAGCTAAAGTGGACCTGGATTTCATTTCTCTGGTTTGTTTCAACAGTTGTCTCCATTACATGCTATAATTCCTGCATGTAGCCCTTTCAACCTGGCATAAGGACAATAGGTAATTCAAATATCTATATTGTCCCTGCACCCTATAATGGTATAACAATGACAATTTTATTACTCTCATAAAATTTTTGCAACTTCCCCACAGCACATTGTAATTTCACCAATGGTTGTAAAAGGTCTTAAATTATATTTGTACAAAATTGAGATGAATGGGTTTTAGTATTAATGCATTTCTCATTGTGTAATAGGAATTTTTTCCCCTTTCCTTTTGCCAAGTGTAGAGAAAAAGCAACTCAGTTCAAGTATTTGTCAACTCCCATTAGAAACATTTAATACTAATAAAATTTATGGATTTAGTTTCCAAAGGATACTGCCAGCGAAGTTCATGATTACTAAATCAGTACTTAAATACAACCATTGTTCACCTTATAAATTTATATATGTTGTTTGACATATATAAAGTGCAGCTTTGGAGGCTGAGTCAGCAGTGGAGGAGCTTTTTGTTTAATTCAAGCTTATAAAATCAAAGACAACTTATTACCAACAAAGCAGCAACAATATGGAAAATGTTCCAGAGACGTTTCCTAGGAGTGGTGGGCAAAACACGTTCTGAACCAATGAGCAGGTGGAGCTTGCTCTGTTCCTCTAGGCTTAACAGTGCAAATTAAGTTTCAGGCAATCAGAGCGAGGGGCTTTTTATAAAGTTTGCTGTGCCTAAGTAAGGGTAAAGTAGTGAGGTGCAAAGTACTGGAGTCCTTGCAGACACTGAGTTTGAAGTTTCAGCCTTCCTGATCAGTTATCTATATAAAAGTCTTGTCAAACTGAATGTGCAGCAAAGTCCTAGGCAGTGAAGTGCGAAGGTACAGTTTGAGTTGGCCAGAGTCCATGCAGCTGTGATGAAAAAGAAGGGGGAAAAAAAGATGGCATCAAGGGAAGGGTAAATTCTGCTCTTGACATCTTCAGTTCTGAAAAAATATTGCCGTGGGGGAGAAGAAGAAAGATGAACATCTTGATTTTTATTACACATAAATGCAGCACCGTTTCAGAAGCAAAAGTCTGAAAATAAGTTTCTGTTCATGTGCTAGATTTGCTTGTCCTTTTCAGTCTTTTCTGGAGTCTCTAAGTTCAGGCAAATCCACCTGCAAGGCACTAATGAATTTATCATTCAAAACAGAGTCAAAGAAAACTGACTCAAGTAGACAGACTTTAACAGAAAAGGAATTGGCTCAGGCAGGACAGGAGATAACTAAAAATACAGGGAGAGCAGAGCCAGTCTTATTTGCAAGACAATCTTCTGCAGACTTTTGTGTTTTCAATTTTGACTACATTTATTCAGCTGGCTGCAGCTTTTTATATTTGGATGTTTTTCTTTTTCATTATTTTTATTTTGGATAATAACTCCAACTTCTCTGGCTAGGACACTCCTTTTTTTTTTTTTTTTCTTTTTTTTTTTCTTTCTCTTCTGCATATGAGAAGCAAAATAATTGATGCTATAACTCCCTGAGGCTTACTGAGTGCCTGGGAGAAAAACGGCAACAGCATTTCATCTGCAAAAATGTTGCTTGAATTAAAAAAAAAAAAAAAAAAAGCTGAGGCCACATGTTTGGAGCAAAGGCGCTTTAACTAATGGATCCCAGCATATTATCAACTCACAGTAACTCATAAATATGAGAAGTGCTTTTTTTTTGTTTATTTTACACCAGTGCCCAATTAAAGCCAAACAGTGAACCATCATCCAGCACTGAGACAGTGTCCCCAAGCAGTGCTTGTCTCCTGAAGTATTGTCTGCAAGCGTGAGCCTGGGCAGGGGAAGAGGGTGGCAGAAGCGAGCTGTGAACACGACACATTACAGCAGCGCCCTTCTACACAGCATGGAGCGCAGAACATCGTCCATCACCAGTACTGGGGCTGGGACCCACGAAAATAAGGTGGTAGGAGGGAGGAAGGGAAGGCCTGGAGAGGCAGTTAGAGAAGGAAAAATTCGTGACAAATTAGTTTGTATTTTCTGTTTTCATTTCTGACATGCGGAAGGAAATGCTCTGTGTTTTCTTAAGGAAGTGCAAATTTCTCCACTTCATCCATTTTAAATCCTCGCCCTTAGGCCTTTTGTACTGAAGCATAACGTTTGGAGGCCTTAAATGGTCATAACGCTTCCCTGTAGACTTTGGCCTCAGAAACCCACTAACAATTCTGGAGGGCTAAAAAGGAAAACCATTTTACAGCAATTTGGCAACATCCATTTATAGGGGTGTTCATATGGAGCATCAATTTATTCTCATGGTTTCTTTACCATATTTGATGAAATATAAGATGCAATTGGAACAAGCGGCTAAAGAAAAAGGGCCATAAACTTTGAAATGGTGTTGTAAAGCACACAGTGTGTTAAAACGTGAAATAAGTTACAGACTTAAAAGAATTTACAATGGCTTGCTCATATAATAGTAATACAATAGGCTTGCAAGTTGCAGATGTTTTCTGGTAAATCTGGTATTTTAATACACATTCTCCTTCAGAGAAACTGTGAGATTTGGATCTGGATAATAATAACTCAGTGACATTGGAAAGCGGAGTTGAAGGAAAACTAGTAAAAGGGGGAGGGGGAGAAATTGAACCAAAATAGAAAGCTCAGCAATCGTCCACCTCAGCGATACTCCAATTTACTTCTGCATGGAAAAGGTGTCAAGTTTGCAAGTCAGTCAAATGGTCAAATTCCTTCGGCTTTCCCCAGCTTGCTCAGCGGCCCTCATCCTGCAGGTGGGAAATGTGCTTCCCTGGGCTGCCCACCCCCAGGTGTGAATGCAATGGGAAGGAGAGAGCAGGGTGTAGAGAAGGCAGACCCCAGCCCCTCCTCTAGCACACGCTCCTCTCCCGCATATGTCCCATTCACAGTGCAGGTCCACCACCACCAAAGCCTGTTGCAAACTGCCAGGGGCAAACTACCAGCTCCAGGTGCGATTCACAAACCCACACAACTCCTTTCGCTGAAGTCACTGCGATTTTTTCTTGTATTCGGGGTCTTCGGTGAAAACATCACCATGGTCTTACAGTATAGCACTGTATAGCAACAGTGATTTAAATTTAAATGTACAGAGCTGTGGAGTGGAGATAAAAATAGCAGTCTCATTGCCACCTGTCCTAAGCCAGACTCATTGACCAGCCCTGATGCTAGTTCCACTCTGGGGTGCAGCTGGGACCTTTGCAACTACATGCCCAGAAGAATCGACCCCAGCGCTAGGTGCTGGAGCTCATCTGTAACCTGCCAAGGAGTACATCAGACTGAGGATAGGGTGGGTTTACAACTGGCAGTGGTTGTAGGAGGACTTGTGCGTCAGTATCCTTTTCCCAGCAATGCCATTTTTTTTTGTCTCGGGGCTGTATTTTCTGTCATTCACTGGGTGTGCGGTGGAAACCTCATGTCTATCTGTCTGTCTGTCCATCTGTCCGTCCCCCCCATATTCTGCCTTGGGTCTTTTCCACATGGGAGCAGAGAGCACGTTCCTTCACCATGCCAGTACACAAACAGCAGAAGGTCTCCGTCCCACTGGCCAAGAGCTCGCAGTGGTGTCTATTGTACTATGTAGGCAGCCAAGTGCAGCTTTCAGCCCAAGCACCATCACCCCTGTGGCCTCTCCTTCACACAGGGGCTGTACCCATGTGAGGCGTTCCCACCTCAGTGCTCTCCCCTCTGCCTTTGTCAGCATAGGTCCTGCAAGCTGGAGCTCAAGCTCTCTGAAATAGGGAATGTTGTACTTCTGGGCATGTTTACGCTTTTCGTTAACCAAATGAGGATATACTGGTTTTGTTTTTGTTTTCTAAAACAAACAAACAAACAACAACATACCCAGTGCTTAGCTCTTTGCTAACATTTCAGAATTTGTCATCAGTTCCTCCCTCTCATTTAGTCTGTGTGTAGCGCAGACGTAATTCATGTTGTGCAATGTGGATGATTCAAAGGGAGAGAGAAAAAGGGAGAGGAGCACTGTACCTATTTTTCAGACGGGAAGCTGAGGCACGCAGGCTCCTTCCACCCCAGCTGTATCGGCTCCTTGCCCAGATTTCCTCTGCCATCAGTACAGAGGTGATTCCTCTCACCCCGTCCTCCTTTGGTAACAGTGTGAGCTTCCAACATGCTCAGGTCAGCTCTCACCCTGTGACGTGGGATGGTTGGACCTGATGGTCTTAAGGGTCTTCTCCAACCTAAGTGATTCCATGATTCCATGACAAGAACTCTGCCCCTGTAATTGTGCCCGTCACAGAGGGGCCAGGAGAGGCATCTGGAAGCAAACTCTGGGCTGATCGGTGTCTTCCTTGGGGACAAAGCAACCTTTTGATGGAGAGAGGGAAGTCAATACCTCAGCCCCACCATCAGCCTGAAGGTCACCAGGCTTCTGTGGGCAGCTGCAGTCTGGGCTTTAGAGCAGCGGTGGATGGCATCTTCTCCCTGAGCAATATTTGGGGACCAGTTTCTGCAGAGAAGGCAGTGCAAGGGAGCCTAAGGAACAGCTTGACATAATAGCCCTACTGAGTCTGTTTTCTTACAAAAGGAAACCCCTACATACTGGAACACAACTACTTTTTCAAGTAGAAAAAAAAAAATACCGGATGCTGCTGAAATTAAACTGTGGAGAAAAACATCCCCCTTTATTTTCTTTGACCACATTGTTTTGCTTTTTAATAGACATTTGGAAATGTACTGTTTCAAGAGTGAGCATTCATATGAATCTGCTACCGGAAACAAATGTCACAGAAAATCTACCACAGGATTAGAGAAGTCAGGAAAAGGGAAATCAGTCAAGTCAATATTGATAGGGACAAATCTCTATTTAGCTTAGGTTTATGTCCCACAAAGAAGGGGAAGGGAGGAGCGAGTGCCAGGGAGGCACAGAGAGAGGGAGCCTTCCTGCATGCACAGCCTGCCTTAATGGGAATGGTTTCAAGGACTGAAGCTCCCATCCTGGATTCTGAAAGGGGGAGAAGGAAAAAAAGAATGTGATTCACAAGCGTCCTCTCACAAACACTCAGAAAGGCAGCAGCCCACTGCTGCCACGTCGTGTGTGTGTGTGTGTGTGTGTGTGTGTGTGTGTGTGTTAAGTAACCTCAGCCACCTAGAGGCCTTGCAAATGCCCTTTGGCCATGGGCTTACGGAGAGGTTGGGATGACGACAGGATCCTCAGACACCAGAGTGGCGTGAGCCTTAGTGCCTGAAGGCTGCTCCTGATTTACACCGCTGGGATGGGATGAGAATCAGACATTGCATTTAAGCCCACAGCATCAGCATTATATGTACTGTGTGTACGCTCTGCTTTTCACACTCTGTCTATAATCTGATTCAAGCACATGTGCACCGTATTCAACAGAGACCTATTTTTCCCCCGTATAGTTCAGGCCTGAGGTCACCTACAATATGAGACAATGCCAGTACAATATTTCTTTGTATCAGACTTGCCAAAACACCACAACTCTCCACTGTGTTTAAAAAAAGAAAAAAATAAATAAAGAAACCACAAGGAATTTTTATTTTCTACAATCCCAATCAGAAGGCAGAAGAAGCTGCCAAATTATATGATAGAAACTCCTACGCACAGAACCCAGTAGAGCTGTAAACTGAACTTCTGTAGCTTTTTAATTGTAAATCCAGATGCTTTTATCCGCAATCCTTTTCAATGACCTTTCACTTGAAAGTCAATTTGTCAGTCTAGTTACAGTGTCTGAAGAAATCATCAAAGCCACAACACCAAGTCGTTCTGAAGACGCTGTTCCCCACACAACTGCAAAGTCGCTACACTTGTTTCCTGAGCTGAGGCACTCACATCTCCCTCCTGCCTGCGGGATCTCAGCACCCTCCTCGCCCAGTCCACGGCAGCAGCACAGACACTTGTCCTTTATAATCTGAAAGGAGAAAGGAGAGCAAGAAGAAAGGAAGGAGAATGATCTGGAAGCACAAAATGAAAGCCATTTCAGGTCCTTACAGCTGACCTCTGTAGAGTGAACCCCCTTAGATGAATCTGGTCCTTTGTGCACTTGAATACTTTGGGTTCCTCTGAAGGCAAACGTGGCTTGGGCTCAACAAAAATTATTAAATAACTGTTACAGCAGAGAAGAATTTGGCCTCTGGCTACAGGGATGGGTGCACTGCATGGTGACGGGCGTTGTTCCCCCACCTCAGCTCCGATCCTGTACTCACCATGTAGGTGAGCACAGCAGCGCGGGGATGCTCGTATTAGCACACAGACCCAGCCGCCGCAGCACTCTCTGGCAGAGAAACCACACTGGTTTCCATTTGGAAAAAGAATCCCAGAGCTCAAATATGTTTCCTTCACCTCTTGGGCCTGAAAAAAATAGGCTTGAGAATTTCCTAAGCTCTGGCTTAGTTGTATTTCTGGTGCTTTCTAAGTTTGGATGAGCCAGAAATATGTGAAAGCAATATTTGGTGAGGGTTGGATGCTGTTGTTTGTTTTTGCGGCCAATACAGGACCTGCCAAGCTGTGAGGATATAAAAAAGAACAAGAAAAGTTGCATGCTGTGGGAGGGTGTTTTAATGTGTGGTTTTTAACATGGAGGAAATTTACATTTAAGTTTTGAAAAAAAGTTTCAGGCTGGTTCTAATTATCACCTAGGAGTTGCCTCCATCAATCCTAAGGGTGGTTATGCTCCCAAGTGTTGATTAATTTTACTGTTATTAATTCCTATTTATTTTAAGTGCTGACAATGTAATCAACCCGATGAAGAAAACAGAACTAAAACTCCTGCGCTGCTGAGGTCACAGGCTACGGGAGAGGAATCAGCAAACAGACGATGCGAGTGGGCTGGAAGAAAGTGCTGATATTTTCGGAAGATATTTCTCTCTTCCCCTTTATAGCCAGCAATGGGGCAGGGGGTGGGAGGAAAGCACATACAACTGATGGGAGCTGCTGTTTGTGAGTCATGAGGAGAGAGGGCTCAGGGGCACAGAGAAAGGAGCAGGAGACATGAAGAGCGAGCAAAGCTGGCTGGTGGTCATTAGATGAAGATGGTCAGAGGAAGAAGAGTAAAAAAAATAGAGGGACAACTATTGCAGAGCTGCCTGGGGTCGGGTGTCTGTGGTCAGGAGGACAGCAGTGGTTGAAGTTTGGAAAATACAGTCTCTGTCTTTGGACTGGCTAATTCTCTGGTTGTTAATGGAACTATTTAACATTGGATAGGAAAAAGGCCAGCAAAGATGACAGTCATCCCCAGAGATGCAAAAATCAATCAGGATAAACCTGGACCTGCCCTCAGTTATCATCCAGCCCTTAAATGGAATAGAATGAAAAACTTATCAGGTCTGGAAAAGGGAAGAAAAACTGGTTGAGTTTGGAAGCAGAAATACAGGAGTATCGTGAGGAAATCTGTTCTTCTATTACTGGCTCAGTCAAAAACAAGCAGTATCAGAAAGCTCATGAGAGAGTCTGTGTTTGTGTGATTCTAGTCTGATTCCTACATGGAAAAAGGGTCAAAAGTTTATCCAAAGTTTAACCACCATCTGAACTTTTCAGGGCTGAGCTGAACTGAACCTCTAACCCAAATCACTCTGCCAAACGTGATGCTATTCCAATCCACTTTTCCAGTTAACCCACTTCAGGCTCGGTTATTAGACTGCCTCAAGCCTGCCTGTCCTTGCTTACTAACATGCATCTTTGGAGTTATTGTTCCTACCATGGGCGTGCAGAAATTGAGGACAAGGTCATCATGAAAGACATTAAACCATGTCCTCCTCACACTTGCTTTCCTCATACTCTTTCTGCTTGTCACCTTGGCATGCACATTAAACATTTTAGATTTCTTTTACACTCAGGTACATGGATCAGCAGGGGAGACATGGGCTGGATGACTGCTGTGGCTGCTGCTTTCCCCACCAATCACCCATTTTGCTGCTACATGTCTCCATGGGTACCCATGGTTCTCACCTATGGCTCTTCTGTGTTATATCACCAGAATAAGGAGACCAATAACTTCCACCTCTTGCACGTCCCAGTGCAGCAGCAGTTTAAAATAGCAGAACTATGTTTCAGACCAGCCAGGCCAGTCTAAGAAGCAAAATAGGTTCTTCTTGTAAAACAATCTCCATGTAGCTTTGTCAGCAATAGGGAATAGAGGCAGCACAGTTACATCTGCTGGAGTACTGCTTCTTCACAGCCCTGAGCCACATAATCTGCAGCAAAAACCTGGTGGGGGTCCACAGAGATTAAAAGGAGATCCTAGAAATGATCTAAGCTGTGTGAAAGTACAGCCTGAGAAGAGGAGCCTGTATAAATTTAGGTTCCTGAACTCATCTAAGAATGTAATCCATACATCAAGCATGTAGATTGATCATTATTGTCTTAAAAGTAGAGAGACTCCGAAATTTATTCAATTCAGATACTGGAAAGGTATTCCCCTGTAAAAAAAACTTCTGAGATTATCCCAGTCATTCGTGTTTTCCCAGCTTACTTTTCTGTTTCAATAGCAAGAAGAGATGCAACTTATAGAGAGACACCACTTCTCTTCTGTCAAATACTGCACATTCCAGAGTGCTTGCTCATGCTACATCCTTCCCTATGGAGCTGCTGCCTGACTTTCCCAAAGATGATATTAATATCACAGACCATTATAATACAGTTATTTTCATGGAAGCCTAAGAGGAAGTCACGTGTCATTAATTGGTCCCTGGTGCCCATAAGGTCTCCATTTAGTTTGTTGTTTTTACTCGCATAAGCAGCAATGAAGTGAAAAGCTAAGGAAGTAGCAGTGATTGTCTTAAACGAGTATTATTTTAGTACCTGTTTTTTAAATGAATCATTATTTCTCTTAATTGGATGAACATGTTTATTGGGCAGCGTGAGGACACACACATGCACATTCTCCACCGTCCCACAGAGTTTTCACTCCTCTGCATCTGCAAGGGCTGACCTAATGCCCTTGTGGCAGGCATCCTAGCTCTGTGTCGGGAGGGAGTACAGAGCAGAAGCCATGCAGTCATCTGCCTTTGCCTATGTGCTTTTCTGAGAAACTCAAAACAGAAGCAATACACACACAGAGCCATCAGAAGGTTCTTTCTTGCCAAATATTTCTGCTCCTGTCACCTGCCAATTCAAAGCAAATGCAGCTCTTCCAGTGGTGCTGTCTCCTATTAACCATATGTGCATGATTTTGAGACGACTAAAGCCAGGAGTGTTAAATTGTCCTGGCTGTAACCTTGTCAGTGTGTGTGTGTGTACACCGCAGAGCAGCATAGTAGGGGCAGAGCTGGACCCTGCAACCAGAGGACAGCACTGAGTGCAAAGAGCTCAAGTGTTGTTTGTGACACGCAGCTTCTACAAGAATTAGCAAATTCCCTTCATGATGGTACCTGGTTATTTGCAGTGCTCTCGGATGTGTTTAGGGAGAGCTCTTTCGTTAGAGTTGGTTAAAAACATATTTCTCTCAAACATTTTTTTCAATAGAAGGCTGTGTTTTAACATTTTTTTGTGTTAAACTTGTGTTTCTGCCAAGTGTTTTAACTTTTCCTTGAAGAGTTAAAAATCCTCAAAACCAGAATGTTTTGGCTAAAACCAGCAATTCAATTCAGAAATGCTACAGTGGTACTCCATGGGAACAGCAACTGGGCTGCCTCATTCTTCTGAAGGACATAGACGATGCCCCAGCCAAGCATGAGCTCCCAGTGTCTATCAGGGTGAGGACAGTGCAACATGATGGCTCATGGAGAGCAGACAGCCATGCAGCTTACGGGGAGTGCACGACGGCTGATGCCAGTCAGCCAGAAATGTGCTTAAACAGCCATTTGTGCAAATGAATACCTGAGGCCACTAATCCCCACAAGGTGTCATAGCAGCATTTCCTAATTGAAACTTTCCTCTCTCTCTCTCTTCCCTCTCTCTCTCTCTCTCTCTCTCTCTCCTCCAGAAACCTTCAAGTTTGGGGGTGTTTTTGAATGAAAACCCAGGCTTTCAAAAATCAATGAGAAAGAAAACTTTTTTTTTTTTTCCAAATTTCTTAGCCTACAATCACTGTAAAAAAAACTTCCGGAGGAGAGAATAAGACTGCATCTCTCTAAGCCACTGATTTAAAAACTATCCTGATGTTTCTTAACATTGGTATTGTAAGCAGTACACAATGCTGGATATTTTAACAGGAGCACCAAACTTTTGCTCTTTTCACTTCAGCTGCTTCCAAAGCTTTCCTGTTGTCAAAATCTTCAGCTTCTCTCTTGCCCATCACAAAAAGGCTCCAGTCTCATCTTTGACAGAGCTTGCATACCACAATCATGCATTCTCAGTACAAAACCTCTCAATAGTATCAAGAGCTGAGTAAGAGTAGTAGTAGCAATGCTATTAAATTATATCAGGGCCTCTGAAAACTTACAGATTATCTCTGCCCTCCCTTGCTGTCTCCCAGAGCTCTGACTGTTGGGTGACCAAGGAATACATTAGAAGCAAAAAGACCTCACAAAAGCAAAGGCTGAGTTTTTTATCTGAAATCAGCCATTTCAGTCCAATTCCATTCTATAAAGAACTGAAAGGCTTTTTTGTTTTTATTCCAAAGCTGAATGAAAACAATTTTTGAACTTCAACAGTTGTTGCAAAATGGAATTGTCATCTTGTGGACAGCACCACTGAGCATATGGTGTTACTGTCAAATAAATCTTGCTTAATATCAAAATGAATAACATTGCACTAATTGCATTCTTCAGTGTATTTTTAACTCACTCAAGTCCTATCTTTTCTCATCTAAATAGAGCTTTCAGCAAATCTAGGAGTTTTGCAGCAGAATTTTCTATGCAATGTGTTTTGCTATGCAAGCTATCCATTTTGCTATGCCATTTGCTTTGCTTCGCAGAACCAGAACAGCAGGAGAAAGTCAGTTTGTTTCCTCTTCCTGGAAGCATTGGACATCTTGCAAGAAAGCTTGTTCATCAAAATTGTACAAGCCATAGTTCAGTTTTGCTGGTCCAAGCAATCTGGATAATCTGGAGGAATATTCTTATTGTTTCCTATGGGACTCAGTCACATCAAAGCAACCCCTCATTGTTAGCAAGCTTTCAGATATTTGCTAATAATAATAAAAGACCCTTAAATATACAACAATCACTGCCCACCTGTGGCAGCTTGTGCTTCCACTTCTGAAAATTTCTTATCAATTCAAGGTTCATTTTTTACATCTCAAATCTAATCTCCAAAATGTATTTTCATATACTTAAACTCATGACATGCCTATGAGGTACAGCAGTGTAACTACCTCCATTACACACATGGGGAGCTGAGGTTCAGGGTTGTGAAAACTCACATCCTCAAGTAATGTGGTGCACAGACCTTTAAGCTCTAACGAAGTTTGAGGAGCCAGACCAAGGAGATCCTGAAGGTTCCTCAGAAAATCCAGAGCAAAATAAATAAGGAAGTGACATGGGGTTTCTCAGCACCCATCTCAGGTGAGGCGAAAACTCACGTTAGCTATACCTTCGGTCCTAAGTATGTCCAGATGACATACTACACTTCTCCGAATTTCTGTATTATTACAGGAAAACTGTTCAGCAGTTTACATTCAGTTTTATTTTGAAACTTTTTTGTTCTTTCTGAAATAGGAACTGCACTCATACAGTGAAGGGTGAACAAATCATTTCAGCTCCCTTTGCCTCAATTTCCCTTTCTGTACAGTGAAAATGATGAAACTTATGTAAATGTATTGGAGGCCTACAGACAGAAAAGAGCCTTTCAGTCAAGTTTTACCTGACATGGCTTGGTGGTGTGGATTGCATGTTTTTTCTTTGTGTCTGTGTTCTTGTCAAATGATAGAGGACAATTAGCGTTCATAAACTAGCATCACACTTTGAAGGGCTACACCTTCATCTGCTATTAACAGGCGTAGCTCCACCCACGAAGCTGTACCAATCAACCAGCTGAAGACTTATGGCTGGAGCAAGGAGCAAAGGCAGTCACAGAACTTCCCAGGGTTTTATGCTGACTTGTGCTCCTTTTGTCCAACACTTGACAAGGAGACCAAACTAAGAAGTAGACCAGAGGGCAAAGGGCAAAAGAATGATACTAATTCACAAACAGCCTCATAAAACTGTTCTTGTTGGCCCTTTAAAAAAGTTTTTACTGTCTGCCAAAATAACTACACATGGATGAGGTCACCATAAGCATTCGGCAAGCCTTGCTATGCAAGAGAAAGATCTGTTCACATTTTGCTTAAATCAATAGAGGGGGAAGTGCATGATCACATTCTGGCTATCTGGCCACTGTCCATCTTTCTCCTTATCAGGCAGTCACTAGAAGTGGACAAATTTGTGCTTCAGTCTTAACTTAATGGTGTCCATAGGTTAAAAAAATACATGTGATCCAGAGGTTGTTTCCATAAGATGCTGATTCCCAATTCAGCAAAGCACTTCAGGATGTGAAGTATACTTGGTTTCATTTGTCATTACCTGCTGTTTCTTACAGAGAGGGCCTAACTCACGCACAGGAAAAGAGCCTTCTGCACCACTGCGCATCAGGGTGCAAAGTATGCTCTCGGTGCTTTCTTTTCCTTGCATAAATTATCTCATAAAGTAAACAAAAATGATTGTTGAGCATCACCTCCCTTCCTGTTTTCAATGGAAAAAAAAATCACTTTTCTCCCCACAGCTTTTTGAATCTCTTAAATGCATTATTTGCATATCAGATTACTGTTCATTTCCAAGTCATATTTATTTTGAATGTATCTTAGATTTCCATTTGACTTTTGGCTTTTTTCATAACTTCCCTGTCCCATGTTTATCAAGCAAAGCTTAATTAACAGTTCATTTTTTTATTGTTTTTGTTTGTTGTTTGGTTTATTTTGGGTTGGGTTGGGTTGGGTTTTGTTAATTTGTTTGTTTGTTTGCTTGTTTTGCTAGCTAAAAAGAAAATTTAGATATTTATTTGTTTTGGCAAATGGTAAGGCATTTTTACACATAATTGTCTTTGGAGTTCTCTTTCATTCTTGCTCAATACACCACTCCATTAAGCAATGAAGCCTGCTACCTCTATACACCTCAAACACAATCGTCACTTTGTTTGTCACAAAGATTCAGCTGTGAAGCAGGTATAATTTTATCATGTTGCTTTTTTTACAGGACTAATGAGGATAGTTTCATGAGGTTGTTTGTAAATTAGCATCAATAACTTTCCCTTTGACCTCTGTTCTCTCTGTCTGAGACCCTTGGCAACAGCAGAACAAAATGAGTGCAACTGAATTACAAAGCCATGGGAAATTCTGTGCTTGATTTTGTTTTGCTCAGCAGCTGAAGGAAAAGGAGTAACTTCAGTGGTGGTGCTAATCTTATTAATGTCAGTTGAAGATTAAAGGTTTTGACCAGATTAGATGGTTAGCACAGGTAGGTTCTGAAATAAATAGACAAAACAGGACTGACTAAGCTCTTTAGAAACACCAGTCTGGTTAAACTGGGATGATCTGAGCTTTGGCTGCTCAAGTTTTGATGGGGGAAACCCAACTGGGAAAGCATGTAGCTCCAAGAGGACCAGAACTTAGCCTTGTTGAACTTCATACAGTTGGCTTCAACCCATCAGTCCAGTCTATCCAGATCCCTCTGCAGGGCCTTCCTACCCTCGAGCAGATCAACACTCATGCCTAACTTGGTGTTGTCAGCAAACTTACTGAGGGTGCACTTGATACAGTATACAGGATAGAAAGATCACTGTCATACAGAATGCAGGAGTGTAGTTTAATTTAAATAACCTGCCTTCTCCAGCCTGGTTGAGCCTATCTGTAGGTTCAAAAGTGGTTGAGGGAAAAGAACAAATTCTCACTCATACACTCACGCACTCGTGTGCGTGCACACTCAAAGAACATGATTGCATAAACTCCATTTCCTTAGGAAGTGAGACTAAAAATGAAATAAGTGTTTACACGAAACAGCAAAGCAAAGCAGTCAAGGCTTTGGAAGGGTTTCAGCCAGATCCTTGTCTTCTGTAAATCAGTATGGAGGGCAATGGAGCAGTACCAATTTAGGGCATCTGGCCCTTATTCTTGACTAGTCCATTGTATATCCAGTTTCTGCAAAATAAAAATGTCAGGTTTTTGAGACCAGGATCAAAGATGTGTTGGAAAGAAAGTGTGCTAGGGAATTGAAAACCCACAAGGGATAGACCATGAAGGCTAAATAATATTATTTTAAAGTAATGGCTACAACATTTTCAGGAAGCTTGCTTTCCCTGGATACATCCCATTTTAAGGCATCACTGTTCAGTCTCATAAAGAAAGCTATTGCTGACAAAATAACCCCCAGTTCTTCTTGCTGTTTCAATTACTGCATTGATCAATTTGAAATGTCTGTTTTCTTGACATGCCTGTGAGTGTAAATGATCTGAAATGTGATACAGTGTTGCAAGATGATTTGAACCAGTCTGCATCTTTCTTCCTCTCTTCAGAAGGATGATGGTGAGCCAAAAAAAAAAAAAGAAGAGAAAAAAGAAAAAAAAAAAGAAAAGAAATCTGATTTAGGAAAGCACCTACAACAGTTATGGTCTGTCTTGATTGAAAAAAAAAATGAAAAAAACAAACCACCAAATAAGTTCCTCTGACCACAGTTTATTAGGAAGCTTTTGTTCCTAAGTGATTACTCTAAAAGGACTTTGCAAGTTGCTGAATTTCAGTATATTTGTGTCTCTGTCCTACAGCAAAATACTGTCAGGCAGGAGACTGACAGTGGTCCAAATTACACATTCTATGCTTCTAGGCAACTGGGACTTTCAGCTGGGGTCTTCGTAATGAAATAAATAATGAGGCTCAAAGTGAAGTAAGATCCATGATTTCTAGGGCACAAAAACTAACTCTTTAGAAAAGAATAACATCTAAGATTACAAGAAAATACATTTGCAATATAGAATCATGGAATCATAGAATGGGCTGGGTTGGAGGGGACCTTAAAGTTCATCTAGTTCCAATCCCTCTGCTAAGGGCAGTGACACCTTCCACTAGACCAGGTTACTCAAAGCCCCATCCAACTTGGGGATGGTTGGAGAAGTTGTGGATGCCCCCAACTTCCAGGGATGGGGCATCCACAACTTCTCTGGGAAACCTGTTCCAGTGCCTCACCACCCTCTGAGTGAAGAATATATCCTGCCTTATCCTTATAGATAATTTAAATCTACCCTCTTTTAGTTTAAAGCCATTACTCCTTGTCTTATCACTACGCTCCCTGATAGAGTCCCTCTCCAGCTCTCTTGTGGCTCCCCTTTAGGTACTGGAAGGCTGCTATAAGGTCTCCCTGGAGTCTTCTTTTCTGCAAGCTGAACATGTTCATGGTACACTCCAGAAGAAATAGTTTAAAAAGCAAAAGACTTGGGCTTTCGGTCAGCAGCTCCTGAAGTGTATTGAGATGGGTACCTGTCTATTCCTTACTAAGCTGGCCATTAGCATTGACATCATACTGCAATCTTTTAGAGAAACTCACTACCCAAAAGCAAGGACATCAGATGGAAAATAAGGCATCTTTCCTCTAGTCAATGAAAACAAGACATCTAAAATGAAAACCTCAAACAAAATGTGTTTTGCTGTGATCTTTGTTCTCATCCAGTGAGCTGTCCCCTGGTTTGAACTTCAGCTCCCAGAACTTGCCCACTATAGATGCCTTTGGGGATGTAAGGCCAAAATATCCTGAGCGCCTGAGACTTTAAACAAGAAATCAGGTATTTTTTGCTATATGTGCATTTTCAGAGGTGGGAGGCCAGGCACCAGACTTAGTAAAAGTAATCTGGATAGTGTGGAGATTGTCTGAGAAGGCATAAATTGTTCTACGCAGGAGAACACAAACCCATCATGTGTGTTGAACACATCTCCTGTAATGCCAAAAAACAGCAATAAAAAAAACATAGGTCAAAAAGCAGGACATATGAAAATTATACCCTACTTTTGCCAGAGATTTTGGTTGTCCAGCAGTCTAAAGGCTTTTCTCGGCCTGGTTGTTCCTTGTTTCTTTGTAAAAATTAAAATCTTATCTACCTGGCCTTCGAAGAAGTGATAGTTTAGCAAATGAGAACCTGTAACTGGTTGATCACTGGTTATAATAAAATACAAACACATCTTATTCCTTACCCCAAACCCACATCAGATTCCAAGTCCTTCATGTTAAGTCCCTGCACCCTGCTGGTTTTGCTACTCACTGGATGTTTGTTGGAATCTGGCTGACCAAGAAGTGCTGGGAACATCTTCAGAGAAATTATTTGATACTCTGCAAAATAGCTTTTATTCAGACAAGCTTCAAGAAAACTTGTAAGTTAGAGCTGATATCAGCTCAAAACCCAGGATCCGTTAGATTTTTAGAGAAGTGCAGGCATGGATCCTAACTTGGCCACTCACCCAGCTGCTTGATAATAGCAAATCCATGATGCAAGTGCCTCTGAAGGAACCTCATGATGTGGCTGACGGACATTATTTGAGGTACTCCTCCTCCGACAAGTGATGGCACCAACCTAACACAGCATGAAACACAGCCCTTCTGCTATTCACCGCTTCACTGCTGTGTTTCATGCTGTGAACATGCATGAAACACTTCTTCACTGCTGTTTCCTCATGAACTCAAGCACCTCTCTGGCATTTCCCATAGGGCACCTTGTTATCTGCAGCCATGAAAATGTATGTAAGGGGATACTGAGGAACTCCGTGTGCAGACTGCCTCCCACCTTTCAAAATATTTTCAAAATCTCTATCCCAGTTATTAGAAGAAAATGAAGCTGTACAGTTAGGAAAATGGTCTGAAAAGATGCAATGTTTGGCTTCTTTCCTCAGATCCAGAATGTACTATGTGTTCCTTGGATAATGGACAACATGTTGGGTAGTTCCAGATAAGGTATCCAATAACTCTATTTTGTGTCCCCACTTTTCTTGCCCTTGTTCCAGAGAAAATTGGATGACTGCCTGAGAAATAATTTTATTGTGAGGAGAGTTATTATGAAAACGTACTCTGCTATTTTTCATTGACCTCTAAAATGAACTCTCTAATTAAGTGCAAATGGGAAACTGACTTGGGGCAGGTTGTCTCTAATCTTGGACAAGACAGACACAGTAAAGTTTATGAACTTGATAGACTGAACCTGCCAAAAGTTGATTTTGCTTTCCTTCCATAGACTGCACATAGAATATCTATAACATGTTGCTGAAAATTATGAAAAAAGGGGATTCCTTAGACATCTGTTTGCACTGAATTTTTTTTGAAAAAAAAAAAAAGGAAAAACAGATGATATTCCAGATGATAAACATTTGTGCAGATTAATCATTTATGCAGTAGCTTTTATCTTCCTCTTAAAGAATCTTTTCTTCTTACTGAGTTGCAACATAGTTATAAGAAATTGCACTCGTTAAAAAAAAATAATAATAATTAAAAAGTGATGTTCCGATGTACCATGGAATTTATTTTTATGAACTTAAATAGAGGGAAAATATGTTAACAGAGAAGAAGAGTCTAAAATTATTTCAGTAAGCTGCAATATGCAAATTTCTGTTCCTGCTGGAAGTGAACATAACTAAGTCTTATGGTGAAGTTATATGAAAATATGAGTATGTTACAAAGGAGTGTCTGTACGCATGCAGATAGAGCTACTAGTGTTTTGTCACTTAAAAATGATGGACTAGTTTACGGTACTGGATCACATGGATGTGCCAGGGCAAGAGGGACGTGATATATGAATAAGGAATCCACAATATGTGTTCACACCTTTGACGTGGTCTGAACAATATCAGAGAAACTGTTGAAATACAAGGTTGCAAGCTAGACCCAAGAATGTCCTATGTCTCAGGGAAGTAGAGCTCTAGTAGCTCCATGTGCACGCATACAGACACTCCTTTGTAAAATACTCATATTTTCCTATAACTTCACCATCTGCACTGCTCTGCTGCACTACATCAGGGATGCCCAGGTAGATCTAACATCAGGCCAGTGGACTACATAGGGTTTCCCTTACTACCAGACTGCAGGCCATTAAGAGTAATGGAAAACAAGAGGACTCCAAATACAGCTGTGAAAGCCAAGATAATTGAAATACAGGCAATAGAATGACTTTAGCTTCTGTCTGAAACTTATCATTTTTTTTCCAGACCTCTGGCCACAGCTATGTGACTGTGTTTCTGTTATTTCCCACAGTGGCAAAAAAGATCAATAGCTCTGTTGATACCAGTGTGAACCTGATAGGAGATCAGAATCAGACTCAAGAGATTTATTCGTCAGTTTTATCCAAAAATATGTAGTAAACAGTATACGATATGTATTTAGCACCTGTTTACATAAAATCAAATACTGCTAAGTAATATAGATATAAAATCTCTTCACCAACCCTCGTAACGTACTTCTGCTGAAAATATCATCTTGCATCAGAAAGGAGCGCTTTCTTTATGACTGACTAAACTCCTTTGAAATCTTTGTTTCCCAGGGACTTTTTCCCCTAGAAAATATTTACTTGTGCTCCATCTCTTTTAACAAGATCTTCAGCTAGCTCTTTAACTTTTCTCTTCATCTGTGAGTAGCATAGTACAGTCGGGCTTCCTGGTAGTAAAAGTAAAAGGACAGTTTATATTTTTGTTTCTGCAAGCAGAGGCAAGTTAGAAAGTAGAGTTACAAATGTATGGGAATGATGATGCTTCTCTCATGAAAACAAACTGCTACAGTAAATAACATTTGCACTAATGTGAGTGACATGAAAAAGATTTGCAGTACTGTAAAATGAAATAGAGCAAGAAATGTCAACTGACATGACAAGGGTCATTAAAGTAGGTTGTGGGGTTAGAATTTGTTTACACTTCTACACTGCAGTGCCTATAAATGTTTGTTGTAGCCTTCTTTGCATTCAAGTGTTAAGCATGCAAACATGCTTGCATATTGTATGTAGCATATCTAAGGATGGTATGGGTGATTTTGGAGTGGTCTGAATACAAGGGGAGTAGGGCTTTTTCTCCAACACAGATTTACTACCTGCCATTTGGAAAAAAAATAGTACCTTTCCATTTTTAGCACTCTCTCTTGCAAGATGCTGAATGGCCTCAATTCTCCTGATGCCTAGAACCTTGTAGCACATGGCCCTAACTATGGTAATATGATGTGCATAATCCAAATGGTGCCTCACAAGTACACAGATGGTACTTTCACTGAAAGTCAATAGTGGCCACACATGTGCAGGCATGAGAAGACATTGCTGTAGAAGCTGCACATAGAAACCACATCTAAATTTTACTGTGCTACAAAACTGCTCCTTAAAACTACTTTAAATAACAAATGTCCTCATTTATTCTAGTAAATCAAAACATGACAGGGAGTCTATCTGTGATATTCAAAGCCCTTGTGCTGCCAAACATATTAAATCCAATCCAATTTGTTTTATGTTTACTTATTAGCACGTAATTCTGGGTTACATCACTAAAATCTTTCTTAGAACATTGGCATTTTCCCAGCAAGCCTATTTGATACAATGTCTTGATTTTGGCTATATTATGATCTTTCCCTCTGGATTTAATATAAAGAAGTTCCTGACATGTATGAAACAAACACCTGCTGAACTCTCTTGGGATTTCGAGTCCAAGAAGGACATTAAAAAAGGCTTATCTTGAATGTAGAACTTGGTAAACTGATTTCTTGTAATAGTCAGGAGGGCACAATTCTGAATTGGGGTGTTTCCCTAGAGTGGGACCTGAATGTCAGGTGTCATGAGAGCTTGAGAACACTTACCTAATAAACAGAAATCCCTGTGATAGTCTCTCCACTGAATTTTTCACCTCATAAATATGTCACTTCAGCGCCATGCTCTTTTTGAGAATTTTTCCACTAACTCTGATGAAATGGAACTATCCTGGACATATTTAAAGACCGAGCTAGGCTTCCATTTATGCTTTTAATGGAGAGAGAAAATATTAATGAAAAAAAAAAAAAAGCAAGTCCTGCTTTAGGCTCAGATACATTGGACCATCATTTTCCATCTTCCTTTTCTCCTGAAAAGATTAGCTTCATGGTCAAGTACTGCCATGTGGGAAAGAGTTCAGTCGGAGTTTGTCTCTGGGCTTTCAGAGCTACAAATGCTTTGGAGAAACACTAAGCCGTAGAATAGGAGACACTGGCATTCCATTTCAGGTTCTGGTACAGATTTCCTGTGTAGCTGTATAGGCAATCTTTTAGGTTCAGGTTTTCAAAAGTCATCAGTGAGATGTTTAACAAGTTTATTTTGAAGGAGTGTTATTTTGTATGATATCCAGCTACTAATGCTGCACATCCTTAGTTCATAGGGGATGTTAGAGAATTCTGCAGCATGCCCTATAAACACTGACTTTAAATACCAAAACCAAATATCTTTCATGTGATTTTTCTTCACATCAGAGTAAAGATAAATTTAATGCTGAATATGCAGACATTCTTCAACGCAGGACAGGCTTCCAAATATGCTGAAAAGAGCATCAAAGGGCTCAAAAGTGTGGAACTGCTCAGTTTAAGGGAGAAAACTGATGCAAGAAACACAAATGAGAATTTAAAAAATAATAATAGAATGCTAGAATGAATAAATAATGATGCTGCTTTGCATTTCTTTATACTTTATAGATGATGCCAACATATCATCTTCTGGCAATTACATGGACTACTGGGCTAAATGAACTTCTACTTGAATCTCACTGGGCAATTCCTACAGCAGACACAGAAACGTGATGTGTGATGTAGGCCAAATTGAGGTCCTGCAAATGTGTTCTCAGTCATTAGTCATCTTATGGGAGCGCAATGCACCCTTAAAGATTTGTAAAGTGCTTGAGATTCTCTTATACAAGGTGTGAAAAATCATAAGTGTGTGTGAGTGCGTGTGTGTCTGCACGTGCTTTCTTGAGAGGTTTTAAATTTATGGACAGAGACTTTTGCACACGAGTGAAAGCAGCCACACATAGTCTCATGTTCTCTTGAATTAACCCCTCTGGTCAGACTTCAGTGTCATGAACTGGATTCATTCAGATAATGAAAGAGGAAAGTAATAGAAGGATTAGTGAAGCAAAATGGAAAGTACAAGTGAACTCAAGGAATATCAAGGTGCCTGGGCCTAGTCTAGAGAAAATGTATTTTAACTGTCAGATTTTGTCCCAGTGTCTACCTAGCACAACTCTTGACATGGTTCCAGACACAGCAGTATCTGCGGGCTCTGTAGCACGATATAGAAGTTCATATGCCTTTACAGGTAGTCCTCTTGGGCAGCTGTTTTCTGTTTTCTATGTCTTGTTTTCAGTACTACCACCACAGCAGCAACTACACTCAAGATTACATGCCATGTTGAGTTACAGATTGATCATGTCACATTTCTGTCAGGCTTTGACATTGGCTTCAAAATCAGTGATCATCTACGTAAAACCAAAGGGATGAGTTATAGAATGAGGTACTTCCCATGTGAGCAAACATGATAAGGCAAGCATATTGATTAACAAAAACAGGAAAGCAAAGTCGTTTTAAATATAGTTAGCATGGGAGTTTAGCCATATCATTAAAGAGTACTTAAAGTAAGCTCTTAGCAAATGAGACAATATTTTAGCAGGATTCACTGATCATCACATCTATTCTGATAAAGTTTATTAAAGGAGATAAATAGAATCTAATTGTTCAAATACTAAACAGCTGGCACAAAGGACAGCTTTTTCTTTGCTGTTTAAACAGCAAAATTGAGGCTGCCTTTACTAATAGAAAAATCAGGGTAGCTGACAGAAACAGTGTCACTGAAGCCAGCTTGTTAACTGCTTGCCAGGGGACTTCACCTTACCCCCTAGGAATTTTCAGTGCCTATGTTATTGTCAGCACAGTGTAGAAAAGGAACAAAAGGGAAATGTGCCTAGAAATAGAGAATGGACTTAAAATTCCATAATTAGCAACTGCTGAAGACCACACCTACCATCAGACACTTGCAGATATGAAAGCCCTATTTTCCATTCTAAGTTCTGTTTGTTGTTGCTGTTTTTTTCTGTTTGTTTGTTTTAATATGAAATGAACACACACATTGAAGCAATACAGACTTATACAGACTTGAAAAGCAATGCCTGTATCTTATTCAAAAACGTAAAGAATTTCTTCCATGTCCTTCCCCTTCCTTTTCCCCCAGATTTAAGAGTCTCTGCCTTTTGAGCACAGCAGAATTCAACTTTGCAGTCCTCCTCCTGGCTTCAACAGCACAGTGTTGGGGCTCTAGTGATAACTTCTTAAAGACAATTTCTGATATGTGCTAATCTGTTAACCTCTTCTTTTTCCTCCCAGTGGCAATTACAGTAAGAGAAGTTAGGAATAAGAACAATATTCTTAAAGGAAACTTCGTATACTTGGTTTCACTTGAAGGTACAAAAAAAAATTGGAAGAGCAGATGTATGACCTACTTGATTTGCAAGTGCAAAAATCATCTGTCGAAATCTGAGTGGACTTTATCAGGAAGATGGCTCAGTTCTCTGCCTTTGCCTGACTAGTCCAAAGGGCTTTTCCCTAGCCCAGATCAGGATCTGCAATCATTTATAGAGCTGTTCAGGAAATTGATTTTTTCTTCCTCTGAAAAAAATACTGACTTTTTGTATTTCAATAAAATCATTCCCAAATCAAAGAACAGAAAAGACAGCATACCAAAACCTGCTGTTTCAATTGCTGAAAACAAAATGAAACAAGCTCCGACCCCCACCCAGTCCCAAAATCTTATTTCACTTAGTAGCAACCTCAAGTACTTAGAGTCAGTTTTTTTGTTTTAAAGTTCCTTCTTACTGAAATTTTTCAACTAGCTTTTAATGAGCAGGGCCTTGGACCTGCTTGTGTTGAAGGCCACAGGAGGTCTGGCACAGGATCAGTCCTATGATGATAAAAATGAGGATTTCCCCAGATGATCTCTTGTGTAAGAATTCTCTGTACAAGAGTTAAGGGGGGGGGGGGGGGGGGGGGGAGGGAGGGAAGGAGAGGGAGAACTGAAATAGAGCATAATGGAGAAAACATCCAGAAAACACTGAATAGCAGGCAGCAGATTTTCTCAGTACAGACAGCTTTACAATAACAGTGATCCAGCTTAAAAAAAAAAAAAAAAAAAAAAAAAGCTTACAAAAAGAACCCTCTCCTGTTACATGCTCTTTTTTGCTTCAAATAGTGTGAATAAAGATGCGATACCTATTCCTTTCCCACTACACCTGGGACAAACAGCACTGACTTTCCCCAGAGCTTTCGTGCATCAGTATTGACCTGCTCCTCTGAAACCACTAATCCTTGACTACTTCTGAATGAAATGGAATATTAAAAGAGATTTCCTCCTGAGCCCAGTAAAGAGCTTGAAATTCTTCCAACTCTGCTAGCCTGCTAATCCTTAAATTATATATGTGTTGGGTTTTTTTAATCTGGTCTAAGTGGGTGTCTCTGCTTTTAGTCACTAACAGACAACAGACATGTCTTAATTTTTGGTGACTATTATCCTGGAATTTCTTCAGCTGTACAGTGAAGGTAAGCTACCTCTCTAGGATCATCATATGGCCACCAAAAAAAAAAAAAAAAAAAAAAGACTGACTTAGATTTTTTTAAAATAGGCAATTAGGAACACTTTACCAGGGTGGGCTATGGAATAAGACCTTTCACAGATTTAGACATTGAATGGCAATAGTCCTTTGGATCTTTTAGAAGATATCAACCCTGGAGCTTTATTTAAATTCAAAATTACTGCCTGGATTTTGCAAGCTTAATGATCTGCCTGTGGCTTGCAGGGCCAATACTGGGAGCCGGCAAGCATTCAGTCCATTGGAAAAACTAGGCCAGTTATCTAAATCCGGCCTGCAGAAATCTAATCTTGGCCAGAAGTTTGCACCATTTGTCAGCACACAACTCTTCCTTCTCTCCTCAGAGGTTTTCCAGATTGCATGTATCACATTTCATTGGGACTCCTCTTATTTTTGAGTAGCATTTTTTCTTTGTATGCCTTTTTTTTTTGGGGGGGGGGAGAAGGGGGTGGAGACAGGAGGGGTGGTTGGTTGTTTTTGTTTTTGGCTAGTTCTGTCAAGAGATTTCATAAGGTAACTTCATTAAACTTAAGGAAGTTACCACACTGACAGTTTGCAGTGTGTTGTGAAAGGTGTAGTGACTTGGAAAGTCTGACTTGTTGTCAAAATGAAATGTGCTAGTGCTGTGTGTAAAAACCCACTGGCTCCTCAGGGAAAACAATGAAAATATTCAGCAAAGACACAAGCCTGCCTTTGTATTGTGTGTTTTCTGTTTCTCCTCTTCTATCTTATTGCTGCAGAGGCACTTGCACAGAAAATTAAGGCTCTAGTTTTCGCTTTCCATAGTAAAACAGGGCATAGAACTTGTTGGCATAGCAAAACAGCCAGGCATGGAAAGGTAACTGTTAAAAGCAGTAAAACTTCTCTCATTTTCAAGGGGTCTGCAGTATCTGAGGGAGTTGTGCTGCATGACAGCCTTGTCTGCAGAGTCCACTGCCTCCTAGGGGATTCCCAGGATGCCTGGAACTAAGGAACAAAGATGCTAGAGCAGGTACCCTGTAGACCTAGGTCTATGAAAGTGCTCATTGTCATTGTACCTGTTGTTAGCAACACGATTTCCTACATCTGGTGCCTAGCTTAACCTACAAGTGCATATATTGGCCCCAGTACAAGAAGGATGTGGGCCTGTTAGAGCAAGTCCAGAAGAAGGCTACAAGGATGATTAGAGGGCTGGAGCACCTCTCCTTTTAGGAAAGGCTGAGGGAGCTGGGATGTTCAGCCTGGAGAAGAGAAGGCTCTGGGGTGATCTCATTGCAACCTTCCAATACTTAAAGGGGTCTTACAAAAATGGAGAAGGGCTCTTTACTCGGGTAGATAATGATGGGACAAGGGGGAATGGTCTTAAACTAAAAGAGGATTGATTTAGACTAGACATTAGGAGAAAATTCTTCACTATAAGGGTAGTGAGGCACTGGAACATGTTGCCAGGAGAAGTTGTGGATGCACCATCCCTGGAGGTGTTCAAGGCAAGGCTGGATGGGGCCTTGGCCAACCTGATCTAGTGGGTGGCATCCTTGTCTTTGGCAGGAGGGGTGGAGTTAGATGATCTTTAAGGTCCCTTCCAACTCGAGCCATTCTATGATTCTATGACATATAAGTTCCTATGTCTCCTAAGCGTGCTCAAAGGGAATGAAAAACAGCTTTTGCAAACCAGTGACACTGCCAAGGAATAGAAGCAATGGAATCACTTCACCTTTCCCATCACCACCACTGTGGCACAAGAGTGGTTGCTGGTGTGCAACCATTATACTGCGCTTAGATGGGAGAAAGAGCTTGCTCACTGCAGTAGCTGAACAAGTTGGACCTTGATGAATATGATTAATAGTTAAAAATTCAAGGTAGGACAACTGTGTGTGGCAGTGCTTTCATTGCTATGCCATCAACAGACAAATAGCAGCATAAAATCTTCAGTGATAAGGCAATATGTTTTAGAAAGCAGGGAGCATAAATTACCCAAATGTAACAGCGGACCTTTAAAAGGCAGTATTGCAGAAGTCATTTGCTGTACATGCACAACACTTTCTGCTTTGAGTTTTTCCTCATCTCTTCAATTTATACTCATTATTCTTACAAACAGAAACTATACTAACAAATTTTCACTATATGAATTCAAACCAGTGTGAAGTCATAGGCAAAGAAGCCTGTTAGATTTTTTTTTATATTTTTTTTCTAATGAAGAAACCAATCGTCCTCTACTGATAAAGCAAGAGGCTAATGCTATATCCATCTGGGAGCAGTCTTAGTTTTCTTCCTGTTGTACCCCCACTGAAACACATTAGATACAGCAGGTGCACAGGACTGCTTGGTTTTCTTCCTTTTCTCCAAAGGAAACCATAAGGGAAATATATTGCTAGTTTCTGTGGTGCCCTGTGAACTAAGGGAAAATATGCTAGTGAGTAGCTAGCAGGGACAGTACCTCAAGGGGGAGTGTATGGCACTGTGACCAGGCCCAGGCCCAGGCCCTGACCCAGGCCCAAGCCCAAGCCCAGGCCTTGCAGGTGCAGTAGTCCCTGGTCCCAGGGGGTTACACTGGGCCCTGCAGCCATGCCATGTACCCTGGGGAGCTAGCAGCCACCAGGGGATGATAGAGCTGTCTGTCAGTTGCGGCAAATCCACTAGAGGCCATTGTGACACAGAGTAAAGGGTGCCTGGCAGAGCGCTGTGCGCTAGTGCATCTCAGCCATCCTCTTCTTACAGTTCAAAATGATGAGTTAAGGAGTTTATTTAGCAGAGATGCAAGGGGTGATGACAGAGTGGAGAAGTGATTCCTCTGGAAGTTGCGAAATTTCCCATGTATTACAGAGGAAATTTTGTTAGGCAGAAGCATTGATTTTCTCATGTGATTTGTCCTATTGTAGCAATTTGAACAGGATGTGCAGTACTGTGCAATTATTTGAAATCCAGAAAAGCTTGCTAACTATTTCTTTTCCTATGTACTGTATTTTAGAAAAGCAGTTGCTTAAGGATTTTTGAGGAAATATTGTGATGGCAGTTAGAAGTTTGCACTCTCTCTTACTCATCCACGAAAATGGGAGCATAAAAGGATGATTTTTGAAGAATTATGTTTCTGCTAGGGTGTATGGTGCGATCTCAGAACACTTCAATTTGCTAGTAATGCAGACCACCCCCGCAACTGGAGAAGAGAAGAAAAGGAATCAAATCAGAGCACATAGAGCTGTCAGGAGGGTAAGACAATAGGGAGAATGAGAGAAAAAGATACATATATAAGGGGGCAAGGCTCCTCGCCACATGAGTCTGTACATGTGAAAGCAGACAAGGGATCATCTCTAACACCTGCCAGGCCTGCCCTCAGAAGAAAGATCTGAGGCATTTTAGTTGACATTTCCTTTTTTGTTTTGTTTTGTTTTTTTCCTGAAGCTACTTGAAGATAAAATGATCACATTTGATGAAATGTCATAAAGGGTTCAACCAAATGTAAAAAGAGACATCATCCATTGAAGAGAAAGTCCACCAAATTTGCATATTAAAATTAGTGAGATAATTCTGTCTTTTCTGTGTTATATACTGTCAAAACACACACACACACATTTATATGTATATGTATATGGAGACATATTTTAGAATCAGTATTGGAACTTTTAACATCTGCATGAAAAAAATACACTAGAAGGTCTGAGATGATGCGGTGTTTTTATGGCAAACAGATTGTTTCTTGTGGTGACAATATCATAAACATTCTTGTGTTGGAATTTAGGGAGCAATAACCCTAATAAGTCTTTCTCTGATCTTCCCGAAATTGGCATAAATCAGGAATGATTTCACTGAAGTCAACAGAATTGACAATCATGTATGTGGGTGCAGGATGAGGCTCTCAGTCTCAGGGGAAACATGAACATTGCCTCTCTTACTTCTCTTACCTGAAGCACCTGGAAACACATTCATGTGTGGAAAATACTAGTCTGGAAAACAGGATAGTTTCTTGCATGTCTGAAGGGACTGACACCACCTGTTTTTAAGGCTGTTCAACGACTGCTTATTGTGTGAGGGTGTTGGGAAACCTGGTCAGAGAGTAGCTGTCAGCATCAAGTCTAAAATTAAGGAAAGCCGGAAACACTGATTTATTACCCCAAAAAAGCAAATCTTTTATTTATGAAATGGAAAGTTTGCACACACATGTTTTTAGACAAGAATATTCTGAGGAGTATGTAAGAGAAGAGAGCAAACAAGGAATGCATGCTAGATAGGCAGGGGAGTTTAAATAGAAAAACATGAATTTAATGAATAAAGCATAGAACCTTCACCATAGGCCCTGTGTTTCTTAAGATTTAGAAAGCTAATATATATGAATACAGCCATATAACCCTCTGTTCAAAAAAAAAAAAGTGAAATAACAACAATGTAACCTCATCCCCTGTATTTCCTCATTTCCTTAGGGCCACGGTTTCAAAAGGTCTTAAAAAACATAGCAACAATGCATTCCAACACTTCCCTCTGATTATGAGAAAGCACCCTGCCCTCCAAGCCTAGGTAAGTGTTGACATGCTCAGTACCTCAAGCCCATTCCTCTATGAGTAGTCAGAGGAATGGGTCATGTGTGTGATAGGGTCAGGTCTTAATTTCAGCTTTTGGGCCTGGCCCAGCAAGCATTTAAAATGAGGCTCAGGGTTTGGTATTTTAAGAAGTTTCATGGTTTTTTTCTGGAATACTGTGTGGTACTTAGCACTGATACCAATAAGGTTTGAGGGAATTGAACTCTTTCTGCAGATTTGGATATTTGTCTGCATCTACAAGTGAGTACATTTCCTTTTAGACTAAAGTGCCCCCCCCCCTCCAAGTTGGTCTTTTAAATGACCTGTGAGGCCCTCATCCTGTGATAACACCATCCTGCCTTCCCCAGACATATTCCTCTATCTACACAGCAGTCTTGGACTCTTTCTAGGGTTATGCACGACCTCAGGGATCTATCAGCATGAAGCTTGCTGGAAGATGGATGGCTCAGAGAAAAGTGAGAGAAGAGTCAAACTCGGTTGGAAATGTTTAGCATTTCCATAGGGAAAGCTAGAAAAAGCATGAATAACTGACAGGAGCAGGAACAGGCATGGGCAGACCTCTAATGCAAACTCTGACTAAATTTGGAGATCCCTGTGGACCTCAGTAAACCACAAAATAAAAAATAAATAAATAAATAAATACACCTGTATTTTAATAGTGATCACAAACACCTCAACTTGTGTTAAATATTTTGTTCAAGATCCTTGGATAGATCTATAGGTATTTACCTTTGTTCTTTGAATGAGTAAACTAAGGCATGAGGAATCCTTTGGCATCTAATTTTGTACATATAATAGCTGCAGAGCTGTATCTATAATCTAGCAGCCCTGATCAGTGGATGACTCTTTCACTGTGCATCCAGAACAAACAAACAAGAAAACAAAAAATCACCTTTATTGCAGCAATATAAATCTAACCACGGTTTGGTGGGATTTTTTTATTATTATTTATTTATTTATTTATTTATTTATTTTGAAGATACTTGGACCTGTTTTTCTCTTGTCTTTGAATCTCCTAGGGAAAAATGAACACTATTAAAGTGCTGCCATATACTAAGTAGCTTCTGGAAACTAATATAATCTATTCCATTCCTTAATTTTAAAATAAGAGGATGCAAAAATTTTTTGAACTGCTGATTCATCAATTTTGGTTCAGGTAAACCCTATGAGGGATTTGGCAATGTTCATGATTTTGTAATAAATACTCAAAGTACTACTATCTAAAGAACCTCTCCCCAGCTAGGACAAAGCCACACCATCACCACAACATTTTGGTGACTTCAGCAGCACATGTTATGACAAAAATGCTTCAGGCTTGAGAGTAGTTACTTCCCTATTTTTTTTTATTGTCTCTTTGTGCAAAGAATATTTGCCTTTCTTCTTCTTCTTTTATGCACATGAAACAGAGTTCTTCATTACACTTTGCTTCAAAACTGCATTTTCCAATGCCTGGAAAATACTTCTTCCCAGCCCATGGTGTAGCTTTCTGGAGAACAGCTTTTTTTATGCAGTGAGTAGTGCATCATGCTTCAGCCATAATGGGAATGTGCACAGCTTTGTGAAGTTTCTCAGAATGACTCAAAGAGTGGAAGCAAATAAAAAACCACAGAGATATTTGTATTTTAAATGTGCTTCAAGTAACTGCATTATTACCACAGCACCTCCTAGGCTTCCCGTTTTTGTAGATTGCACATTGTCACCACTTCCTTAATAGCAGTATTTATTTATTGAAACTCAAGGGTTTTATTTAACACCTCACATAAAAAACACTTCTCCTTATCCAAGTCATTTAGGCCAACATCTCCAAATTTGGATGCCTGTAGCAACCCACCTGAATGCTTTTTTAGACATGTATGCAAGTAGCCTCATTGTTAAGAGAGTAAGCTGAAGCATTTGTGAAAACCATACGTCTAATTTCTTTGCTTGCCTGGCTTTGAAATTAGGCTCCAGCTCAACAGTGCAACTAAAACCCCAGGTGTGATACAAGAGTCCTGAGTTATGCCAGAGGCTGCAATCAGCACACTCATATAATTAAGGTTAAGAATAAACTTGAAAGAAGTGCTGAATATACGTCTTTGTTGCCTGCTACTGACGTACGTGGAACTGAGGTGAGTTTGCTGTAGCAGTGAAATCTGTGTGGTCATATCTAAGCATAACTGAAGGGCAGTTCAGGGCTTAATTCCCACTGATATCTTCCAGGATCCCAGCACTGGCTCTTAGGTTTGTAAATGGTAATGTGAACATTGTTGTGTGCTCAGTCATTGAACCCCAGAGCTGATGAAGGGAAATATTTTGGGAGAAACTGTGAGCTTGTTGGAAGCTTTCTGTGAGAAACACCAGCAATCTCTTCCCTTACAAAAGGAGAATGTGTCAAAATTACATCCATCAGCTTGGATGAAATGTAGCTGGGTTGGAGCTGTAAGGAAGACATGCAGCGGAGCCATGGCATGAGCTGAAAATCTGCCTCAGGTGACTGACAGCTGCCATGTCCCTGTACCACAACACTCCTGGTATGAGCCACGAACAGCAGTGAGTTAGGGAAGTGGCAAATTTTAGACTTGAATTTTGCAGGTTTAAGCCCCTGCCAAGCCCATAGTGTCAGCCAAAACCACAGAATTACAAAATGTGCCTTAACAGCAAACCGAAAAATCAATATGCCTTCCTCATTTTCCTGGAGCATGACAGAAAGCCCATTTAGTCAATAGCCGTCTTTCTGTCAGTCTCAGTGGACATTGTATAAATTCCTGATGGATAAAATTAAACAGATGGAAAATGAGGAATCTACTCCCACCCAGAGGGCATCTTTCTGTTCGGAGCTTCCTTGTGAAGGAAGCAAATGCATTTCATGCCAAGTAAATGAATAAAGTTGAACAAACTTGCATGTAAGACTTCAGTACCGATGCACATTAAGGATTTACCTACTTAAGTCCATTTCTGCACAGAAGATCAAGTAAGAGAATTCTGAAATGTAAACCTTTGTTTAATTGGTAAGCGGGCAAGACAGGAGTTGCAAACATAATGAATTAGGAGAGTCTGTATTGACAGCATTGTCAAAGTCTTCGTAACCATACTTATATGACCTAGATACTAAGAGCACTTATATAATAACACTGTGTTCAAGGAAACATTCACAGATTGAAGAGAAATGATAAGAGAGTAAATTATTTACACAATTTTATTCAGCCATCTATAATTGTGGATTATAATAAAAATAGGAGGCCAGATTTGATCTCTAAATGAAGGCAGTTCCATGGATCTGGCTTGTAATTTACAAATAATATATCTGAAGATAAATGACAATGTATGAAATTATCCATTGTTTGCAGGGATTACTGTTAATTCATGTGTATACACTTTCTTGCACTTTCCACATATATAAAGACGGAAGTTTTGCAGACCAAACCAAAAGTACAGTCTCTTGAGTCAGACTGTTTCTACCACTGTGTTACTGAAATTTCTAATCATCATCTCATGACAATAGTTTCAAGGGATTTATGAAAAAGTAGCAAAGAATACACTTTTCTGTAATTTACTATTTCCTGTAATTCATCATACCATTTTTTCCCCAAATCGTTTTGCCTTTTTTTCAGGAGTATCATATATCACAGCCCTACTGCTTGTGACCCTTTTTCGACTGATATTCTCCTGTCTTGGTGCATTGTTTTTTAATTACTCTTTCATTGCAAAAGCAACTATAAAACTAAAAGGCAAAACAAGAGGCAACTTGATAGGGTAGGATAGGTGACTAGAGGGCTATCTCTGCAGGGCTTTGTTTGGTTTACCCTCCCACACACACATTTAGTTACTTCGAAAATTTTAGTTATCACTGACTTAGTAAGTGAAATTCTATAGTCTGGGCTGCACAGAAAGCCAGACTAGATGGTCTGCTGATCCATTCTGGTTTTATGATACTTGAATCTACTTCAAATCTATTGAAACCACTGGCAAATGTTAAACATAGCCACACAGAGTACATTTGGAATGGATTCACCTTTGAGAACCATAACTAATGATGTTAAAGCAAAGCAAAAATAATAGTGGCAACACCAAAATAGAAACGAAAAGTAACATGTAACATAAGTGCTGGCTGTGGTAGGTGTCTACATTAACTGCTTCACCTATGAAGCCGATGAGAAGTGCCACAAGCTGTCACTTTTTGAGTGGTTTGTTTACTAAGCAAGAAGATGAGAAATAATGAGATATTTGTGGGTTTGGGTTGGTTTTTTTTTTGTTTTTTTTTTTTTTGCTACACATAAGTAAACAACAAACCACAAATTTGTGAGGGCAGGAATTATTATCTTCAGAGGGCTATCTGAACATACTGAAGGCAGTATTCCAGAGTGTATGAATTTCCACCTGTGGGTTTTGTTGTGTAGTGTTATTACCTTTATAACACAAGCCACTTGAACACAAAGGAAAGGCAATTCAGATTAGGATGCAATTTTTATGACACATCTTTGAAAAACAGACACTTTCGTAATGTATTTATGTGTACATAGAATCACCTTTCAGGATTCTCAGCAATTATTTGAGGAATGGCTACATTCTCAGTAATCCTTCTACAGTGACAGAAGATGATCAAATAAGAGGTTAGCTGGGAGCTGGAAACTGCATTCAGTTTCCAGCACTGACAAAGTCTTCCTGTATGACCCTGGGTAAGTCACGCAATCTGTTTAACACTCAGTTCCTCATCTGTGCTTTGAGTATGTCAAAAAATGAAGTATTTTTATTTGTGTGTTTCTCTCCCTGAAAAAGTATCTCTAATGCCACATCTGCTGAGTGCATCCTGATCCACAGCACATTCATTAATATTTTCTCTGTGAATCACACAATAAAAGTCAGTCTGAGTAACCACACTTCATCCACAAAATTTTTTAGCATCTTACATACGCCAACAAGGAAGCGACGCAGTCCTCAGCTCCCAGTAAATGAGCCCATGTACCCATGGTAGGTGGTAGCAACCTGATGAAAGTTTTACCAGTCATATTCCTGGTTTTATAATGAGGAAACGACTCTTAATTAGAGCAGTTCTAGGAAAGAGGAAGTGTTGTCAGACACGTTCTAATTACACAGCTAGTTGGAGGTAAACGTGAGAGAGCAACAGTGCTGTGAGCAGTATTCTTCTGGGTGAGAAAATACTGTTGCAGAAATTACAGCAGCGGCCTTCATCCAGCTTTACAGCTTCTGAGATGTCTATTTATAAAAAGCATATTGGAGCCATGCCACACAAGGTCTTCTCCTTGCCTGTTCTAAAATGTAGATAATAAAATGCACAGCTGGAGGAGCAATACAAACCTTCTTCAGAGTCACGCCTTGCCACCAGTCTTTTTGAGGAACAACCAGAATAGAAACAAAAATATATAAGGCCTTGACTGAAGGTGCTGTTTGAAGGCACTAGCAAGATTCCTGATTTGATGAATGTCATGAAATAGAAAACAAAAGCAAACCATTGAATTTCAAGTGCTGCTCAAGCCCTTTTTCTGTATTTAAAAAGGCAAGAACCAATTTTTCTCTATATTTCATGTTTTCAGGCATCCAGAGTTCTCTTGCTTGAAACTGTCTCATCTTCAGGATTATGTGACCAATATACAATGAGCACTTTTTTCTGTTTCTATTTAATTTGTGGAATTGCCTGAAGGGAGATCACAGTTTCCTCACAATTACTTCATGTTTTGTTTATTCTCTGAGCTGACTGTGAATGTCCTAAATTTGCTGACTGTGAAAGTCCTGTGGTTCTGAGCTGAGATCAGTCATGGGAGTTACATCGAAGAAGTGAGGGACTAATCCTGAAATGGAAACCTGTTGGAAGCTGAGTGCATCTCAGAGATTTTTTTTCCCTTTACTAACATGGCTTCCCACAATTATAGGTTGACTGATTGTATGGCATTAATCTGGTTGCACAGTCTTCATCTTCACCCCACAACCGAAACCTACTGATATAGACAGCCTCCAACCCATCTTAGAAGACCAGTGATATCTACCATAAATTCTTACATGAGTATAAGTAACATCTGGTACTATATTTATTTTCTACTTCTGTTAAAAAAAAATAAAAATTAAAATTAAAATTAAAATTAAAATTAAAATTAAAATTAAAATTAACCTATGCTTGTGTAATTATTCTCTCTTTGGTAGCATAAATCATCAATGACCTGTGTAGCGTAAGTGACTGAATTTCAAAAGGATTCATTTCACACACACCCTGGCACCCCTCCTACAGGCCTGTGTCTTTCTTCTGCCCAGGGGTGTCCACTCCCCTTATGCTTTCAAATTTTCTCACCCATAAAGGATCCTGATCCACCTCTTGGTGCAACAAGTTATGTTTCCAACACATTTGTGAGTACAGATATCTCCATTCTATGTCCAGTCAAAACCTGTGAGAGTCTCTAACCCAAATGAGCTCCTGTGAATAGTATTTTGCTGTCAGAAGGGCATGCCATACGTAGGGAGTTAGATCTGACTCACTGCACTGAAAGAGAGACAATTGTTTGCACCCCTAATACGCTCCTGAAGGCCTTAAAGAAGCACCTTGCTAAGTAGTAAAGGGCAATTGATATTCTGTCAGCATGGAGAGCTTCAAAATAAAAAATACCAGACTTTTATGCTTTTTCCATGTCCTTGGAACTTCAAGAGCTAAACAGATTCATTTCCTTTCATTTTGCATTCATATGATTGCTTTAAACATAGTTAGGATCAAATCTTTCCAACACTAATACCTAGAGCAAAACTCCCTCTTATTTTCATGAGACAAGGATTTGGCCCCTAAGTATTAGCCTCTAGGGAGGATGCATTGAAATAAACGGTTATTGTCAAAGCACATTGGAATTTAGAGCACATTTGTTGCAAAGATAGAAGCTCACTGGGGTATCTGATTGTCAGAGTCAATTTTATTTTCTGTACTGCACATATGCACATATTTGAACCTTGTCACGTGGCAAAGGGAAATACCTCATTAGATTTCACTAGGGTTTCTTCAGAGCTGTTTATGCACTACAGTCAATAAAGATATATTTATTTTGCTGTTTAATAAGTGGAATACAGGAGTGGACTGTTCTATCAGAAAATCAAAGGAAGTGTATTTATCCCTTTTAAAGATGAAGCTCTACATTATAGGGTAAAGAAAGCCTGCAATGTATATTATTTTTCAAATAATTGAAAGATTTATAGCAGTAAATGGACCTTTTTCAGAGCCTTGATCATATTGTCTGTAACAAAGCAAATGTTACAAATAAAAACAAGAGTAAACTAAAAGCATTTTTACGTTCTGTATTTTCAATTATGATTTTAACAGAAATGAATCACTTGTCCTTTTTTCATTTGGAAACAGTTTTACTTCCCTTTTCCCCACTGGACGTATAATTTTGATTTATAAACACAGCAATCTGGAGCAAAGGGAAGTTTTAAGCATAGTACATATGCCTGCTGAGGCCTAGTTTTATTTTACTTAGAACTTTTTATTTTTATTTTTTACATTTTCAGATCTATTTTAGCTACATACTTTGAGATGAAAAACATGCTTGCAGATGACATATTTTGCCCATTTTGAATTCACACAGGCCTAAGGTTTCATCTTGCACCCAAGGCCTCATTTTATAAACACAGTGAAGAGTTCTTCCAGTTAAAATGTGCTTTTAACTGGGATAAACCTGTCTCCCAATGTTAAGACTTATAAATCTTCTCCACGGTGCTATTTACAATCCAGCTACTGCATGCTTACTTTATTGACTATGAGTGAATAAATCAGTTTTCCACATCACCCCATTCTCTTTGCTGATGTTTTGATTTGGTGTCTATCCAAAAGTCTCTGATCATAGACACATGATTATAAAACCATCTCTTGCACTGAAAACTATTTAAGAAACAAGCAATGGAATTAACTTCTTTTAGATATTGTTTTACGCTGCTCATTTGAACTTGGGGATATACGTTTTTCACAGGGCTCAGTTCTGCTGGGCAGAGCACTCTGATAAGACTGCAGAAGCCAAAAAAAAAAATGAAATGAGACTTTTTTTCATATCGTTCACTACTTGGCTTGAGTTTCCACAACACAGAATCTATATCTCTAACTGAACTGGGGCTCTCTGAGTAGATGCAGGTGTCTCTGCCCTTTACAATTTTTAAATCCTTTAGAAGAGTTTTTGTAGGTTTGTTTTGGTAAAGTTGGGTTTTACTTGTTTGTTTTATGGGTGTTTTTGTTGTTGTTTTTTTGTATTACACCACTTTAGTGAAACATTGCAAAACTTCAGGAGGGAAAAGAACTGGTCATCAAAGATTTACAGTAGAGCTTTTTTTCCCATTCTCTAAGCATCTAGGAAATCCAGAAACGTTTTTTTCATTCACAGCTTATGCTTGAATTTTGAAAACACCCTGTAAAAGTCTGTGGGAGATCCCAAGAACTACTGGGAAACGTTATACACTAGGATCAGAGACATGCTTAAGTCTCAGCATAGCATCTAGCATTCTTTTCTCCCCATTCTTTAGGGAGAAGAAAGGGGCTGAGGTAAGCATTTCTAGATCAAGATCTACTCCTTCTCTATGAATCCTGTGTGGAATTGAAAGCTAGGAGGAGCTTGCAGATCACATGCAGCCTCTAGTGATGGAAATAACATGAGGACTAGGCTAGCAAGGTATTTGATCTCACAGGAAAAGAGCCCCTGAGAGCTGAGCATGATGGAATTCAAACCCTATGTGAAGCCTTTGCGCAGTTTCAAAGCCACAATCCAAATCTTAGCTTACAGCTCATCCAGAGGTGAAGGCCACTGCAGTGTGACACTTGATGATTGCCCTTACAGGATGATACCCTTATAGGTGTAACACAGCTTACAAATTGAGCCTTATCTAAGCACATTGTAATCAGAACAGCGTCCTTTTAATTTTAAAGAACAGTAGACAACAGAAGGAAATTTGTTGATATGCAGAGATCAGCAAATAAGCTTTCTTGGAAGATCTTGGTTTCATTACTCTTGACCTCAGATATTTATAGTATCAGTGTTTTCTATCCCAAACAACATGTCATTTTGTTCACATTCACCCAAGGCCTATGCATGTGAAAAGGTTGCATTACGTTTCCTGAAATCAAACTTTTTTATTTTAATATCTGGGATGGAAAAGTACCATGTTTGCCTACATTAGTTTTTCAGATGATCCTCAGTCTTCTTTCGTGGGAATTGTATTTTGAGTGTGTAGTATTCAGTCGTGCACTGGCAGGTGTGCCTGGCAGTTCTAACTTAAGCATGTTGAGTCCTTCCTAACATACTTGGAAAAGAAATCAGTACCTGTATAGTCACTGAAAGTCCAGGTAATATTTCAGTGCACATGGCATGTTGAGGTCTCAGTGGTAGCAGTTAATTTGTCAAGGAATTGGATTTGAATTCTTCATTTAATTTATAAGAAAGAAACATTTAAGAATAACACAGGATTGGCTCAATCTAGTGATACTGGGCTTTTAGTGCTTTCTGTCTCAGTCATTTCTGTTCTTTTACTTCACTGGAATAAAACATGGAAAAGGTATTCTGTTTGGATATTGTGCTGATCAGATCCTTGTCAAGGGCTATATCTTCCCTCTGTGGTTTGAAGGCTGCCCATACAACTCTAACCCCTTTCCTGAATTACCTCAGTTAGGAGCACAGTTGCACTTAGTTGTCACTATGTAATTTGGTGGTGGTTTAGTCAAAAGAGAAGTGAAGACAATTTTACTCACTTACGTTCTCAGTTGTCCTCTTTCTCCACTGGTTTTGTAGGAGAGTGGCAAGGCACTCGGAGAAGCAACATAAATCAGATGAATCTGTGCCTCTGCTTTGTTTTCAGTATTTTCCCATAACAGCCATCAACGAACAGCACCAAAGCAACAATAATACAGCTTTAAAAAGCTAAAAATCCAAGCAGGAGAAATTCCAGCAGTTGTTCATTGTAGAGAAAAATGAGAAAATTCAAATTTTGAGGCAGATTGTCTCTCTGGGACTCTTTCAGATGGGAAAAATGACTCTGGATCAAGAGAATAGAACATTTAAATCCCAGTGAGTGGTAACAGACAAAAAACATTGGCTCAAACACCTCTGAAAAATAAAGAATGAGACTTTGTCCTGGGAAACACTGACAACAGCATGTGACCTATCATAGAGATGGGGAGAAACAGCACAGAAAGATAGCAAAGATACAAAAAGAATTATGATATCACAAGTAAAAAACAGCTACAGGGAAAGCTGAAGACAAATGATAAGGGAGCAACAGCAACAGATGTTTTCCCTTAAGATCATAAATGAAAGCAGGGATCCTGATGCACAGGAGCTTTTCCAGAGAAATACATCTATATCAGAACACAAAGGACTAGTGAAATGAAAACAGAGCACAAAATACAAAAGAATTAAAATAAATAAATAAATAAAAATCTCCTTTTGCAATGAGAACTCGGGAGAATTCCCAGGTAGCTGGTGATGGGCTGTTGTTTCAAGGGCAACCTGATGTCTTTTTCCACCAAGAAATGCTTGTTCTGGTGATGTCTGCACGACTGGCACGCACAAGGGCAAGGTAGCAGGCACAGGGCCTGGCTGTTAAGGTTTTGTTCCTCTGTGCTGTGCTCAGCAATGGGAAGCAGAGAGGTGGGAGGACAGCAGCACCGATGACATGGGCTGAGGGCAGAGGCAGGGTAAGTATAAAAGGAAGACAGCTGGGTACCCTTACCAGCACACTACCAGAGCTCAGGGGGCTAGAATTATCCTGGCCAAGCTCACCCAGCATTGCACCTGCACTAGTGAGCTAGTGAGTGAGGCTAGAGGGAGCCCAGCAGGTTTTTGTGGCTCTGGCTCACCGAAGAGTACCACAGTGGACTCAGGGAAGGCCTGATCTAGAGTCACTGGTGGTGAGAAGTCCTATGGGAGACACAGTGCTACGTGTGCTCATTTCTTTCTCAGACGTCTGCAACTGGCCATGACAAAGATGAAAGGAGCTTAGTTCTCACCCAGAGAGTCTGTTTCCACATACCTGTGATGCAGTTTTCCTGAGCATATTGTGATGCTCATAATACATCTTGTTATGATTTATGCACAGGAAGGTTAAAGCACCTACAGACCATCCAGAGATGACTACAGTTTGAGATCCCTGCAATTATTGTTTTGTAGATTTTCTTTCCAAGAACACAATTCCCCTTTAATGGTGCGATGCTTTTCAGACAAGAAGGAACAAATAGAAAGTTCTCTGAAATCAGCCTTCTTCAGTCTTGTAAGTGATTAGAGAAAAGCCAATGTCTTCTCTGACCCCCCTCCCATTTTTAGAGCAGGCTATTTTTTCTTCTCGCTGTCTCTCCCAGCCCACAACCACTGCCAGCCCATTCTCTCCAAGGAATATGTTCTGCTGGGGTATTGCTGGACCCCCGTGTGCCACGTTCTTGTGCCCCTTGGAAGTCACAACAAGTTGTTTATGGAGTGCCAGAGAGAAGGCTCCATTCACATGAACGCTGAGGTTATCCTGTCCTAGCCGGTGAGCACTCTGCTGGCATACATGGAGGGAATGCATCCACAACCCTGATTTTCCACATGTATCCCTGCTCTTTATTTTTCCCCTAGAACATCCGCATTTGATCTCTGCTCAGGAAAGTTGCAGCGAAAAGTGCTTTCTCAGATCATCTCCCTTTCAAAACTGACATTATCAGTTTGGAAGATTCACAGGGCTATAGGGTATCCGGAAGAGGGATGGCTGGGATTGTACTGCACCATTCAAACCTAATCCAAACACCTCCCCAGATTTAGTTCAGCCTATCAGGAAAGGTAATTTAGCACCTGGGGAAGATAGGGTTTGGAGCCTGCACTTGGCAGGCCAGCCAGCCACCTCAGAATGGGCCTTCCAGATGCAATATTCTGTCACAAAAAGTTCAGGGAGGTGTTAAGTGCAAAAGCATTCCTGTACCAATAGCAAATGAAAAAAATAAATAAATAAAAAATAAAAAATAAACACTTCGGCCAGGAAAGACTACTCTTGTGTGTTTTTCAAAATGTTGTTTGCATAAATGAGTAAGGAAAAAAATGGGGAAAAAAAAAAAAGCAGTACTGTAATTTTCACACTTGTGATAAACATGGTGCATATACAGAAGAGTTCTGAAAGCCAACTGGTTGTTCGAGCAGTACAGTGCATGTTTGCTGGGCTGTAGGCATGCCTGTTGTGTATGGGACTGACCGGTTGTCAATGGAAATGATGGTATACATGCATGTGTTTGAATCACTGAAGAGACAGTGGATACAATTTTTAATGGACCTAAAGGACTTAGGAGCCCTTGCTGAATTTTTAAAATTGACTCCTTTGGGGGGATTCAGCCCAACGTCATTGCAAACCTTACCAAGTTGCCACGCCTCAGCCAGAACACTGTAACTACCCCTGAATGCTTGAGCGGAGAGCTTGTCCCACTCCTGTGGTGTAACTCTAACCTCAGACAGCCCCATCATGGTCACAATGGGCAGACATCAAGCACAGACAGCTTGTCAAGGGGTGGGCAGCAAATTGTTATGTTGCTGCAAATCAGATCTGTGTGCCAGCCCATAGGATCCTGGTTTGGTTCTACATCGTACGCATTTTTTAATGGGACGTACTTGGGTAGCTTAAAGATTTTCATCCTATTTGAGGAAAAGTATAAAGAAGATAGAAAAGCTGAATGCTCACAGTCTGAATCAACAGGAGAGCTGACCATGAGCAGATTTGTGAAACATTATAGCACTGTTATTGTGGGTTTCCAATTACAGAACCAGGAATAAAACTGACACAAGATATAATCAAAGAAGAAGTAAAGGACTGGAAAAGAAATAATGCTAGCAAATGTTGTTTTATGAACAATCAGTCTCTTTGGACAGATCTGATTTCATTCTCTTGTGAGATTATAAACTTGGTTGATAAAAGTGCCTGCATAAATATAACAGACATTTTAAGGCTTCTGACAACTACTACACGACACACAGAATTTTAGAAATTACACACTATAATACAGCATGTGATGTACTGAATGGAGTAAAGAGCCATCTAAGCACTAGGGCCCCAAAAGCAGTCATTGTTAAATGGGGATGGCTAGGAAGGCACCGCAGTGAGTCAGGCTCTCAGGCTCTTCACCTTTTTCATCGTTGATCTGGAAGTAAGCATAAAAGTCAGGCATAAATATGTGGTAGTGGGGTACTTAAATATTAGGGCAGACTTTGACAAGAATTAATTGATTTTCCGTTTTACATCTTTAAGTCAATGATGCTATGATAACCTGGAAAACATGATTTAGGCAACACAAATGATGTTTATGAAAGAGTTACGGACCTCTCCACAAAGGTGTCAAGAGGAAATGTTATGGTCTCCTTAACATGAGGGGAAGGGGATGAACACCAGGAAGCCATCATCCCGTCTCTTCTCAAACTAAGCTACGGACTGGAAAAGAAGCAGCAAATAAGAAGTCATTGCAAAGAAAGATCCAGTGTGCTTAAGCCTGCCAACAGGTTTAATTTAAACTTAATTTGCTTTGCCATTCTATTTTTAAATCTGGTTCACTTAGAAGCTATAAATAAAAGCTGTCCTCCAGACTATTCAGGTTTGATTTAGGAAAAGAAAGACAAAGAAAAAAAAAGCAAACATTATTAAACAGATAGCTTGAGTATTAAAGCATCACTTAATTTTTATAAACAGGTGAGTCAGATTTCCAGAATCTGAAGTTTTCCTTTGTATCCTGGTATGGTCCAGCACGGAAAATATCTGCAACCTGACTGTTTTCTGAGGTGACTTCTTTTCTTGCCAAAGGTGCTCTAAACTCTCTTTTTGATTAGTAAGGAGAAATGGCTGACTTCAGAAATTTTTGTGTTTTAGAGAAAAAAAAAATAGCCAGATGTGCACATAGTCCATTAAATATTTGCAAAATCCATCACTCATCCTGCCTCAAACCCATTAGCCTACAATGGCAATTAAACTCTCGTTTGAATATTTCCAAATAAATCATTTGAAGAGACATGGAAGTGATACTGGGATTCAGTTTCACAAATAAAAAGGAAAAGGCCTGTTAGTTTGAGGAATAAACATGAAAGAATGAAAATCGTTTTGGGTTTGACTCTTAGAGATGTTCTTCCTTAAATGTGAACTTCCTGATTTCAAACACCAATAGCATTTGAAAATCATTCTGCAGAAATACAGCTCACTTGCCATTATAACACCATTGTACTAATCCCACTTAGATTTGTAGGAAATGTCTCCCCAGTACCTTTATTAGATAAAATATATTGCCTACACCCCCTGCAATACCTGAAATTCCAGTCTAATACATATTATATGATTTATATCATTTAATATCTCAATTTCCATTTAGCTTTAATATGTATCTCCAGATGTCTCAGTCATAAAATAGTATTGGCCTATTCATTCTTTATTTCTGTGGCAGAAAAATGTATTTTGTAATCCATGATGCTAGTATAATATAGATGAAATTTAATTAATTAGTGCCGTTCTTTGATAATAATCCAGTTCTTTCAGTGTAATTCTAACTAGATTTTGTCATGTTGAGACAAAAACAGGAAAGAAGGAAAGAAGGCAAAAATAATTACAGATGACTGAAGAAATGGTTATATAAAAACCTTGCTTTGCAACTTAAATTTTAGACAGAGGAGACCGTATATTTTAGACAAATGTTTAATGAGGAGAATGAAATGAGTCTTGGTGGCTATGCAAAACTGCATAAATTTTATTTGACTCCAGTGACCAGGAAGATTTTACTTGATTACTAGGTGCATCTGAGTGCATACCACTGTTTGTCATCAGCCTCAGCATCTCCCACGGAGCATTAAATAGACACAGACCTCGTCTTTCAAAAACCTCTCCTTCTCTTTACGATACGGACTGCTTCAGGTGCCGTGCAATACCTCAAAGAAGAATTGAGCAGAGCGGCTCAGCTCAGCAGCCTGACCTCACATCCCCTCGCTCATGCCCGCGGTGCGGCCTGGCACCCTTGCACCAGCCAGCCTTCGCTATTAGAGCCAAATCTTCCTCTGTGCAACCGCTGCCAAAGATCTGAAGTGTTTCTGCTTTCCCTCTCACATCCCTAAGAGCTAACCACATACCCTTGCTACTGGCGTCCTGTAACTGCCTTGAAAAGAAAAAAAAAAAGAAAAAAAAAAAAAAAAAAGGATCAGAAATCCCCTAACTAATTTTATCAGCTAGAGAGCTGGCAAGCAGAAGTGTATGTGTTGTAGAACCGAAACAGGTGTGGTTTGAGCATTTTCCACATTTGGTGCTGGCAAAAATATGAACAGAGGGTATTAATTCCTCCACACTGATAATGGGCGCTTGGAATCTGTTATCTGAAATAAAAATTCTTGGCAGAATTCCTCACATACTCAAATGGGCTAGCACAACTGATAATGAGAGGTGTGGTTTTTTCTGTTCTTTTTTTTTTTTTTTTTTTTTAAGTAGAAACCTTTTCTAAAAACACCGATTTGTGCATGAATTTTACTGAAGGAAATTTTCATGTGCTTTACGCTTGAAAACATCTCTGCCTTCCTTTTCAGCAGTGAGCTGCATCCCGTGGCTCTATCTCAAGTAAATATCCCACTGGTGGGTTAGCGTTCGTGCAGGTGTGTGTGTCTCAGTGCAGGTGTGCCTTTGCATACATGTACAGCACAACCAGGCCCGGTGCACTTGCACAGTAAGAGCAACCCACTTTCACCAGCATCTCTCCACAAATGCAAGAAACCATCTAAAACCACCTTCTGGAGTCAGAGGTGACTGATAAGGCTTGGTAGGCACACCAGGCAATGTGATACCACGTTGCCTGATTGTTTGGCCAGGCTGTTTCCTCTTCAGGCGCTGTGCTGTGCTGAGCACCACGTGCAGGGCAGACCTTGGTGCCCCTCGCTTTGGGAGGGCCCACAGCTGGCAGGGCACTGACAGCACCACGTTTAAGTTGAGGACAAAGCGAACGAAGGGCTCATTTGGCATTGTGCATGGCTCGTTCTGCCCTTCTCTTATTGTCCACTCCCTCTACCCTGAGCAAGCCTCCCGTAAGTTGTCCTAACCTTCCGGGGACACAAAATCCTTGTCAAGAAAATTAGAGCTACCCCCATGTCTGCAGTATCAATGCCGCATATGGATGGTAGAGATGATATGCTCTGTGGTGTGATGACATTATCCCACAAATTTTTGCTCAGTGGACAGCATGGCTTGCTCCTTTCCTCAAGCTCCTTCTAAGACTCTCTCAAGACTCATTGTTTTCAGCAATTCAGCCAACTAATAAAGGATCGGTAATGCTCACAAACATGTCTGTAGCAGTGCAGTGGCAGTGAAACGGCCCTTACATGTTCCCTAGATGAGCTGAACCCTTGAGCTCCTCCACTCGCACTGATGCAACAACCTCAGCATCTTTGTTGAGGTTGCTCTCGGGGGATGTAAGAGACACAGGTCTGTGCCTCATCCAGGTGAGGAGAGCATTCTCGTTGAGGTCCCCTATTTTGAGTGAGTGCTCCGCACAACAGCCCGTCTGGATACAGGAGGAGGACACTTGTTTTGGCTGTGTTTCAGGAGAAAAGATGGCCCATTTCTCTTATGAAAGACAAGCTTTGCTGCTGGGTTTCAGACACTGACTCCCAAGCGGACAGACAGCCTCTGTGCCATGCCAAGGGAGAGATCAGAGTTTCTCCTGTACAGCCTGTGATCTGTGTGTGGCCTTTCACCAAAGCTGGGGCTTTAGGGCTCACAGAAACCAGCCAAAGCAGCAGGATGTTCATAGATTTACAGATACTCAAGAAACACAGTTCTTCAGAGCTCAACTATGTTTCAGTGGTTTCTTCCTGTTACATTTTTCTGTTAAGAGAAATAGTACAACAGTAGTAAATTATCTTTGGGGTTGGGTTTTTTTTTTTTCCTATTTCTTTTTTGAAATGATTTCTTTTTCTGGTTTTTCTTTTGTAAATAGGACCATACATTTTAAGTAGTCAAATTGAAATTTATACTCTATATGATGTTTATCCCAACCAGAGACATAAATATTCGAGACATAGATTTTGTACCCCAATACATGTCATGACTGTAACTGCTCCATAAACATTACATTTCTATCCTATTCACAATTAAATTGCTCAGCTCATTTTTGGACTTCATGTGATCCACACAACGCAGCTCTCATTTTTCAGCAGTATCAATTTTTTTTACCTACGTTTTATGTCTTCATCATCTTAACATCTTCTGGATAATTTGGTTAAATTAATGGTTTTATCTACAGATTTGCATTTATTTCACTGTGCAGTCCCTGGTTATGTTTTCCAAAGCCAGACATTTCCAAAAACAGTCTTCTCACTGGCTGAATTCCCCTCTGCCAACCCAACAATGCTTGTCAATCACTCGTACCCAAACTCCCCTTCTCTGTAGCCAGTCCCATAGGAAGAGCCAATCATAAACTTGGGGAATTCATGACGAAAAGCTGGACAACGTTTATTCCTGCACGTACAGGATTCAGCAACCTTTTTCATTCATCGGCCAAATAGAATGCTCTGGAACGACCATGATCCGTACACGGGCAAAGGATACGGCCTTTTTCAAAGGCAGCGCTCAGGAAGGGTGGGGTAATGCCAAAGGCCTAACGTAGTGCTATGAAATCCCAGCAGCTTCTGCCAGCTGTAGCAGGACTCCACTGTGTGGGCGCCAAGCCGCGGGGCCACACACAGGCTCTGTGGCTCAGCACCCACATAGCCAATGTAAAAAAAAAAAAAGGAAAAAAAAGGAAAAAAAATGCTGAATCAGACTCTCGGAGCCTAACCAAAAAACATGCACATAAACTATAATTTTTATTATAAAAACTCTGCTTGGGAGCAGAGATATTGTAGGAAAGCTGGAGAAGAGGGGAAATATTCCTAGTGCTAAAAGCAAGCTAGAGTTCACGGCATTTGACCACAATAGTTTTCTTGGCTGCTATGGGTCTATGACTGATTTAAGAGGGTGTAAGGTTAATAAACCATAGTTGCATGTTATTATCTGTACAGTTCTTGCACTCTTGCTAGCAATGCCATTTATGATGACAAGCATAGTAGTAAAGCATTTGTGAGTTATTTAGGAACGTTTGCTACTGGAGAAAAAATAATGGGGGAAAAAAAAGAGAGAATTAATAAAAGAGAATCAATATTCTAATCTCTGGTTATCATCATACACCATAAACATCAACACCATAAACATCAACACCATAAATGGCATTAGTTGACTATTTGGCCCAAATACTAGTATGAAAAAAAAAAAAAAAAAAACTCCTCACTCAACCACTGTGACCATAAGAAACATATTGAAAAACATTGCTGACCTCAACATGATTGACTGATGGGTGGGTCATGAAAAGTGAAGGTAAGTAGAAGAAATTAGATGAAAAAACAGTAAAATTAAAATGTCATCCCTTGACCAAAAAAAAAAATAGGTATTACCCATAATAGATTTCACAAAGTAGTTACTTTTTTAAAGAGAAAAAAATAGGGGGTTGGGTTTTTCTTTTTCTTTTAGTCTTTCATTGCTTCAGGACTTTAAAACTATACTATAAAAGTTGAAGGATATTAACCTGTCACAAAAAGCTTAACACACGATGATATAAATGACAGGAAAATGATCTACAACGGTGTTAAACCACAGAATAATTATTAATTATTAAAGCCTCAGCTCCAAAATATTCCAAAGGAGTTTTCCTGCTTTCTGTTAAGTCAGAAAAAGAAAAGTAAGAAAGAAAGAAAGGCCTATAGTCCGTTTCCAGTCTCTCATGCTTTCTGAGCTGAACTCTGCATACAAATCTATATTTGTAAGACACCCTCATCTACCAGTTAATCAAAGCCCTGGAAATTCAAGGAAACCTGTGTTTATGGAAATCTGGCATTTCTGTAAAGTTTTGAATGAGAGCTAAATAGAGCAGTTCATCTCATTGAAACTAATGGCTTCTGCCAAGTGGTTTTGCAGTGCTGGGTCTTCTGGCACAGTCAGCATTTAGGAATTCATTTATGAGCTGGGTTAGCTGGAGACTCTGGAATTCAAATTTATGTCTAAGACTTAGTGGTTTATTCCTGATAGGTCTCTGAAAAGAAATTGTAATCAATTTACCAAACTCGGACTTTGTAATATGCAGAATAGAAAGCTATCCTTTTCTTTTTTTTTTTTTTTCCTTGATTTAGGGCTTGGGATTTTTTTTTTCTCCATTCCCCAGTGGACAGTTGCAAACTGTACACATGTACATTGTGTAACTGAAGGGGGCTTTTTAATCACCCATTCACAGTTGCTTTTGAAAAAGCTTTGTCCTTGTGCTCTTGAGTTGATTTCCTACAGGCCTGATCCTGATCCTGCTGAAAGGGCTCACATTTTCCTCTGGAGGAAGAGAATCTGATTTCAGATGAAGTCACAGTTGCACCTAAAAAGCAGAGGAATGTGTGGCTTGTCACACAAGTTGATTTTATTTCAATCATTATTTGCATGAACATGCAGTCAGGCTCTCTTAAGTGCTTGTTTAATTTGCTTAAAAAATATACATCTGCAGGAGCTGGCCAGCATATTTGAATATTGGCTTTTTTTCTGAGTCATAAAAACCTAGACATTTTTAGCAAGCAATGAACAAGAATTGCTCTACCCTTTCAATGCAACTATAAATTTGCTCCTTTTTTCCCCTTTTAGAACTCCTTTGAAGAACTCATTGAATAAATTAACAACTTGGAGAGCTGCCTGCCGTTTTTGTTGGCTTTGGGTTTCAGGGAGTTGCTTGGTAAACAAAAGTCAATGGATTCAAACAGTAACAAAGTAATTTAAATGATTAATCAAGTGTTAAAACTAGCTTAACCTCTCCTGTTTTACAAACTCTATATCACCCTCACTAAACTAATAGAGGAATAAGACACCCGTCTGGAAATCTCATCTGAAATATTAGATTGAGAATCAAAAATTCAGCCAAGCAGTGTGGTTTGTAGGGATATCCTGGCGGATAATAAATTGCATTAATCTTACTTAAATTTTCCATCTAAATCATGTCTTGAGACCATATTGCACTGAGGGGAATGTGCCTAGCTTTGAATGCATTGTGCTACTGAAAAGGTTATTAAAAGGGGAAAAAAAAAAAAAGAAAAAGAAAAAAAAAACAGATAATGACTTTTCTTGTTTTTCTTCTGACTACTTTTTCCAATATTGAGGGACCAATGTTAAATATTCTGGCACCTAATGAAGAAAGTCTGCTTTCTCCTGCCAGTGCTTATGTTTTCTAATAGAAGATAAGAAACTCACTCAGAACACTTGAGGGATTTTTTTTTCTTTTTTTTTTCTTTTTTTTTTCTGGCCAGAAATTATATGTGTGGACGAAAATAACCCCAGAGTTTTCCCAGCATCGTCAGAGCTAAGTATTTTCCTCATCTCGCTCATTCAGAAGAATTTCACTTTTCCAGCTATACAGAATATGAAAACAATACAGGAAAAGCTCCCCTGGGTTTTTCATCAGCTTGTGAATCTGAAAGAAGTCCAAGGTTCAGGAAGTTCTGCCCATCTTTTCTTCTTCTGTCCACCATCTACCACACCAGTGTTGTTTCCTAAGTCTTAAATGAAATAAAAGCTGTTACAACAAAATGAAGAGTGGCTTAGAAGGACAACCCCTCAGAAACTGGGAGCAACAGGAAGAGGAGCTCAGCAGACAGAAGCACCATTCTGCCTGGGGGGATTGTCCCCAGCACTGGTGGATGGACAATGCTGATGTCCCTCAGCATGGGTGCACGCCTGGAAGGAGGCTGTGATGGGTAGGAGCTACCCCGCGGCTGCCATTCACCCGAGCAAACAATGAGGAGTGATGGCAGTGTGGCAGCAAGGAGATCAAGACAAGCAGCATCCTTGTGCCTCCTCTGGGCTTTGGGGTTTGCCTGAGGTCCTCCCTCAGCTCACGGGTAAGTACATCCTGAGGAGAAAGACACTGCTGGTTGGCTCTCGGGGGCACTGAAAAAACAAAGCTGTGTCACAGATGTGGGATGCAGCCATGGCCAAGGTCATATCTGGGGGTGCAGGAGGGGAAGGAGAGGCAACGGAAGCAATAAGTCCTCAGAAATCAGCGGGACGGTGCCTGACATGCCTGCTAGAGGAGGCTGCGGTGCTGTTATTGCCAGAGCTGTCCACAGAAAGACACGATTATCACACAACACATCAGCAACCACATCATTCGGAGCTGAGGGGAGGATTATTTCCAAAGAGCGTTACACAATATTATGCAATGTACCAAGTGTCTGTCGTGCTGATGGCCAGTTTTGTTCTCTTCCTCCAAAAATTTGGCCTCAGAAGCCCTAAGCATCTTCAGCCATGGGGCAGCACCGACCCCGTCATGCGCCAGCTGCGTGCACAAACATGATTCCTCCCAAAACCCCGATTCCTCCCCAAAATGTTATTCTTGGTGTATGCCACCCGACAGCACCCAAGCAGCTTGCTTCCTTTCACAAGTGCTGTGAACCCTGCAAACAGTGCAGACTGCTGGCTTTTCTAAGCCCTGCAAGAAGGGCCATCCTAAAATGTGTTGTTTTTTTTTTGTCTTTCTGCAGCATCAAAAGCCCAAATATGTCAGATCTATTTTCCATGCAAATTGTTTTTGCACAACTAGGAAAATATTGAACCAGCAAATTCTTCTTGGGAAACAAACTCACATTAAAATCAATGAGGCAAGCTTCCCACTTGTTTCTGTGGAGTTTTGTTATATATTAAACAGCCTTATGAAAAGAAAATATTTCAGTTGTATTTAGAAGCAACAACACTTTAATACGCTGCTGGTAAATCACAAATCAAGCATAAAAATGAGTCATCTGAGCTCAAAGTTTGTACATTTCCTTACACAATTGTTGCAATCATCTCCAAATGACTTTTTAAACACTGGTAAATCAAAATTAATGTTATGTTTCAGGGGTAGTAAATAGTTTTAAGGCACCTGAAGAGTCTTAATTCTTCCCTGAAGTCCAGGCATACAGAAGGGAAAAACAGGGAGGTGGAGGGTGTACATTTAAAAACAATAATAAAATAAAAGAGGCTTTTAAAAATCAATTTATTCTCATTTAAGGTCATAAACTCTGAAATAGCTGCCTGACTTGATTTCAAGAGAGGATTAATGTCGCCTGGGTGGTTTTGCCCTTCATTCTTCCCTTTGAAATGCATTTGCATTTCACATGAGGTCAGTCTTAACTGGGGTTTACAGTGCTTGAGATATGGTAAGTGTTTGGCCATGCTGGGCTTTCTGTCCTTTGCACAGGGATACGTGGCTTCACTATAAGGCAAGCTTTTGTTCTTTTTACTGTCTAGGAACTTATCATAGATATACGCTGGGAAGGTTGGGCCAGTTCTCATCTTTCCCCAGAACTCAGCAAATTCTGATACAGAACTTGAATTTATCCCACGAGCTGGACACCATAGCCAGGCCGCCTCCACAGTCAACTCCCATGGTTGGGATTACCTTTTCTTGGGAACGGCTGGGAAGAGCAGCGGGGTCACTTTCCTTGCCTGAATCTCTTGTGCATTGAGCTTACACCTGTGATAGTGACGTGGGAGCAAAACCACAGCCTGATGTTGGGCAGTTCCTCCTCCTTTCTCGATGGAGTTTTTGTGAATGGCTCTCCCGGCCCCAGCCCCTGGCAGTGACATGCAGACAGGGACGCATGCGGGGAGCTCGGCTCTGGAGGCTCCCCTGGCGCAGGGCTGCTCTCGCATCTAGCGGCACGGATAACAAAGCTCCCATTGATCTCCAAGCCAGAGGATCAGCTTCGTGCACGCCTAAATTGTTCATCTGTTTTTAATGCCAAGAGCAATTTGTTTTCTTTATGGACAGCGTGGTTGCAAAACCATGTTGTTTAAGATTAAACTTCTTTCATCTGGACAATGGAAGCAACAACAACAAAAAAAGAAAAAAATGCTTTTGAAAATAATGAAAAAATCAAGTAACTTAATTTTTTTTTTTGTATAAAAGAAAGTAATTACATCCAGGCATCCGGCTGACCACAAATGCCAAGTTTGTGCTTGATGCAGTTTTAACTGGTTGAAATATTATTTCTAAATAAACAGAGTTTAAAATGGAAATTCTGACGAAGCTTCGACTATATTGCTATTACTATCATGTTAAATCATTGTTATTGTCCTAGTGGTGTCAGTGCATAGCTACAATTGCTTGTGGAATGATGAAAGCTCAAACCCAAAAAAACTCAGCTTCTCATATAAACTTCAGAGTATTCAGCTAGAGGAGCATTACACCCATCCAACTTTTTAGCATGAAGTCATTCTGGATTTACTATAATAAACAAGTTATTAAATGTAGCTTCTCTCCTAAATCATTTACATGCGGCATGGCTATTCGAGGAACTTTTCAGTACCCACAGCTTATCTAGGGTGCTCATCACAACACCAATAGCTGGTGCAGTGATTTAAAAGACTGTTGTCCACACTGACCTTTATTTCTTTATTTGCTGGATTTTTTTTACTGGAATCTTTCAATTATTATTTTTTAATTATTTTTTTGATGGCAGAAGGGGGGGCAGAGGGTGAGTGTAAGCTATTCCGAAAAGGCTTTGGTGAGGTATAAGTAGTTACATTTGGTTTAGATCATTTATTTGGGAATTAGCACATTTAGAAACCATGGAACTAGCTTGGTCAAAGTGTAGTTACACTAATAAAGCTGGACCACACAGAGTTGGGCTATTGTAATTGAAAATACATTTTTCCTTCTCACTTGGACTCACACATTTTGATAAACAAAATTAAATTCACTCTCTTCTTACGTATTGTCACCATGCAGCACCTATCACAAATAACTGTGCTGGTGTCCTCCAGTTCCTGTGTTGCAGTATTCATGCACGAAGAAGTAGGAACGCCCTATAGTTTCTGCTGAGAGGTCCTTTGACTGGGCCAGATCATTGAGAAGTATCTCATTCAAAGGTGAAGAAGAGCATCACTTCTGCCCAGAAGGTCTCCCTGTGATGCCTGCCAGCAGCTCAGAGCCCCACAGCCCCGGGTGTGAGTGCTGGGATCCACTTCTGGCACACAAGCCCACCACTTCTGCGGACACAGGGATGCTTCACCACCTTGAGCATCATTTGCTGGCACCTCAGCTGTCACATCAACAGGTTTTTGCACACACATGCAGAATGTTTTAAAGTTATATGCCCAAAGATCCAAACAAGTTATGGATTTTAAAAGTATCTGTAGGTTTAGGCAATTGTTTTTTCATTAAGAAGCAAATAACACCATCTGCCCAGCTCCTTACTGATACCTTTTAAAACCCACCAGCTCCTACTGGTGTGGCAGTTCTGTGAGATGCCAAGAGAGAAGAAACGAGCCAGACTCAGAGTAAATATGTGCAGTAATCCGTCTGACTGCCGAGTTGCAGTGAGTACCTGTAAGCTAGCCACCCTGTCCTGCAAACCCATCACTGGGAGTGGAGCACTTATAGGGGTTTATTCAGGGAAGACCATGTCTGAGGGATACGTGTGCATACATTGTGCTGCCCACAGAGGGATGCCTACACCACCATCAGGATGCCGAAGCATCGAGGGGGCTCTGTGCAAAACCAGGATCTTGTTCTGGAGGAACAGTGGTTTGAAAGATGCTTGGCAGTAGCTGGAAAGCTCACTGTCTCATCTAATCACTGGTGGAAACGATTGTGGTCCCCAGGTGTCACAACAGGACTGTTTGTCTTGTTCTGCACACTGCTACTTCCTTCCTGAGATAATAATGAAACCGTATCAGCCTGCTGTGATGACCACTAGGAGGGATATTTCTTCCCCTTCTCCGTCAGCCATTTCTTATTTCTTACCAGCTTTGTCTCCCTGTCAGTACCATGTTACACCCCTCTTCTCTTCTAAAACAAGGGGCTGTGGGGTGGGGGCAGAAGGGGCCCAGTGCCCAGCTGCTGCCTGGGAGGCTGCCCCATACCAGGCTGGACTGCTGGGCTGCCAGAAGTGTCAGGGCTGCAGTGTCAGTGTCAGTCCTCACCTCTGCTTTGCCACAAAACCCTGAGCATGGTGACAGTCTCAAGGCATAAAGCTTCCCGAGTATGGCCAAGCTTCTTGGCACTGCTTCCAGGGTACTATACCTACCTAGGTGATTTTTTTTTTTTTCTTTTTTATAGCAAACTGTTGGCCAGTCTGTGGATGGCTTGTCTAAAGTCTCTGAACTTGTTGGCTTTCTGAGCCAGACACCTTAAAAAAATGCTTACTTCAAAAGGTGCTAGCACATTCAATTACCTTAGAAGTTACTTCTTAAGTTTTCCCCCCAGCTGATCATTTTCTTACTTTGTTCAATTTTTCAGCTTTTTTTTTTTTTTTACAGGAAAATAAAATTCTGTAAACAAGAGAAATAAATTTAAAAAAAAAAACACTGAATTCCTATAGCTCCATTTCAGCTTGTTTTGTGAAATAATCTAAAAGATGGGTTTCTGTTTATGCCTGAAAAAGAGGGCCTGATTTCTCTTAAGCACGGTGCTATTCATGAGATCTCTGGTTCTTACTGCGTTTGCTGGAGGATAAATATGAAAGTGCAGACTGAGTGAAAACATGCTTTTCCAAGCAGCAAGGCAATTCGGGCTAGGTTTGGGCTGTACATTGGCTGGATGACTGTTACGTTCCCAAGCAATTTTCTCTTGTCCCACAGCAATAATGTCTTAAATCGAACTCTTCTTTTCCATACTTCCCAACTTTTGAGTAACCCAGAACCAGTTTTACTCCTGCCTGTGACACTTCTGGGCTGACCTAAAACCTAGAGTCGAAACACTCCTGAACTTAGGCACTGTCCAAACCCAAAGTCGGAGCCAGCTTTGCAGTTAGGATGTGTCTGTGGTCCCCAGAACACACTACAGTTAATAACAGCTAGCTTTTTTCCATCCCTAGGTCCAACAGCACTTTTTAAAGAAAGGATGCACTGTTTCTCCTATTCTGCAGCTGCAGAAGAAACTGAGGCACAGAAGTGAAGTGACTTGTTTCAAGCCACTCGTCTTGCAGCCCATAGTCCAGCAGTCAGCTCAGAGGGTCACATTCAGCCTCTGCTGACCCTCTGTACTGCCTCTGCCGGCAGTGGGGCTGCAGCTCTTTGCTTGGATGAGCGCTGCGATGGCAGCCTGATTTACAGACTCCTCTGCTGCTGGGGTCAAAAATTAAGTCACTTTTCAGCCACGGGGGCAGACCTGCCAACTGTAATTAAAAGCTTTCCTTTGAAATACGTGTCAGACTTTACACATGGTGAAAAGTGCTTCTCACAATATGAGCTTTCAGGCTTCTGAACTGAACAACATACATGCGGCTAACCACTTCTCTGTTGGGTCCCAACAGCATCTGTTCCTTTGCCAACATTTTACTGGCATTCCACCCAAATCAGTGTAGCATGCAGCTCTGCCAGGTAGGGCCAGGAGCAGTTAAGAGGTTAATAGACTCAATCTGACTTCAAACGGCAATGCAAACCTCAGAGGTGAACCGACCAGACTGCTATCAAATGAGGAAAACAGACTTTGTGATGGTTTGACTAATTGCAGGAGGGTTCGTCTCATGCAGGTAATACTCTTTCTACCCCTCCTCTCTGCTGGCTGGAAGCAAGTCATCGATCACAGCATGCACCAGCATCCTAAAATTCAAAATTCGGGGAAGCAGTCAATGGAAATGGTTTTCTTAAGTCCTCCCGTCTCTTTTGAAAACCCCAGTGCTCATCCCCCCTTTTCTGGAAAGAGCTTCATCCAAAATCTCAGCTTCCCCGCTGGGAAAGTATAATACCATCCTGGCTGCCCTTCAGCAGCATGGTCTGACTTCGGCGGGAGCTTTTCCTGCAGCGAACACCTCACCCACCACTTTTCAGGTGGATTAAACTCTCTGTGGAGAGTCACACAGAAGGCTTTCTTGTGAGATTTCCAGAGCTCCTCGCCTCCAGCCAAGGCAGAAATACTGCTAGCACAGCCACCTTGTGGCATTTGAGTATCTGCACTTTCAGTCCCAGGAGACAACAGGAAGCACAGAATCAAGCCAGATTTTAAAATAAATACATAAAAGTTAAGCAAATATTTTTGAACCTCTCGAACAGGTTTGGGTTTTGTTTGATTCAAAGTAATAATAATACTTAGCACTTATAGTGTACTTTATACTTTGAAAGCACTGTACAGACTCTAACTGCTTATATTTTGGGCAATGGTCTGGATCAGCTCTCGTCTGATCTGAATAGGTTCTCCCATGCCTGGAGAGTATATTTGAGAAATCAGAAGGGAGGAGCAGGGATATCCTTGGTGTCTTTTGGGTTCTTCTTTTAAGTGTGCCACTGAACACATTTATAGGAAATAATTCCACTTCCCTTTAGTTTACCCAACAGAGACTGTGTCCTCCAGCCCTACTTGCACGTCTCTTGTGTTGTGAGATTTAATTTCAACTACACATCTATACACATCTAAGGTGCTGTTACACTTGCTATGCAGATGTAGATGTTTATCTCTTTTTTTCTTTTTTTTTCTTTAATTGCCTAGTGAAAATTAAAGCCTAACTTTTGAATGAAATATATACTGACAGCAAAACAACTTAAACCATTCACCATTACCTATATTGTTCTAATAGTAATCTCAACCACTACCCAAAGCACAAAGGTTTTTGAAAAGGTTACAGTAAAGTATGTAAATAGATGAGCCACATGCCTGAAAAAAATTCTCTTGGGTCCTAGTGTATGTCTATTGTGGCTTGAGCTCTCCTTCCAAGCCTTGTTTTTCCAAGAGTCAGCTTTAAAGCTCGGCATAGCTACCGACCAGT